>NC_137588.1:15175800-15796404 GCF_963210335.1 Falco punctatus | reverse complement strand
GGTACGGCCAGCTCTCACCCACCGGAAAGAACTGTGCAAAGGAACAATAAAAAGCAATTTTATTGAACGTGAGTATATAAATGGTAACTTCCAGGCCATCCGATACCTGATCGCTACGGGGGGGAACCACTGATGCCCTCAGAACACAATGTGGGTTCTGAACTCATGAAAAAGGAAAATGGCAAGACAGAGGATTAAAACAGATAATTAAATTTAACTACATCTTTATTGAATTGTGCATATTCCATTGTATAATGATCTATATTGGGTACTCTATAACGTAGTATTTCTTTTGTCCTCTCCCATGCTTAAAAAAGTATATTTATACATATATTTATATATATATTTATAATATGGCAAAGCTCCCCCCAACCTGAAGCTATCAGTCTAAAAAGAGCTTTGATTTTTATTTTGAAAAGGGAAGAAGAGGGGAGGCAATCCCATTGAAAGATAAAATGTGCAATTTTCTTTTTAAAGCAGTAAACATGAATGTATTTACAGCACTCAGCACAAGTTTGCTGCACAGACGAATCATCATTGCAATGACACTTTTTTTCTTACATTTGCATCCCCAGTATTATACAGAGTATCACCAGTGACTGCTAACAATTAGTGTAAGCCATAAAACAACCTGCTGCTCTCATTTCTGGTCCACTGCAGTCCACTAGAAGGAGACCCAAGATCTGCAATTACAACTTGTGACAAAAGTGTTTAGTTTTCCTTTTAGAAGGACCAATTCAGCAGCAGGGAGCCTTGGGCACAGGTCCGTTTGCCCCTGCCCCCTGCAAATGTGTACCCAGGTACCAGTGTTGGTGAAAGGCAGGAGAGGCACAACAGCGAGCACTGGCAGCCCTGTTCTCTCACCAAACAGCTGCTGCAAATCCGCAGCACTTGAGCTCCTGGCAGCTTGGCCTGGGGAGATGCAAGCACATCGTGCACATCTGCGTACCCGGAATTTAGCTCTGAATGCATCTTTGGCATCTTGGGAAACATGGGAGGGACCTATTTTCCACTGTAAGGAACAGTTTGTTGGTTCAATTCCCAAGTCTTCTAGAAGACAAGTTGCCTTTAAGCATGTAAATAAGGGGGAGGGGGGATGTCCAAAATCTGTTACTCAAGTTCCTTCTCATTTCCCTTGCTAAACCCTGCTGTGAGGGACTGTGCGTCCAGCACTAGTTCCTGTTCCTCCTGCCCTTCCAACTGCTCTCGCTCTCCTCACCGAAGATACGCAGTCCTGAGGAACAGAGCTCACTGAGTCCTTGCCTTGTTGAGCACCTCTGAGCACCGAGCAGTCATTACCCAAATCGCTCTCTTTCCCATGTTCATGGCAATGACTTTAAATTTACGTTGTAAGGGATAAGCATGTGCTGTCGCCTCATTTGCAGTTTAGTGTCCTAAACTTTTCAAAACTAGACAGAGCCTGTGACTCAGTGGATCACAGTATTGGAGAGTGCTGACCCCTGCAACCTAACACTGGTCTTGTCAGTCTTCACGGACATTTTAATTGACAGAACAAAAAGAATTCAGAAAGGAAGATCACTGAACTTGAGACAAACTTACTCTTCCAAAACAAACGCTTAAAACCAACCAGCACACTATAAAATGGTCTAAGAGAAACTATCCCATCTGGTGTCTGCTCCAGTTGTGCAAGAGAATGCAAAACTTCCCACTCCTCTCACCTCCAAATGAGGAGCACTGTTTGAACAGGTATGTAAGCTACACCTTGACAATGAAAAAAGGAGGAAAAAACCAAACTCACGTTCTGGCTGCACCCTCACTACCTTCTCTATTGCTTTCCTGGAGTGCAACTGATTTTGACATGACTGTATTTAAGTAATACTCAATAGTATGACCCACTTACAATCTTAATTTGAATAGGAAAGAAATTTACCTGCAATGGTACCACTGAAGTAAAACAGTTTAGTTCTATGCAGTTTTCTGTAATAAACGGGAAGATTTCTCTTTTGCCCTTTTGCTGTTGAAATGGCACTTTTGGTTCCTCAAACTCTGCAAAAAATAATTTTAACTCAGAGAAAAACTGGTCATACTTTATCTCTGAGCTGATCTACCTGGTTGCCTAAGGACACAGAAAGAAGAAATCAGAAAACCTTTAAATGTGCAAGTCCAGAACAGTAAATCTTAAAATGCACTTGTTGAGAAAACTGCTCCCTCTCCCATCAGACCTGAAACCAAAGTGATCCAGGTACCTTCACTTTGTTTCCCTGATGTGTCAGTCGGTCACTGTTGCCCTGCAGCAAACTGCAGAGTAAGTTCAGGAGAGGAGCTCTTTGGCTTTGAGGTCGTGCACCAAGTCAGAGCCAGCAGTGGTGGTTTTGCCGCAGGAGACCACTGCACAGGGTGGAGCAGGAGCTGTCCTCTTCCACAGAAAACAACAAGATTATTTTATTGTGAGACACGCGCCTGACCTCCTCCCCTAGCCACAGGTTTTGAAAGACTAAACGGAACCCCTGGCATACCCGCCTCAAACACGCTGCCTGTGGTTTGTTTAGAACCTGTGGTTGGTTTTTAAAATAATTTCTCCTCTGGGATTAGTGCTGATGTAAGCCCCTAGTTTTCCCTTCTAAAGCAACTCCAAGACCTGAATTACAATAGATGTGTCGGAAGGGACTCGCTCCCGGCTTTCTACACCTGTGCTGCAGGCACAGTGAAACCTGGCTGAACAGGAGGGCCCGGCTGCTACCGCTGCGTGGCAGAGAGGAAATGGAGACCAAAGCTGGGACAGATTCACGAATGCAGCTGTATGCTCGCAGCTGCCCCTGCAGCAGCAGGGCTTCCCCAGACACCCACCTTAATAGGTGTGAAGGGCAGGCACTTCATCATGTCACACCGCTGCAGCTGTACACTCAACGTGTCAGAATCGAAGCAGCTGCTGCCTTTGTGTCCAGAGTGTGAAAGCTCAGCCCTCGCACGCTCATTTTAACAGTGCCCAAAGGGTTACAGCCCGTGTTTGCAGCACGCTCTATGTCTGAGATCTGGCCCCTTTGTTTTCCGATTTAAATAAACGGAGCAATTATGAAACCAGTGCAGATGGGGGAAAACAACTTGCTTGCAAATAAGGCATAAATATTTACTGTCACAAAACCAGTAAATACCCTGGAACAGCAAGTTATAAGGAAGGGGTCTCGTAAGCTGAAGAGGCAACCAGGCTGTCTGAACCATACTGTAGCCAAATTTCAGTGCTCAGCTGAGAGAAAGCAAGTTGCAGCCACTCACTGTATTTCTGTATCACTGCTGGCTTAGGAAGGAACACAGGGTGCCACCTTTGCTGACGCTCATTCGTTTTGCTGCAAACTTAAGAGTTAAACTTCTGTCTCCCAGCAAGCCGTGTAGCAGCCTGCAGTAGTAAGCATGGACTCATCATCTAGGGAGGGATACAGAGGAAATGAACTTGGGCACAGGAAAATGAGAACAAAGCTCAAATGCCTCTGAAGAAATTGCACTCAAAACATTGCTCTGCCACGTCTAAAGCCCAGAGGTACCCGCACTGAATGAACAAAAGAAAAAGGGCTGGAACTGACACACACCAGTGGAGCTGCTCTGGGGGAAGGGGGGCAAAGAAAAACAGATGGGGCAAGCAGAATTCCCCGACTGCTCTCATCTGGGCGCACAGGCTGTGTCAGCCCAGCTGCACCTTGCCAGGGAGCAGGAGAACATGCCCACTTACCTACCGTCGCTAACAGCTGGGGCGTTACGACTGTATCTGTGCACCTTCCGCGCCATTGGTGGGTATGAGCCCCAGGAGCTGCTACAGTACAACGCAGCAAGAGGACCAATGTTGAAGATTACAGCACCCATGAACTGCAGTGCAGCTTGACAACCTTCCTAGGAAGTTATTCGCCAGCTACACTGAGCACGCTTAAAATCAACAATGCAAATGCTTTTAAGGACACTTCATAAGCACAAAAATAGTAGAAACAAAACTTTGTGAACAATTTGAAAGATACAAAAAAGTGCCTTTCCATAGCAGTGCTTTAAAAATGCACACAATGGTATATACTCTTATTGCTCAAAAAAACTAGTCTGAAATATTAAAACAATTTCCAGAGGTGCTGAAACAGATTTTAAAAAAATCATATGAAACAGGTCAGCAGAGACAGCACCATTAATTTTTCTCTTTTCACGATGTACTTATTTAAAACTATATAGTTATAGATGTGTCATTTCCCCCCCTCTAATTAGCAAAGCTTTTTTTCCTATTCATAAAGTATTCACAAAGACATTTATTTTCTTATTTGGATTTTAAAAACGCTTTATAAAAAAAAAGGAATGGGGGACACTGTCACAATATTTCTTAAATCTATCAGCCTGAATTACTGTGATGGAGATTAGTTTACATCTTTTTTACACACTTGAGGATACTGTCAGGTCAAGCTACTTCCTTTGTTTCATTCTTTGGGGGAAAGAAAGCATTTAAAATTTGCTTTTGGAGGAGAAAAATTAGACAAACAGTAAGATCATTTGCTATCTCAGCCTTGACAGTATCCCCATGGTGACGAGGGAAGTTGCCACAACAGAAGATAGGGTAGGTACAGTCCAAGTACTGTAGTTACTTTACAAAGGCTGTGTACCACCCCTCTGTAATGAACATGCATGATACATAAGACCACTTACGCTAACTATACTACCTTATCACAACGTCTGAATACGTGGGTAGGACTGTACAATCAAGCTACTGAAGTACAAGAGAAAGGGCTCTAGTACTTGATACGGTGATTGACTGTGAATTGATGGCAAGCGAAAACACAAAAGCAAATACATGGTCTTATATCCTGCTCATATGGGTCCTTAAAATAAAGTACCAGCAAATGTTATTGCCTCTCAGGGTTGGGTTTGTTTGGGTTTTTTTTTTCCAGTCTTCTCCCTTGACTGCTAGAAGTGCAACTTTGTAATTAACAGATTTTATTGGTTGCAGTCTCCGGCGGGTCAAAGAAAAGAGAGAATTCCCACTGCGCTTGGCCTGAATTTACCACTCCCTTCTCTCTTTCCGAAGGGGAAGTTCCCTGATGGTTTCTAATGAATTACAAACAATACTTTCTTTAAATGTTTCCAGACACTTGTTGTTGTAAAGATAACACATCTTATCAGGCACAGACAAGGGGAGACTGTACGCTGTGTACGCCTGTGCGAGAACATAGTGCTCTCCACAGAAACCTACCTGCTCATTCAGGGTAAGAATTACACGTACAAGTGATGTACCGGTGTGGGTCGGCATCGATTGCAGGAGTCCTGGCAGCTTTCAGAAGGGGTTAACACAAATATATTCATCTTCAGCCATAGAAACAAACGACTGAGCCTACTATAAAGTTAGAATGCACAACGGATTGGAATAATATACATTTATCCTACTTACTGCATGGACTTTGAAAGAATTTGTAGCAGTGTATAATTTTAAACTATTTGGAAGGGAGGGGGAGGCTCTTTATAGTATAAATATATTTCACTCCAGCCCACTATATATAAAATCTATTTTCCTCCTCAGAACACACTCATTTTCAGTAGTACTATGACCAGAATGTTTTGGTATGTTGCATCTGTACTTTTCAACCACTGGACAATGTACAGTTACTAGCAGAACACCTCAGCTCTGCACCACTTACCCACCACAAACTGCTAAGAGGTTTGGGGGTGGGTGTTATTTTTCTGCCTTTCTTTGCGGTGCCCCCTACATCTTCACCTTTGTGGTAAGATTTGCCTAGTTACAGAGTCCAATTCCAGATAATATAGTGACTGAAACAATAAATACGATTCTACAAAAACATTCTGGTTATCTTCTATAATTGCGACGAAATATAGCACAATATATTATATACCTACACTTATAATACATGCACAAACATGTCTCACGTGGACAGACGCTACAAAAAATTACCTCCTACTCTCCCCTAAATGCAGAAAAAGTAAGAAAATGGGCTTTTGGTCCAATCCATATGAAGGGTAAAAGAAACTGAAAGGGTAAGTCAGTGCCTCTCTACCCACCATTCCCAATAAAATATCAGCAGCCCCAAGCTCCCGACTTTTCGGGCCTAGCCACAAAAGGGGAATGTCTTTACATTTAGCCTTAGCTATGGTTTGAGATCACCTCTTTTGACGGGGCTATCATCCACATCCCCGCATTGTCTCCAAGTGCGCAAGATCACAGGCTGGCCGATCCCAGAGCGGCCAAGTCACGGAAAGCACCGGCCCTTGGGGACCGACTACCAGTCCCGCGACAGCTTGGTGTTCTGATCCCTTTTGGGAGGTGCAGGGGGCGGCCCCCTCCGTAACGTTGCATAGCCAGATATATGACTGCCCCCAAAGCTGCTCGTCTTCTGCTGGTCAGCCAGCAGCTCTGGCGGCGGTGGAGGCAGGGCCATGTCGTCCATGGTGGCCGTGGGCTCTGCCCTGGACATGCGCGCGGAGGAGAGGGAGCCGTGCCGGGTGATGGATTTCCGCTGCAGCGTCCGGTTGAGGTCGGCCAGGAATCCCGGCTGAACGCTAAGGCTGGACTTGGGCGAAGTGGGCACTTGAGGGCCTGCTGGCCCTGGTGGCTCTGTGGCCTCCGCCTGCGTCAGTCGGGTGCTGTCGTTCCGCTTGGGACGCGTGGGCGGCGGGGCTTTTTTCACAGACGGTTTTGACCATGCCTGAGGCTGGGGATTGACAACGGCGACTTTTGGGGAGGTGCTGCCTGAAAACACGGATGGGATCTCAACCGGCGGGAGAGGAAGATCTATTTCAGGCGGTGGCGGTGGAAAGTCTGAGTCGGACGGTGGTGAAGGGAATTCGACCACAGGTTCCTTCCCAGACATGCCCGGAGCAGGAGGCTTGGCTGGGATCCCTCCTTGCGGAAGGACAATGGGCAGGCTCACCCCAGAGAGATTGAGCTTTCCTGGCTTTGGAGGGGCTGCAGGAGGTGACGACTCCTTGGAAGGAGACCCTGACGGCTCTGGTGGGTGTGCAAATTTGCTGACAAGGCGGTCCACCGAAGGTCTCTTGGACTCGTGGTACTCAGCGGAGCTGGCAGACTTGATGCTGGAGTTTCGCTGAGGTGTCGGAGGTGGTTTCTTCCCTCCGGGGCTTGATGTCTTGCTGGTCTTTTTGACTGGAGACCC
Organism: Falco punctatus; assembly: GCF_963210335.1. Classification (NCBI taxonomy): domain Eukaryota; kingdom Metazoa; phylum Chordata; class Aves; order Falconiformes; family Falconidae; genus Falco; species Falco punctatus. The sequence continues at coordinate 15,789,295 of NC_137588.1, read as the reverse complement.
TGACTTGTCAGGGGGGGGAGAACCTGCAGAGGAAGCCGGGGAAGGAGGTGGAGGAGGAAACACTAAGCTGCTCTCTGGTGGAGGAGGAGGGAAATCTGGCGAGGGAGCCAGAGGGGGCTGCCATTTGGGCTTCGCCTTCACTGCTGGAGGCGACTGCGGCGCCCCGCTCAGTGGAAGGGGTTTCAGAGGCTGGGGCTCAGCGGCAGGCGGGGCGGGGGGGGGTGGGAACTGGCTGGCTATCTGCTTCACCACCGATGGCACTGGGGACTGAGGGGACGGAGGGGGCTTCACAGAGAAGCTCTGCTGCTTTGGGAACGTCGGCGGGGGAGCGGGACTGGGAGGGGCTGGGGGCAGCGGGGGCACCTGGGGAGAGGTGACACTCGGCTGTTTTTTTATTGCAAGGGGCAAGGGAGCTGGCACCGGGGGGGTGACATGCGTGACCCCTGGCGACCCCGCCTTCCCGCCAGGCTGTGGGGGGAGAGCTGCCATGACAGGCTTTGGGGGAGCCTGGGGTGGTGGCGGGGCCGGCACTGGAGGAGGAGGAGGTGGCAACAAGGACGTGGCCGTGGCCTGGCCTATGTTTGGTTGAACCTGATGGATTTTGGGGGGGGGCGGCGGCGGCGTGAACTGTGGCACAGAGGGGGCACAAGGTGCCGGCTTCAGCTGCGCCATGGCCGAGCCGGGTGTGGGGGGAGGCGGGGGAGGCGGGGGGGGCGGCATGACCCCGTTGGGGGGCACCAGTATCTGCGGCTTTCCTGAGGGCGGGGGGGGTGGGGGGGGCTGCTGTGCAGCAGGAGCTTTGGAAAAGGGCCCGCCGTGCTGGGCAGCGTTCTGCAGCCTGGTGATGGTGCTGTACTTGACAAACATGGCGGCGGGTGAGCCTGCAGATGGGGCGGCCTGGCTGGGGAGGGGCGGGGGGGGCGGGGGGGGCGGGGGAGGGGGAGGGGGAGGCGGGGGGGGCGGCGGGGGCAGCGGAGGGGACGGCTGTGATGCTGTGTAGGGGGTCGCCACTTTTGTCTGTGGGGACACAGGAGGTGCCGCAGACGCGAAGGGCCGACCTGCGGGCTCCACACGGGCCTATGGGGAAGGGATTTTTAGTAGAAGTGGAAAGGGAGAAAAAGAAAAAGATAAGAGAGAGGGAGGGAGGGAAGGAGACAAAGAGATTATAAAGTCAAGGTCTACATGTGCCTGTCATTACAAATTAAGCGGCAGATTACAGCATGCAGGAAGCATTAGCAAAACAAGGCAGCAAGAGCCGGTTCTGCGCGCTGAGAAGCCGGGAGCAGGCGGCCTGCCGGGCAGGCGGGGGGCGGCGGGCAAGGCCAGCGCGGCCAGGTCTACCGGGCTAGGCTGAATGTCAGGGAGAAAACAACACCCCAGCCGTGTGGCTTCTGTGGGGCAGGCAGCTGCGCCCAGCGAGAAGTGCTGGCCCTCCTCTGGGCAAGTGACCCAAGGAGAGCGCTCCCCAGGGCGCCACAGGCCTGACAGGGGACCTCAGGCAGAGCGAGAGGCTCCACGGGCATCTCCTCAGCTCGGGAAGGCTAGGGTTAAACCATACGTGCCTCCCAGAGCATTTGCCACGCTTTACATTGGTTAGCTCAGGCCTTACACGGCTCAGTGTTACAAAACGCAGAAATCCTGAGCGGCTCCAAAACATATGAAGGGCAAGCTCTATGCAGGAATACTACTGAGATCCACCTACTCCACATGCTCTGATATCCAAGACTGGCAAGGAAAAAAAATGAGGAAAGAGAGGGAGAACTGAGGTTTCCTAGGAAAATTTTCCCAGAAGGAAATGTTTAGAAATCTGCAAAAGAAAGTTAGATTCTGAAAGAAAAGCTCTACATGCAACTATTACGTTAAGCAGAAAAAGAAAGACAGGGAAAAGCTAAGGGAAGGAGCAATGGGAAAGCCGCAGGCAATGTTTTAGTCTACTGGTTGGGTTTTGCTCAAGTTAAAATTGTTTTTCTAAACCTGTAAGCCTACATTCCTGTTAAAAAATTAAAAACATAATTGCATTACTCAAGTTTACAAACATCCTCCTAATACAAAGTGGTTTAGCTACAAGCCAAGCTGTGAATTTCACAGTGCAGGGCACAGAACCCAAACATGCATTAGAAATACAACACCAACAGAGCAACTGACCACACTGGGCACCTATGCTTCATTAGTAGATACTTTGCCACAAGTTAGCCCGATTACGCTCATTTGCACTGTATGAGCAGGTTTGTGTATCGCTTTGTTCTAAACACAGGTGCACAAAGTTTCTCTATGGGCAGAACACCACCAAAAGAATTAGAATCAGAAACAACAAACGGTGATTTACAACACACATGGGGTGTGCCTTTACCTGTCACATTAGGTCTAGAAAGCAGGAGTATAACAGTTCTGGAGCTAAATCAAGGTGTTCACATAACAACACAGGAGAGAAATCTTTATCTCTTGCAAGCGTTAGTCTGTAAACTGCCATTCCCCCAACCACTCAGGTTAATAAATTTTCAAGTAGCACCACCTGACCTTAATTGTGCCCTGTATAAGGCACCACGGGTGTGCTGACCTTAGCTGTGCTGAGCTTCGCTTTTGACACCTGAGACAGCAAAAGGCAACAGGAAAAATAAAAGCGGCATAAAACAGAGAGGGAGACGAAGGCATAACAAAACAGCTATCCCTGAATGGCAAGACCCTGGAGAATCTTGAATTCGTCACTTAGAACGCACACGCCGTGAGCACACATGGTGATGCCTGTTGTCCCATTTGAAACAACGCGTTCAAAACCTCACAAGCAAAATTAGACATAAGGAGATCTGCCCAACTGTGAAGAACGTCAACAGATGAATAAAGTATTCTTTGGGCAAAGAGCGCTCTTTCAAAATATGGAGTGGACAGAATACCTGCATTTTGGGAAGCGTGGGGTTTTTTAATCTTACATCTATTTGAAACAGAGAGGAATTTTCCTCATATCCATTGAAGACAGTCATTTTCACAGTGAGCAAATTAAACACTCCGGACAGGGGAAAAAAGAGTACTGTGCATCTCAGGAGGGGAAGCCCCTCCCATCTCCACAGAATCAAATTAAATTTCCACAGCCAGAAACATATTCAGTGACACTTTGTTTACAGAACCTTGAAACAGACCATTGTCCTTGTTCATCCTTAAAACAATGTGACATGCTTCTGCGATTCGTGAAGAGGTACTCATTGCATACTATCAATCCGTATTTATAACATGCATCTTCATGACTACCTGGAACTATCAGAAACGCTATAAAAAGAGTAGAATATATTTTTTAAAATAACTGTTTTTGGGGTTTTTTTAGCTGTTTTTCCTAAGAAAAGTTTTGGCAATTGGTCTGTTTGCCATTTCTTTTCCTACGCCGGTTGCTTTTTGACTGGTTAGCAAATTTCAGTCAAATACAACAGACAGAAATCTCAACACATTTTCAACGTCAAGAAACTGTTACGAAGTTACTGGCACCTGGTAAATGATGGAGAAGCAGGCAGAACGCTGGCTGAGCAGCCGGCTGCTGGCCTGGCAGGCTGGCCAGCCTCAGTGCCACCTCCCTGCTGAGCCAAAGCACGCTCCCTTCTGCCCGGCTGGCGGAGGGGGATGAGACGAGGATGGCACGGAGGGAGAGAGCTGTTGCAGATCGGGGAGAGACATGCTGGACAAGTCCCCGTGAATTCTGCCACTTGCAGCAACCTGCCCATATGAACTTCTAACGTCAGCTCTGTCACCAAAGCACTGTGGAACAAATACTTCTGAAATAGCTGTTTGGAGACTCATCTGCCTAAAACAGCATGTCTCACAATCACTGCAACTACTTTTTCATGTAAATTACAATTTTTTCAACACTGTCGTTTCCTTTCTTGCCACACAGTTTAACATTTTCCGCTGCCAGTGTGATTTATTAGTTAAATTCCTTGGGCCAGACCTGTACAGGATAAAAAAGCATGTACTATAGTTTCACTGAAGGTGAATTTGTCACCAATTTACTCAGAATTTTTTAACATGGCTTTGAATTATAATTTTACACAGTTCATTTAATTTGGATTCTTTGAAAGTTCTAGGGCAATCCATTCACCTGTGTTACGCACCAGGAAGAGAAATACACCTTTTCTTGGATTTGTGCATAGGAAAAAATTCAAACTGATGAAATCTTGAAACATGGATGGGCCTCAACAGGGAGCAGTCCAAATATTTTTATTTTAAGATGGTTTTAATCAGATAACAAAAATTCTTGGGGTTTATTTAAATGCGTAATTGCCAGCAGCACTACGGAATTGATAAAAACAGTGACCCGTTTGTGGTAAACTTTTTTCTAAAACCTCAGAGAGTTTAGTGGCAAGATTTTCGTATTAAACCCAAACCTTTAGGAAACAGTAACGTTACAGTTCTCATAGCACTACTCTTCCACCTCTGTTGGATACATGCTAGACAGCCTCAAGTGCCATATCCTTCTCATCTACCCCGCTTCTGCAGAAATGATGCACCCTGTACACATACACAAGCCATCTGCTGATGAACATGCACCAGGTGTTGCACTCATGCAGTAGAAAAATTTGGATCACAATTTAGCAAGCTACATTCCTGGGCTGAGGACTACATTACTATTAGAATCAGACAATTTCCAAGCCAGCAGGCACTCCAGAAACATTAAGAATCCCAAAGAATGCAGCCATGTCAGTTTTCACATTGTGCCATATGTGCTTTCTCATTTGAAAACATGATGTTGCGTTTTATTTTTAGTTACTTATCTGATGCACCAGTGTCAGTTGTAGTGACCTGTGGGTTTAGTTTTTAAAAGTCTGCTTCTTTAGCTTGAACCTGAGGTCTGGGGCAGATACAAAACTGATAGGAGTAAAGACAGCTTCTCACAGCATCCTGCCAGTGTACTGCCACATGTAACTGCCGCAGTTAATACTGACGTCACGGCTGTTCAGGAGCCTGGAAATACCTTTGCGCCTGACAACAAACCAGCTTAAGCGGCAATTCTGCTGCGTTTGGAAGCATTCTCTGGGAACTACACCAGTCAACTACCACAGAAAGGACAGAAAACCAACAAAACCATGACAGACCTGAGCCCCACCTTCAGTGAGTTCAGATCTTCTGTAAACTCTCTACCAGCAACAGAAGACACCAAATCTGCCTCAATCCACAACTGCTGTCAATTTTAGCACTTTTGCTTTGACCGTATCTGTGGTTACTATTTCCACTTCCACTGAATATAATAGAAAATATTTGCGTAAAAACTACTGGAATACTTCTTAAATGGATATACCTGCCTTCAGGTCTCAGTTATTCACATCTTTACAATGGAAAGATGTGGCTAGTCAACTGCAGGAAAATCTTAGTGAAAGAATTTCATTCAACTTGTTAACAGCTGATCTTTTTATTTTGTCTTTATTCAACATTATTGAATAGGATTCTATGGGAAAGGCTGTATCATGCCTTCAAAGAACAGAGGGCTCTGTGCACACAAATAACAGCAAGAACAGAAGGTTCCCAGGCTGAATTCCCTGAAAAAGTGATTCCTGAAATAACAATTATATGGCAGTGTATGTCAATAACAGAGAGTTAAAAAAAAAAAGAAATCCCACTCAAGACAGAGGTGGAAGAGGTATCACTCTGTCTCGTACATTTTGTTGGGCGTTGGTTCTCAAACTAAAGTCTTCTTGTTACCTTGCTGGATTCCTCCAGTTGAGTGCCTCGTTTCCAGGCCTCGGAGAACATGGAGGTGACAATACTTTGGGAACGGACATGTCCAGCTGGCTGCGTGTCAGAAACTCCACTGTCAGACTGATTAGAATGATTTGATTGAGATTCTGTTTAGAAGAAAGAAACAGTTAGCATATGTTTCTGAATTTAAGAGTAGAGTTGGTGTGCTTATAATGCAACCCTGTGTGATTTTAGTGGTCACAATCATTAAACATGTTATCCCACCAAAGGGCATTGTTCCCACTAACCACTGCATAAGCTCTAGCTCACATCCAGGCCCATTCTGTCTGGAAAACAAAACAGTGCAACAGATCCCTGGTATTAACCAAATCTGAAGCTCCATAAAGATGACAGCGTGTCAGATACGCTGCAAAGTAAAAACACACCACAGCTGAATAGGTTCTGAAACACTGAACCACTCCTGCGCTTTGGGAAAAGCCTCATTTCATGCAATGCATGCAGTCTGCTCTCTCCAGCATTCCTTCCCCGCGCAGCCTTAGAAAGACACTGGACATCGGCTGAGGGCAGGCAAACCATGCTAGCCAAGGCAGCGCTCTGCTTCCGCCTGCTCCATTCCTCAAGGGAAGAGAAGGAATGATGCACATCCCACAACTAGTGCTCTGGGTCCACAGGGTATCTTGAAAAGACAACAGCAGCAACTGCCAGACCAATTTATCCAGCCTGGTACCTGCTTTCTGTGTAGTCCCAAGCTGTCCTGGGGAAAAATAGCATCTAGGCACAGGCTGGACTGCAGCTCTGGCAGAACATGCATGGCTGGTGGGCTGTGGCTCAGCTCCTCACAAGAAAAAAAAATTTATCAGAAAAACACCCAGCTTGGATGGAGAAATTGTCAGTAACTGAAAATTTAGCACTACACCTGGCAAGCTGTGCTACAGAGTTGAAAAATCACAGTGCCTTCCCAGTTTGGCTGAATTTGCTTAGAGCATTCTCACAGGCTACTTTCTGAACCTTTCCACTTCAGCAGCATTACTTCCTGACCTGTATCTGTGACGGACAAAACCCTTTCACACAATAGCCCGTTTTCAATGAAACTTGCCTAAGGGTTCAGAGTAAGCTGGCAAAGCGTCAGTCAGCTCTGAACAGTGAAATGAGACTACACAAACCATTCATCTATTTTTAAACTGTTATGCACTACAAAAAAACAGTCCCAGTCCTGCTGAGAGGTAAAACAGAGCATATTACTGCAGGCACACAGAGTTTGACAGGAACAGAAACAGTATTTTCAAAGTTTGTCTCTAAAGAGATTGTCTGGATCTTTGCCTTTGGACAGGGAGTATTCCTCATTATCCAACTTCAAATATTCCAGTCAACAAAAGCAGTTTAAGAGCTATACACACACGCTTCATGCACCATTAAAATATGTATTTGATTTCTTTTTTCAAAAAGGTGAAGACAGATGCATCAGGAATTTGAATGAAAGTTCTCTCAGCGGCAGAAAAACATTCTTTTTCAAAGGCGAGCAAGAAAGTTCTGTATGTTCCAAAACCATACACCGCTGCGAGTAATATAATAAAAAAAGTTTTATAAAAATATGTTAAATATAAAGTCTATGGTTTGGATTAAACATAGCATAAAAGACTTCGGAGAAATAGTCCATTTCCTGCAATAGTCTCTCCCGAGGTCTCCAGATAATGGGTAATAACAAAGGTAATTAAATCTTTCTATTATGACACAGATCACATTATTACCTGGCAAACTAGATGAGCTGGAGCCTGACTTGATACTGGAGCTAGACAAGGAAGTCCAGTCATATGCGGATTCTGTTCTCTTCAATGCTTCCTGATAGTTCATGTATAGTTGCTTCCCGTACTAAGCAAAATGACAAAGACATTTAACAACTCTATATAGGCTGCGTACCCTTTTCAGACCGTTGAGCTCCACCTCTCTCTGGCTTCCCTAGTCCACCTTTTTCCCCCCCAGAGAGAAACAACAGGCTCTGTTAAGGAACTCAGGCAACATTGATTGGTTTATCCACAAACTGCTGAAAGAAAGAAAACCAGTTTATGCTAGAAGAGACAGCATCAAGCAAGAAATGGGGCAGTGAATAAACTAAGCCAACCTTGGCATCTTAGAAAACAATTCTGTTTTCTCAATTCTATTTTCCCATAAGCCTTCCTTTTAATATCTGTAAGGGAACTGGTTAAAGTCTAGCCGTGTCAGTTAAAACTTCCTCATGTGACAGATGTGCAGCACAAATAAGAAGAAAGGGCCCAGTTACTGAATTATCGTATCAACAAAGCCTAACCGCTCTGCCAGGTAATGCAATATGTAAAGAGGATTGTACCTTTCACATTCAGAATAGTTAAACAGAGGGTAGTTTGATTCAGCACGTATTTTGCTAGTAACTGTAAAGGGTTTTACACAGATAATCACAACAACTCATGCCAACAGTGCAAGGCTGCCTAGAGGAGGTTACCTTAGCAATGCGGATGCCATTAATCCATTGGTGTAGAGTTCTTACATCGTCACAGCAAAGATACTTGATATACTGGGATTTCTTCTGGATCTGAGGATGCTGCAGAAAAATTGTTAATCCTCATCAATATTTTAATAGCTAGGAGGAATGCAAGGAAAGCCATTTATCTGTTGAGGTCTATACAGACAAACTTAATGCTGGAAGCTCTTCAACAGTAGTCCGCATCTGAGCCCACTTGAAAATGTTTGAGAGTACTTCAGGAGGTGGCAGTGGGGACTGCCTCACACACAGACTGGCACCGTGTCCAGCATGCACAGGCAAGAGACTGCCAAAGCATAAAGAGTGGTCTCCTTTCACTGCTCTGTGGACTAACTCACCACCGAAGGAGACCACTGATACTTCACCTTCATCTCACACCAAAACAAACCGGAGCGAAAAACACACACTGGTCTTCTCTGCTTTTGTATGGCTTGAGTGAGACACTACACAAATTGTTAAGCACAATCCTATTTTCAGCTTGTAGAGCCTTCAAGGCCCCCACCCTACTGACTATCATCCAAAATACCTGCTGCTCCCACATGCACATATAAAAAAAGAATTTATCAATCCAGCAGTCAAGAAAGAAATGGGTATTTTTAAAATATCAGACAGTGGAAATTATTCTGGATGGATTATTCAGTTGTTTCCTGTCCATGCTGTAGAAGTCATGTGTGTCTCACCTGTCCAGACAACTCTGAATACTCAAGTTCTTATCATTCCCTCTGTTAGCTTACAGTTCAGTGACACAGATGCTAGATGATCGTAGGTATTTGTTTTTACTGAAGACTGAAACATATCTCAAAGACCTTTTAATCTCTTTTCAGAGTATTTTCTCCTGCTGGCTTCCAATGAACATGATATTCCAAAATGAACATGAACGTATTTATCTCCATAAACAGAACATAATAACTAATTTAATGATGACATTAGATAATTGTTTTCGTTTTTCACTACCAGCCTCTTTCACATACATGTTGTATAACAAAGAAGAGTCTACAGAAGCACAAAAAATTACTAACAAGCCATCTTTTTCCTGGACTTGTTCAAAAATTTGGCTATATAGAAATAGAAGAACCTCTCAGAAATTTAATATTTAGGACCAGGGAGCTAATATTATATACTAGCATACAAATGTTATATTTAAAAACAGCACAGCATCTGTCTTGTACAGTAAGGTTCAAGATAAATAAAGGAAGCAAACATGCAAAGACAAATCCATTTTGGACTTCAGTGAGAACTGGCCTTTCAGTTTGTATTTGCTGTTCACCTCTCCAAAAATATGTTTGTGTTTTAGAGATATTTCCCAGCTTAGTGAATCTTTGTGGCACAAAACTGAGTTTCTATTAAAAAAAAAAAAAAGTATGGCTTCTATACGTTGGTACTAATATAAAACACTGATATAACACTTTAAGAATTGAGAAAGGCAGAACTCAATCGTGCTTAATATAGTAACTTGGTATTCATCAGTTTCATGCTAAAATAGCAGCTTCATTTTGTCTAAGTTACCTGACTAATGCTACTCCATTCATTTACTAAAATAAAGGGACAATTTAGACATGTTAGACTTGGACTGTAACATTTTCATGTCTTTATGTACAGAATGGCAATACTATTTTTTTTTTTTTGAAAAATCTACTTAGATAAGAGATTGGTTTACTCTGTGTGGTCAACAAATCCAAAAAAATAATTCATTGTTAACCTGTTCAAATGATGTGGATAGAAAGTTATATGTAAGAATACAATTTACTTCAAGGAATTTATACATACCAATTAGCACTGATATTTTTGCTTTTAATTGCATTCAATTAACGGTGCCAGTGACCTATAAGAACTGGAAATATTTTTCATGTTTCAGCTATATCCTTTCTCCCTTAATATCACGTCCCATATTTTATATTCAGTATCTACCTCTCAGTGGGTCCAAATGCCTGTTGCCCTGTCTGTTGAAAGATGAAATCTTCTTTTCACACAGTGGACAGGCAGCCACACAATCCAGGCACATAAACCATTCTGATTTACTGACAAATGCAAAACCACATGAGCTACAGATCAGGGAATGTAAGAGGTCAAAGGAAAAGTGTTAAGTGCAGCTATAACTATCTCTTGATACTTGCACCATTTTCAAATCCATGAAGACACTTTACTTGCTGTGAACATACTGTGAAAACCTGTTTTAAAATAGCTTTGTAGCTAGCTATCTTGCAGGAACTGACACCATTTTGAACACTGTGTGGGAGCTGAGAGAGACTGGGAGAAGAGTTGATGCAATTTAAAATAGCCTGAAGTACTCACGTTATTAAGCTCACAGTTTAAGATCAGCTCACTGCTTTTGTAACATTTTTTTCTACCGGGTCTTTCTATCTGTCCTTTACACTCAGAAGTTTCTTCCTTTACAGCACCCCTTTTCCCTCAGGTTGGGCAATATGGGTAGACCTGACTCTCTAACACCAGTTTCTGCACAACTCTGGACCTACATTCTGAGAAGACAGCAACTTCCTGAATTAGTGTTTCAAGGGATATTATCTCACTGAACCTGAATAATGTATAAAGTTGCCAAACAGAAAAAAGAGTTTATTTACTGTTATGTTTTAGAGTATGATCAACAATCATACGATGAACAATTAAATAGACTGGGACTCACCAGTCTGGAAGTCAGACAATGTTTACATAGTCATGAGGAGCACGTAGAACAGGCAACAATTGTTCACTAACTGTTCATTTCCTATACAAGAACTAGAGGAAAATGAAATGGAATGCCACTGATGGTTCAGAACAAGTAAAAGAGCGTACAAGTGTACCCAGCTGCTGCTGCGTTCTGAAAGTTTCTTGGAATCCCTTAAGTGACAAAGCATACTCAAAGAGTCAGACTGCACCTAGGGCTATCAAACAGCCAAGATCCATGCCCTGGCTCCCCAAACTTCTAAAGGCTGAAAAAGTATTCTATGGAAGTATCACTGCAAGACTGCCCTGTACTTCTGATTTTTCCCTAAGCAGCTTGTAAAGAAAGATCACTGTCAAGAGAGAAACCTAGAGTGCTAGATCAATTCAGTAAAGCCATTCTGCTGCTGCTCTTTGCAATCTTTTTTCCTTCCCCACCCTGCAATCCACATGGATCTTCTGGCAGGTAGAAGAAATCTGTCAGCTTGATGTGGAAGTGATGCATAGCCATGTCTTCCCTTTACACTAGTCACCACACGGCATTTTCTCATTGTTTTTAATGTATTTCTGTCAAGGAGGCTCATTACAACTGCACAGAAAATGCAGTTAAACTTAGCTTTCTCATTGTCACTGTAACTTACGGCAATTTACTTTTCTCATGTGCAGAATGAAGATAATTTAGAGATTTGCCCTGAAAACTGACAGACATAGTTTTCCAATTGTTGTATTACTAGAGGAAGGGTATTCTAAATTATAATCTCTCACAAGATTAATATTGTGTTAATCAGCTCTTACAATTAGGAAGTGTAGTCAGTCTAAGAGACTAAGGTTAGCATGGAAATGTTTCAAGCCCCTTAATTGCTCTTTCAGTATGAGAATTTTCAGAACAATTAACAAGTTACCTTTAGCACTAAACAATAGTCTGTAGGTGCTTTGTATTTGTTCCGATAATCCTGTCCATAGTAAACACTGACATGATCTAGCTGTAGAAAGCACACAAGATCCCGTGAGACCTATTAAATAATAATAATAAAAAAAGTAATTTACAAAGTATCTTTAGAAGAAAACCACAGACACTGACAAAATCAGTCTAGTGTTAAGATCCAATACTAACATAACATCTAGTTAAGGTCTAGTTTCAATCTGATTTGAAAACTTGCAAGAAGGAGGTACAGCCATGCATAAACTCTTGCATTTGATGTCCATTTTTAACCAGGATATCCTTTTCCAAATTCACTCTGTTTTTTTTGTGGTTTGGCTGCATTTTGCATTTTGACAACAATTTACATCGGACTACTAAAGTTTATTCAGAGTTGGTATCAGGAGAAAGTAAATAGGATTGGCTGATCATTAACTTTTTAACAGCTGTTGGTTACATTTTATTTTGGTAATAATCAAGGTGTCCAAATTCCAGTGTGACTGTGAATAAAATCGTAATAACGTTTGGCAGCGACGGAAGGATGCAAAATTTCAACAGGCTGTATTGCATATAGATTGTTCTAATGAAGCAAAAGGCTGTGGAGAGAACACGTGAGACGTATTCAGCTCTAAAGGGAGCTGCTGCACCAACAGAGATTTCCTCTTCGCTGCCAGCTGTGTGGGAAGTGGACTTCCTGTACGGGGGTACGGTTGGTGCTGTCAAGACTGATGCGTTTACAGACACCTTGAACTCACAGTAGTTCAGCCTTGAAGCTATAAGGCATTTGTAGCAGCTTTCTGCTTACTTTTTGTTACTGATACACACAGAACAGAAGTCACACTGAAGAAATGATATTACATTTACGATTTCCAAAAACGTAGCACAAAAAAAAGTAGTCCGAAAATAATCTCGTTTATATGAACTAAATAAACCCAATGAAACTATGCAGACTGATTATAGAGTTGGTCTGATTATTCTATGATTGGCATTTGCAGTGCAATTTGGTCCTTCATCTGAATTCTACTTGAGCAAAAGACAGCCTCTTAACTCCACCAATCATTTTTCCTCAAGTGTCTCTGAACACCTTAACCCCAGCCTCACTCAAAATGCAGACCCTTGTCTTTTTGTATTTTTAAATTTGATGTTTCACATCAAGTGCCACCACAGTAATTTACACAATATTCCCATGATAAAGCTGCATTTTTAATTCAGTGATGTGGCACTAGGCACAGCAGAGAGAAGCCAAAATTTAAGGCTGACTCCTGTGTGCACGATTTACCAGCAATAAACAATTCAGGAAAATTGCTTTAAAACAGCATACCTTTGCCTTCCCTTTAGGGACATAATAGATTCCAGAAGCTCGAAGAAGAAAGTAACGTTTCTTCCAAGACTTCTTACCATCCTCTTTCAGCCACAAAACTCCTTCAATCTCTGGCACAGTTACAGAACTTCCACAGAAACATTCCTGCCAATAACAACAATGGTTTGAGAAGAGAGAAAAACAGAATATACAGCATGCAGTGGTTTGTTTTTAACAACTGAAATTTTGATTCTTTATCTAAGGAATGCACATTTTTTCATGCAGTGATATGAATTAGAGGTTAACTGTAGAAGCTATAAGGTAATTCAGACAAACACAACAGGGGATCTTAGAATTTTCTCAGTGCAAGTATGACAACAGAAATATTAGCAGCTACTGTAAAGATTTTCTAACCGCTGATCAGTAACAGATCTCCCAACAGCTTTACTGGCTTTAGTCACGCAGTCACCTTACAGATATAGTCTCTTAAGTCTAAGTATACACAAAACCTAATTACATATCCATCAGATACATCTATAATTCATTCCATATACTTTTCTTGCTACCAATTGCCCACGGTACAACTTCTGTTAAGGTTTTATCTGTGAAAAGCTAACAGAAGAAAACAAACACTTTAAATACAATCCAGATTAATATGCAGCACAGATTTATTAGTAACCGTACAAGACAGAAAGGATTAGACAATTACAACTCTCTGCATGTCACTGCTTCAGGCATCTTTTTTTATCCACTGTACTCACACGACCACTTACTAAAACCCGTATTAATAATATACTAAAGAGCATGCATATGCTACTTAAAAGTTAAATTGTATTTAGTATAGTCCAAAATTAAAAACCCAAAATATTTACTTTTGTGTTAACTACTGAAATCATAATCATTGTTCTGTGGAATCAATCAAACGGAAGCTATGACACTTCAGTAGGGGTACATGTCTACAAACATGTCACAAATCCATTCACTTTCCAGCTTACAGAAGCTATGTTTGCTGTTTGATTTATTTGCTGCAGACATTTTTTTTTGTCCTTCGTTCTGTAACCTATTTCATGTGTTCAATATTAATTGACTGCCTTTTCTGTCACTCATTTTTTTAAATATAATATTTGGTTGTTTATTTTAAAATGTAATTGAAACCATTTTTAACTGCTTTGCTAACTAACAAAATTTATAATATTAACATAGACCAGTCACTGAACCAATTCCATAGAGTTCTATAGAGAATAACAATTTGGAGAGTACTCATAAGAAAAATCTCTACCAGCACAGGTCAAAACAACAAGTGACAGCTGTGCAAATTTCAGCTGGTTTTAGCCAGCCATATTTACAGGTAACCTCATTTTGATTATCACTGTGTATGGTATTTTAGTTATTAAACAAAATAGAGACACATTTTTATTAATGATATCTGAAACAGAGTAACATTAAAACAGCCATTTATCTCAAAAATGTAACACATTCCATTCACAATTGTTCCGGAATTACATTCAGCTCCATCCATCAATTTTAATCACCACAATCTTTTAGACTTTAGCTTCAAGCTCTGAAATGACCACTATGCCCTTTTTGTTTCGGCAGTCTTACCTCTAGCAGCACCTCTTTATTTCTGTCCGCCATCTCAGAAGTTTCTTTCTTCCCCAGAAGATAGTTCTGTAACAAGAGAAAGCTTAATATTTCTATAGGCATTCTGAAATCAAGCCAAACAACATTTCTCATTTACCTTTCTGTAGCAGCAAGAAAAAAACCCAGCAATTATCTAAGAGCAATACACTAACTTAAAAAAAAAAAAAAAGTTGTAGTCCAATTGAAACTACCTGTTAGACTGCTAAATAATTCATGGAACTAAGTTATAGCCACCTCTTCCATAAATACCAATCAGTCTATATTTGTACGTAACAGCCTTATAACAACGTTAGCCTGGCTTTCCACAAAACAAACAGCTGCCTGGTACAATGCATCCAGAGATAAAAATACTATGAACTTCAAAACGCCACAATAAAAATATGTAAAAACCAGAGATCTTTACAATTGTTACATACTGCCATTATTTATGTGTTCAAAGAAGCACGCTCAGAAGCAATGTACTTCTTTCTACCTTGCCCTGACAGCTTTGCTGAACAAAAATATTTATATTTTCATGAAGAATTACTAAATACTCCTTGTCTTCTAAAATGAAGACATATATATGCATATATGTATAATAACTATGCATAGGTACCGTCTCTTATTATAAGTTTTGTACTCTTCTTCAGCTTCGAAAGAACTGGGACAATGAAAATCTTCCTCTTACTAGGAAAGACCCCAAACATACTCAACGAAGTTTAGCCAGTTCAATATTTTAAACCAAAGGGAAATACTGGGTTCATGCTGGTACCTCATTCTTGATGACAGTGCCTACCATATGTACTGACAGTAACTATATCAACTATGTGCTTCTGCTTCATTGCAAAACACTTGAAGATGACCTGGTTTTCAATTCTTGCTTTAAAAATAAATAAATAAAGTACACAGATGGTGTCCCAAAGGATAAACATGCAAAACTGATACTCAGTTTAAATCCAACACATTACCACGTAGAGGCCATACAGATATAAGAACAATCTGTGACCCCAGAGGGAATACATTAGGTAAGAACTGAGAGGTCAAGCGATACCATATCCACTTCTCAATTCAAATTCTTCAGAAAGTCACCTTCTGCTTTTCTGTTTCTTTTCGTCCACTCCCTTACAATACGGAACTGCTGCCAGCTATCGGACCCATAGCTACCCCTTGATAGATGAGGGGCCTTTGAGGCCATCTGAGAGAGAAGAGGGGCCTTTGCTTTCCTAGCCAGGAAACAGCAAACGCAGGTGAATAGGGGCAGGTCCCAGCTTCCACAGGGAAGGACAGATGCTCTCTTCTCTTCACTTGCCATCTGGCCATGGAGTAGCTATTCTCTTTGATTTTCTCTTCCCGTTACATTACTAAAGCAATGTAAGAATGTACACTGGAGAGGCATTACTATTAGCGGTATCTTTTCTCTTTGCATATTTACGTATTTGAACAGCACTAAGTATTGGTGTAAATGCCATGAAACTGCTTGCCTTCACCTCCATTAAAACAACCCACAAACACGTTAGCAAAAAGATTGTTTCAGCTCATGGTTTTCTGCTAGGGACTTGATTTTGTGCCAACCACAATGTCAATGCACACGGTGCTGAAACGTGAAAGTTGCCTGACATTTTAAGACACAGACAAGTATCAAAATAAAAGTATGGAAATTAATGCTGCCAAAAAAGTAAAAAACGGCAATCAGGTGTGCATCCCTGCATGCACACATGCATTCATGTTGATTCTCAGGCTTACCTGGGGATTCTTGAAAAGTGCGTATTTCTCTATGCGTTCCACAAACATTAATTTGTTTTGACTATCTCTTGTCCAGTTCAGAAGATTTTCAACTAAATTTTCATGATCTTCAAAGATCCTTTCTGCAGCAATAACAAGGGAGCAAATACATTTGAATCTGTCACATATTGTGATAGAAATTACTCTGTAGTCAAACCTGGGAGACAAGGCATATATGTAGAGAAAACACAGTTCAAGGCCTACTAAAATGGGGAAGAAGTTCATACTAAGAAATGTAAAGAACTTAGCCAACTTTCAGACATGCCTGGTTAAATTCTACATATACACTCACACAACACATTCACTTCTGTCTCTTCAGGCGTAAGTTCCATCAATACATGAAGTATTTTTCTTTTTTTTTTTTACCTGACAAAGCCTACCATCCCACATGAACACAGCAGACTCAAATGACAATATTTCAAAAGTTTTAAGTACAGATAAGAAGGTTATCACATTTTTATGTACTCTGGTCCACACAATCCTGGCAGGAATTTATTAGGCCGCTTTTTCAGCGCAGGATTTGGTTCTACATCCCCAATCACTATCTCACTCGTAAAGTATCAAAAAAAGTAGTAAGACAATAGTCAGAGGAAAACAAAATACCTCTGAAATGCAGAATACCCAGTTAGTGGGGGTACTGTAGATGTCTGAAAACTGACACTGTCTATTTCTTACAATCTATCTCGCTGACTAAATGATGAATCAACAATGGCTTCTGAGAACTCTTGAGTTTTGACTCTGTTGAAATAGTTATCACTAGTACAAGATACTGAAGAACAGGCAAAAGAAGAGGGGAAGAAAAAAAAGAGGAAAATTTACTGAAATGGTAGAGAAATATCTTAAAACCCTTATTCTAAAATAAAGAAAAATACATCTTTGAGAAACCATTAGACCAACTTTCTCCTCCTTTCAAAGACATAGATGTAGAATCTTGCTTTCTGCAATTTGTTCCCTCTCCACATAGGCCACACAGTGGCATTTCAGCAAATTACTTCTTTCGGAATACTTCAGAACTTGCTTGACCTTTCAATTGCATCTGAAAGCAGAACATGTTTTTTTCCACAATTACACCACATTTTTACAGAAGGTATATGGCACTGATCACATCCAGACCTAGGAGCTATCGCTAATGAAGACTGAGATGACAGATGACATTTCAACATCTTTAGTAACTAAGAATACTAAGCAGAGTGAATGCAACAAAATGTCATCGGTAGGGAATGAATTAAGGTTTGAGATGACAACACAACACTACCGCGGTCTCAGTGAGATCTTTCTAAGTTTTCAAGTTTTAACTCACGACTTCCATCAAGCTCTATCAGCAACACAGCAATACTGTCTTCCAAGAAAGTAAAAAAAGGTGTTACCTAACAGAAGAATAAAACGAAAAAGCTTCAGAGGACTGTGATACAAAAGCTGAAATCTCACCGGAGTCTAGTAAGTGAAACTAGATAGCCTTCAAAACGTATCAACCGTTACTGCAAGAACTGTAACTTCACTCAAATATGAAACAACATATTCAGTGAGTGTTTATGTGCTTACAGTATGCAAAACTGCATATAATACAATGTTCCTATTGTTAAGCCTACTCACTAAAATTCAAACATTGTACCTGACAGACACTTCATAGGCCTACTCTGCTCTAACTGAAAAAGTGGAAACAACCTTTGTCCCAACCAAAAGAAACCTTCCACAGTTGTTTCTGTTACAAACTTGCAGGGTAAAACTGGACAAAGAATTTAATTCTGCATTCTGGAAATAGTATCACTGAGTTCTTCTGCAAATACATATAAAGCTCCTGGTTAGACCATTAGATAGCAACAGGTGGCCTTCTACATCAAGAACGTGTACCTAAATCAGACTTCAAAAACTCATTAACCACACACATTTGAAGCAGGCCACATAAAATGCAAAGACAATCAGGAACTCCACAGGCCTCACATCTTTCTCCACAGCTTGTTAACTTAAAGCTTTCACTGCATTGTATTGAACTGTGCAATTAATGAGCGAGCAGCTGCCAAGACAACATGGTAAAATACACTCTGATGGTACATAGGTCTTCTGTGTCTTGCTAAAGGAAAATACAGTAAAGGAATTCCTTCCTCTCACATAAGCATTGCCAGAAAAGAATGTTTCAGAAGATGAACCACTGGCAAACTAACACAACACAATTACACAACAACACAACAGGCTTTGCTGTAATTGTTTTTTAAGTTCCAGTAAAAATCATTAATCAAATAAGCTGCATGTTGGATTGTCTATTAAAAACACATACACGTGAACTCTACATGAAAAACTACCCAACAGCTGCTGCATCAAGGATCAAGGAAAGCCAAACTGAAGAATGGAAGAGGAAAATTAATTCTACCCTATTACATCTCTCTTAGGTTTATCATGTTGTAGTCTGAATTTAAAATTCTGTAATTATAATATATGATGTTCTTTAACTTAAAACTTTCAATACAGCAAATTCTGTCATGCCCAGTGTGTCACTGAGCCCATACAGTAGGACAAGCATATACTTGCAAAACACCCAACATGATGTTAACCCTCATTTCATTCCAAAATCAGTTTATTTCAGTTGCAGTGTTAATTTGGATAAATATCAGTTTATCTTTCGGTCTGCAGCCTAGCTTTTTGTTTCTAACAGAAGTTGAAAAAAAAATTCTAGTATTTTTTCCTCTATTCTTTCCAGGCTGCACAGTGAGTGAAAGTGTCTTATGAAAGCAAATCTTCGATGGAAAAGACCTTGTGTTCAGGATCCTGCCACCTACACATTCAGAGGTTTTTCAGTGATAGAAACATAAAACTATTGCAGTATTAATAAAGTTTTTATTGATACTATTCTCATTGTAAAATGTTACAGAATTACACCTTTGATTTTTATATACTCAGTTTGGATTTACGTAGAATTTGTGCAAATTCTTTCTGGTTTCAAAAACTGGGTAACTTTCAAGGTTTCATTTATTAAAATGTTAACATTTTGAGCTTAGTACGATCTCTTTTTCATATGAAAAGTAGAAGATTCAAAGGACACCCTGTCACCCTACAACGGCCTTTTTTGTCTAACAATAAGCAAAGTTAACATGCTACACTGCCTCAAATAGAAAAGGTTTCACCAAAGGAGAGAGGAAATATTAATTTGCATATTTGGGTTCAGTCTGGGCTCAATAGCTCTCTGATGTAATTATTTTCTGATAATGGAGATTAATATTGTTTTTCTATCATTTTTCCCCTTCTGTTGCATTCCAATGGTATATTGGCTAAATGAACAACTGACATTGTGGTACGTGCAATGCAGCACAAAGGGGCTTCAACTGCCCTTAAAGCCATATTGCCAATTGCATTAAAATATTTAAAAGCAAAAAAACGCAGACAGCTTTTTGTAATAAAAGCTATTAGAATCAGTACAAGATACTATTTACAAAGAGGATGATGCATGGTAAGCTTTTTATCCCTTACCTCTTTCTTCTGTTAAGAACACAAGAAAACCAAGAGGTTCAGTGACTAGACATTAGTAAAATTCCTATATCACACCTTAGAATTTAGATATGCTAAAATCATAAAGAAAACATTTCTAGATCATTCTGAAACAGCACCATTCATGAGCTTTATTACATGAATGACCATTTACTACAATAATGAATGGGACGATGAACATTATTAAGACAAGAAATTAAATCGTTCTGAGGACATATAGACAAGTATTATATCAATAAGAATTATAAATATTTATAATTATTACTTACCCATTTGCAATTCAGAGATGGTTTCCACCAATGACCAGTCTAAACTGTAACCACAATGCGATTTGTCCATCAGATTATCTAATACTTGTCTCACTGTCTGCCTTTCATCCACCATCATTGTTTTTGAGCTGTCATCAGACATATGGACTCTGATCACCAACTATTAAGCAGAAAATTAGGATAACAAGAAGAAGGATTAATTTTCCACATTTCAAATAAAACCAGGTTTTTAAGACCTTGGGTTTTTTTATAAGATTTTGTTTAAATAGCATAAAATATTACGTTCAATCAAAACAAAGCCATAAATGATGGTTAGATGACGCATCACAGACACTTAACAAGATACTGTTCTCCTTCAGTAGGAGAGAGTAAATATAAAGGTCTTTCCAATACAATGACAACATGCTTTATTTGTGTATCTAGAAGGAAAAAATCCCTCCTGCTTAAGTGTCCTGTTCTGATTAATAAAGTGTCTTTGTGAAAATTTTTCTTAGGTATCTAGGTGGAACAAACATAGACATGGAGTTCTGCACAACATCATACAGGATCAGAATTTTTCAGATTTGAAATTCAAGCTTTCCGCCCGCTTCCTCCATATTTTCTGAAAATGCTGATTATGTAAACCATATACCTATAGTAAATCATCTTTTTCTGAGGTGTATGAAGCACCAGTGGGAAAGAAATCTCCTTGTAAAACACAATGGCTTTTCATAGGCACTTTAAAGAGGTCATTGTCCAGGAAAGAAAAATGCAGCCATTTTTTAACTAATCAAAAAACGTAAGACAATTGATTCTTCTTGCCAACCATTACTTCCTTTTTTACACCTTGTTCAGCTGGAAAAGTTGTAACTTTTTAACTTTAAAAAGGTAAACTTTAAAAAGTTAAAATTAAACTAACTAATTGAAGTTACTAATTAAAAAATTAGTTTAATTACAACTAAACGTAAGACACTGGTTGGCTTGTTAATTCCCATCTTCCAACTAGTACATTAATTCAGCTTTTGACACATAAACAGTAAATATGAAAGGCTTTTTAATCTACTGAAAAACTCCAAATGTAAATTAAGAATGCTAAATTTCAAGGGAACACTTTATATTCTTTGAGAGTGCATCAAGTAATGTCAGTAGACTTTCTCCACTTGCTAACCACTGTCTGTAGCCTGGAATGCTCGTATTCCATTTATCACTGGAAAATCCTGCTATGCATAATGGGAAGGGGTCTGTCAAGAAAACAGACCCTAATTTTAAATGTGTGACTGCTTAGTATACAAAGACAATTTCAGGAGGCTAGAAGACCTTTGTTTCAGCTCTGGGTAAAGTTGGCAAAGTCTTCTCAATGCGCACTAGCTGCAAAATGAGCTATTCCTTAAGAAAAACATAATGGCATTCTATATGCTAGGGTTTTCTTGATTAGGTCCCGTCTAGATAAAAAAGTACATTACCACTCAAGATCAGAACAGTAGTGTTCCTATTTTATTTAGGGCAACTTAAGGGTAATAAGACACACATGAGAAGAATTTTGTCTGCATTTTCCAGGTGAAAAACTATAAAATAAAGATCTTACAAAGCAGTACCTTTTTCACTTGTGCCTCTTTAATCTTCTCTAATGCAACCCTAATCTTCTCAGCTTTGAGTTTAGCAGCCTGTTCCTCCTAGGGGGACACAACACACAAGATTCCAGTTAACACAAACTTCAGTCCAGTTTTAGTGGATCTAATTTTGAGGCTACCATGCTTTAAAACTTTTAACTGAAATGCCGATTTACCCGTATGTAAATCCTCAACTATTTCTTAGTGATGGTGAAGACTATTACTTTTTAAGACAAAAAGTGTTACTATGTGTCTCTAATATTTAGAAATACAACTGCCATTATGTCTAAAAGAACATACTGAAGGTATATATTTTGTATAGACACATTTGGCATTTCTCAATTCTTCCATATTGTAAGTAGTCTTGTGCATTGGTACCAAATATTTTAGCATATCATGTATTTACAGTCATAGATTTGGACAATATGGATTCAACAAGAGTGTACAACAGAGTACACCCAATAGATTTTCGGTTGATCAACATAAAACATAAATAGCACACTGAAAAGTATCAGAATTTAACATAACACAGAAAGCATGGAAAGCAAATCTTATAAATAGGATGCCACACTGTGCATTGGTTTGGAAAATTTTAAACTCTTAAATCCATTTGCAATAAGTAAGCAGCTTAAACATTACCTTTATCTTTACTAAGTCCAGGCTGTATTTCTCCTTGCTTTAAGTATTTTAAGACACGCAAAGCAAATGAGCATTCTTTTGTTTGATGCTCTTCTAAATAATCTATTTTTGTTACAACTGGAAATGCATTAAAAATTAAGATAATTTAAATCCATTCTACCTGCTGATGCTAAAGAAATGTGTATATTGTAAGACTAGCAATACTGGGTTTTAATTTCTGGAGATTATTGATATTTCTGTTGAAAATGGGTTTGAAAAATGCAGCTAAGCAAGCAACCACTCTTTTTAAGATGCCATATGCAGGCTTCAGATTTTAGCAAGCTTAACTTATGGATGTTCATTGTGGCTAATATCTAAGATGATCATAGTTATTTAAAAATCTCTAGAACAATAAACATATTAAATAAACAAAAAAAAAACCCCTCCAAAATATTCAATCTCCTTAGAAAAGAAAAATTAAGACTTTTCTCAGATCAAAAGTAGCTCAGCCCATCACAACACTACTCAGCACACCACAGATACTTAGTTCTCCATTGCTCTCTTGTATGAATGTAATTTGCGGTTTCTTTACCATGTGTTTAGATGGTTGCTTTCCTTGTAAAAGTCAAGATTCAGCTATCCTGAAATCCACAGGAGTTAAAGTTTTCCACTTCTCAGTGAACTACTATCAACTCCTATCAACTGCTAAAGGGCATTCCCTGTGCTACTTACTATGTTCTTACTTAACAGCATTTGCTCCCTCACACCTGTGACTGTACTACATATCAGAAAAAACCTCCGCTACACAGGACAATAGGCTGCCTTGTCAGATATCTAATTCTTTTCAATATAATGAACCAGTAAGTTGACACAAGCAAAAATAACGTGAGCTTGAAACATTATCGGGGCACTCAATTACCTAGGAACACAGGTTTTTATTAGTCTACAGGGAACTGTGGCTTTTTCTTCAATAACAATGGTATCATATAGCTTAGAAAGGTTAAATCAGATTAGCACTCTCTTAAAAGCAAACAAACAGTGCCATAATAACTAGAATCATTTAAATGTAAAACACACCTAGAATTCTAAAATAGTCTTTCTCTTCCTTAACATTAACCATTTCTACCTATCAAAATAAATCATAACTGAAA
The DNA here is from genome assembly GCF_963210335.1 of Falco punctatus. Lineage (NCBI taxonomy): Eukaryota > Metazoa > Chordata > Aves > Falconiformes > Falconidae > Falco > Falco punctatus. The sequence continues at coordinate 15,765,718 of NC_137588.1, read as the reverse complement.
ATCAAGACTTTAAATACTTTCAAGTTTCTAGAAGTGATGCTATGTACCTATGCATTATGAAATCAGCAAGAGCAAAAGACTTTATTTTATAGTACGTTTGGAGAAACTGTAATTTATGGTTCAAAAAAGCTGCTCATTAGCCCAACCATAAATCTTTATTGCTGTACAAAGGTTGAGAGCACATTTGGTTTTGCTCTTCACTAAAGTCAAGCAGCACAATTTTTCACCCTATTTCACTATATACCTGTGCAACTACCTATAGCAAACCCCAGCTGGAGCACTGTACAGTCACACACAGGCAACAACAAAAGAGCAAGCAACAAGGAAGAGGTGACCTGGGGGCCTCTCACATACTTGCGCCAATACAGCTAAAACATCTTTGTCGATGTCAAAGTTTATAATCCATCATTCCCTAAAAATCTTTTAAAAATAAATATGTAGACCAAAAAAGATTGACGATTTATTATTTTAATGCCTACTTTTCATCCCCCACTCAATTTTAATGTGGGTCCAGAGACCAGGATTTCTTTGCTTTACTAGAGTTTAATAAAGTCAGTTTAAACTGAAATAAAAACGTAGAACTATGATTATAAAAATAACAACCAGTTTCAGCCAGTAACACATTCTAAAAAGAGATCTAAATCTACTTACTGGAAATGCACAGAGGAAAAAGAAGCAAGAATTAGAAATTTCTGAAAGCACACAGTAGTCAAAGATTTTAAGTTATTCAAGATATTGCCTTATAGTTAGTCTTCAGACTTCTGAGTATCATTGCTAATGTGGCAAATGGTATTTCATTGGAGCAGGAGGAATAACTATGTATTTTAATTACTTAATAATTTAATAACTACAGAAATCCTCAAAACTCACAATTCTTTCAATTTTTCTCCTAATGGCCCAAGAAAACAGCCCCACATCCCCTCCTCATCAATGCTACCCCAAAACTGGACTCAGACACAAACACAGGCTCTCTCTCCTCCCCTGCACATGGAACGAAGACCTCCTCAATAGCAGGAACCATGTGCAATCCATCAGCTTGTACAAAGCTAACAACATTTTTCATTGCACATAGAAAAAGGTGACAGGTGGCAAAACCACCTGTCTGCAGTTGAAACCATTCAATGCCACAAACTAACAAGGCCAGGACCTATGGTCCAAGCACATTTAACTTGGGTATTTATTTCCTTCTGGTAACAATGATGCGAGTTAGGTTGCCAAAGGGTCATAAAAATGCACATAAATGGCAGTACTGCTGCCTCGGTCATGGTTTTACAAGTGGCATATTTTATTTCCATGTAAATTCCTGATATGGCTGATCCACCTGTCTCCCTTGTGCAGCATTACTTCTCGGTTACAGCAGTCACAGTGCTGCTGTGGCCAAACAGACAATCCAGGCAGGGAGCTGACCTGGTTGAAACTTAACACAGCAGAAAGATTCAGCAGAATCCACTCTTTGGTAGGACTGCCTTTACGGTCACAATACGTGCTGTGGAAAAGCATAAAGGAGAGACATATGCACCCACTGTCTAAAAACACAGAACAACAGAGGAGCGTCGCTCCCACCTCTGACAGGAAAAACAGAATCTCCTTTAGTAGCAGTACACATCACTGTAAAATTGCAACATGAATTCCTCACTTCAGTGGGATGCCTTTGGGACTATTACACTTGCATTTCAAAGCTTTAAGCTGAGATTACTTTTGGTTACGGAAAACATCACACCTGATTTAAAGAATGCTTGGAAACATACTCATGGTAAGAACTTGTTCATCCAAAGTATCCTAACATTTTGTGAGCTAAAATTGAAACGAGTACTGCTCTGCAGTGCAATGGTCTTAAAATTAATTAATTTTTCTTTGTATTTTTATATCAGTACTCAGTCTTCAATAATTTTAGCTTATACTGGAATATTGGAAAGCATAACCCCAAAAAAACTCAAGTTAAGACTTCCTTGATATAATGACAATCACAGTCTCCTGCCCCAGATTCCAGTTAAATGTGCGGTTACAAGATGCTTCATCTGTGTTTTACCATTAAATATGCAAGACGTGTGCTATGACAAAGCTGACCTTGCTCAAATGACATTATGCCTCACAGCTCTAGGTTGGGGTTTCATTTTTTGTTTCATTGTACATTTTTAAAGTGTCATTAACTGATCCCTTTTACAGAGATCACAGGCAGAACAGAAAAAAGGGGAGGGGAATCACTTATAGATTACAGTATTTAGGAAAGCTAGAAATGAAATGGTAAGAGGTAAGTAACAAAGTCCATGTTTCAATTAAGTTAGCAAGCAGATACACAGATCACAAGACACATAAAAGAAGAAATTCTTTTATGTTTAATATTTTAAAATTTTATCTGAAGTTTTTCTTTGAATGCAGATAAGACAACTACACAAGTAGCATTGACTTCTGAAGGACTTGAAGCAGGCATCCACTGTTTATTTTTCCAGCTACAGTCTATCCTCAGGTAGAAAGGCAGTCACCTGTTTTGCAAGGACTCTCCCTTCCTGCAGAGTTTTTATTGAAACAGAGGTTCTTGTTGCCTGAGAACACTATATTAACATCTCAATTTGTACCCGATTCCCCAGAACTTCCAGACATGTTTATTAGCCTCATGTTTAATGTCTATTGATCAGAATATTCACCACTAATTGTTTTCTGTTGGTTGTTTTTATTTACTATTAAAAAAAAAAAGGAACACTAGAACAAGCATGTATGTGATCAACACTGGAAAGGGAAAGCCAAATGAGTGAATATTAACATCAGTTCTTCTGTATTTCTTTATAAACTCATTACGACAAGTAGAACACCCCTACCCTAAAAAAACAATGCAGCAATGGTGGCACAGCCCATTTATAAACAATGGACTTGTGTTTACATTAGTAGTTCATGACCATTCTCAAAACATATGTTTTATTGTATTTCTACTCAACATAACTCAGAATAACCTGCGACTGTAAAGCAGAAAGCGAAACGGCATTACTCTCTTCCAAAGCTCACTAGATGTGAGTGTACAGCAGCCATTGGTGTGGCACTCAAATTGGGTAGCCAAAGGAAAGATAGAGCAAAGAGATCAGTGTTAAGAAACAGTTTTTGGTGTGGGCCAGAGGTGGGGGACTTAGTCCAAACCAGACCCAGAAATCAGGGTTAGTCTTTGCCCCAGCATCCAGATCATCAATGAAGATGTTGAAAATACTGGACCCAGCATTGAACCTCTGGGGTGCACCATTGGTTAAGTCTCCAACTAGACTTTGTGCCATTTTGAAGGTATGGCAGAATAGAATCTTATTCAGTGGGGACAGACATTGTTCTATCCCCTTGAAAGACTACTCAAAGTAGATTTGACAAAGCCAGTAGCAACGAAGAAGAAAAAACCAAAACACACTTGCAAGGAATTTCACTGGCTCTTATCCCTTGAAGCATCCATCTGCACTACATTATCTCCCTGCCTGCTTGTGAATACGACCTGTCTTGTAACAGCTCTAGGCCAGGCTTCTCACTGGGGCTATCCAAGGCAAACAGTTATAGGAGAAGAGGTACTAGATCTGGGACCAGGAAAAAGCATGAAAGGCAAGAGAAGAAAAAAAACAACAAACCAACAAACCAGGAGGGAGAACAGACCTTAAAACACTGTAAGGAAGTCTGAGAGTAGAAAGAAGACTAGAACGTAACAAATGAAGCACTAGGACTGGCAAGGAGTTTTAGCTGGACAAAAAGCTCAACTGATACATAGAACAGAGCAAAACACACCGCTTTGAGAACAAAGGCTGTTTGTCTAGCAATGTATCCACAGAAACATATTATAATTAATTCCAAGACAAAAGTAGCATTAAACTACACAGGAACATCACAATAATCACAGCAGATTAGTACGAAGCAGCCTGTTGAATAAAAAAATTTATATAGTTTTCTGCATTGCACAAAATCCTGCTACTAACCACCTGGAAACCCCAAAAAGGATGTAGGTCTTTTCACAACTTCCTCAAAAACTGGCTGTTTTCAGATTGTACTTACATCCTTTGCAGATTATAAATCAATTGCTGTTATCTTTAAATGGCATTAAAAAAAATAATCTCAAACAGATGCTTCACTCAAGAATGAGCACATCTGAATCAGATTGACCTAAGATGCATGAAGCCAACTTCTCAGCTGATTTATTCAAAGGTCTGAAGGCATTACAGTGTGTGATAACTGGAGTCTAAAAAACAGGAGAATCAACATTCGTAAGAAAAATACTTGCCTTTCAAGTCGACAAGAAAGGATGAATGAATTACTAGGTATTTCGGAAGAGAAGGCATAACACAATTCCTTTTCTGCAGATGCTGACATACATAACTGAAGCATTCAGTCATTAAATCACTGTCATCTGGCTTCCTGAATGGAGTTTCAGCTTCACATGCATCAGAATGGTAGAAGAAATGGTAACTTAAAAATTCAGCATGTTACATTTATATTTCCTTTCTTCATGTCCTAAACTGGGATATATTTGAGCCCCAAATACTCTCAAAATTAGTTGCATGTGCTCTTTATTTCACATCCATATGCTTAGTTTTCAGTATTCACTTGATGCCTTAATTCCAACCCTACAGGGAAACAAGCTTGCAGATCTGACATTAATGATACACTGCTTTATTTTCAACATTCCATAACTTCACTGATATGCTTTCACCTGTTTTCAAATGGGTTTGCATGCTGTGTACACAATAAACAAATGGAATTACATTTAAAAATGAAGAGACCACCACAACGAATAGATCATTTTCTGTGCTGAGATCTGCCCTATGCTGCAACAGGAACTGTGCTTGTGCATGACTAACACAGAAGGACTCTAGTCTATAATTTTTACAATTAGTTGTATTACCAGAGGACAAAACTGGTATTATCTTTCCCCCAAAGTCTCTCTAGTCTCAATATAAGAGGCAGACAGATCAAAGAAGGGCAAGAATACAAGAAACAATAAGAAATAGTTGACACCAGAGACACCTGCATAAAGCTGCAATATAATCCTACAGTTCACTGATCAAACAACTTGCTACAAGGAAAAGCCCCGTTTCTTGGGACTGCTTCTCTCATATGGGGCTTATCTAATGTTACAGCAAGCTGAAGAGATCTAAGGAGCAAAGTGGACTTTCATTTCATTGTTTTAATAAAGATATTTCTCTCTGCAGGAGGTCAAAGAGAACCAGTACTTATCCACACCAGGACTGCGTGCTCAGCAGTCAGCAGTAGAGAGCACGGCTCTACTGAGTCAGCCCTAAGCTGAGCTAAAAACAAACATTATCCTCAGAACATCAGTAGCTCACCAAAAGTACCTGACTCAAAGGCCTACAAAGTCTAATAAGCCAAGACAAAGATCTATAAATCCAAACATTTTACTTCAGCAGTCCATTAGAATCACTAATGTGACGCAGTCCATGGTCACATGATGCAATGGACTTAATATTTTACATATTCTTTTAATTTAAGTTCCATATGGTAACCAACACTCATCCCATATACAAATAACCAGAAGGAAGGATATGAAAGATATGGAGATGAAACAGAGAAAGTTATGGTTTCTGTTTGTGGCACAGCTGTTGTTAATCTATTTGCAATCAAACAAGGTTTGCCGGTTTGGTGGCAATTTGCTTTGTTGGGGGTGCAGGGACAAGGAGCTGACTTTCCTTTTCCAAGGAAAGGAAAGAGGTATGGACTTAAATTTCAAGCAAAACAATCACAAGAGCAGAAAACTATTTCAGTATGGCTGTTTGTACTCCTCTAGAAGACGGCCTGAAAATTTGTTGTCAAGATACATGCTGAGCATTGAGAAGAATGTTAAAGTATATAAAAAAAAAAGCAGTAAACTAGTTGTAAGATTTTACTGGGAAATACAGAATGCTTATGCCCAGCAAACATTATCCTTATTGTTTTGTGGTCACCAAGGTACATTTTGTCACTTCAGGCTTGCCTGAGGTTCCTCCTCTAGAGTGTCTATTTGCAAAAAATAACCCAAGGAGTGGTTTGCAGTAGGCAGTAGCATCAAATATATCTGACACCTCACTACTGAACATTCAAAGTTTGCTCAACAACGTGGAGCCGTTCTGCATCTCAGCTTGTTTTTTCATCAAGGAGATTTACAGCTTGCTCCATTCCTCCTACTCTTAGTTTCACAAGGAAGTATGTACAGAAAATGTAATTCTTAAACTGAATGGAAATTTGTGCTCTCTTAGTACATTACTGACCCCTTTCCTATAAAGAAAACGAATTTATAATCATGATTTGTACGCAACTGGCTCATTAGACCACTGTCTTACTAGGATATTCTCTCCACATTATATCAAGACAGCATTCAAAATGTTAAAAAAAAAAATCCCATTACTTACTACAGTTTATCTTCAATATAACAAGTAAACTTATCTTAAGGATACTACTGCCTTTTAACAGTATGGAATACTCCTATATATTTTCCACAGTTGTGATCTTTGTTATTTTTTCAACTAGTGAATGGGAATAGAAACAAAAGAACTTCTAGCTCAGTACACTTCCTTTTAAACTAAGGCATTTTACCTGCTGACACGGCTATTAAGTATTTGCCAAGAACTTGAACACTTTGATAAATCTGCAGAAACAAATAAAGTTCAGCCTTTAAAAGCACCTTGGACAATCAGGAAAAGCATGTAAGTATACGCACAAGTTCCTGGAAAGGGCAGGGGTGGGAGGAGCATAGCACACACCAAAAGCATTCTTTCTATATAGAAATAGTCACATACAGGTGGGAAGAAGAAGCATCACCTTGGTCAGCAAATGAGAAGGCTTTCCTGCAATGTTTCTCAGAAGGAGGGAGGTTTCCCTGTCCAAATAGGAGTGCTTGTGCAGAAAGAAAGAGAAAGAACATAAGTCAAAAGAAGTCAGTATAGTAATTTTATAGTGTCTTGATTACAGAAGGCAGAGTTTAAGGAAAAACCCCCCTATGTCATCACTTTATTTCCCTCCCATACAAATGTGAACATTCCCAAACACTACCAGCCTAACACACACCAGTATAAAAGCAGTTGTGCTAATAGCATACATTGTTTTCATCTTCCCCTGTACAAAATGTCACACAATAGAATTAAGAAAAGTTTTGCTTACCTGCTGCTGGTTTCTTTTCTGCAAGAGACAACTTATTTTAAAAGACATTTAAAACTATAAAAGTAAGAAAATATGCACTTATACAATGCTTTTCAAATTCCTGTCCAGTCTTCTAAGACTGAACATTCTACCCTTGTTATGCAAACGTAAAACCATTAAAAAAAATCGGTCATTCTGGAGACAAGGAACTGATGTCATGCTTTCTACACTGGCTGCTGCTTCCATAGTTAAAGAAAGTATATATTACCATAACAATAATCCAACTCTGACTTATAATTTATTTTTTTTCCAAAAAGCTCTTCTCTTGTACAGCCCAAATTACATAATCCAAGAAGTTAGAAACAAATCCCTGCATTTCTCTTGGAAAAGAAATCAGCAGAAAATACCTTTTAGTCTGTTTAAAAAGGGGATGCAAAATCAGTGGGAACCACCAGAGAAGGACTTCTCTAAAGGCAAAAACCAGTTAATGACAGTCAGCAGAGTGATTATCTTCTCCAATATCTGCTACAGAGGAACAACAAAACCATCAGCCCACAGGAGTTTGCACATTTGCAGAACCACATAGTCACAGGTCTGCTAAGGAAATTAGGCTAACACTTAATGTTCTGTGACACAGTATATCTCCTGTGTACCACCCCAGTACTGTGAATCTTGTGTCATTTGGCTGCATCTGGCTCAACCTTATTTGTGTTGATTGGTGCAATTCTATATAGAACAAGGCATGACAACTGAGCCTATTATACTCTTGTTTAATAATTAGCAGCACAGAACCCCTGCATCTTCTCCAGGGCCACAATAAGTTATAGTCTCCTGAAAAAAATGAAGAGACCATGTCTATAACTTCATGCAGTTCCTGCAGGGGGAGATTACTTGATGTGACTACCACGTGCTGGGCTGAGTAATTAAGGATGTCTAGCAGGCTTTAAAAGACTCCACACAGCATCTGAAGTAAAACCTAAGCTCCAGCCCAAGCTCCACCTGGTACTTAGCCACTAATATAGACGCAGGTTATGCTACAGACTGAATGAAGATTTTCCTGCCTGCAGATTAATTACCATCTGTATCTACATCATATGCTTTAGAAGCACAGCAGTGCTGCCTAGTGACAAGTTTTCACATATCAAGCACACACGGATGAGAACTTTGTGATGCAGGACCTGGTATAATTAAAAGTTCTTGTCCATTGTTTGCAGTCATACAGAATCCTCAGATTAGACTTCCTGAAATAAATAATCATATCATTTGGGACCGATGAACTAAAACATTCCTCTTGTACATACACAGGATTTCCAGCAGCTTCAATGATACTCAAGAAAGGCTACAATTTAAAGAACAGTTCTTTTACTCAGCCTGAGGTGATGTTAGCATTGCTGGTGAACAATACAGGTTTAGAATGGTCTCATTATAACTGAGAAAATATCTCTGAAATAAATCAGTTGGCTCAATCCAAACCTCAAAAATACACATAAAAATCCAAAGACAAGTTCAAGGAAGTGATTTTAAAGAGTTTCTTAATAGAGTTCTTGTCAGACATCACATGGACTCCAATTAATATGGATCACTTTTTCTTGTTGAATGGAGCACAGCAGTAGAAAGAACATTACAATGTACATTTGTAGTCTCTTAGTGTTTAGCCACCTTCTCTCTTTAGTCTATCAGTTAACAATAGTGTCAGGATACAGAGAGGATACTGAATCTTTCTTTAAAGGAAATACTATTTGCTGGAGAATATTTCTCCCACAGAGAAGCTCAAGGCAGACCTTCCTTGTATCACTAGTCATTTTGGCTATTGCCATCTTGCACTGAAGTACAGTGGAACTTTTCTCCACTAAGGAAGTTTTATTCTACTCAGAAATGGGAATGCCCTATATTTCTTACAAAATAATAACCATTGGAGACTTTTCTAATGCTGCTTTCTAGACCTGCAGCAAAATATGAAAACAGATAACCACAGGAAAGTTATTCTGGAAATGAAGAATGATGGTATTTCATGGGAACAGGTGTTGACCAGTAAAATGCGAAACAACAGTGTGATGACAACTACCTATGTGAATTTGAGCTGGAGAGACATGTCTAAAGACAGAAAGGCAACAGTTCTTTGCCAGGCACCTTTTGTGGGTGGCTCCTTCCTACTGCACAGCACATTTTGCAGTACTGCAGAAACCCAAAAGTTAGATCAGAAGTAGCAAAGCAACAGGAAAGCCCAAGTTCTAGGAATTCTAGCTTGACTAAATAACAACTATGTGCACACAACATTATTTAACTGTTTGACTGCATAAACCATTAGAGAAAGGAAAAAAGTTACATTTTAGAACAATGTTACTCTTTCACAATCCACAGTTTCAAAGCATTTAATCTATTTCAAAGAAAGTCTTCAGCTCAAACACCAAGCTTTGACGTGAACAGATGTTGCTCTTTAATACAGGCTCCCAGGAATACTCCATTGTTCAGGGGAAGATAAATATTTTATCATTTTTTCTTAAGATACTACAATCACATTGGACCACACAGAGAATCTAAATAGCCCAGTCTTCCCCTCTACTTCAGGAGGTCAAACATACATCGAAGCTCTGACAATAAAAATGCCTGACCTTCCCAAATAAATTAACCTGGTTTTATGCCCCATGTACTTTCCCAGACTAAAAATAACACCAATGAAATCTAGGAAAACAAAACCAAAACATTAATTACTTCTAGGCAGACATTTCTAGTCTTCCACCATGAAAAGCGTCTGTTCTTCCATCTGCTCTCATCACAACAATGAGAACTCATGCCCTGGCAATAAAGAAGTCTCTCCACCAGTACATCATCTTAGGTGTGTTGAGGAATCAAAACCCATTCCAATTACACAAAGTAGTATGTCCCATCCTCACAGTCCCATGCATTTTTCTATCCCGTTGCACTAAGCTGACTGCTTCACAGTACAAGGCCGTAATTTCTCATAATGGGTATTTTCAGTTTAAATATTTTTTAAATTGTCATGCAACCAGAATATTAACATATCCTTGGAAGGTAAAAGTAGCTTGAAACATTGTGAAAGGATCAAAATTTGACAAAAGCTTCAGAGAAAGCAAAAATGTGCAGTTCTTTATACTAAGCATGAAGTTACATAAGAGCTAGGTGGTAACAGTGTTGGAAAACTAATTGCTGCATCCACTGAAGCTTATTCAAGATGAGTAACATTGAGGCAAAGACTTGATGCTCGATTCATTTACCAAATTCTTTGAAAGATCACGTATTTCTAGGCCAGCACTTAACTAAGGGTGCAAACCCAACTAGTACATAACATGTGCAGTCTAAAGCTAGCTATAATTCTTTAGTTCAGCTAGGTTTTTTTAAAGCTATATATTTTTTTATTTATAAGATAGCTTTCTCAATAAATCCAGCCACCAGTTACAGCCATACCTTTTCATAAGTTTTTGTATAAAATGAATAATGCAAATGCAGTGCAAATGAAAAAGCTTCCCAAAGCTGTTTCCACTATACGTAGAAAAAAATCACTTAACAGACATTAGCACATGTTAGAGTTTTGTACTAAAAGAGGATCTATAAACCCACCCTGCCAATAAAAGAATTTTAAAACCAACACTTATACTTTGATATTTTAAATGATGAATACAGAGCCAGACTCCACTTAAGATTCCTAGTTAATCTAACACCAGCACTGCTCAGGCAGAACTCAAAATACCATAGCCTGGTGAGCATCCGGGAAGGCAAACGTGACAGGCCTTTAAGAGGATTCTTAAAAGGCAATAAGAAATTCTCCTCCTTGCCACGTCATCAAATCATGTAATTTGCACTTCCACAGAAACTGTTTAAGTGAAGAATCTGTCAATATAAACTGTGCTACAGGACTCGACAACAGTAGCCCTGGGCAGGCTGCCCATATCAGTAGCCATGCTGCAGACTGAACTGCACTAAGTTGGTTTCTTTATAATCATCAGAATATACTCTTCCTTCCCCCAAAAAAGCAACTATGAGGCCTAGTGTAATGTATTCAATATGTTTGCAACTTCTTTTCATGCCAAAATCACTTATTTTGGGGAAAATTTTTACACAATACCTAAAAAGGTATTCAATTATGTTTTAGCGCTTCCTCGTAATATGAAGCAGATTTTGAACTAAGGTTCAGAAACTCAGTTTAGTTCAGAAGATCTAGATAGAGAAAAAGTAGTGAAAATTATTACAAAAAAATGGGACAATTGTGGTTTTAACTCACTTTATACAGTAAGTATAAACAGACATTGCAATGATGACTGTTTTGGACTGTCTTCCACCGTAACTCCCAGCAGTACTTATTCCAAATCACACCGAAAACTATGAATGTTAAAAATAGTAATAATAAAAAAATCCTCAAAATACTAGAAAAGATATGCTGATGAGAACATTAACATTCTATAAAATAGAAAGTATACCTTTCTCAAGGGATGACAAAACAGCTGTGCACAAAAATATAAAGTACAAAAACATTTTTACATTAAAAATGGGATATGATGACAAACAAAAGAAAAAGCATTTAAATAAGCCCACTAATGTCTCCATTACAAACTTTAGCTGATATGGATAATCACAACAAGAAAAATGAGACTGAGTACAATTAACTTGGTCATTTAAAAGTTCTAGATGCTGTTAGGACAAAAAAAATTTGAATGGTTTTCATGTGTAGTTCATTCAGCAAAGACAGCTAGCATTGATGTTTATAAAAATATGGAATAGAGTCTTGTTCCAAATTACATTTGGGACTTCAAAGATTTCCTATATCCTTTCTTTGAAGACAGGAATGTAACATCCATTATCTTCAGGCCTAAATACCAGAAGTTCATCGACCAGCTGTTCAATATTGCATTTCACAGTGTTTCCAGAGAACTCAACACAATACTCCTTTTAAATACAAAGTAGCTGCGCTTATGCCAGAAAATTTTTCCAGTGATGAAACATTTTTATATCCATCACCAACCTTACATCTACAAAGCATGTTTCCTAAATATGATAAAACAGATGGACTACTAGGAAAATGAAAATATCTTTCAGATTTTCAGAACATAACTGGTTGCACTAACACTCTACATGGCCAAAAGCTCAAGATTGACTCCCCTGTTATCCTTGTCAGTTCCTTTGCAAAAAGTTCAGTGCGTTGTTTTAATTCTTGAGGTTCTGATGTCTCACCATGAAAGTCAGTTTCAAACCAACCAACCTGAAATTATTTCTGAACTAAGTTACTGAGCATATTAGAATTATTTGTTGCAGACAGTTAACTGATGGGTGGATTTTAAAAGGAAAAGATCCTTTTAGAAGAGGTGATAAACTGAGCTGTCTAGGGAGGTTCTGAAGGATGCAGGCTGTGTAATCCATCTTACAACTGTAGCATTCCATCAGTCCACAGGTAACATGCCACACACATTGCCTCCTTCCTTCAACTCTACTTGCACATTTTTGCAAAACTTTGATAATCATCATAAGGAACACATCCATCTTCTTGTTGCACACCTTATTATCACTTAGTACAGAAGTGGGTGGGACAAATTTGGAAATACTCAATCTCATCACTAAGAGACAGAGTTGTATCTAATCCCTCTAATTTTAAGGTAAGGGCTCAGAATACATACATGGTTTAAAAACAGTACAATACAGTATGAAAGGTGCCAAATATATTGTTTACATTGTCAACTTACAAATAATGAACAAAAAGTGCATGGGAAGTGTAAGAAAAAGATGAACTGGCAATTTTCTAAGATATTTTATCTTACTGTTCTAATGCCTTAAAATATGTTAAATAGAAAAACTTTTTTCTGGTTAAATATCTGTAGGTTCAAAGACATCATTCATTCAAGGTGTGTGCAACAGAGTAACTTACCTCAGTACGTTAAAAAACAAAACAAAAAAGGGACAATGACAAGACACTGAGGACTTGTGAACATAAAATATAGAGTCAGAATCATTCAGGTTGCAAAAGACCTTTGAGATCATCAAGTCCAACTGTTAACCCAGGACTGCCAAGCCCACCATTAAACCATGTCACTAAGCACGGCACCTACATGTTTTTTAAAACACCTCCAGGGATGGTGACTCCACCACCTCCCTGAGCAGCCCGTTCCAGTGCTTCACCACCCTTTCAGTGACGAAATTTTTCCTAACATCCAACCTAAACCTCCCCTGGCGTAACTTGAGGTTGTTTCCTCTTGTCCTGTCACTTGTTATCTGGGAGAAGAGACCGACCCCACCTGCTTACAGCCTCCTTGCAGGCAGCTGTGGAGAGCAATAAGGTCGCCTCCTCGAGTCTCCTCCTCTCCAGACTAAATTAAATGTATCTTGCCACATTTACTGCAAAACTATTTAACATTAACACATGCATCTAATTAAACCAGCTGGTGGCACTCTTGTGCCACTATACTGGATTTCACAAGATGGTTGAGAAACACTACAAAAACCTTTTTAAAAGCCTCCTTCTGTCCCTAAGAAACAAACTAAAATGAGGGAAACTGAGTGAGCAGTATCCCACAGAAAACTATAAGCTTGCAGAACTTTTTTGAAAAGCTAACTACTACAGCTTTCAGCTACATCAGTACATTCAATTCTTTAGATTCCATCTTAAAGAATTAGAATCCACTATTTTCGAAAGAGAACTCAAGAATTAAAAACAGTTTAAACATAATTTTTGTAATTTTGTTCCCCTTTGGGCAAGAAGAACTGAAATTTTTCTTTGCAAACTCTTTGAGATTAGGTTTTCATATGGAATGCATAAGAGCATACAATATAAAATGATGGACAACCAATTAAAAATATCCATTTTCTGTTTACAATGGGGGTTGTTTATTCACCATCCCTAAAGGTATTTAAAAGACGTGGATGTGGCACTTAGGGATATGGTTTAGTGGTAGACCTGGCAGTGTTGGGTTTACGGTTGGACTCAATCATCTTAAAGGTTTTTTTACAACCTTAATGATTCTGTGATTATGACTGTCAAGAGCAATCATGCTTCAGAAAAAGAAGTGTAAGTTAAGTAGCCTTACCCATTTAACAACTGGAAAATAGGCAATGACCAACTTAAAGACAACTAAAAAGATTGACTGCAATGATATACACTGTTACCTTACTGCACTGTTGGGATACTAACAAATTAAGCTCAAGTCACTAACGTGATTTTTCTGTTGCAGGCAAAGTGACACAACTATTGACATAAAAAGAAGCCATATAAACATGTCATAACTTACAGGAGTCAATTCAGCTTCCTCTTCTGGAAAGTTAATGGGATGCTTGGACTGATTGATGGAATGTCCCATAGAAACAATAAAAATGTAGGAAAATGGGGAGGGAAGGATGCAAAAGGGAAGAAAGGAAAGAGAAGGAGGAGAAAGAAAGGCTTTATTATTGCTTAGAAGAGGGGAAAAAAGAAGCACTGATGACAATTATCTTAAGCAAAAGCAACAAAACTAGATTAAGAAGTTGCACTGTCCCTCATCCAAATTTTTTTTTTACGAACAAATGAACAATGACTTGAAGACAAGGAGATTCAGGCACTCTCCTATGGGAAGGGAGAAGGACATAGGATACAAGTATGTTTTCAACCACAGTAAGAGGAGAAATAGTAGTCTCAAATAAAAGCACTGCAGTAAAACACCTGCAGGCACACACAACACACTTTTCAACCTTTGTTGAAACAAATCAGAAAACAAATCCAGGTAACATTCTCTTTGAACAACCACTCTCACTAAGCCAAAACCAGAGTTAAATCCTCTAAACACTACAAACAGGAAAAAAAAAACCCAACCCATACTGTCACCTTTACACAAACCTATCTGCTTCCCATGTCAGTTCCTCCATACCAGTAATTAACATAATACACTCTGGTGACAATTACTAAGTACATAGAAGAACAACATCCATTTAGTAGAGATTTATATAATTTCCAGTTGGTTATATACTATTTTAGAGCTCTAGGTGCCCTCATACTACAACTGATTTAAAAAGAAATGAAAAGGAAGTATTTCTGTATTCCATATATTTCTGGAAGTATTTCCATAATCTTTGGCAAGGGAAGGAGGGGGAGAAACAAAAACAAAACCCAAAAGAACAAAAAAAACACCTAAGACATTTCTGTCTCAGGACACAACGTTCATGGTGGTGACAAGCTTCTTACTGCGAAGTTTTTAAGGGATTCAAAATTGAATATTATGCTGCTAAAAAGTGGAGAGCCTAAGATTTCCAGTGACTCGTTCAACGCTTGCTCCTTCTCCTTCAAAGGCACAGAAGTATTTGTTTCAGGCATGTTAATTTTGGTAATTGAGTTACACAGTTAAGGTCTGACAGATCCAAAAGGGGTTACAATTTATATACTTATCAAAACCTCGGAAAAGGAAAATAGACACTTAGAAACTGAAATGGCCGCATTAGGTAATGGAGCTGCCTGATACTTCCACGTACAAGATGTGTTTTCAGTTGCTTATAAAAAATTGCCAAGTTATAAGAAATTTTTCATGATGGGTTACTGTTACAGGATGATTACTAGTAATTTACATTAGACAAAGTATTTCCAGGAGAGGAGAGGAAAGTGTATCTCATTTAAAATATAGACGTTTTTAAAGACCTCTGCACATCTGACCATGAAATAGATTATTGGCAGCAGAAACCTCAAAGACTTGCTTTGTGCTGTGCTGTGGGAAGTTGCCCAAATTTGTCTGAGCATAAGCCTTTAGAATTAGAACGCTAGTCCCTGAAGCCTCAGTGAAGTCTGGAGCATCTAAATTAAAAAAGTCTCAAGGTTGCATCTTCTCTTGCAGCCCTTCAACTGGACTGCACACTACTAACCTTGAACAAGAAAAAGAACAGCCAAGTCTGAGAATGCTTGGGTCCATGGTGGGAGAGTACAGCAGCCTTCTGTAAACTGCAATGTCTGGCTGCTGCAAAGCGTATTGGAGCCAGACATGGGAAGTGGGAATCTGGAGCTATTACTGTGCTCCCAAGTGGCCAACCCTCCTCCTGGAACTCATGCAACTCCATTTCACTGCAGGCAACTGGAACTTCCTAACTCTTAAGTGTTCAACTTTGCAACTTAAAAAAAAACAACAACAATGAAAAACACAAAAAAACCAACCCCCGAAACAACAAAATTAATCTACAGCAAGTGTTCTTAATAACGAGGGATGCTTATAACTTCATGCCAGTCTACACCTGTTGAAATTCACTGCAATTTAAGAAACGTGTCTGTGAACATTTCAAATTAAGAAACTGCTGCACCGTGGGCATGAGGTGCAATATTTGCTAGTCCGTGCACCTCCTATGATGCTTCCCTGTCGAATACAAGTTCTTTGGGACACAGCACAACAGAAAGGATTGTAAAACCTAGTAAACATTTCAGTTCAAGTTTAGTTTCACTACTGGTTTTAAGAAATCTAAGACCGAACTGCCACAAGAAAGAGGCAGCCCTGACCTTCCTCCAACCGTGTGCTCTCACATCATTTGTGTGGACAGCGGTGATTTTGACCAAGTAGTCCAGTGGATCAATGAACAGCTAATTCCAAAGGACTATTTTTCAGGGAGACCACAAGCCGATTCAAATCACTAGGCAGCTGCACAAACATTAGTGCCAATACAAGATGTGGCAAGACTGGCAAAATCCAGCAGTCGCATGAACCTAAATTAGTATAAACCAAACATGAAATCCCCCAAAACAGTTTGTTGGCAGGGAGGAGGTTTCAAGTAGTGGAATTTTCCCAAAAGAAAAAAAAAACATTACAGGGAAAAAATACGTAAGATGGAGCATAATTTCATGGAAAATGGGTCTGATCTGTCCAAAAAGAGATGCATTAAGCGGAAGACTGAAAGAAGGAAGGAAAAAAACCCAACCCTAAACCTTAGTAAGGCTAATTCATGCATAACTGCATTAGAGAAAAAATACCTTCAACCTGTGAAGGGCTCTACCTGCAGCACAGAAAACAAGTATCAAAGCAGCTAAAAAACCTAAGGAATAAGAGTACACATAGCTTTAATTGGTTTTGTTCGGATCTGATGCCTTTTACACTAATAACTGTATTAAGTAACATTTGCTTACACGTCTGTTGACTTCTAAGCTATGAATCAGTCCCCAGAAAATTACTGTAGACATCAAATCGTCCAAAGAACAATCACTAGAAGAGAATGGGTATACACATCCGGAGAGTTAAAAGTCACAAATCTACCCTTTCGGTTAAAAGTAGATAAACCATATGAAAAACATTATACCTGCATTCATAAAGCAAACCGTTGATGTGGCTGGTCTAAAATCTTGCGTAACTTTTACAAACACGAGGCTAGTAAGTGCCCAACACAGGAAACTGTAACCAAGGCTGTAAATTCAGTTAACTAAAAATGAAGACTCTTCTTTGTATTTGCAGACAACTTTTTTTAGACTAGAACAGACTAAACACTAACCAGCAAGCACAAAACTGACACAGCTAAAAGGCCAGATCTCAGCTGTTCCTTCAGAACATGAAGTCTCATTTTTTGGTTCAAACTCCTTTAAAAACCTGACAAATCCTAGTTTTCATCCTGTAAGTTCAAAGTATATACAACTGAAGAAAACAGCATAAACTCTTCTCTCCTCTTTAAGAGTTTAATGTTCCATAATCAGCTGCTGTGTTCTTAATTTTTGTCATTTGTTCCAAATTTGATTTTTGGCAGCCTGAAGTAAGGACAAACAAGTAATCTGTTGCTAATTTCCTACAGATGTAGTATTTCTTTTCCCTAATCTAATTAGATGTTGCAGAAAGAGTAAAAGAATTTGTCTCTGTTTTAAGTGGACTGGTGTTATCTACAATTAAATTGACTGTTTTAAAAGCTCCATTAATTAGTCACAACTTGCAGAGTGACTTCACTGGAAGCTGCAACCAAAGCATTCAACTGCCTGCAGTGCTTTTGATAAAATTTGGTAACATCCTAAGGCAAGCATTCTCATTTCTCAACTCAGGTCTAGTGGCTTGGTCCAAGACTGCTTCTTCCAAGAGATATATTGCCTAGATTTACTTTGACATTGATCTATGGTATTCTGTCTCTTGCAGATCAATCTAGTAAGAGTTCCGACCGCTGAGCAACCATTTTCTTAGCTTGTCTGTATCAATGATATAATTTTTTCTCAATAAAACCTATCATAGACACAAGTATTTTTCTTAAGCACTGTGAAGTCAGTATGAAAGCAGTGAGATTATTTTAAAATGTGGTAATTTACACAGCACCAATTCAAACTGTCTTCTACAACTGATGCAGTCTGTGATAGTGACTTCTTTAATCAACGCGCGTAAAGAGACAGGAAGGGAAGCTAAAAGGGTAAGAACGGTCCCTGGACTGCAGACAACTTCCATCAGCAACAGCAATTCTACTGTTAGCATTACTCATCAAAACAATACGTTTACATACGCACACTGAAATCTCACCATTTTAAGAGGGTACCAGCTCAGCTGACTACCACTGCCACCAGCTCATTCTTTTCTTGTAATAGGCAAGAGTCTCCTGGAAAATGAAGGCGGATGAACGCTGAATTGTGTGACTTCATCTTAAGAAGTCGGAACAACCGGAGAATAAAAACCATCAAGTGTTTGGTATCTCCAGAAGAGTACAAGGGAATGAAGGCCAAGCACACTGCAGGCAAGTTTAACTGATATACTATGACTTCGCTGGAGACAGTCACCTCACTACTGCCTCATGTAAGGGGCTACCAGGAACATTTCCTAAGAAGCAGTTTTAACTGCAGACAGATGCATTTGGGATAGCGGAGTTTGAGTCATTTAGTTGCTCATCCACAGAAGACTCCAGTATCACAGAATGACCAGGAAGAACTGCATTTAGGCATAGGCAATGCCTTTGTGTTCTTACTTAAGGTAACAGAATCTATCATAACTGTAATCCTTTAGTCGATACCAGCTTTGCCAAACAAGACATGTATCATACCATTTTCCTGTTCCTTCCAGGGAGGGAACTTTTAAGCTTAGGCAGTGTGAGGCAAACTTGACAGGCAATCTCAGAAGATAAACATATTCTTACATGTTTTACATTTTCTGCTACGCTTTAATTAGTGACCTATGTGAAAAAAAAGTTACAGTGTAAATTTTAAATTCATGACTATGAAATAAATCAGATAATCTTGATTCTCTGATCAGTGTTACTAATACAAGGATAATGTTTAGGTTCTCATTTCCCTTTCACTTATTTTAAAGCTATATACCTCAATTTTTAAAACCTACCATTCCATGCATGTGCAGTAATTTAAAGTTTTAGAACATCTCCCTTGGATTCCAATGCAAGATCGTTACCAAAAAAAAAAAAAAAATCCCTTCCTATCATTGGCTTTGCTGATTCCATAAGTATAACATTAAAAAAAAGTTTAGGTGCTAGTTTTGCAGGCATTGGGAAGAGCGTGTTAGCAATCTTTGGGTTCTAGTGCATCACATGACGAAATCTGTTTTACTGTCATGTGTAAACTACATGATGAATAGCCAAGCACATTTGATTACCAAAATACTTAAGTATTGCACTGATATGTTTATCTCAATGTTTTGAAAGCCTCCAAAAATCTGGCAAGTGAAGAGCCATTTTACATGCATTTCAAGAACATCTGAAAACTGGACAGCTCACACTTCTTCTGCCAATAAAACTGGAAGCCAAAGTAATGCTTCAAGATGACAGATATGCACAATTTTCCTTTACTGTTGACTTATTAAAAAACACTTTGTGACTAATAATTGGAAAAAAAAGAAAGAGGAAGAGATGGTCTAATTGTGTTTCAAATTAAGTCTTTCCACTGACTATTTTCAGCTTAGGAAAAGGATACCTGGAAATACTCCACAATACACCGTGTACAAAACTGGGGACATAATAGAACTGTCGGAAAACAAAATTATTTTTTAGGAGTCTTTAGCAGAAACACAAAACAAACATCTGTCATGCCTTGTTTGTTGCATATCTATGACTACTCTCACAAACTGAAGACTAACATCCTTCACATCTGCCAACCACACAAAACATAGAACATAAGGAAAACTACTCAAACCTTCAGCTTTCAAAATATGAAAGCTCTATTCCTCCAGAGCTAAAATAGACCACAACTGCTCTTCAAATCACCTACAAATAATATGTGAGGTTCAGCAATCCAGCTCTATTTTAAGACACTGTTGCCTACCAAAGGCCATGCATACTATATGTTGATTTCTCTCCATACAGAGAATTAACTGTATTTTCATACAATGTAACATTTAGTAATCTCCCATAAAACATGACCTATAATATTTTTTAATGGGTAAAAAAGCTTCTGCATTATGCCACTGTTATGCAAGTGTTACATTAGTGACAACATGTCCATACAAGAACCAAGGCGAAATTGCTATGGAACACAAACTGTCTTTCCTTACACCCATTTCAAGTATTCCACTTTATCCCACAAGAGTTATTAGCCAACACAGATTTGTGTATGCCTGCTGAGCTTACATTACAACGTTACTGTCATACTGCCAAAGCTCACTTGTTTTCCCCCCCAAAGAAATGTTAACATTTACTCCATACTGCCACCTCCACTGTGGAGTGAAGCAAAGAGCCTGTAGTTCTAATGCACTGGCAGTCCCTGGTCATGATCTTCACTTCTTATACATCAAGTCTATAACTACAATGAAATAAAGTAAAAGCTAAAGAAAAAAAAATCACGTAGCGTTACCAACTGCTAAATTATGCATTATCTTTGTATGTAAGTCAGAATCTCTCAGCTGTGCAAATTGGGTTACAGACAAAGAACTCCATGTTAAGCTGGGGGGGGGGGAGGTGATGCTGTACTGTCCCAGACCAGATGGCAGGCTTCAAACTTATCTGCAGCCTCTTCGCTGAGTATATGCAAGACAGTAACAATGACTGTCCATGAATGGACCCTTTCACTGATCAGACAACTAGCTACATGAACATGATCAACACAGTGCTCTATTCTCTCCCCACTACTTCCTTCTCCTATATTTCTAGCACAGCTCACTGAAAATAGAGACAATTTCTTGGTGGCAGACGGACCAAAGAAAGAAGAAAAAAGATAACATGGGTGGAGGGACAAGTTAGTCATATAGTCATCACTTCCTCTACCTTTAACTCATGCTATTATATCGCTCATTTGGTCTACACTCATGTAAGGTATCTCAAATGCAGAAAGCAAGGTTTAAAGTGTACGCCGCTCGTTACACAGCTAAAAGCACAGAAGACAAAATGTAACCTACCAGTTTAAGGAAGAACACTGTTCAAGCAAGAAACTGGTGAAGAATTTTGTGAAAGACAAATTTCAGTTTAGCAAAAATTATGGGGGGTTGGGGTGGGGTGGAAACAATTTTTCTTATTCAGCAATGCTTAGAGGGGACTGAAGACAAGAACGTACTGCAGACAGACAACACTTAGTACAAGACAAGACCTCGAGACTACAAACCAGTAGTCTTTGAAGACATTTATGTTCACAGCATCCAAAAAGACAGTGTTATAACAGAATTTTTATGAAAGCAAGAAAATTAGAACAAATCATGATGACAACTAATAAAACCATGACTTTATGCAACCCAGGGAATTCCAGTCAACTCTCCTGAAAGTGGCACAGAGACAAATTCAGAATGAGAACAAGGTTTGTCCTGGCCAATAAGACCACCGAGAGTTATCATCTGCTATGAAGCTGATGTACCTTCAGCTCCAGGAAGATCCTACAGCACAGACTGCTAGAAGGTAAAGGAATACAACAACGCTAAGGTGCCTGTCCAGTTGCTCAGGCAAGACTGAATAATCCATTAACACCAATGTGTGTATTCCTGCTCTCCCTTTCAGCCTCCAGTTCTTGGCTGGAATCCCCCTACTGGGTGAACATCAGCACACATCAGACCCCTCTGGGCAATTCACCCAGATAACACAGAGTGAGCCCCAGAATAAAACTGACAAGTTTTGGTGTATTAAGTACCAGTAAGCGCCAAAGCTGGGACACAGGAGGGAATGGCAGAGTGTAAATAAGAGCTTTGGGGAAGGAAGGATGAGAGGAAAGGGAAGTCATAGCCTCCCATTTTTGGTGGTTGTGGAATTGCAGCCTCTTTCCATAACGTTTTTCAGCAGTATCAATCAGAAAGTACACTAGACTATACATACCTTCAGGAGGTCAGTGCATGGCAGTTCTTTTACAGGATTTCCCTACATTTCCAAGTCAGAGAGCTCTTAAATACATAGCAGAATTATTTTTCCAGCTGGAATACTGAAGTCAGTAAATGCAAAGCTTGATTTCTTTTTTCAGGCAAGCATTTCCTCCTATCAAAACAGTCTTCTGTTTTACTTAGTTTTATTGGAATCACAAGAGGAAGAGTGTAACATTAAGTTGCTGAAGAAGGATGACTTTTTAAAGTACCTATACTGCCTGGAGAGGACAGAAAGGATAGGTCAAAAGGGCAGAGCTGCCAAGTCACTGACCTCTTTCATAAGAGCCACAGCAGCAGAGAAAAAATTTAAAGGTCAGCTCAACTACAGTCAGTCTCAAGGATGACATGCAAAAAAGGAAAGAGCTGACTTGAAGCACTGAGAATAACAAGTCTCAAAACACATATGCTATGGCCATGAAGTAATTGCCTCTCCCACTTGATGCATAAAAACTGTGGGGGGTTTTCCTACACGAGCACTAGTTCTTTTCTTCTAAGGCTACTTCCTCAGAGGGATGTCCTCTATTAGAGACAGCATCGAGTCAACTGTGTGGGTGGAAGGGTAGAATTCAGCCCTACTAGGAAAAAGTGTTTTGGTTTAAAACCTTGCTGTGAAGATTAATTAACCCTTAAAAGGGTAGTTTTCAGACACTAAATGAATGCAAAAGTAAATTAACTCTTTTGTTGGTACCAAATGATTCTACCAAAGAATCCTTGGGTTTCTGCCCATTTCATTCAAGGTGCATTTCATTCAAAAAATACCACCACAGAATCTGTCACAAACTCCAAAATGTGATTTTCCCCTTTTCTGTTCATTGGTGATAAGAAGAAAAAAAAAAAAAAAGGTTGCTTCACAGTAAAAAGTCCCATCCCATCACATAACAGTTTTAATACTGAATAGCTGAATACCGGTTCTGTACTCAGAGTTGAACACCATCCTCAGCCTACTGAAATTAAAAAGAATAGAGCAAAAACAAAGCAGCACTGTTAATGAGCCTACAGGTTTCTGCTCTCAAGAGAAGAGCAGAATTCGGCTCTCAAATTACCAATATTTTCTGGTTACCTCCTTCAAAGGAATCATTCTTATCAACTTATCTGGGCAGAGAAACAATAGCCACGTTCTTACAAGAAGCAATCACTTGGTTTACAAAGGCAGCACTCACAAGTCTTTGAGAAAAGCTTTTGGGGGTGATTTTGAGCCCTGTAGTCAGTGGCTAATTGCTCAGAAAGCAACTGCAATACTTGCAGCAATATAGATAAGCTTCCCGTGAAGACAAAGCAACTTCTTGACCTCTGTCTCTTGATTCACCAACATCAAGTTACTCATGTGCAGCAGGTGGTTCGTTGATTAATTATGCCATACAAAGAACTGAAAACTCTGGGAGACAAGAAGGGCCATATTATGGATGACTCAAGCATATTGCTTCTGCGGTAAGAGAGGCGGAGATCTAGAGGGAGATCTTCAAAATCAACTTCAGAGAACATCCTGCATTTTTTAAAGTTAAGAAATGCAAAACTCAAGTTTTGCTTGTGCTATGCAAGTTACAGAAGTGATTAATTCAAGTCCGTCATCTTTTAGCCCAAGAAGAGACAAAAATGCAATGTAGCCTAACTTTTCATATTCAAAACAGGTAATAAATATCTGCATGAATAACAGAGATCCAAAGAAAGCAAAAATAATCTTTGTCATACCACAGAAGGAAAATGACTGACAAACAAACAATATAATCAATGACTGTCACATGCTGTCTCCAACACTTAGGCCTAGAGCAATAACACAAAGGTTTGCATTTTAACTTTCCAAAGAGAAAAGGACACATTCCTATCTACCTCTATTTTGTTCCACTCAGTAGGAATCTCCAATAAAAATACAGTGAACACCAACATTTTACAGAAAAAGCAAGTTTGCCTAAACTATCACTCATTCATTTCTCACCATTTCAAATAAAGATTTAAATCTAAGTGTGACCTTGACGAGTTGATCATTACACTAACAAGCCTGCATCATTCGCTCTTTACATCGGATGAACTTCTGCTGCGAGTGGATAAAGGCATGCTTTCAGCACGGCTCATTCAAACTAGTGTTAATTATTGATTAGCATAAACTCAGCTTGTTCCAGTTTTCTCCCGTAAGAGAACATGCATATTAGTACAACTGACTTTTGAACTGGCCAGATTTCTGTTTCTGAGATCGTTTCTACAAGACAGCTTCTAGTTTAAGTTCTCTAAATTCACTGGAGCATTTTCCCCCTTTCCTCACACAAATCACCAGCACTTCAACATTCCCCAAACCAGGTGTGTTTTTACTGAAAAGTTTCCTCTCTAATTAAGCAATGCCAAGGCACCAAAACTCCAAATGAACATCTGCTATTGCTGTATCCCAGGCCAGTTGTTTTTCTGTGTTGTGAATTGCTTCAAAGAGTTCTCCCTGACATATATGAAACAAGAATATTAAGTAGCAGCAAATTACTGGTATAGTACAGCTCCAGATAGGCACTCATAGATTGCTCCATGCGTTTCAAGTATTAAGTGTATGTAACAGGAACATAGTCTTATCAGTTGTACTTTCTGCTTTCCACAGCTGTGTGCTCCTCACATTTAAATGAAAAGCAATATATGAGATTTACTTAGAATAAAAACATTAACTATGAACATTAAAATCCATGACCGGCTTAGGAGGAGTAAAACATAGGGAAAGACCTTAAAAAAAAAAAAGAATAAAAAAAGTACACATTATTTAAAAAGATGCGTTGCAGACAGATACAAGAACAGAGAAAGAGGTAGCCATAGCACGTGCGTTCCATGCAAAAGCAATTTTAACCTTTAATCAACCCCACTGTACTGAAGACACCTAGCTAGGAGCGTCAACATGGGGGGCAGAGGGAGAGGAAAGAGTTTGAAGAAATAAAACCGAAACCAAATCAAAGCCTCGAATTAGTGACACACTACCTCAGTGATTGGTTGCCCTTGTGATGTCAAGTCCAGTTCCTGCGGTCTTGTCACCTTATCAATATCCAAGGAGTCCATGCTGGAAGCTGCAGAGGTTATGCTGGAACGGGAGGAGTTGCTGATTGAGCGCACCTCAGCATCACTCACTGTGCCAGCAGATGCTGTCCTCCTGTGCTGAGCAGTAACTACTGGTTTGATGTCTTCTGCAGACTGTTGGGCTGCCTCATCCATGCTCAAAGAGGCCTTCTCTAACTGTGCAGTGATGTCATCCAAAGATACATTGGCGTGTGATGGTTTGGTCACCTTACCAGATGAGGAGGATAATCCTTTCATGCTGCCATGCTTAGTAGAAGGTCGGCTAGCAGGTGGTTTCTGAGCTTTGGATTCTGTGGCGAGGCGTTTCACTGCAGCATTGTTTGCTGAATGAGACCCAATGCTGCTGAGCTCCTGCTCTATGGAACAGAGATCAGCCATCAGGGCATCTAGATCCACAGTCTCCCCCTGATTCAGGGCTTCTGCAACAAACAAGAGTTTTCAGTATGTGCAGAGTTACTTCATTTGTCTTAGCAAATGGAACAGGGTAAGGGAGCAAAGGAAGTTATATTTTCTTTTCCCATCTGTACTGCAAAATCTCTGCTCACTGCTAAGCAGAAATTTATTTGCACTACTATTCTTGACTAGTCTAGGAGTAATTTAAAAAAAACAATATTTAGGTTCAATACATTTGTCAACAGAAGAAATCTGTGAATGTTGAGATTACATTTGTAAAGTTTAAATTGCTGTCCTGTGAACAGAATCTAAAATTACATTTGTACAATATCACAACTCAACTTTTCAAAAAAGCGTAGGTGTTTTTCTAAGTGTTTTCTGCAAAAGCAATGCAAGGTATGTGACACTGCTTTAAAAAACCCACAAAATACTATACACATACTAAAGGCCTTTAAATAAAGGTTTCCTGCACTACAACCAGGAGAAGCTATTTTAAGACAGGGGAAAACACGATTTTTAACGTGAAAGCATTCTGTAACTATATTCCTGCATCTTGTCTCATGAAGCAAGATGCTCTTTCTTCCCATTTAACAGATACATCAATCCATTCTTTCATGAGACCAGACCCCAGAATGTGTATTTCTATACAAACACTAGACTACAACTCTCAGATACTAGGTGCTATAAAAGATACTACTTTAGGATACTCAAAATTCTGTGCCATCAGAAAGCAATGACTTCAGCAAACACATTACCACTTCACCTAGAGCTGTTTTAAATGCTCTTATATTTTACAATGTTCTTATTTATAGCTGAAACAGTTTTTTTTCCTAAACTAATATTTGAGGGGGCAAATAATTCAACAAACCATTCAAATTGTACATGGAGAAGCGATACGAGAAGTTAGCAAGATTGGTTTCCTGACGGAGAGGTGATCTCTTCACTGGTGCCACAGGCTTATCTGTATCCAAACTCTGAAAAAGACAAAAAAAGGGCAGAATAAAGTTTGACACGGAATGGAACAAGCAAATCTTCAAGATGAATGACAATTAATTTTTTCTAAGATAAATTTTCAAAAATTTCTGGCATATAAAGAGAAATCTCTTTTTCACACTTTAGATTGGAAACATACATCACCATACCACAGAGATTTAGCTTCAGATATCTAATGGAAAAAAGATGTTAAACACATTCTGTTTGTTTAAAATCAAAAAGACAGAAGCATATTCCAAATGCATAAGTGGTGTTACATGCTATGTCATTTTGAAACACAAGACAACTGGCTTACCTGTAACATCTCTGCAGCAAACTGCACAAGTATCTAAACAGGTTCAAACTGTGGCACTCTAAGAAATGCATCATCAGCTTGATAGCAGAATCATGACATAAGCACACAAAAGCATTCAGTAAAGAATTCTGTTCTATTAGAATGAATTTTCAACTGGCTAAATTCAGCCATTTTTCTCCATAAGTTTTTGCTGTGAAAAATGTTTGTGAAAGCAAACTCCAGACAGTTTACATAGGATAAATTTTTTTAGAACTACTATAGATACTTTTTTTTTAAAAAAAAGATATCTTTCTACCCAATACATTGAATTGTTATGTTAAAAAGGCTAATATGGCATGGGCTTAATACTATAATAAAACCCATCACCTTTGTAAGTAGCAAGCAGTAGGGTACCATGATCCAGCTGGTGACCCAAGGGGTGCATGCTGCCCCTGGAGGGACATCTGTTACACAGGGAATCTACTACTTGATGTTGCTGAGGCTCTACAAGCCTGCAATGGGTTTGAATTTAAACAATAATTGTACTGATAAAGCTTTCCTGAAGATATGCTTGTCTGCAAGAAAGGCATCTTCTTGGTCCAAGAGAACGAATTTTCTTACCTAAGCTTTTTATTTCCTTTTTCTACATCTTTACTCATGTCTTTGTTAAAAATCAAATGCACTATTTTTTCCATTATTTATTTTTGCTTAACTCTCTTCTCTCCTCAGTTTGGCTTGAACTTTAAAAAAAAAATAAATTAAAAATCACTTTATAAAGAAGTCAAACATCACTTAATAAGAAGAAGCCAGTGACACAACCTGGTCTTCCATCAGGTGGACAAACAAAAATGACCTCTAATACTTATGATTTAGCTTACATCTTGTCCCACACAGAATAGCTGGGGAAGAAGAAAAAAAAACAAAAAAACAAAACAAAAAACCCCAACTATAACCCTAAAGGCAGCAGTGAAACCAGAGAGAGAAGAGGTGAGTTAGGGCTCATTTCTTCAGACTGAACCCATAGGCTGCCACCAAAGATTTCCTGTAAAGCAAACATATTCTAGTTTAAAGAATCTAAAATGTGTTTTACTGAATTTAACATCGAGTTATTTCACATCCTTGGAAACACATTATTTTCACTATTATCAGAGAACATTTGGAGAACTGCTGAAAACTGCAGCAGCACCAAAAGCTTAGTTCTGAATGATCATGAAAAGCAAGGTAAGATTTCCTTCATTTAACCTGCACCATAGAGCTGGATAACTAGAGCAGGATAAATGTTAATTTCCTCTTCATCAGTGCCAAACACTATTCACACGTGTTGAAATTTTGTGACTATATTTCATAACACTTTTATTAGACCAACAGTTAAAGAAGGCAAAGTGAATTCAGATGATCTCAAGGGCACCTTAACAATTACAAAACTTTTAACAAGCACTTCATTCTAGAAAGAAATCTGGGTCTTACTTTGAACACACACACACACACCAAAAACAAACATTTAGGAAATCTAAAAAGGAAGTTAAAGTTCAAGGAACTCAGGGACAAAAAGCCTTTCCTCCTACTGCTCTTAAGAGTCCAGCTGATAAATAGCAACAAATACTGAGACTACAGGAGAATGCAGTTTGGACCTCATTAGCTCTAATCATCCCCCCTTTTTGGGACAGCTGCATCAAGACATAATCATTTTCCAAACTAACTGCATTAATTTGTTTATGTAAAACCATATGAGATCATTCAAAGTTTTGGGGGAAATGTAATTTCTCAGTAGTCACAAAAGACAGAAGGGCAATCAGGCGATGTTGCAGACTGTGTTGTTCAGCAATATGGAATTGAGGAACAAATGATGTGGGTCCTCCTCTTAACTATCTGTTAGTAGGTTTTAATAATTTTTCATGCCTGCATGTCAACAGTGCAGCTGTAAGCCCCAAGTATGCTTATATTTCTAGGCTGCTCATACCTTAAAAAAAAAGGGGCAGATGAAAAAAGGTCTAAGGCTAATTACCTATTGTGCTCCTCTGTCAGGATCCTCACTTGAGGTAATTTACTGAGCCCATGTCTTCAAAACAGCTCCCACTCACCATTAGAAATCCTTCACAGGAAGTTAAAAAACCAAGAAGAATTATGATATGCAGATTTATTTCACACTGTCTTCCGTTTATCTCAGAAGGCAGGATTCTTTATTGCCTTGCATGCACAACTTGGGGGCGGGGGGGGGGGAAATCATTTTCCCCTAGAATGCTATCTACATTTAGATCTTGCAGGCAAGGATTTAACCAGAAGACAACAGGTAGAGCCTGAATTTGAAATGCTGTCACATGATTACTTCACTTTTCCTTCAATCTTTGGGTAAGATGAGAAAAGCTGCCTCTTTTCTTAGCTTACTGAAACTTGAGGTATCCTACCTTTGCGTAAGTCTACATGACAGAGGGAGATGAAATATGTTATTCAAGAGGGCCAGCTCACATGGCTGAAAAAAATAAAAAGAAACAATAGCAAGCAGTCACAGAGAAATGGCCTATCACTCCAGGAGTCTGGCATACAATGCAAAATGCAAGATCTACTTGTGAAGGAACGGAAAAGCACTAGAAAGCAGTGCCAAAAGTTGTCATATCAGCTGCCTCTCTGATGCAGGAAGAGTACTCTAGAATAATGGATGTATCAGGGCACTTTACCATGTCGTCAATAGCAACATTCACATATCTTCTTCCTTATTACTGTTCAGGTGCCACAAAAGCATGCTGTCACAGCTGGATAATATCCAACTATACATTTAGAGATACAGTCTACCTCTAGCCAGCTAAAGTCAGTGTTTCTCTATATACATGAGGACAAAATACCAATTCCATAGTTGTCAGAAGAAATGATACCCTTTGGGAAAGGTCAAACTAGCAGGTTGTGAACAATTAATTTAACAACCTTGAGATGGGGAGAACAAGCTAATTTAGAAACCTCTAAAGAGTACTGAGCTTACCACGTGCTACATTCTGCCTTGCTGCAAGTGGCAGTGCTAAGCAGTTAGCATCCAATTGAAAAGAAACATGCAATGTTTATAAAGAATTATTCTGTGAGATGACTGAAACCTCCCTAACCTGTGTGAGTTTGTCCAGTTCCCCAAGCCAGGCCCCAAACATCTTGTCCAGATCCTGATCTTCCTTATCACTATCTTCTTCTGCACCATGGTCAAGTTCTTCATCTGATAATTGCTCCATCTGAAAAAAATAAGTTTGATTGATCATCAAATTGCATCAGTGTCTAAGAAAACTGGTGTCAGCTACTAAGTTTCTGAAAAAGTGTTCTGAAGTCAAAGCACGTCTGTCCATAAGCTTCATAAAAATTTCACACATTCACAGTTTATTATTCTGCTCACAAATAAAGAGTTAGTGTGAAAGCTGCATTGGGTAATTACAAAGCCATTCCTGCAGCTCACTTTTGTCAGAACTATGCACAAAAAGATGAAGAACAGTCCACAATATTTAATACACCATCAGAAATCATTTCATGCTAGCTTTGCACGTGCATTCATTGCCAGTTATTGTTGGCAAAGTCTATTGACTTTACATTACAAAAATTCAACTCTTGTCCAAGGAATTCAGCTGACCACAGTTAAGCAACACCATTCAACCCACAGGAAGTGCAGTCTCACTGCACTGCAAATAGCTGACTCTACACATCTGTAAACAGAAATGCTTAAACAGCCCACAGAGAATTCCAGCAATACATCCCATGAGGCAGTTTAAATCTTGGACGCTGTACAGATCACCTCAGTGGTACTGCACAATTTTTACCCAACAAAGAATCTCCTCCCTGGAAACAGAGAGTCACCATTACAGCTATCAGACCCTCCTTCATTCAACAAATTTGAGTGACCAAGATAAAGACTTAAGGTCTCCAAAGGTTATCTGTTATCACCTCAAAGGAAATCCATCTTTCGTTAAACAAGCCTCTACTCCCTTCCCCAAACATGTCCTCTAAACCCCTTACAGGGAGCTAAGACACACATGCCTTCCTGGGTACATCCACACTGTTAAACTCAGGATCTGGTTCAGAATGAAAATTTACATACTCGGGGGGGAAACAACACAGGCAACAATTTGGGAGCGATCAGGCACTACAGAAGATAAATCCCAGAAATGGCCTATAGAACATCCAGAGAAATATGAGAGCAGATAGTGACCAAGAACTACATAAAAAAATTCAGTCTGCTGTAGAGCTTGGCTTGGTCAAGTCACAGGCTACATAGTAATCTGCTATATAGCTTTCAGAAAGTACCATTTTACATTTCATAGATTTAAAAGCAAACTTCTTAAATGCTAGTCTTCAGGAAAAGACAAATCTTGGTCTGAAAGCCATCACAGTGTTTCAGAGTTGAACTGATGAGGGATATTACAAAAGATTATAAAAGGTGACCTCAGAGAAAAACTGATCAATCCGTTTTTGACTTTATATGACAACAGTTCATACAAAACCCCTCCATGATTTAAAAATAGCCTTTCCTTCTATTTATATATTGATTACATTTCACTTTACCTCAACAAAATAAACAGGGAACAGGAGAATTCAGAGGCGATCTACAATTCTGAGGTCAGCAGAAACCAATGCCTCCCATGGCTGCAAGATAGTGCCATCCAGTTGCTCTAGGCAAAGCTGCTTCAGCTTCCTACTGAGATTTTACTTTTGTGGGAGAGCACAATGCAGCTGCTTACCTTAGAATGGGCAACAATACTAAGGCTAACCTGGCATGGCATACTGCACTGAGCAAACACTGAACAAATTCCATTCATCACTTGAATCTCATTTCTTCCAACACTTGTTTTGACTCCTGTTGAGTACTTCCAGCACTCCAGGGAAGGGAAGGAAGCTCTTCCTAAAAAGTAAGAGTGATGCCGAAATCCAAAAAATGCCAATATGCTTATGTAATAGAGCTGCATCCTTCCAACAAGACTACACCAGTTTTTATGTTCTGTAAGTCAGGCATGCCTCCCCCTGCAAAATTTCTCTCCATGACGTCACCTGAAAGCCCTCATACAGAAACGGAGACAGCAGGGTAGCAGCAGCTCATACCCTGCCTGAACTCCCGCAAAACAGAAGCTGTTCCACTCCCATGACCCTTCAAAAGCTTTGCTTTACTACTCCTTAGGATTTTACATGGACCAGAAATATTGTAAATTCAAGACAAAACACATTTATACCTAAGGTAACATGGTCAAACTGCTGCAGCTGTTCACATTTGACAACACAGCATTTCTCAATGTCTAGATACACTTGAAGTAAAGGATTTTTATTTGAAGGCTAAGGGAAGCTATTAAAAGTGTGCCTTAGGAAGCACAACTATGAACTGGCAAATCAAATAAATGGAAACTGTGATATAAAACAGACAGAGCTCAGTATTTACAGATACTTTACACAGCTAGCCTTCCCCTCTTTGAACTGTTTTTGCCATTTACAGTTAGATGGAACTTGTTCTGCAGTGCATTCTATGGCACTGTTCATAACTCCTTTCATTAATAGAGAAGCTTGTTCTTTTTACTAATATTTCTGAGGATCTAAGCCGTGGAAAGAAACCAGAATTCTCGATTCCCCATAAACTGTTGCTTTAGCTATTTTAACTTGGCATCAGAGAGACTGCTTTAGTTCCAGTTGCTCTGAGGACAGAATTAGCAGCCTAAAGAAAACTTTTACAAGTAAAGTACTGTTGTGTCAGCAAGTCTGGCACTAAACCTTGCAGTATGTGCCAACTCCTTGTAGTCCCCACCCAAGCTTCCTAATGTCAGCTGCATTTCCTATGAGCCTGTCAACATTTGCGTGCAAAAGGCACACAGAGGGTAGTGTCTCACTTAAGAAACAGCTAATATTAACTTGCTAGTTCTGTAACAGGGATCTCTCTTAGCACAAGCTCCACTGGAAAGAGATATCCCAAAGGACATTAATTAAAGGATTAATTCAATAAATTAAGGCAGAGATAAAATGCTCAGTTAACAGTATCTGCGCTTTTTGACGTAACTCAAAAAAGAGTGCACATTCCAATTAAAAAAACAGAAAATGACTGTAAAAAGGAAAATTTCATTCTCACTGTTGTTGATGACAGCAAATACACATCATACTTTATCAAAGTATAGAAGTTATTACACCTTTCTATGGCTACGACATTTTTATTTGTAACAAGAAAGAAAAATGGCCTAAGTTGGGGGGGTGGGGGGGTGTTTTCTTGTGTTTTTGGGGGGATTTGTTTGGTTTTTTAAAGGACTCACCTAGAACTAAATTATATCTAAGCAATGGGAAAGGAATAACTGTTCTAGTGTGACACCACAAGGTCACTTACATTCCTAAAGCATTTGCAGGGTAGCAGAGTTTAAGTAGCTGTTGCTTCTGCTTAGCTCATACCAGGTGAAGTGCCAAAGTAATTTTAGGATTCAAGTCATTTTTCAAAACTTCACCTTCCATTCTGTTCAAGTTCATGTCACAATAGAACTTAATGAAAAGGAGCAGCAGCATTCTGGGATGCCTGGATAAAACAGGGTACCAACATGGTATAGTCTTCCATATGCAGATAAGGCTTCCTGCCCTGAAGTGTGGTCTCTGTACTATTCCATCATCCACTATGGACTGCATCAGTTGACTTTAGCTGTTTGAAATGTTGTTTAAACAGGCAGACCCGTAATCACTGTAAGTCAATTGTCTAGTTCTCAAAGCAGTTCATTAGATTTGTTCACATTTAAATGCATGAAGCACAATATTCTAATATTAATGTGTGAAAAAATACAGAGTCACCAGTTGCAACATTTAATCATAACCTACTACTTTAATTACGTTGTAAGGAAAAAACCTTACCAGAAATGTAGAAAAAAAGAGAGAAACATTTACTCTTTCAAGCTGATTCTTATGCAAGCCATTGTAGCTCTTAGTATGCCAGGACAAGCATGAAATGATGTGATATCAAAACATATGAGGGAAGATGAAAAGCTCAAAAACAATGCTTCAAATGTACCATTTTAACATTTTCAAGAAAAGACACCATCACAGAATGTAACGAACTGCTGTCATCAGAAAGCAAAAGGTCTAGGACAGAGGTAAGTTACAAACAAAAGCGTACTTAAAGTGTCTTTCACCAAGATCCTGTTCTGCAGACTTGCACTTTGAGACAGTAGCTCCTACCTTAAATCAATCTAGTTCAAGACAAAAGGAAATTTTATTATAGTAACAATATTTCCTTATAATGAAAACACTCTGCACTGAAAAAAAAGTAGGTGTAAAAGAACCATTGCAAGATTTGTCTATACCACCCTTAATGATGGAAAGATTATCAGAGAAAGAAAAACAGAATTCTGAGTCCAAACGGAAACACCAATATGCTTAAAGGGTCAGCAACAAGAATGTGTTTATTCACTTTAATTTCAGAAGCACTGTAGTAAGCATTTTGAACTAGAGATGCTCAAGTATGTTCAAAGGGAACTGACAGCATAAAACCCCAAAATGAAAACAAACCATCTTTCTTTCAGGCAACTTATGTTTTCACCCCCAGTCTTTCTTATTATTTGAATACAAGCTTGGTCAAGCTCATACTTGTTACTGAACTCAGGACTTTCTTCCTAAAAACAACTATGGAATTCGTTACAAATCTGTTTTAGGGGTGCAGCACACAATACACAAACGTTCAAAACACCATCTGAACAAGTATTTGGATTTAGATTTCTGCATTTTAAAATCTAGCTTCAAGACCCAAAAGGAACTATATGGCATACTCTGGTTTAGAAAACATACTTTGTTTGAAGCTGGTTTGGAAATGGAGTTCTTCCATTTGTGATCATCCGTGTGTCATCATGCCAGTGTTCATTTCTGTTTAAGCAAGTTGTGTATGACAGAACACTACAGTAGCGTACTGTATGAACATACAAGCATAGTGTGCACACACAAATACAAGAGTAAGATTGTAGCAGGTTTTCACCTCTAATACTCATCCACCTGACTGCTTAAAGAAATAAGGTTACTTAAACTGAAAAAAAAATTAAATGCTTTCACAAATGACAGCCAAAGCTCACAACCATGTTTCTACACATTTTCTCGAAGTTCTGGTAAATAATGAAAGGTAGTTTGAGCACATAAACTACTTGTTTCACATTAATACTCTGTCCACATGACAGGGACCAATTAAATCCAGCATGTTTTTCAGTAAAAAATAATAAAGTCTTATGCTATAACTGACACTAAGATTTCTCCTTTGAAATTAATACTGCAGCACACTAAGCCAATGATACAGTGCAGATAATTTGCTTTAGTATTTCTATGTTTCTTCTTAATAAACACAACATATTCTGAAATTAACTACTCCTGAAAAAAATATTTGCAAAGGAATTAGAAAGTTATGGGAAGTTCTTTGTGCATTACCTAATGTCCTATAACCCAGTTTACATTAAGAGTAATCTAGATGAAAACCTGAACAAAAGAGCATTTGTTTTCTTTTAGTTTCAAATAGCATAGGTACTAGCTGAATACATCACAAGACTCCTACAGTACAAGAGACATTTCAACGCCTCTCAAATTCAAAACCTGAGGTACAAATCTGTCAGCCAAAAAAATAATTTTCAAAATGTCCCAAATAAAAATCTTATGTCAAGTGAAAACCTCCTTCAAAAACATTATTTTGAGCCAACGTTGAGTTTTGTTTTTCTTTTTTAAAATCATTCTTCGGGCAATAGTTTTCCAGGCTTGTAGTCACACAACACAGAGAAAACATACTGAATGTCTGATAAAAGATAAAGCTTCAGCCACTTCAGTAAAGACATCTTTTATAACCAATAAGCTCATATGTTTCTGAAATTACTTAGGCAATAATTTTAGTAGTTAAAAGCCTGCATTTATGTGTTATACAAAGATAGCATCTGTTTCCACATTTTAAAAATCAAATAAGGTCTGTGCACTCTTTTGTAGCAGTTAAACAGGTAAGCCTATTTATGCAATAGGGCTTAAAATGGAAAAATACTGAATCTATGCCTTGCACACATGAACAGATTCATATACTCAGAAGTACTGTGGGTGACCTCTTGGGGTCCTGGACAGCAGTATCTACCTACCTTAATGTAAGATCCAAGAAAGAAATAGTTGCCTCTAATGACACATCAATAGATGGAAGATAAAATTAAGGTGTATTAAGCATTCATAGTTGTTAATGTATTTCAGTACTGGGTCACTAGATTATTAAGGAATGTGACAACCTTTGATTCAAGGCTACTACCTGTTTCTTGCCCTTCTTTTTCTCCCTTCCCAACTCATTAAGCATGCTTTCTTTGTATCAACACGTTATCTGCCACAATTCAATTGATCTGTCCTGTCAAACTCAACTGTGTTCCAACTACCACGGAAGAAAGGGGCTCAGAATTACTTTGGAAAATTGACTTTAATTCCTTACTGATTTCTCAAAAAAACTAATGAGTCACAATTTAGAAACAGGGATGGCAAAACGGAATAAACATACATTTACGCACATTGGGTTCTTTAAGCTGCTCTTCAAAATTAAATCAGGGCACACTGGACTTTTGCAGTAAATCCTAATATTCAAAGATAGAAAGTCAAGAGCAGAACACAAAACATACAAAACTTATTCAAAACAACTGGGAAGAAAATAATTATAGAAACATTAAAAAAAGTTTTAAAAGCAATGTGCAATTTGAGCATATTTCAAGTCTTTTACTTTATATCAGGCAGCTGGCCTGGCCTGCAGAAATCCAGCAAATATGAAAACCAGGCATCCTCACTGTAAGGCCTTATTCTCTGGTTTAGCTGGGAGGCACAAAACTGGACAAACCACAACATTCTCTCCTTTACATACTGATCTGTGCAACATGCAAGAATGTATCTTTGAAACCACAAAGCAGCAATCTTTGTGTCTGAAAACGTATGTTTGGAATTGCAAACAGGTTATAGTTTCAGTAAAAGATCAATTAAAAGCTGCTGAAAGTAACAGTTAATTCAAACATACACAGCATGAGTTCTAATGCTACTCCTAAAATTAAGTACATGCCTGCACAAGACCTTCCCTTTGCCTCTAGCTGTTTGTCTTTTAAGCCCAAACAACCACCTTCTCACTAAGTTCTTTAAAATATTTTTCTTTACATTATCTGTAAGTTTGTAATGTAAACATTTATAGTGACACAAGTGAACACATAACTTACATAAATGTTAGCAACTGCTAATAAAACAATTCTCTGAAAAAGCAACTGGAAGAAGAAAAAACCTCTTAATCGGGTATCAGACGATAACATCAAAGCAAACTGTCTCACTGTTTGTGGAATCCCCAAATTACATCAGTGCCGTACACAGTAAATGCAGGTTTTCTAAAACTCGGTGCTGTTCATGAGAGCACTGTTATGCCTTTGGGATTATAACAGGCTGTTCAAGAACTACGCCCAAAGATTCTAACTGGGAAAGTCAAACATACCACAGCTGCTCCCTGGTCTTCCATAGATTCAGAACCAAATCTTTAGAATGAAGCAGACCATGTGTTAAGCAGGGATATGACAACACAGTACTCTTCACAGACCATACAAATATGAAAGAATAAAGCTCTTTTTGGCTAGCAGCATAAAGAAATAGAAAAACATAATTCTACATATTCACATCCACTGCAGCTACCGACTCCCTTTGTATTTAATCGAAACTTGTAGACTCCCTCTCTAAGTTTAGTTGACACAAGCACCCACAACTTCCTGAAATAAACAAACTGAAGATACCAGAATGTTTACTTCATCATCTTGATTTCTAACAAACAATGGGAAATGCTTCTGATGTGCCACAGCAAAACCACCCACAGAATACCTACCCACCCACCTCTTCCTTGTTTGAAAGCTTGAAGAGAGAGGTAAAGTGCAAAGCTGGTCAAGTAGAAGTCTACCCTATATTCCACGAGGTTGGTTTCTCATTATCACTTAGGCTGTCTTTGTGTTATTATTAAAATTTATATTGACTTTAGCCTTCCATAACTGCAACTTGAATTTTTAAATTAGTCCCCACAGGGTAACTCCTTGTATATCGAAACACACTTCAAAGATCTTTCTTCCTCTAAGGGAGGGGACACACCAAAATCACTGAAACATCTACTGAAGAATCTATCTAATTGCATCTGAAATTCGTGCTGTTGAGAAGGCACACAGTAAAACCTTTATTCCCTCCAATATATTTCCGTGCCTGTCTCACATCTAGCCAAACAGATGTTGCCTTGAGAAGAAGGGGCTTTATCAATCATTGTGTCCTATTTCCTGAACCAAAATTCCAGCCAGACTACCCAAGTGGACATTAAATTAATTCCATAAAAAGAGCATCCTAGATTACATCATGTCTTACAGTGGATTCTTTATGAAGACAACCTGAAGACAGCTCTAAAAAACTGCTTAGCCAGAGATCGTAAAAACCAAATTTGCCTTAGTTAAAATATTTAGCAAGCACAGGATAAAATATAGATGTTTGCTAAAACAATGACACTCATTAGTTGCAGGAGCCAATGTATCAGTCTTGCCAGCTAAGGCAAGAGATTTCTCAGTGTGAAAACAGACTGACATTATCAAAGCTAGGAAAATGTTTTAGATCTATATTAAAGTATAGTCTGCCTTCAGTAGGCAGAGATGTACTTAAAAACACATTAGCTCCGATTTTGCAGAATCTTCATTATGCAGTTATAACACAAACACTATTGTAGCATCTCTTCCCATTCAGTTTTAACTTTGGAATGGTGTCCAAAAAAAGAATAACAAACATTAACAAGCTGATGCAGAAAGAGAGGCAGAACTAAGTTTGCAGTAACTTCAAGAAGTGTATTTTTGTAAATAGTGGGGTTTTTTTTATCTAACCGATCTTTTTAAAATATTAGTAAGAAGTAGACAGAGGATGCATTTTGTATTCTAAGTGAAACAAAAATATCTTAGAGCAGCTGCAACCTTGACAAAAGACAGCTAGACGACTACGAAACCTTCTGTTTGGACAACTTAAGCTTTATTAAACAATTTGAGAATGTACAAATTCAAAGCTTTAAGGTTAGTTATGCTTGACTCCGGACAACATATACTTTGAACATGCTTATGACAGTATTTGAAGAGTACATAAATATACAATCAAGTCAATCTCACTTACAAGTTTTTAGATAAACGGCAAATTTTGCTCGAGTAAATGATCATTAAAAAACATCTCTTCCTTACCCACTGAAGAACCACAAGTGACTCACAATGAGTTCTGCTATTTCAGCCCTGAATTTTTCTTTTAGAAGAATCCTTCCTACAAATACTTGAGATTATACTTCCTCTATGTTGCAGGCCATTAAATTTCCCCCAGGTTGAAAAAGCCTCTACAGTAAGTGAAAAATTACTAAGCAAAATAAACTTCAGATGTCTCTAAGAGGTGATTCTTGGTCCATACAAATTAGGAAAAAGCAAAGCCCTCAGCCATTTCTTGCTAATTTGATCTGAGGAGTTGAGGTGGAACAGATTTCAGCCAACTCTAGCCACTCGTTTGAGTACACAGCAAACAGACCGTGCAAGCGTCTCAGAATGAGGACTCCCTACCTCAGACCACTGGGCTCCTTGCTTCGCTTTCCCAATTCTAATTATGGCCACACATTTCAGGAAAACATAACACCCCCAAATATTTAATTAATTGTGAAGGTGGGGGGTGGGGGGAAAATGATGATGAGCAGCAGCACAGCAGCACAGGGGAAGACAAACATTCCCGATCAGAGCAGGCAACTCACTTAAGTCCTGAAGCATAATATTAGACTCCATTACAGTAATTATCCTAATACACTACAGAGCTGCAAATGAGATGAGATCACTACGGGCAATGTACACAATCCTGCTGTCCCCAGAGTACACAAAGGAAGTGGACAAGAGATCCAGACGTGTACATCGTCTAATGCAGGGTAGACTCACGCACCCCCATCAGCCAACCTGATGCTCCACTAAAGCTTATACAAAACTTGTAGAAAAGGAAATTAAGAACTTGGATGTCTGAACTTCTACTGAAACTTCCCAAGGGCTTAATGATTCAAGTAAAAATGCAAACTTTTAACATCTTTGTGTGCATTTATCATCAAAATTACACCAGACATGTTGGAAGAATGAAAGAAGGAAGATTTCCATTTTACAGATAAGGGTCAAGGCAAGGAACACAAAGCAAACTGCTCACGGTTTGGGAAGACAGAACAAGGAAAACTGCCTACATCCATAAATGTATCTTCAGCAACATTCTGCATGTAAAAACAGAACATAAAACCTAACTAAAAATGCACAGAAACATGCATGGTATTTTACATAACCAGTAAACAGATTCTGTTTTGCAGTGAAGACATTTTCAGACATACTACTAGCAACAGTCCAAATGATGATCCAAAATGTCTAACACATTTTTCAAATAAAATGGCACACAAATCTGCAAGGTCTCATTTGGCTCTCTTTTCTCTATAGCTGTTAATGTTGACTGAATTATAATAGAAGAAAAAACAATACAAAAAAAACCCCAAGCAATACCAAAACAAAATCAAGGCTGTCTTATTATGTACGAGGGCCACATAACAGCCTTCAAAAGAAGGACTCAACTAAGACATGCGAAACATCTTTTTGTGATGCAGAACTACTTTCCTCCCTCTCAGACATAAACAGCTCCATTCCTGTCCTTGCTGTTCAAAATGCAGGTTGCATTGACTATTCTATTTGCAGGCAATGCAAAAAGAGGTATTTTATGTCCGCACAATTGGTAAGGAAACCTAGCAAATAGGAAGCTTAATTCAGGATCGGCAGGTGACTGAATCAAAATGCATGAAACTGCATGAAGGGATGTGGACTCTGTAGGAAGGGATGATTCAAACGATACATGAGAAGAGACACAGCACGAAAGAACGGCTTTGTATACCTCCATAGTTAAAACTTAACGGGCACTGAAAAACACTTGTCTGCTGCATTAAGGAAACCACTTTACTACCAACACTAAACTAAGCCCTAATTTAATAATGCAACAGAAGCAGGTGAGACTAGCCTGTGCACAGGTGCTATACATTCATGCCATGCTGGCCACTCCCTGGCTCCACAGGTACCCAACCTACCACACTGCCCTGTGGATCTTCTCTTCAAATCCATAAAAGCACTAGAAGTCACAACGTATAATTTTTATGAACTTACTTGCCTCTTGCAACTTCATCCATTCCAGAAAAGATTACGTAGCCTCTCTACCTCATCAGCAAACTAAGAATAGCATGAATTTTGTTATAATTTTTGGCCTTATACATAGATCTCAGGAAATACCCGAATATTCTTGTAGCTGTGGCCCAGTAATAACAATCACCAGCTAACAGCAGCACTTTTAGGCTCACCTTGCACTTGGGAAGGGAAGAAGCACTTGCCAACCAGTCACTGTAAAATTCACATCCCTTTATAGACCAGCCTGCTGTGCCTGTAACAGGGTCTTTTTGCACCAGGAATAACAACTCAAATATATTCACTTTTACACCTATATTAGGCTGTCTTTCAACTATAAGAAAGCAAAATAAAGCAAGTAGCTGCCAACTACCTGTAAAATCTGGACATCTTAACAGTGCTTATAAAAGCCTGTAAACACGAAGGATAAAACCAAGCAGGAGGGAGGTGTAAGAAAATTTAGGTCATAGGTCAAATTACAATGCAGGTGAGAGTATTTCCTTATAAGACCCTGAGCTACTCGACGCTTTAGTACAGCTAAAAACTAGTTTTTGCTTCAAGGGACCCTCTCAAAGGTTGAAAATAATAATTACGCCAATGTTCTCTGAAGATACCACACCAGACACTGGCAATCTTATGATGTGGGTGCTATCTAGACTTAGAAGCAGCTGCCAAATCCCTTTCAACAAGGACCTAGTGACAGCCTATGAACCATGGTTCAAAAAAATGGAAGAGCAGTGCTTTAGCTGTGATAAATAAACTTCTAAAAAACCTGAAATTCTTCACAGGCTGCTTTATATAAACTTTTGTATCAGGGTATATTATTCTTTACACCAACCTCAGCTGCAACAAAGTTGATTTAGGATTTCTGGTAAGAATTAAGATTACATTGTGAAGAGCTGCATTTCACTATAGCTGGAACTACCATCTCCAGGAAGAAAAAAAAAATACAACTGTGTATTTTTCAGAAAACTGACAAATGAGTGTTTGCTACACCTGAAGTACATAGATGCTTCATTCTGAGCATTTATGAGTCAACACATTTTGTTGTTTATAGTTAGCCATTACAAAACTGCATAACCTTAAGAAACACCACTTGAAAAAAAGTGTTTAGAGGATGAGTGGGGAAATAATCTTTTGGCTGGAAAATTATCAAAGAGGGAAAAACCATATTCAATTTAGAAGACACCTGATTTACTTTAAACCCACTGCTAACAAGCCGAGCAGAACACCACCACTGGCTTAAACAAAAAATAAACTTTATCTAAACAACAGACTACCCTGGCTCAATTAATTTTACATTTTAAGCCACTAGTGAGACCAGATTTAAGTATTTAAATCGGCAGTCATCTTTCATCCTCCAACTTCATTGCAAACTGCAAGCAGGGACATGAAACCCCTCTCTACCTCCATGACTCTTTCTCATCACCAACCTCTACACAGAAGAATGTGTGTGTCTATTGAGGTGTCAGGCAGATGAGGAACCACTGTGACGGAGGAAAAAAACCTAGACATACAGCACTGCATCATGATGTTACCAGAAAAGAAAGAAGGACTATGTAAGGAGAGGTTTTTCCATGGAAAAGCTGTGCCTTGTGGGAGGCCTGGAAGGATTGCATAGAGGAGGAGCCTTGTGAGTCTAGGAGAAAGAGCGATGTGGGGCACTGGACAGAGATAAGTCCTGGCAGTCGAGACTGGAAAAAAAGACTGGAAGTTAGCAGGAATGGAACAGTTTTTATGACAGGAATGGGGAAGGGATCATTTGACAGTAAACCAACACTGCTCACTAGCTACTCAAGTGAGGCACGTGGGATGAAGGGGCCTTTGCCACACAATGAGATTTGGGAGCAACTATGTGGCATGAAAAGGAGAAAGTACAGACAAGTTTGGCATGATATGGACGTAGGTGGAAAAACATGTTTATGAATCTCACAACTGAAGGAGAACCACTGCTTTAAAAGAATACTTTATCAGCATCTTCCCTTAGGTCTTGCAGGTGATAAGACACAATTTCAGATCCCCATAAACCTCACATGCAAGAGCAAGACAGAAAGCCAACTTCCTGCTGCATAAATTGCAACTCACCATTTTACTTGATATAGGAAGAATCCAAGTTGTATTTTGACAACCTTAACAGGCAAAAAAAAAAAAAAAAAACCACCCTTGAAGGAAGTCCTACAATTGCACAGCTCTTCTTCCCATACTTGCTCTTTTTCTCCTCAAAAAGTAAGAGAAGCACCATTCCAGAAGTGATCTCAGTCCACAAAGCAACTTTGAGACACACCTGGTTGAGCAGGGTGCCAAAGCCTGTAACAATTCCACCAGCTGCTCAAGGCGCTGAAGATGAGAGAGTCCGTGAGCAGATATAAAAAGGCATGTTCATCACTGATGGTTGAAAATACAGCTTAAACCTTGTTTGTGATTTTAGCAGAATGTCACTGAAAAGCTCTCTCCAAAGTTTCTAAAAGAAAGAGAAAATTGACAATATTTCGCCCTGCATTTTTTACTTTTTAAGATCATCTTCACTTGGGATTTTGCTTCTGCTGTGAATTCAACTTCTACTGTGAATGCAACATTCTTTCTCTGGAAGAGATTATCTTAAACCAAGAAGTCCACATAATAACTCAAACCAGTACCAGCAATTTGAGGTACAGAGCTATGAAATCCATCACAGACTGCTAACAGGAATCTAAGCATTGCCTACCAAGCACTGACCTTAACGTCTAGTTTATAAGCCTCCTGAAACTCATTAAACAATTTTTAAAATGAATTTTTTATACTTAAGATGTGCTCTAAAGATATATGTTCTTACTGAAAATCTGCATTACTTAAGCTTCTAAATAAATCTTGGCAGTGGAGAGTGAGGGAGGAAAGGGATGAAAAACACATAAGTTCTGGACTCTATTCCCTGGAAAAATGCACTTAAAGCAAGAAAGCAGCCTCAACAAAAAAGTTTTGTTGTCAAAGGCTAGAGCAGTCTAAAAAGCCAGTTAAGCACCCACCAATGCATACCAAAAGGACTTTACCTAGAATTTAACTGTAGAGATTAATCTATAAATATTTAACACAGAATCAATGTTTTAAAGCACATATTCCTGAAGAATTAAGAAAATCAGCAAAAAGGAAAAAGTGTAAGTCATGCCACTAAGGAAGTGAACACAAAATTTCTATACAGTAGAACAACCATGGAAGACAAGGCTGACAGCTGGGTCTTGTTAAAGAAGGACTTTAAACAGAAGGATTTAAAATCATGGGATTAGACCAGCATTCCTATGAAACACTGCTCAGATCCTAAGCTGCAGAGGCCTTGTCTAAACAGCTCAGCACCTGAGTCACATAAACAACTACTGTAAAGTCTGCTGCCACCACGCTTGGTAGCTTTGTGAATGGAACTTTTCTTGCATATGAAAACTACCTACAGTAGAGTGCTTTACTACTGCAACTTGGGGGGGGGGGGGGGGGGGGGGGCTGGGAAATCAATCCAGTGAGTCAACAGACTCCATACTGCCACTCATGAACATAATTTTCAGTGTTTTTTTCAAAATGTTTCTTGATCACAGCTAATTCTCCCCAAAACTTTTAAACTCATGTTTTTTTTAATTCAGTAAATGATAATCGTAAGCAGCTGGCTGAGTGCAGCTATTATACACACAGACATACATACACTGTGCGTTATGTTCTACATTACATTTATATTGA
This sequence comes from Falco punctatus, assembly GCF_963210335.1. Classification (NCBI taxonomy): domain Eukaryota; kingdom Metazoa; phylum Chordata; class Aves; order Falconiformes; family Falconidae; genus Falco; species Falco punctatus. Next base: position 15,720,875 of record NC_137588.1, on the reverse strand, counting down.
GCTTATTATAAACACACTTGGAAGTTCTGTCACTCAGTATTCAATTATTCTTGCTTCTCATCTAAGTTTGATGCTGTGGTAAATCAACAAACCAAGGTAAGACAGCTTTAGATTATGAGAAAAAAAGAACACCAAAGGCTGACTAAAATAATTTTAAAGTCTACAAAAAAAGCTTTTTAAAAGTCACAATTTTTAGATCAGACTGATACAATTTATGGCTAGTTTTAAAGCCATCTGAAAGTAACATGGGTACTTGCTTTCCATGCAATTATTTTTTTGTTTAATACAAAAAGTAAATGGGCCTTTTAAAACTTCTTAGCAAGGGTCACACTGACTGAAAAATGCTGCACAGTAGTCTCGTTTCCATGCTAAGAAACACAAGTTCATAGGGACAGGAATGAGATATTCCATGGCACTCAGGAGTCTGGGGGACAGATACTCTCCTATGACAACTGAACTGTGAACACATCAAGACTCCCTGCAGCTTTCGAGAAGTTAAGAATGGTACTCTACAGGATGGCTCATGGGCTTCACCACACAGCACCTTCCCACAGAATCCTCAGCAGCAAAATGCAGGATTATTTCTTTTAATAGCAACTGCCCTTTGACTGCGATCCTTCCTGGCAGCCACAGAGCCTCTCCTCCATCACGCTGGGTTTATATAGAACATGCTGCTTAGTAAAAAGTCATAGGTGAATTCAGCTTGTCCATTTCTCTAGATAGGGGCATGACTTCAAAACTAATGAATAAAGAGAAACTGTAAAGTTCTTTCTATTCCAGAGCCAACTTTCTACAGTCCCTTCCAAAGGGACAAACACTGGAAAAATGTTTCTACAAGCTTTCCTGATGTTTTTGTTTTTGTTTTTTTTAAGCTCCTGTTCCTACTGTTTAGAACAATCACTTATACATTGAAGCTTGAGCCAGCCTGGTACCTACCTCACTGCTGTCAAGAAAAGGAAGGACTCTCCCTCCATCCACTAGCACTTTGCTCCAGAACATCACTGAGCCAGCTCAACCTCCTAAACCACCAGAAAACGCACTCAACACTCCAAACACCCAAAAAAAAAAATATCTTTCTGCTGGGTTAGCAAGCAGAAATAGCTTACCCTTTGACTGGACAAATACTAGAGCCTACACATTCTTTTGTGTTCATACCACACAGCTGGGAGAAAGGACAAAGAAAGAAACTGGGACCTCCCCTTTCTGACAGCAGCATGTTCACCTGTAACTTGCAACTCTGCTTTTAGTTCACAGTGTACTACAAAAAATACAAACACGTGGCTTACATTCTTAAGTTCACAATAAATAGAAAAGGCTACCTTACCAATTAGTACAGAGAAAGTGTCAAATGCCACCTGCTGTAGGGCATACACAAGCACATATGCACAACATTGAAAAACAATTATAATTTTACTGCATTTGCATATCTTTACATTAAAAGCAGGTGTTTTACCAAATCAGTAAAACTACTTCAGCTACAAACATATTTAAAGCTGTACTTTGCATTACAAGCATTTAATGCTTTAGTGCTTTTCAGATATCAAGTTAACCCCTAGACAAGACTGTATTTAAACAGAAGTTGGAACAATTGAGGGGATGGGAGGGAAAGCTGAGCATTACCATCCAGAAATACATTCATAATTCTGAATTCAGAAAGCCTGCAGCATTACCTCCGTAGCACTAAGGCACAAGATACAGCATGGGTATGCTGTGTTTTCATTACAGAAAGCTCTCAAATTAGACGCTGAACACAGAAATGGCATTTTCCCTGTTGCACTTTTTAATTTACGGTTTACAAGCATCGGTCAGACATTTCTGGAACCTATAAATTTATCTCACAAGCTCAGGATTTGGCATATATCTGTGGAATTGGCTTCAGAACCAGCCCAAAGACAACACATATAAGCACATCTGTGCTTGTAAGTATGTATGTGGGTATAAATATAAAAAGTTAAAAATATAATTAATAAAATAATAAAACCCTTGCCAATGTAGGTTACTTATTCACTAGAGTAGTTTGTAGGTATTGACAATATTGAAACGTTTGTGCAGGAGCAAAGGCACAGCTCCATTAAAATGCATCACAGAACAGATGACATAAGGGTACAAATGAATACTTGTTGCAATACCAGTTCCACTAAAGTAAAATTTAAAAGGAGGGGTTTACATTTTAACAGGCCTGTATACCTAGCAGTTTTCCCAAAATATCAGGAACAAATGAGACAGTCTTTCCTTAGATGTAAATTCTCCTTTGCTACATGAAACCTTATGAAGAAACGGCATGAACCTGGGACAGAGGAAGTTCAGTCTGGACTTGAGGAAAAGGTTCTTCACTGAGAGAGTGGTGGGTTACTGAAACAGGCTCCCCAGTAAAGTGGTTACAGCACCAAGCCTGTCAGAGCTCCAGGAGCATCTGGATGATGCTCATAAGTCATATGATTTAGTTTTAGAGGGAGCTGGACTCTGATCCTTATGGCTTCCTTCCAACTTGAGATATACCATTCAGTGAGACTTGGAGAGGCTAGAGAGTTGGGCAGAGAGGAACCTAATGAAGTTCAACAAAGGCAAGCCTAAGGTCCTGCACCTTATGAAGGAAGAACAACCCCATGCACTAGTACAGGCTAGGGGTTGATCTGCTGGAGGGCAGCTCTATAGCAAAGGACCCAAGAGTTCTGGTGGACAGCAAGTTGCTGTGATCCAGCAGTGTGCCCTTGGGGCCAAGAAGGCCGACGGCACCCTGGGGGGCATGAGGAGGAGCGAGGCCAGCAGGGGAGGGAGCTGATCCTCCCCCTCTGCTCTGCCCTGGTGAGGCTCATCTGGAGCGCTGTGCCCGGTGCTGGGCTCCCCGGTTCGGGAGAGACAGGGAACTGCTGCAGAGGGGCCGGCGGAGGCTACAGAGATGGTGGGGGGAGTGGGGCATCTCCCTGGTGAGGAAAGGCTGAGGGAGCCGGGCCTGTTCAGCCTGGAGAAGAGAAGGCTGAGAGGGATCTTGCTGATGCATACAATTATCTTAATGGTGGAGTGCCAGGAGGATGGGGCCGGGCTCTTTTCAGTGGTGCTCAGTGACAAGACAAGGGGCATAGGGGACGAACTGCAACACAAGAAGTTCCTCCTGAATACGGGGAAGCACTTCTTTACCCTGAGGGTGACAGCGCTGGGACAGGCTGCCCAGAGAGGCTGTGGGGTCTCCTTCTCTGGAGACATGCAAAACCCACCTGGGATGACGACTCTGTGCAACCTGCTCTAGGTGAACCTGCTTTAGCAAGGGGTTGGGCTAGATGATCTCCAGAGGTCCCTTCCAGCCCTGACCATTCTGTGATATCGTATGATTCTATTAATATCTCATTTAGGTACAGCTATAATTGTGCAGTTTACTGCCAATACCATGAACTTAAAGTCACTTCAATTTTTCATTGTCTGAAGCGTGCATTACCTAGTTGATACAGGTTGCCTCTCCTGGAAGTGTAAGAAACATTCTGCAGTCTTCATGTAAAAATTAAGCCATGACATACAAGTTCACATTTGTTTCAAAGTTTGTATATGGCTCCATTCAGATGAGTACGCACAACCTGCTGGCACCACCAGCACGCAGCTGACTGCCTCCAATCTGCTGTGAGCAGTGAGAAAGAGAAATGCGGTGACGAGCTTCAGGCACACAACACAGCAGCCTTCCTCCTACATTCCTTCACAGCCTTCCAGACTACAGTCCATGCATTATAAATCTTTACACGCTAGTAAAACTCATCTGTGTTTTGGGAGTTTGTTGGTTCTTTTCAAAAACCAAAAAGATACAAGCATGAATGGTTAACATAATATTTTCAGAAATACCTAAACTCAAATTCTTTCATAAGAATACTTGGACATAATTTAATAGTTTTTAAAAAACAGACAAACAAAAAAAAAAACCAAACAAAAAACACAACTAAAAAAAAACCCCCAAAAATAAACCAAAACAAAAAACCCTAAACACTCATAATTCCAAGCAAGGAATACTAAGGGCTCACAAAATTCTGTGTAATTAACTGCCAAACTAAGTCTGGAGTAACAGGCAAAGTAAGAATTTTCTAATCTTTTCCCCACATTGCCAGAGTCAAGACTGCAAAATTCCTTTGGAATGACACTTTAAAAATATCTTCTGCTAGACCTTTATTTAGTGTAAAGAGTACTTACAGGAATACTCTGTTGTAGATCCCCGAATACCTTAACCCTAAATGAACCCCTAATTTCAACTACAGACAATTTTTGGTTTTCAGTGTTTGAAATTATCTTTCTCTTATGGAAAGATGAAGAGGGACCCTGAATCGTTTCCTGGAGAAGGAAGAATGACTACTTCCCATTGTCCTTGTCCAGCACAGACGCATCTCACTAGCACACCCTCAAAGCTTCACCAACTCAAATGACATCTTGGAAATGTTTGGGATAGCAGGTGGACAGAGCTCAGTACTCAAACAAGGGTACCAGCCAGTTACACACTCAGCAGTAGCTACAGTTTCTCATAATACTCTGCACAAACAGCTTGCTGCCACTGAAAGCAGGGCCTTTGTCTTCTCAATATCTGGCTCTAAAGGTGATCACAAAACACATATACTGGGTTTATTACTATTTTGTTATGTAACTGAGAATCAAACCCTTAAACTTCAGAAATCTTCAAGTAAGCAACAGTTTGTCAAAAAACAAACATTCCTGCCTCTTTTCGCCATTACACCCTAATATCAGAAGTCATCAAGGATCATTCTCTCCTGAACTCAAAATGGAAAACTTACAGACGACTTTTCTCAACTAGTCAGATATTTTAATTGCACCATCTTTCCCTGCTAGAAATGTGGTACTACAAAAATATGTTTTAAAAAAGAAAAAAAAAAAACTAAACAGAAAAAAAAACTTTTACAGACATATCAATGCTACAATATTGTTTAAAAAAATCTGAACCTTTCATAGATGTATTGTTTTATTAACACACATTACCTCTGTTTTTTCCTACAGAAAAGAAAGATTCATGTCCTCGTTTGAAAACAATTACATGCAACTTCTAAGCATTGGTTCAAAAAACAGGGCTAAAACCAAGCTTATACTGTAATGCATATTAAATTTACATCATGCTGAAAGAACCATGCCCTTCCCAAGGCAAAATACTACCTCAGTTTACACTATCACTGCAGCCAGTTTCAGTTCCTTTCCAAAATACTTAAGCCTGTGTCCACAAGGCTGACTGCCAGTGCTGTCATTTCCTTCAGCATAATTTGGAAAGCAGCAGGGAACATGGCTCACAACAAACGCAGGAATACCTGACCTACACAAACAAAACAGAACCTGCCGTCCACTCTGAGCCCATTTTTGAAGTCTAAGTATGCTCTATTGCAACTTAACCATAGTGAACTCCTCCCAGGATTAAGGATATTCTGGTCAAGAATTCTCAGAGGAATATTTTTCTGCTATATATAACAAGGACAAACTCTTGTTCTAGACATACATTCTTTTGGCAGGACGAGGGGAGGAGGTTATATCTAGTTCACAGAAAATTAGGTCACCCATTTCATAAGCAAATATAAATTGCATGTTGAAGTTTGTAAGCATTTCATAGGTAGTCTTCCTCAACAAAAATTTGAAGAGATTTATCACAAATTCTACATACATCTAGATTAATTATAAATGCAGGAGGAAGGAAGTTTGTATTTATAACCTTAGTCAAACAAAAACCCCATTATATCATTTTAACAGCTGTGTAACAATTTGGCAAGCCTCAAAGTAAAGTTTTTTTCTGAACATCCCAAAAGAACAATTATTTTTGTTTCCTCAGAAACAACTTCTTTGGTATAAAGACCTCTCTAAGGATTGAGTCAGAAGAATAAACTACAGAATACAACACTAGAAGTGGAATGTGCACCACAATGACTATTTTTACTGCTAAAGCAGCTGTACTGAGTTGACCACACTGTATAAGGAATGTCATTTCTGACACTAGAAATGGTAATTACTTGGACCGCATTCACATCTTAAGGACAAGGGCTGGCAAGAAACCACTGACGTGCATTAATTTGTTGTAGCCAAAATGAACCACAAAGCAGCAAAAGTAGCTATTTAAACTGTAGGTGACAGCAACCATTTAAAAAGCTACATTACAGTAAGTCTCTTAATTCATTAGCACCTCAGTATTTGAAAGCAAAATAATTACCAAGTTATGTCTGTCTATCGTGCTATGAAGAAGTTTATGCAGATGCAGAGGTCTGTGGAACATTCCATTAGCCTTCAGCTTCATTTCCTCAAATTGCAAACAGTGAGGTGTGAATTGGAAGATATTTTTAGTTTCATTTTTTGTGGAAAGGATTATTACACTTGAATCTTAGCTCTCTATCTCAAGCTGAATTAAATCGAAAAAGCAGCATCATAAAAAGATTTACGATGAAGCTTATAAAAAACCCTATTTCATGGCTTTTATTGGTTTTCTATCTTCCTTCAGACCTCTAAACATCTATTCAGGTCTAAGTCTTGCTGGCAACTTCTTCCTATTACCTTTCCAAATGATTTATGAAGTTTTGCCGATAGGAGCTACAGCCTAACATACCTTAAAGGGCCTTCATGTAACAAATTAAAACAGGTTTACAAGCCAAAAAGGGAAATCAGTTTTGCAGAGTTACAAATTTCATTCCACTGGGAAATTCCTGCACATTCTTCCTGCATCCCAGTACATCTTGCAGTAAAGGTAGCTTATAATTGCTGAAATACACAACTAAATCCCTTATGTATAGTTATGTATTGATAACTTTTGCCAGGGAACAGGCTCAGACTGTAAAGGCATGTTGCATTTGATAGTGCCACACATCTGTTCCCATCAGCGGGAGGGGAACACTGCAATGAAATGGAGCTGCTTCTTTGGAGGTCCTAAAATCTATAGAAGCGATGGACTTCATTCATCTTCACCCTGCAGAATTAGAAATGTCATTCCATCTCAAAGATGAGGTATTACAGCTCTTACTATTAAATCACCACCTCTGCTTTTTTTTTTTTTTTTTTTTTTTCCCTTTCTCATTCACAAGAAGTGCGTTAAAGTGCATTCATACAGGTCAGGGCATCTCATCCTGTTCACTTTCATCACAGCAGATAGTTCACTTGACTAACCCTAAAGCATGCAGAGAGATGGGTAGAGAACATCTGCCTGTAGCTAGAAATACAGCAGCTCTTTTGTCAAGGTGTCCTCTTGACATTAATCTTCCCAATCTTTCTACTCAATTGTCAAAGTAGACCTAAAAATGTAAAGAAACTGGTTCCTGATCATCAAAACAAACATGGAATTAATTAGGGCAAGGTACAACTCCAGCTTTCAGCTATGATATTTCAGTAAAACCAACAAAGAGTGACATCTAATTTTAAAACGGGTAGTCTAACCTACTAAAACATTTTCAGAACAAGATTTTAAGCACATCAATCAAGAACACTTTCATCAATGTTTTTCAGGAATACTTCCAGTGATATAACAGGGCTTATGCCACATTAGACTTCAGATGAAAACGTTTCATGAGGAAAATGGTTTTCACACGGCAGAGTTGTTTGGTTCTAAGCATAAATGAAGGAAGTTAACTTTGGGTCTTTAAGATAAATAGAAAACATAACAGATTCCACTAAAACAGACAAGGCATCTGAATTTTCATAGCGCAGATCTCTTAGGAGAAGAATAACAGATTGAATTATGTCATTTATGACTCAGTGGCTGAAAGGATTTGACATAATTTGAAGCAACAGTTTTTAGACAGGTCAAACAATAACAAACCATCTCATAAAAAAATAAAAACATCCAGCATAATCTCAGCTATATATCTAGCCTTAACAATCTCCGGGCATTTCTGGTGCATTTAATCTCTATATACTTTTGTATAAACTGGAATATCAAGAAGTTGTAATGTCAATTTGGCAAACAGGTTGAGGTAGGACAAAAATCAGACTTCAAATCAGGTCAAGGACAACCCAAATATTTAATAAAGTACATAAGAAAAGTTAGAAAAATTCCCTGTGCTTGTTGACACCACTGTGTAAAATATTTCAGATGCCACATCCAAAATAACCTCAGGATATAACTAAAAAAAAACAACCAAACAACTAGTGAACAATGTCATGCGTAGACACAGAAATAATCCACAAGTTCAGTTCATAGGTCATGCTGCATAAGAATGAGATGAAACTCTACTGAGTTTTATGATAAAATTGTCATAAATTAGGCTTTTCCCACTGTCAAGTCCTGCAAAAGCCTTTAAACCTGCCAAAGTGACTAATTCCAATCACTTCATTATGGTACTGGAGATTTTTTGATGCAAAGCTCCTATGTAGGTAAAACCAGCCATCACCCCCTGTCCTGGTTTCAGCTGGAATAGAATTAATTTTCTTCTCAGTAGCTGGTGCAGTGCTGAGTTTTGGATTTGGTGTGAGAGCAATGTTGGTAACACACTGATGGCTTTGGTTGTTGCTGGGTGATGTTTGTACTAAGTCAAGGACTTCTCAGTTTCTGAGGTCCTGCCAGCCAGAGAGCTGAAGGGGCACAAGAAACTGGGAGGGGGGGATACAGTCAGGACAGGTGACCCAAACTAGCCAGAGATATTCCATACCATATGACATCATGCTGAGTATTACACAAGCCAGGGGAAGAAGGAGGAAGGGGGGGATATTCAGCATTATGGCATTTGTCTTCCCAAGTAACTGTTACATGTGATGGAGCCCTGCTTTCCTGGAAATGGCTGAACACCTGCCTGCCCATGGGAAGTAGTGAATGAAGTCCTTGTTTTGTTTTGCCTGCATACGCAGCTTTTACTTTACCGATTAAACTGTCTTTATCCTCACCCACTAGCTTTCTCACTTTTACTCTTCCAGTCCTCCCCCACATCCCACTGTGGGGGCAGCGAGTGAGCGGCTGCGTGGGGCTTAGTCACCCGCCAGAGTTAAACAGTGACACCTCCCTCTCATGATCAAGTACTGGAAAGAACCAGAAGATCTTTCCTTCCCACCAGAAGAAAAAGGTTAAGACTGAACAGTCTGCAGGGCACAGCAGACAATCCAAGCCATTTGTATACACGAAGTCAGAAAATCAAAGTTTCCCTGTATACATCTCCTGATTTATCTAAACAAATCAGGTCTTTTTCCAAGATGAAGTGATAGCAGAAAGAAGAAACATAGTGTTGAAGAGTCAAGAAATATTAGACTTAGAATAGTGTACTTGGGACAATGTTACACACATACAAAAGACAGTATGCCATTTAAAATTTAATTTTACAAGTCAAAGACTGGAAAGAAAAACCTCAAAAATCTTTTTCTTAAAGAACAAAAAACCCCTCACAACAAACCAAAAAACATGAAAACATAAAAACCCAACCATGACACTCCCCATCCCTTTTCAAGTAAAGAAAAATAAATGAGAAAAGTCCTCCCTCTGCAGCAAAAAGAGAAACAAGCCCAAAAGTCAGTGGAAGAAAGTTGGAAAAGATTTCCACATATTGCTGCTGTTGCAGTGCTAAACATCGCTGGTCACAAGGACCAAGGATGGATTCCTAGTGCTCACTGCTATCACCTTCTAGCTGCAACTGTACTGGAGAGGTCAGAAAGTAAAAAACTTTACTTTTATTTACACTAGTGTACCTTTTCCACACTTGCTCATAAAAAGCACTAGAGAGGAGGCAGGTAACATTACCAACATAATCCATTACTAAGAGTTGTCAGATACTTAAGTCTCAAGAAGTCTTTAGAACATTTCCACACAGACCATAGTTAGGTTTTACAGTTGGGCTGGGTCCTCTTTTGGATTAAATTACTTATACACAAGGCAGGTTTTAAATTGTGCTGGTGAAGAAGCAGCTTCTGTTCTCATACAGCTGTTTGGCATTGTGTTGAAAATGCTCTTTTGCATTTGACAGAAACCCTGCAACACACTTTGAAGGATGATACATATAAATAGAATAAATAAGGAAGCAATTACCTAGGCAACGTTCCCATCATACTGAAGGAAGTCATACAAAGAATTCTGTTTTACAGAAGAGAACGCTGAAGGTATGGGCCATGTTGGTTTGCTTTCCTTTTATTGTTCAGTAGTATTGTAAAACCTTAACCTCACATTCTGATACTGCCTGAACATACAGCAGTGTAGCAAAAGCCTGACAAAACTCTAATCAGTGCGAAGTAAGTGTAATGACCACCCTTCAAAAGACTGGTCACCAGCGTGCACATGGAAATTTTAGTCAAGAAGCTAGCCAAAACTCCTTATTGACTGGACAGCAGCTAGAACGATCAGCAGCGAATGACTCAACAAGTAGATGCTAGTAGTATACTGTAACATCACGTCCAGCTGTTTTGCAAGAGCTGCCAGCGGACCTTCACACTTATTAAGGGAACTGAGTGGCTATGGTCCCATGGCACTACCGCTGAGAATGACTACCAGGAATCAATACCTGGCTGTTAGTACTATTTCTACGTCACCATCTCTATCCATACAGAGATGAAACAGCTCCATCACAAGCCAAAGCATGCCCCACAACATCATTCATGAAGAAACACCTGTAAAAAAAGATGGTATACATCCTAAAACCTTGTTTATTCCTGGTCTCACCATTTAATCTGACATCACAACCTTCTCTCAGAAAAAAAACAATTAAAAGAGCAATACATCTGTGGAAACATTCACAGCCTTCTGCACTAAGTCTAAGTAGTAAGGTCAATTCTAATAGTACCTCCTTCCAGCTTTATTATTCCTGACAGTTTATATTTTTTAAAAGGCAATTAAGTCACAAAAAGCAAGTTCTCAGCCCCCTTTTCCAATTCTTGTGCATCATCTAAAGAATTTTTTCCCAGGTGAGAATATGCAGAAAGCACAGGACAAACATAACGAATTATACCACTCAACCTCCCCCCATGTGCATTTTGGGACAGGGCACACCAAGAATAATATTCTGTACAGTTCTCAGTGGACACAGTATCCTGTGGGACAATTCCAGACAACAAAACTTAAGAGCATGCATGCAAAACTAAATCCAAGTATAGGAAGGAATTCAGCACAGAAAAAAGGGTTTTTCTACCTATCCAGTTTCAAATCAAGCAGCATTTCAGAAGCAAACACTCCAAGACCAATACCCCAAAAAAGGACAAGAAAGCTCACATACAACTTTTGAAACTACTCATCTGCAACTCAACTAGAGAGCTGGAAGACTATATAAAGAGAAAAAAAAACATGCATGTAACAAGACAGCAGAAAGTGCGGTTCAAAGATGACAAGGACAGCGTTTAATCCATAATATAATGCTTCCTCTGTGGCAGACCTAATGTCCTCTTTTTAAATAAAGTCCTATTCCTCCAGACACTATGAAAGATCTGCAATACACCGAGGACACAAATCAATTTTTTTACAGAATGCAGTGTCATGGATATCATTTCAGTTCTTATCTTGCTCATCTTTGGAGGAGATCAGAGCAAGTTATAAGCAGGTTTTCTAAACACGATCGATAAAATATATTAAGCATAGTAGCAATAAAATATGAAAATTACATCATTACCTATCTGTATTCCATTAAATACCAGGCTAGGGCATACACACCTAATGACAGCAAGATGATCACTATTTACTAGTGTTGAAACATAAACCTCAAATCATACGTTCAAACTAGTTTCATATAATACGTAGATGATTCTTGATGCACACAGGATCAGACTGCTGCTACTCCCGCACCTCCTGGTGAAATGTTAATACTCACATTATAAATGTAAACAGAATTTCAGGAATAATGAAAGAAATCTTAAGGGAACTCAGGGCTTCTTTTACTGCACCTTCAATTCCCCCACAAAGTAGCATTCTTTAGTTTAATAGAGTACTCCATCACAGCACTTCAGTTATCCACAACCAGTCATTTCAGGCAAAATTTTAAATTTTATTTTCAAAAGGTGAAGCTATAATATGACATTTTAACTGGTTAGCCATCTATAAATTCTGAATTCTATAAAATAAATAACAAACAACTTTATACCCTACATATTATGGTTTTGAACAACGCCTGCCACTATACTCCAGAAAGTTTGATAACTTTAGTCTGAGTGTCTTGGAATAAATAGACATGATAAAAGGTGATGATTTAAGATGCATACTTTATGTACAGTATCCAGATACAAAACAATATATTTAATCATTCTGCAAAACCAAGGAAAGCCCTATTTTTTAATATATGTTAGTTCCATATTCTTATCAATAATACTGCCTAAATCATACTAAAAATACCAACATTTTAAGGAAAGCAATCCAGCAAAAGTAATTTTAGGAATGAAGAAGCAGCTGCTGAATTTATCAGTAGGCTATGACTTCTCCACTCTTACGGCACACCATAACATAGTGAAAGCATGCACAGTTGTAAACCTAAATATTTAAATCTATACTGCACAGCAAAAAAGAATGCAGACAAGGTAAGGTCAGCTGCAATTTTGAACATGTTCATAAGAGAACAACTGGCCCATTATTTTGCTTTTCAACTCACTCTAAAGTTGAAAATTAAGATTTAGGCAGCTTTACCTGGAACAATATACTACACAAGACACATCAGTATCTTGTAGCATTTTATCATGTTTCATCAACTCACATACACAGAAATGTTGTTCTCAAATGCTCACAGCCTGTCAAGAGTTATATCAAAGAATATGCCAGACTAACCTTATCTCAGAAAGTTAATAATAAGAATAAATACAGAAAACTAAAATGTTCTGGTATTCTAGTTTCAGATGAGGTACATTTAAACAAAAAGACAGACCACATACCTTCATGACTGACAAAAAAAATATGGAGAGGTGGATTCCAAGCTCAAAAGGTAGGGAGTTTATTATGCTCTACAAAATCAAGAAACTAAATAAAGCCTTGGGAAGAGATTGCTCTAAAGCACATTCTCCTGTTTTGCAAACGCTGTAGACCTATTGTATTACTGTTTTCAGGTTTGCTTCTCATTGCCCAAATGCTGATGCACCTTTTACTCAACAGTATACAGAGCCACGAAGTTGACCCATGATCAGACTATATGGGGACAGCAATCAGGAAGTTGATCTGGAAAAAATGTGTAACAGCTTTGCTGTGATGCACTTGTAAGGTAGTTAATATAATGTTCATAAAGGCAGGTTTATGACACAATTTGTGTCATCTTCAATATAAGAAAGTACACACTTCACAAAAATTAGTGAAAAACATCAGTCATCAGAAGGTATTAGATACGAGGAATAATTTTAAAAGTCACAGATAATATATTAACATGCCTTATGTACTACACTTGGATCAGTCTTCAGGCCAGAAAGCAAGCCAACGAAGTTCCATTTAAACTCTTCTCATGACAACCATAGCAGACAAACTCAACATTAAATTAAATCAAAGTAATTTGTGTCAAGTTAACAGTTTTTTTCCTACAGTACAAGTATTTTAAATTTAAAGGCCACATAAACCTAACATACCTTTAAAGGATCAAGGTCCAGGGAAAAAAAAAAAAAAAAAAAAAAAAAAAGACACATAAAATCCTTCCCCAGACTTTTGGGCATGACAGTCTAGCCAAGCTATCTTCCTACATGACACCTGTAAATATATTAACTACCTGGTACTTCAGGAGAACAAAACTTAAGTGACACCTCTTTTCAAAAGAGGGATGCCCAAGTCCTCGCATTCCAGAATGTGAACCACTGAAGGTGAAAGTGCGCAGTCTGAAAATACTTTGTTTGCTCTACACTGGACTTTCAACCCCACAATGCACACTAGTCATTCCAGGAATATTCCATTTGTTCATAAAAGATAATCTAAAATTTCTCATTACAAAGTATTAGTAATAACTAATTCCAAGGGCTTTTTTTGTTTTCAATCGTTGTTGATTTTGAGGACCTTCTCAAATTTTGCACAGATTCAAGCTAAACAGGACTAATATCAAAATAGAAAGTTTCACTTAAGCTAATCACAAGCACTTGAGGTTTTTTGTGGGTTTTCCATTTTCTTTTTAACAAAAAAAGTCTGATTTTCACGAACAGGGATTACCAGCACAAAAGGTTGCGCTGTATACTGCACTATCAACTGGAGTTTAGTTAATACAGAGCAATCTTCATAAAGACATTGTTTCACTTTCAGAACTGTGATGTGGGTATGTGGTTCCTCCTAAAAATCTCACTCATTTCCCTATTGCTTCTATTTTCTGCTCTGCCAGCTGCCAGAAGCGAAGACAACATTCATACTTTTCTACAGGGCCCTCCTTCTTCTTCCATGTAATTGCCGAAAATGAGACTTCTCATTTCTGCTATGCTTCTTAGAAAGAATCTCCAAGGTCTCTAATCCAGAACAACCGAATGTTTCTTTAGGAAAATAATTCCTTTTCTTCCTCCCTGGGCAGGAATTTACTGTTGGCACTCACATCAATCTGACAAACAGGCTTTCAGTTTCACAGAACAGATCATAAAATATCACTAAGTCACTTATTGATAGACACACCTGAGTGAGGTGAAAGAAAAAGTGATCTTCTGTTACCCAGCATCAGCCAGTTGTTCTCCTGAACTATGACGTGCTCACAGGTGGCCAAAGGAATTCACAAGTTTTAGTCAGTATTACTACCTTGCAAAGCTACTAGTGAGTGAAAACTACTGGCTTTCTACACTTCCTCACCTAAACAAAATGCCCCTATTTAATAGATACAAGTGTTTTTCATAAGCCCTTAGACTCAACTTCTGTTAACTAAAATCCAGACTACTAGACATGTTGACCACTGACACACACAACAAACTTACAGAATGCTCTTCCAGGAATAATGAGCAATCACCCACGTTTCCATCAAAGCCACTCACAACTACATGTCCAAGTAAAAGGTCATTTTCTTAAGTCATGCATAAAAGAAACAAGTGACAACTTCCTTAGAGAACAGAGGTCTGTAAGGCATTTTTCTTTAAAGGCTCAGAACAACTTAAGGAGTTTTTTCACTACGGGAATTGGGTTTTTTAATGCACTATAAAACACAGTTGTGGATAACACTTTTAGTCACCTGTGAAGAAGAACGATTATAGACACCTGGGAAGTCCAAACTTGCATTGGTATATTAAAACAAATTTCAACAATGATTAACTCAATTTTAAATAGTCATGGTGATCCTTCTAGCAAGGAGAAAAGCAGGAAGCAAAATTACTAAGGATAAATAAAGAGAGCCTGGAATGCTTGGCTTCTGGCATGGAATCAGAAATCCTATGCAAGATGCCTCATCACTATACAATCACAAACTAGGCAAGTCAGGATCAAATCAAAGCCAACCATACCCGAGTGGGAAACGGCTTAAGAGTAGCCAACAGGCTGTATCAAAGACTTAGGCTTTTGATTATCCAGACACAATCCACTGGCAATGTCCTCCCACAGAACAGTGTTGAGGAACCTCCCTGGGCGGTGAACACTGTCCGCACTTCTGAAGGAAGCTAAAATAGGTATGCCATTTATTTCACAGAGCATGTCTTTTCCTTGAAGACACAAAGTTTCAGAGTTCACACAAATTTAAGAACTTCCAATCTTATCTTTGTGCATTTGTGGCCAATCATATAAGAAAACCTGAGCGAACACTGTCATAGTCATAATGAAATGGTTTCACATTTGTTAGAGTACTTTTCTTTATGGTTTATAACAATAAGTATTAGGTGGGAAGAAGAGGCATAACAAGCAATGAACTCAAACACGCAAAGCAGAAAAAACTTGGGATTAAATTAAGGCAATTAGCATGCAAGTACAGTATTTCTGCAGAACTAATAAGCTTCCCATGCCAATTTCACCTTTGGAAGATCATCATTAAGCTGCAAAAGTCAGCCTCATTCATGAGATGTTTGAGAACATCTTAAAAACTTACTGTTTTCAATATTGAGCTAGAACCCATCCCAGCTTTGTAAACCAGCTTGCCTAAGTAAGTATAGATAACATATAGATATGAAAATAAATTTATTTATAAAAACCTGGTACAACACATTTCCTACAACAGATTCTAAAACCCTGGACAGATGCCTTTCAGTACTCATAAGGTGCAAATAGCAGCCTGTAAGGGAGTTGGTCTTTATTTTAAAAAATGTTTTTAAAGTTTCTTGTATCTCTGGGATGTAATTTCACAAAACTATATAATCATGGCCTAGGAAGATGTACACAAGGACATAGCTTCGCTTCCCCTCTCAACAGCTCCCCAAAAGTAAAACCTTTCACCGCAGCTCATCACCCCTTCCATTTTACCAACCTGGCACGCCGTGGATCAAGCTGTAAACTCGATCACAGAATTTATGTGGATTAAATCTCACCCGTTTCTTCTTTTTTAAGAGTATTTTTAACACACAACAGTTCAGTGATCACTAAAGCTACATAAGACCTAAGAATATTTCTGTCAGAAAAAGCGTAAGAAAAAAAAAAGTTGTCACTGACCTCGAATGCTTCTCTTTCACCTTTCTTACTAGCATTTCATTAAGGGACCTACCTACCAGAAACAACACTGAGTGGAATACACAGTTCTTGTGATTGGGTCAGCCCTGTCAGAGATACAAGCAGGGAGAACTGCAAACTTGTGGCTATTCCAGGCATAACAAATGCATCTGTTCAGAGATTAATGACTGGAAGAAGTTTATGAACAAGGCATAGAGTAATTTTACTTCCTCCAAAGGACCTGCACATTTGTTTTGCTAATGCTACCTTCTATAGCACCTATAAGGAAGTCTATCAGTGACATCTCATCATGAGGAGACAGAAAGAGGTGAGATGGAAAGCCAGCAAAAGCGTACACAAGCTATTTCCTTCTGAACATTCGTCTTTTCACCGCTGGCACATCACAAGGATCAATTCAGCAGCTTCACAGAGTTAAACATAAAAGTACCACTACAAGCCCTCTGACAGAGGAAAATATTAAACATACCTCCAGTATACTGTCTCAGCGATTAAACCAATTAAATGGGCATTTTTGGCAATGAGATTTTCATCATACTAATCAGTGAAATTATTTAAAAGAAAACCAGGCACATTAAAAAAACATAATTTTTTTCATCACTGATTGAAAAAACACAGTTGGGCAAACCTGTCTTAGCACCATCTCCACACCAAAAAATCCCTTTATAATTTCTGTGCTGTAAAGGTAGCATTTTTCACAGTGTGCAGCAATTCAGTGAACTTTTCATGTTGCCCTTAACTCAGTAGGCAATTTTATGACATATATTGAAGGAATTTAACTGCAAAGGTGATATCAGAGTAAGAATTCAACCATGTGAGATGGGATTATTTTATCATCAATGCTTGATACATACTCATTACTTGCACTTCTAACACTATTTAATGGCATAGCCTTCAAAATCCAATTTTAGAAGCAGATAACGCAAATTTACCAATTACGTTTCAGTAAGGCTAGTAATTCTTTCGGACACTTCTGAAAACATTTTTCCTTTTACAATGACAGTGGCAGTGGACTTCAACTCTATCACATGAACAGAAGCTTCTGCCAGTCCCCATGCAACTGCTCCCAAAGCTTTCTGAAGGGTAAAGGCATTGGAGAGGATGAAGGATGCCCATTAAGTCTCCCTCCAGGCCCCTTCTGTAAATATGTTTTATCTAGCATATTCTTCCACTTCATACAAGCATTTCAGAGAAATGATCAGGTTCTCTAACTTTTCCAAGACTTTTTTAGATGAAAGTGTTATACTGACATAAGTAATAAAATCGATCAGAGCCATGAAATGGGACAATGATGTCACTTCTTGCTCCTGTTTCTTTCTAATCCTGATCTGCTAGAATTCACCTATTGTGCTGCAATAAACAGCAGTAAGATGGTTTGGATCTGTGCTTAACATAGCTTCAGCAAAAGAGCACTCTAAGTATACGAACACAACTTGCTATTCTAAACATTTAGGCTGACAGAGTACTGACACCCTTACACAGTACAAGACGATTTCAGCAGATGTCAAATAAAACAATTAGAACAATATAGTAACATTCCAATAAGGGATGATTTTTAAGATAATTCTGACACAAGATGAGAACAATTCTCATTCAGTTTACCATGCTCCATGCAACATCAGTGCATTTTTATCAGCAACAACTTAATTTCTTGAACACTTCAAAATATTTACTTAGGAAAAATGAATATACCAAAACAGTTTTGCTACTGTGTACAGTAATTCCCTCACCAGAATCATTGTAACATTTTTTAATAAAAACTTTCATTTTACACACTGCTCTCCTAAAAAGAAAGACAAGAGGCAATGAAAATTCTATCACCTTCCTGATTACATCAATTTAATCTGATGAATGTCTGAGACTAGAAATTCAGTAACAGGTAAAAATCATGTTATATGACCAAGAAAATTTAAAATTATTTTTGTAAGTACCTCTGGAATTCCTCCTTCTTATCCAGTCCTCTCTATAGAATCCAACTAACTCATTATGAAATAAGACAGCAACAAACGATTTTCCTCATATTTAACCTCTGGCCAGTTTCAAACGCTTGTGCTCATCGTCTTCCTCCATACATTTCCTAACAAATCAAGGGATAACTCAAAGAACAAGACATTTCCAGTGCTCTTCGTTAATAAATGTATTTTTAAAAACCAAGTTCAACAAAAACATCCTATGTAACATCTTATGTTAAACACTTCAACTAAAGCCTGTCCTGACAAAGAATTAAAATTACTCCATAGGACAAAACAGAGAAGTGACTTTAGCTCGCTGAAAAGTGAAAAATACCAGCCAGTGTGTCTGCATCAACTTGCGTAAAAACTATACTGCAGATACTTTTCTCAGTCTTTATAAGATTTTCAACTTTGAGTATGATTACTAGCAAGCTGAATCATTAAGGAATTTTACTTGTCTCTCTCACAGGGACCAATATGCTTAACTGGATAGTTATTAGTAATTTCTAGTATTAACCTCTTGAAAATAATACGGCATTTTCAATGAACACAGTTTTTAAGTGATGGTAATTCCTGCAGATTAGCAAGAAACTTAAATCTCTTGCCAATCTGAGGAACAATTTTAACTGGCAATTATAGCACAAGTCTCTCCACTAACCTTGTAGACGTTCCTAAAGCTGGAGACCATTTGACGTGCATACTCACTCAAAATGTGTGACTGTCAATCACAATATACTTTTTGAACCCTTAAAAGGACTCACTCAATACAACTTTTTGTAAGTTACATTTCCTTAAACAAAATTTCATTCCACATAGAAATACATTAAATGCGACTACTCAGCAGTCTGCCGTCATTTTTATGTATTATGAAACCTTAGCAATAAAACATATCTAGATTGCCCCTTTTTATAACACTTGTTTATCTGAGACTACCTGATTCAGCTGTAAATCAACATAGGTTTTCTCCTAGCAAATGCAGAGAAAGGGTGTGAAACACCACAAAACAAGCACCTATCCATGCCCAGTTAATTGTTGGGTGCTGAAATACAAGCTGGACATTTTTGGCTTTTATTTTACAGTTTTACAATATTTTACAAATTTACAATAATTTTACAATTATTTACAATTGCAGAGTTCTAGATTTTTTCAGCAAGGTCCTCAGTATGAACTGATGTTAATAGGAAGCTGTGAAGCACATTATTTCAGTTCTACTTGAAAATTCAGTAATAAAACTACTGTTTAACAGAAAAGGAGGTATGATTTATTTTGCAACCTTTGGCTTCATTTGTTACACAAAAGATTTGGATTTTTCTACTATTAAGAATGTGGTCTGAATTACTTAACGGCTAGGATCTCCAGCACCGTTGTTCTTGGTATTTGCATAACTGGCTTAGTCACTTAGATTTAACTCTGTCCCAGTTTGGTAGGGTTTTTTTTCCCCTCCAGTGGCTGAAAGACATTTGAAGAAGGAAGGCAAGTTTTACGACCAGTAAAGATCAGATTAATACAGCATAAACATGTTCAATTATGAGCACAAAGAAATAACTATTTCTGGCTAGAAATACTAGCTGATTTTATTAAAAATCTTGATGCAGAAGGAAGAGATAAAGGAGCACATGTTCATATTCTTGCAAAACTCAAATAAAACAGCAACACCAATAGTTTTACAGCAAAAAAAAATTCAGCGGTTTGGGGAAGGCAGAAATGAGGCAATATCTACATATTCTGATACTCAGAACACCAAGACATCCTCTTGAAAAATAAAGCCTCTTAAAATCAATCCTATTGATCCTACAAAAGTTACCACAGCAGTCTCATACACTCCTTTAGACCAACAAGTGTTCTCCGTACCATGGCTTACCTTATTAAGAAAGGAATAAGCTGCAATACACAGGAAGTTCAAATGGTTCATGCCAATGTACTACTCCCCTGGAAAAAAACTATTTTAAATTCAAACCTGAAGGCAGCATTCTTAAGATAGTACACAAGGAAGGCAGACTCAAGACTACATAAAATAGCATCTCTTTTCACACTATTTTTTATATTCCTTTGAGAGATTAACAGCGAGCAAACTACTCAGCTTTCCTGAACTTATCTCTTAGCAATACTTTTTTCTCTGTCATCCAATGCCAAGTCAGAGAAACAGTGGTAGAAGGACTTTGTTGCATGCTGTACGAGTTAAACATCCAAGTAATTTTAAGGAAACCACCTATCTGAAGATGAAATATGTAGGAAGGCAATAAATAAATTCCTTAGCGCCACTTATTTCAATGTTCTATGAAAGCAAAAAGCCTCCCTAACATGGACTTCAGTAAGGTAATTTGAGTGTCACCCACTGATATGAAAAAACACACACCAACTTAGGTGGTGAAAAATAGTTGTATATTCCACTATCCACCACACCCACGCAAGAAGGATATCAGCATATCACACATGGACATCTACATCTTTATATAACTTATGTGTAAAGTATTCCCTGACCCATACTTTTGTTCTTCAAGATGATTTAGCAACTGATTTTTCTGTTCTTCTATTTTAATAGGAAACTTCTCAGCAGAGAAAAGATGATTAAACGGACAGTAAAATAGGAAGATTTGCCAGTTTAGATAAGTCGTTTCAATAAACACCTAAATTCTTTCTTCAATAAATATCTAAATTAATTTTTCTGCTCAAAGGTGTTTTAGAAGCTGACATGTCCCTGTCTGGAGGACAGGGGAATGAAGGGGAACAGGCGACGAGACGATTTGTTTGAAATAGAGTGGGTGTGATTTTTATAGTCTCACAAAACGGTGGATCCTCATTCCTCCATCACATGAATGGCAATATAAAGGTATCAGCCATATGAAATAGTATACTTGTATCAAACCGAGCGTATCTGCATTCCCTCAGTAAACGAGAAATGACACTACACATACTGCTGTTTGTCCCCTTCTGAATACCTATAACCAGGCAAAAAAATAAAAAGTATTGAAATGCCAGTAAAAATGCTAAACCACAAAGACAGTGCCCAAACATACAGGTGGCTATTTTCTGCCACGTGAGGTAACAAATCCAAAAGAAATAAAACCTTCCAAAATGAACAGGTAAGTCACTGTCGCCTTAAAACAACCAGCATTAATACAGGAGAAAAATAAGTATACCTATATGAATTTTACACAGGTCATGTGACACTCATCTATACAGACACTCCTCTTTTCCCTCCCACCATCAATGATTTTCCCCATGCAAAAAAAAAAAAATCATAATATTCTGCTCTCCCCATCCTCATGAAAACCGATGCAGACAGCAGCCTTGCTTGGGAGGCTCTTCACAAACCAGCCTCCCTCAGCAAGTCTCACAGCTAAAAAGCTTAATAAGATTTCAGTCGGGTTTTTGTTTAAATAAAAGACGGTAATGAACAATCCAAACCAATCTTTTCTTTCTGCACCAAGGAAGAGGACTTGCGCGTGTTTTGTTCCCCGGGCGGCACCGAGAGGCTCGGCGATGCCTGTGCAGGGACTGGACTGCCTGCGGCTCCACAGGGTGGAGGCTCACCCGAGCTGACATTGTCTGGATGCCACCGACTACATCCCTGGCGCATCCCCGGTCACTTCCCAGCCCTTCTGTGGCATGCCTTACACCGGGAAACCCGGGGCGGGGGGGAACGCACGGCCGCCAAAACCCGCCACCAGTCATCAGCACTGCAAAGCCCGCTTGGGGGGGGATCACCCGACGACGCCTGGGGCGCGGAGGGGCGCAGGACGCTGCCCGGGGGCCGCCAAACCCTCGCCCCCTCACACGCCTCAGCTGCGGCGCCCCCGCCCAGCCCCGGCTGTCCCCCCGCAGCCGCCCGCCTGAGGGGAGGCGGCAGGAAACGCCGCTCCCCGCCCGCCCGCCACGGCCCAGCGGGCGCCCCCGGCTCCGCCACCGCCCCCCTAAACCCCGGCAGAAACGCGGCTCCCCACTCACCTCGCCCCGGCTCCGGGGAAGCCCCGGCGGGCTGGCGGGCGGCGGCGAACCCCCACAACACCGAGGGGCGAGGCGGCGGGCACGCTCCCGCGCGCTGCCGGCGGCGGCACCCGGGCTCGGCTCGGCTCGGCTCCGCCCGCAGACCCCCGCGGCCGCCGCTAATGGTGGCCGCCAACGCCGGTTCCCACCGCCGCTCCCTTCCTTTCTCGTTTCTTGTTTCCGCCCAGCGCGGAACCGCCTCCGCCCGGCTGCCGGAGCACGTCCCTGCCCGGCAGCAGAGACACGGCTCCCTGCACGCCGCTACCGCCCCGGCGCCCGCCGCCGCTCCGGGCTGCCCCCGCCGCTCACTTCCGGCGCGCAGGCCGCACCTCGCCCCGCCCCGCCGGGCCCGCCGCCAGCGCCCGGGGGGCGTTCGGGGCCCCGCCGCGCCGGGGCGGCTGCCGGCCGTTGGGTTGGGCGCGCGAGCGGCGGCTGGGCGCGCGAGCGGCGGTTGGCGGCCGGGTGCCCTGACGAGCGCCGCCGCCCCCGCCGCGGGGCCGCTGGTTCCCGCCCAGGCGGCCGCGCTACCGAGCCGGTCCGCCCCGAGCCGGCCGGGCGCCAGGCGGCGCGGAGCGGGTCCGCACGCGGCTGCGGCGCTGGGGCGTTTCCGTCCCGCGTCGGCACCGCGCGGTTCTGCGGGCAGCGGGTCACCGAGCCCCGGCCGCCCCGCGGGGAGTCCCGGCCGCGCTCCCGCAGAGCCGGCGGCGGCTGCTGCCCCGCGGGTCACGCCCGGCTCTCCTCCAGCCGCAGCCTCGGGGCCGAGATCACCATCTTTTAACCACATACAAAGGGGCACAGAACGCGGGGCGCTGCGGCAAGCCGTGCTGCACGGGCGGAGATCCGCTTAAACACAGCCCGTGCGGGGCTCCCGCGCTGCAGCGCCGAGGCGGCGCCCCCCGCGCCAGCCGCTGTCGCACCGAGCCCGGGCGCGGCCGCGCTTCGCACCGGGTCCTGCCGCCCCGCGTTCGACCAGGAGAAACTTCGGTCAGCTAAAGCACGCCCTTTTCCGTAAATGAGAGCGATCGTACGAAATCGTGCTAGTTATTTTAGTTCTGAAAATACTGATTTGTGGCCAAGGGTATAAGCTAGGTCTCAAGCAACGTGGAAGAGCAGCTTTTAAAATATGAGCCAGTACACGGAGAAAATTATTTTCATGTGTACATGCAACTAGGTCTTTTAAAAGACAAAGTTCACACATACAATTCTAATGCATTTAGCAAAAAAATCTTTACTATGTAAATTATCCCTAATTTACATATATATAAATCACATCCAGATTTTGGGCAACATAATAAAATGCTGACAATTAACAGTATCTCTGACAACCTGAGATCAAAGTTATGGATGCAGAAATATCGGACGGTTTCAGTTGCAACTCTGGTAATTTATAAAAGAAATTCAACGTGGAGTAAAAGTACATGCAATCTTCACCAAGAGACTACAGTAGCCTTCTGGAGTTGTAAATAAATTTTAATCAAGCCATTCAAAATAATAGACCACGACTGCTACACTGCTTCATAGTTTGTGGAAATTAATAAACCTCTGGGCTTACATTATTTAATAAATGTGCTAAGTACTTCAGTTTTCAGTGCTTGCTGAGGATCAGCAGTGGGAGTGAGCTGGCAATGGCTGACTGATGTAGTCAGCAGGTTTAGACTGTGTCTCCAGGTTGTATTAATCCCACCATGCTTTCCTAATGGTCCTCCGTGACCCTGAAGGGATTAGAATGACAACGCTTGCCCAGAAGCAGGAGATACGTGGAATAAGCACAGCTAGTGCATGGGCAATACAAGGAACAACTCAACTTGTGTGTACCATGGCCAGGTTCATCATGTAGCTCCATGGCAGCTCCAGCTGCATCTAACCCAGCACAGAAGCACTGCAGAGTCACACTGACCACCGCAGCAGCTTGGGACCTGCATGGCCATAAAGTATGCAAAGCTTCATCACTCAAACATGAAATTCTATCAAAATGAAAAACAGGCTGCAGCTGACTAACGCAAACTCTGCTTTTGGCATGTGGAATTTTTTTTCCTTTACATCAAACTTGTTAAATTGCCCAGAGCCTAAGCAGACAACACGGTTTAATCCAGGGTACAGGTCAGAGCCAGACCATTTTAAGATTGAGGACCTGACTGGGTCCATGTGCATCCCACAGAACCACTATCCAATTACATGCAGCAATTACTAATGTAAAATCACGCCCCAGGCCAAAGAAATAGTACATACCTGCAGTATGTTGGGTAAGGTTTTCATAGCACAGAGGATTTAGTCATACATCTGCCAATAAAATTAACAACTAATGAAATAATAAAAATAGTTAAGCCCTTTGAGTAGGTTAGAGGGTTGGTTTAAATGTGTATCTGCTTCCAAATTAGAAAGGATAAAATGGATCATTGTTTTTCATCAGGGCAATAATTCCATGGCTATTGACCCTTCTCCCTAGATGTTATCTATCAATCTCCTTTTTAGGTATGGCTAAGTAGCATTGGCAGCTGAGCTTAACTTTGAATCCCTTCAAAGCTTTTTTTTCTGTATTTAAATAATTCTGAATACGAAAACATAAATAAACAAAGGTTACGTAGGCTTTTGGATCATTAGACAGTTGGGGGAATTTCCATAAAGGACGTACCAGGCAAAGGCTGGAAATAGGAGAGTTCAGGATTAAAACAACTCCCATCTTGGTTGCTTTGTTGGACCCAAGAAAGCTGAATAACTTGTGCAGCAGAAATTTCACATTTTAGTGAAGACCAGTTGGGTCTGATCCAGACTCCATCAATAAAAAAAAGTATGTGCATATATTGGTACATCTATATATACATGCAGCTACACCATCATGGAACTTTGAGCACCTGTGACTCCTGTCAGCTCTAACAAGGAGAAGAGCAGTCTGCCTGTTTTCACCTGCTTCTTTATCAATTTTTTTGCCAACTACAGTGTTCAAGATACAAAATTATTAAAAAAATCTTGCTTGTCATTAAAAAATAGCTCGCTCAACCTATACAGTATCTATTGCTGCTCAGCTAGCTATAATGGCATTTTCAAAAGGGAGTTATGACAACAGTATTTCTTAGCAACAGGTATAGCACCCATAGCCATTAACATAAATAATTCAGCTCATCCAGCCTAAACATTAAAAACGTCTTTTCTCAGATTTTATCTACTGTTCAGAGTAAACAAGAATATCTTGAAGAGGATCTGACCTTGAAGCAACAGGTGTAATGACAACAGTAGCTCATAATAGGAACGCAGACTTGGACAGGAGCTTTAGGGTTTCAAGCCAGCCAGCGTGATGCATAATCCATTGCAGAAACTGTTCATGTTCTAGGTTAAGGCTGCTAAGCTTTCTCAGGGCTACTGTTCTTTGGAGAGGCTGCCACAGTTTGCACGTGGGAGCAAGTTCAGAGAAGCATCACAAATAACGGAATGAAAACACCATTTTCTGAACTCATTTCATCAGTGTAAATCAGGAAAATCTTGTCTAATTCCAGCTAAAGTACTCCTGAATTGCAGTGGGATGACAACTCTGAATCCAAAGCACAGAAGGGCTGTGAATAAAAATATGACCACTGTCTTAGTTACGCACTTTCCCTTCATTCCACCCCCGAGAGCTACAGAAGTACTGCCTTCCCATTTCTCAGGTGATGATTTCAAGAGCAGAGGGACCAAGCTATGTCCCTACAGTCAGAAAGGAAGGCTTGTTCATAGCCGGGGTCTGAACTCTGCTCTCAGCAGTGCCAAACCAATCCCTTGCTTGGGAGATTGCTCTTCATCACAGACTTAGTGACTGATACCCTTTTTATGGAAGGGCCAACATTACCATAATACAGACTAGCAAGTAATCTACCTATAGCATTCACTATTGTTACCACTCCTTTTAAACAAAAACTCAAACCATCCCATCACACATCTCAATAAACCAGCAGGGCTAACACATGGCAAGAAAACATTTCTCATTGACCCTCAAAGCAATCAGCTTATGCTGCTGAAGCAGGAAGCTTGTTTGTCCCCTGCATTGTTGTAATCTAGCGCATGCAGCTGCAAATGTTGTCTTTGCTCGCAAAGCTTCCTAAATCCCTTTTTTAATTCTACTAAACTCTTTGCCTTGATGACTGCCTCTAGCAATTGCATTCCATAGATAGAAAATATACCGTGTGAAGTAGTATTGAAAACACGTTCTGGAAGGTTTTGCTCTGTGAATTGGGGCGTAGAGGCTGCAATTAACTGACTTCACTAGACACTTGATGAAGTTTCATTTTATGTGAAGTTCCACTTTCCTCCATGATACACATTACCCTCCATTAGTCTTTATTCCACACAGCTGACTGTCTGGTTCCTTTTTAGGTCCTCTGAGAAAAATCCTGGCCCTCATGAATGCATCTGAGCACCTGTGCAGCCATGCACATAAAAATAGGGAAGCAACAGCACACACAAAGATTAGGATCTTCCAACATACAGGGCACCACAGGGACTCTCTGGACTCTCCTCCCAGGCTGAAGTCAGTAATTGATTTTAATGGGAGCAGGGCTGAGCTAATGCTGGCACTCTGGAAAATCCCACCCAAGGGATTCAGTGATACTGCAAGTGCTTGAGGCAGGTTAACTGCGGGGCGTTTCTACTAATGGGGAATGGCGCAACTGTCTTTATTAATTTTCTTTCTCCAAAGTGCAATTAGAATGTATGTTTTTTTAATCTTTAGGAACAAAATAATGTCGAATGCTTCTATTTCTAGACATTCTTACCGAGAGGCAGGTAAACAACAGGCTTTCTACAGCAGTTACAGGCTTTAAGATCTATCACACTCCCAAAATCGTTTAATACTCCCTAGGCTGCCTTTCCTTTTCCTTCATTTGACTTAATATGATTACAAGGAAAAATAATGTAGCTGTGCGTCCCCATCACAGTACTGGGGCCACAGAACTGGCCGTTCGTAAAACAAGGTTTTTCAACATTCCTTGGAGATGTGAGGAGCCAATATTTTTCTGTCTGACCCTACCTTTAAAACACAGAGGAAAAAAACCTCAGTAGTAAAGGCAGTTGGGAAAGGCCCATTAACATATGAAAAAAAAAATATGCCAGGAACTGGAATTAGGTGCCAACAGCAGCAAGGGGGATGATGCAAACATATGCTAATGTGGAGGACGTTGACTCTATCATGGTCAGTTTTGGAGAAGTCACTACTGGTAAGGATGGTCTAAGAAAAAGAGGCCAAAGCTTTGGCAACAGCTTTGCAAACAACTCTGCAAATAAATACAGCCTGGAGTATCTTTGCTTTCTTTGAGTGATGCCTCTGAGAATTATGAGGTTACTCGTTCGTAAGAATTGTAAGGTTCTGGCACATAATTCACTTAAAATACAAATAGAGATTCTTTTCCACACATGCTTTCAAAAGGACTAGAATTTTCAGCATAGGAGCAAACATCCCACATGACTTCAAAAGCATTAAAGCATCCCATTTGCTGTGGTATAATGGCAGAGGTTTGGTCATTAACATCACAGTGAAATGACAGAAGTATATCAGAAGTTTTGCAGTCATGAGAAACATTGCTTTACATAAAACCACCAAGTCCACAATATGTTTAAGGTACTAAGAGAGACGAGTGGCAGAGTGGGTGGGAAAAGAAATTGCATTTGTTTCTGCTTGCTCCTTCTACATTGCAGCTCAAATTTGTCCTGTAGTTCTGATGAAAAGTTCTTCTCTTCTTGCAATGACCTTTTTGATACGGCCTTACTGACTTTTTAGGCATAATGGCTCTGCTTGATATCAAACTGGAAGAGCCCCAGGATAATCCAGGGATCTGGATTATGCATTTCCCTGGGTTAGGCTCAAAAGCGCTTCTCAGAAGGTCTTGTGAGTTCATGTTATCCATGTTACTATTACAGAGTAAGGCATAAAAGAAGCAACAGTCATTTACCTTTCAGATTACTTTTAGCTGTCTGTTTTTACTTCCTCCATGACAGCATTTCTCATTTTATGCTGAAAAGGTTCTATTTCATCTCACTACAGAACCGATGTCTTTTGTTTACAGAGTTAGAAAGAGTGGTGTACTGTAAATGTTGAAAGTGTCTTTCCTTCAAGACCAAACACTTTATATGCAGTTAATCCTCATTACAGGATAATTACCTGCTAAATCTGATTTAGTAATTATTAAAGTATGTGTGATTTCATGAATGTGCAATAAAATCAAGTCACCAGTAACACTTCTGAGATGAACAGAATTTTGGAGCTTCTCCTCCTGCAGTGTGAAAACCCAATATAGCACAGCTAGCTTACTTTCTTTATAGAGTCAAATATTCTAAATTCAGTCAAACTCATTTGCACACTAGCCATGCAGGGGGAAGCTGTGTGTACGTACTGCAGCAGCACAGTACAGTTTCTGGAACTGCAGGGATAGATCTACACATCTCTGGTATACTCAGTGCTGATGTTACTGCCAGTTTTCCCAGTTTCTATTAACTATTCTTTCCCAGCCATCTTCAGCGCCAGCTGGTACCAGTCAAGTTGCAAGACTGGGAAGAAAGTACAGCTTTCTCCAGAAGTTCTGTGTTATTTAACTGTACCAAATGTTTACAGAGCAGAACCTTTTTTTTTTTCCTGTCATTTTTATGTATGTGTGAAATATTTGACATATGCCTTATAAATCATACATTAGGATTTACTGGAATTTCTGTCTTGACCACTTATGTGACATTGGCTGGACTTGTCGCATTTTTTAAAGAAACAAACTGGTGCAGTTGTTCTTTAACTAGCAAGTGACTGAAAATAGTTGTGGGAAGTTTTAAACAGCTGTAGATGAAAGGACAGATTTTTGAACAGTAAATTTCAGCTTTTTTCTCATTAAATTGTAAAAGTTTTAAAATACATTTTAAAACTCTCATTCTGAAGCGAGAAGCGGAAAATAAGCATTTCAGCATGTTTAACGTAGTCTGTGTAATGTTTCTGACCTTATCAAGGAGAGCTGTCATGATTTTTTGAATGTTAGTGATGAGGCAGGAAAAATTAAGTGGCACTTCAGAATAACTTTGAAGATTTTTATTCAAGATTTGATGGGCAAAATTCCAAGCAAACCTCATTAGTAATTCTCGCAGAGAAAATTTCTTCTTGAATCTTAATGTGTACTTTTGAGGTAGAAGACTTAGGAGCATCTGTTATGTTTAAGATAATTCAACTGCCTTAGCGATCAGTGTGATTTCTCTCTTAGACTAAGAGATACATGTGCAGAGTTATGTACAGGTACACACATACACATAATGTATGTTTGTATGTAATTTGTACTGAAGTACCCAGGGATTACCTTTAACTAAATGAAGAGGGGGATTACGTGAACATATGGCGTTAAGAAAGCTGGAAATGAAATCCCCCTCCATCTTACTCTGCCACACTTATATTGCTTATTAGAGGATTACTTCTGAGTCTGTGTGGACAAGCTTTCAGAGGAAGGAATCGACAGGTATAAAGTTTCACACGTTGGTCCTGGTTATGAAGGGAATCCTGCAAAATTATACTGCCTACATGGAAGGTAATTCATCTTCTGCTAGAATCTTGAAACTCACTTTTCACTTGTACTGTATATGTACATGTGGAGAAAGAGAAGACCTAGCTGTTTCTTTTGATTCATCATCATATTGTGACAGGTAATTTTTCTGTAAGTCAGACTATAGTCATAACTGGGTGCTGTCTTCTTATTAAATGCCTTTTTATAAATGTGACTGGAAAGCTCATAAACCTAGATTAACTTGACAAATTTTCAGCCAGAAAAATCTATACATCTACTTTAAAATGTTATTTGTGATATTAGACTTAAAACTTGCGATCTTTCTGATTGTTTACCTGACAACTAGGCTTAAAACAGATAGAAAAAACTTGCAAGATCTATCATACATACCAACTGGTAGCAAACTGTATCACAGTGTGAAAACAGCTTCAAAGGACAGAGCCCTTTGTCCCTCAGCAACTGTTTGCCTATGCATTTAGCTAGCGTAGCCAGTTCATGTTTAGCAACCTCAGTGAGTTCATCCAGACAGTAATTTGGAAGTCACCTTAACGGCACTTCTGTTTCTAGATCTGTATGTATGCTAGGTTATTCTGCAGTCTTGCTACCTCCTCCAGATCCTCCCACATGCTCATTCATGTTAACCAATTTTCCCAGTAGACCCTCTTCACACAAGTTTCAAATCCTTGCAAAACCAAAGTTTAACCATGTCTTCCTCTTCTACTGACCAGTCATCCTCTTCTATAAGTACAAGCCGTCTTCTCCTTTTTGTCCTAAAATAAACTCCCTGGACAAATACATGAAGCTTCTGCATATTTTTTTACTTTACTTACTTTTAAGAGGTCCTTTAAAACCTCTTCCGTATGCACTCCATTTTGATATCTGTAAAGTTGGTAACGCTACCAGAGCAACCAGTAAGAATACAAATGTCTTAAAATAGCAATCTGGCAATGCTTACAGTGCACAAACTCAATGCGTGCAACTGCCTGTTTTTATCTTTGCTATTCTTGTCCTTCCTTTCTCATTTCCTCTACTGGATATTCTTCCACTTCTTGTATTGTGTCAAAGCCGAGGGCTCTTTAGCAAGTTGTAGGTCCCCTGTTAAATATACCTGTGAATACCTGGCATAAAAGAGCACTGAGAGCAGGGACAGGACTTGGGTTACCACACCTGTACTGACTCATGCAGCAGGCAGCAAACCCCACGTGCCTGGGCTGCACTGGCTGTATAGCAGATCTGCTGTCCCAACAGCCAGCGTGCAAGCAGCGTGCCCGATGTCACTAGACACAGCAGACAGTTGGTCTGGTTAAAGCAGCCAAACTGGAGGTGCCCAGCTATTGAGCTGTCTGACCAAAGCAACAGTTCCTGCAGGGCTGCTTCAGCAGTTCTAGACAAATAGCCCCATCCATCACCTTCCACCAGGACAAAATTATTGCACAGGAGCCCATGTTCTGTTACAGTACAAACAATGAATGGTACAAAATAAAAAAGCCTGGTCTTTCCAGGGACTTACCCCTGCTGATTTACAAAAGCACTGGAGAACATTCAAGGTGACCAGCTGCGTTCCAATATCACCAGAGAAGGGACCCAGACTGTAGCTGCAGATCTACCTGGGGCAAGCTGTGCTGTGGTGGTGTGGGTTACAACTCTCCAAGCCGGGCTGCACATCTGCTGCAGCAGGCAGGTATCCTGCACTGCTCACTCCTCTGCCAGGACTGGGGAGCAGCAGCTCGGTGAGAAGTGCCAGGCTATTTGTGGCAGCAGGAGGGTGTGGGAAAGCCCTTAATGCAGCAGCTGCTTCCTGAGAAACTCTCCTCTACCACAGCTGAAAATTGGTGGTAGGTAGGGCCTGTGCAGCTGGGCTAGACTGGGGGAGTAGTGACGATTGCAGCTGTGTCTCCTTTAAATAGTTTATGAGCAGTGCTCACTTCATTTTTTGTTTTACAACCAACTGGTAATCAGCCCCAGCAGCACTTCATGTGTTCCTTGTCTTTTGTTTGCTTGGGTATGTTTACTGTATGGGTCTACTTAAGATCCAACTGTGACTATTTCATGGGTTTGTTGTGCACAAACACATCAAACAGTCAAAGACATGAGACTGAGCCCAACACCTGTGCTTAAAACATTATGGTTTTGTCTGGAAAGCCAGAAAAATGGGAGCATGATCTGTTCTGAGCTATTCTCACACCATTGTAAACAATTTCAGCTAGCTAAATAGAAATCCTGTCACTAAATACAAGTGTCAAGTTGCAATCAGATCCTCAGCTTGCCAAAACCACATCACCGTAGTTCCAGATTTCCCTTTCAATGAATAACCTGGTAGTGCCTTTGTGTGAAGCAGCTGATAGCAGGAGTGTGGTTACCTACTCGCTCATCTGACTGCTCCTGTGCACATCCACCTTTTGGTATGTCACAGTGGACTCCCAGGAACCTCTGGGCATCCTGAGGGAAGAAGCATAACTTCTTTTCCAGAAGAGAAAGTACCCCGAGCCTAAATTACAGCTTGTCAGAACGTTGTGTGCAGGACACAGTGTAAGAGGTATTGAAGCTCAGACCTATCCCTTGAAAACAAATATCCTCCTTCTTTCAAAAGACTTCAAAGAGACAAATTCTCTCTCTGCTACATCCTTAGGTCTCCAAAATCTTCCCTAACTTCACCTGCCCCCTCACCATCTTACCCTTGCTTTCGGAAAGGTATGCCTTACTCATCTGCTGTTTCTGTTGAGACATCTTGGTCTGCAACATCCACTCCAGTGTAAAGGTTCATACTACATGCAATCTTCCATAAATGCTTCCCACTTTAAGATTTCAAGATCCAAATGGCTTTCTAAGTGTTGTCTCCTTTGAACCTAAAGAATCCACAGGTGGCAAGGAGATGTGTGCAAGCAACACATGCTGGTAATTCTCTCTGAAAGTCAGGCTAAGACCATTAAAAGCCTGTGCCATTATATGAGTATCAATCAGAGAAAAGAAATTTTTGCAGCGTTTATAGCTCTAACATATATGAGGGTGTCCTAAGAGGAAAGTATTTTGGTCAGTGTAACTAATGCTGAACTAGTGTAAGCTATATGGGTTAAAGTGTATTTGTTTTCCCTTGCATTAGTTGTCCCTTTAGAGGGCCTATGTGTTTGAACAGTTGGCACATTCAATCTAGCATAGACTGGCACGTTCTGTCCTGCTACATGCATTCCTATTCGTTTCTGATCAAGCACCACATGGGATAAGCACAATAAATCTAAATTAGAATTGAGAATCAGTGCTCATTTTTAATTTTCTACTGTTATTTAGTTTGTGATACAAATATGGCTGGAACCCAGTGTGTGTATTTAACTTTGCTATGTATTTAACTTCACCTTTCCCGCTGAAATGTGTCATCTGTACTAAAGAGAACAGTTCTGCAGCACGAATTCCCTTCTGTCTAAGTAGTAATTGCTGTATAAAAAGAGAGGTCACTCTCTGTAAGGGACATTAAAAAAAATGTTTATGAAACAATTTATTCTGCATAAAAAATAAAAAGGAATATTTCAAATTGATGTGGTTTTGTTGCTTGTTTCTGCAAAATCAGTCTTAAATGAATACTAACAACAACAGGCCAAATAGGGTTGGTAGGGAGTTGGCCAAAGGTACCTCTTTCTTAATGGAAGTGATTTTCTGCTAAAGCTGAAGCAGAATTGTGTGAAGCTAGAAAAGGTCTCAAACCTGGCTGCTTAAAGTTAGGAATCTATGTGTCAATGCCTAAATAAAATGCACTGGTTTTCCAAAATGGTTGATAAGCATCCATATTTCTCATTGAAATCTACAGGCATTGCATATACTTACCCCACTGGAAAATCAGGCCACTTATATTTAGGAGTTTAAATATGACATTTGGAGCTTAAATTTCATCTCCTAGAGATAAAATATTAAGCCAAAGTACGTAAAGCCTATTTTGAAGTAAGATGTCTGATCTAATGGTAGAGGTTACAGTTAACTAGGAAATTATTCTCATGCTCACCTCTGACCACCTCCAAAAACATTACCCATATACCGAGATACCTTAGCGGTAGCCTAGGTTTCTAGCAGAGGAACATGTTTTGAGAATTCCTCCTGGAAAACCTTCTGACAACAATGTCCTTCATGAATATGAGCCCCAGAAGTCAGCATTTTCACAAGGAAAAACATGTTTGAATGCAATTGTTATCAAAATAAGGATTTTGCTATTTTGTCCATTTGGCTTTAAATAGCCATGTGGCTTCCATCCTGGGCAGAGGTACCATTGCCCTCTGAGAAGAGCTGGGTGCCTGGAGCCTCAGTGCTCTGCTGACCTGTTGCCTGGATGTCCAGGTTGGAGAAGGCTGAGGGTTTTGGGGAAAGAACATCGCACAGGCAGTGGTGAGTTGGCATCGTTGTTGAAGCACACAGCCAAAGACCTTTTCCAGTAAATGCCTAGCCAAAATTAAACACAGATAAAAGAGTTTCCCTGCTTCTAATTCATGAAATAGAAACTTTATCTGCTTCTCACTGCTTGGCCTGTGATGCTCAATAGGTGAGCTGATCCACTTTTCTGGTTAACTATTACTATAGTGACTGGCTCCTCCTGGGGGAACAGAGGTAGAGGTACTGGGTCTTAGCTCCTCCTTTGCTTTGAAAAAGGATCAAAGACCACTTCCCTTCAATCCCTGAGATCCTTGTGCCTGCATTTGAACCAGGAAAAATCATTGTGACAAGGTGGGACCCAGCTTCATCTTTCTGTTTGTCCCGTGGTGCATTAAAAGAGTGCTACAGTGCTGTAGCCACAGTACTACTTTGCCCATCACCAACATATGATAGAGTCCATTCTCTCACCATTGTGGAAGAATATGGATTATTCTTTTTATGTTTATAATTTTAATTATAATTTTTATAATAATAATAATAATATAATTTTAATAATAAGAATTATTACTTCCAACATTAATCAGAGCATCATACACAGATTCTGCTCATGGGTTCCAGCCTTTATGGATGTAGAATCCCAGCCTTTGCTTGGTACTTTGACCTGTGACAAGGTATTGTGACTACCAGCAAAATCACAGGCGAGTCTGTTCAGGGCCTAGCAGCAGCGGTGGTGCAGCTGTGGGGATGTGGAGATTGTCCTCTGTAGCTAGTTTAAAGTTAAAATTGTAGTCACAGCATATCTGGAGACACAGTGGTGCTCTTGCATCTGCACAGCTATCTTTAGTATAAACTTCCAGCATGTAGCCCATTTATTTTGCATGGTAGAAAAGAAAACGTCCCTTAAATTCAAAGATTTTCTCTCATCACCACTCCTTATTTTTAAACGTCCTGGCAAGCATGAGATTCCTACACACTGCATTTTTCTGTTCCCATTTATTTCCCCTCAGCTCCAAGGCTTGGTGGTCACAGCCCCTTCTCCCTGGTTTGTCTGGTGGAAGGGAATCTAAGAAAATCACTACAATGCATGTTCTATTTCTGTGTGGTTTGAAAAGGGATTTAAATGGCAAGTACTGCAGAGAGGCTGCAGGAGTCTGAACGTTATTTTTTAAATACCATTTGGACAGTGCCCATTGTAGAAAGTCCTTTATCTTCTAGAGGCTAAGACTTCCCCAGTTGTGTAAACATGCTCTTAGAAGGCAGCTGTATGTTAGATCACCACTGTGCTATCCACAAATGGGGAAGGCTGGTGTTCATGCATCTTGCAAAGCCCTGATTCCAACCCACTTAACATAGGAAAGACCCGTGCTGATTTTAGTGGATCTTACCCATGAGCAGTAGTGAAAGTGTGCGATCCAGATTCAAGAGCAAGGTCTGCTGGATACGTATCCAGGTAATGTCTGAGTACTGGTGGGATCCATGATGACAATGCAGGCTCCCTGGAGCAACCTCTGAGCACTGTGTGTGACTGTAATCTGCCTCAAGCCATGACCTGCATCTTCAGGAATCTTTCTGACATGGAGTAATTTATCCTTTCAATACATCTGCAAGGAAAACTCTATGACTCTAGCAAAAGAAGTGGCCAGAGAAGCAAGGTTTCTTTTGTAGGTGCTGAAGAGGTGGAACTCCCAAGAAATGTGAAAAAAAGCTAAGGGTGTACCTTCTTTGTGGAAAAAACCTAGGCTTCTACTTTAATCCACAAAGCGTTTTTGTCTGAAAGCCAAAATTAAAACTCAAAAGTTCCTGGCTTAGACCAAAACCCCATTGTGGGATAGTGTTTCATTATAGAAGTTATTTATCTACTTAAACTATTTAAAGACAGGAAGTGTTATCTGTGGCTAGGATTAATCATCTCTGTCACATAGTCTGTCTCCCGAATGAGAGATTAATGCAGAGTATAGCTTCCTGACAGTCAAGAAGTGGTATGGATTTTGTTAATTTCTGTGGTAAGAAGCAAAGCCAAGTAAACTGCACAATGCAACTGCATTTTGGGACACTGTCAGCCAAAAATATCTCAGCTGAGATTGCTCATTGTGCCAAACTCGATAGACAGAAATGGGCAAAGAAACTTCTATCACGCCCCAACATCTCAGCCTACTGTGCCGAAAAGGGAGAGTGACCAAGACATTCTGCAGAGAGGAGGCAGCTTCCACCTTTCCTGCCAGAGTTCTGTGCTCCCTCAAGAAAAAAACAAGAGTGCAAGAAAAGCAGGGCACCACATGGAGATAGAGCAAACACATGGAATGGCAACACCAGAGATGCTGGTGGAGAGGCAGAGACAAAATGGTAGAAAATGTGGCAGCTTGAATTGGCATTTGCTGAGATGCATGCTCAGTCAGCCCCGGCACCTTGACCACACACAGCAAGCACACAGACAGGGCACAGTGAGACCTGACCGCAGAACATCCTCTCTGGGCTCTTGCATTGCTGCCAAGTTGCAGATATAGTGTATTGTCCTTTGTGCACATTCACAGAGAAAGGAAACTTGTGACAGTGAGCCAGGGTATGATTTTACTTGTTTAACTTGAAGGAAGGCGGTCATCACACACATCTTTTGTCTCCCCAGATGAGGCTGCCTTGTCTGCTCTGCTATTTGTATAGCCGTCTACACAGCTGAAATATTTGCATTTTTTTCCCGGGCCCTGCAGCCAGTGCACCACTGTTTGAGCTGGGAAGATGCCAGACTCTTACTCAGTTGTAAGACTGGGCTGGTGATCTAGTTGGCTTTGTTATGTTATCATCGGCCACAGCAGCAAGATAGCAGACACCACCACCAAGATCATCAAAAAGAACATTCACTCTTAAGAAAAAAGAACAAGCTGGGTCATAAATTACACCACAAATCTATTTCAAGCCAAAAATAATATCTATTATTATCAGAACATGTATGCCAGAAAAAAGTCAGGGCTTGACCTGCTCTTGTTGGATGATATGATGTGCTGCTGTTAGTAATGATGTGATTGGAGCCATATGGGATCTCCAGAAAATTATGTGCTAATTATGCGTTAATGTGATCAGTTCATATGTGCCTAATGACTGGCTCTGTAGTGCTGCTCTACAGTTTATTCCCCAGCACACTGACTATATGTAAAAACTTCAGAAATAAATACAGGAATTTGCTCTTTGAAGAAAAAGGAATCTGTGGGATAACTTACTTCTTTTTTTCACCTTAAAATGGTGATGATGTCATTTCAGATCAGAATTATTCCTGTTCTGGTGGGGGTGAAGATCGTTTTTGAAGTATAAGACAATAGAGCACTGTCTTCTGTGCTACAGCCTGAGAGTAACAGGACAGGATCAACTCGGTGCAAACATCCCCTGTTTATCTTAGCAGGACATTCAAAGATTATTTTTAATCCTTTGAGTGCTTTATACCTTTAAGATGGTGTTTCTGAAACCAAGAAGCGCTCACCGTAATATTCAGTATTGATTACTTAAAATACAGCTCACATTCAAAGTGTTTTTGTGGTATGCTACTGAATTAACACGGTTTGTATTTCCACTCTGCTCTTCCTAAAAGGTCTCATGTTTCCTTGAACCAGCGGGCAGCTTAGAGCTCCGACACACTCCTCACCTTCAGTCATCCCGAGGTGCTGTTTGGAAGGGCTGTGCGGAAGCCGACATCCCCTTCGGCCCCTGCTGACACAGGCTCAGACAGCAGAGCTGCCCGGGCGCAGGCCATGCATGACAGCATACTCACACCGCACACGCTTTGAATGGCTGCACCATTCCAGTGGAACTGTTCAATGCATTCGTTACACGTGGTGTTTGGGGAGTGCGCTCAGGAGCTAAAGGTACTGCCTGGAAGCTCAGCTTCCCTTCATCCTCGGCATGACTAATGAAAGCAAGGTGCATCTTCTACACTACAGTAGACACGACAGCTGAAACTATGCCTCGAGACACAGCTGGCCTTCTCTGTGTTATTTTTCCCCTCTGTGCTGCTTTAGTCTTTTCATCCAGCTCCTTATGGGCAGCAGGCTGTGTGTGTGTGTTTCTCTGCAGATAGCATTGTTCCCTGCCTTTGAAGTGCCTGCATGTTGTACTTTGCTTTTTTCTTCACTCCTCCCCATGTAAGCAGTGGGGCGGATGCTTTCTAGATAAGGTCTAGGAAATGGCTGCATGTATATGTCTGTGAAACATAATCAAACAAAAGGAAAGCTGGGACTGACCCTTGAAATTTCACTGCAAACGTTTTTGTGCATGCAAGTGGCTCAGTCGACTTCAGAGAGGCTGCTAGTGTTTGTAAAGTGTATCTGTGTGGAAGAGACAGCAAGATGGACACTTCATTTATTGTTATGATAATGTAACTAGCTTGAGGCTGCTAGGAGATCATGATAAAGGATGTCGAAGAAAGACAGCAAGTTCATAAAGTCTTTCATTTTAAGACATGTAGAGAATTATTAGCAGAGCAGCTGTAGCTTTTTATATCATTTCGTAATGCATGTGATGTGGCATTTTGAAATTAAAACCCTCTTTGTGGCTGACTTTTTGTCACGTACGTCATGGCCAAGAGTCCACATTTTCCAGAGCATTCTCGACTGAGTCTGCACAAAGGCTCAGGCACCTTTGAAGGATAAGGACCTTTAAAGGGCAAAACTGTTTTCCAAGAAGAAAGTAAGGTGAGTTTGCCAGACTGAACTAACCAGCTCTAAGGAAGAAACAGTCTGTGTTTCTGCATCCCTGTAGCGGAAGAGCTGAGACATTCCCAGGCGTGGTCCTGGCAAAGTCCAGTGCCCATGTATTTCTGGAATGAATGCCAGCTGCCTCCGCGTCTTCTCACTTGCACATTGCAACGCTGTACAGTCAAAGCCACCAGGACTTGCAGAGAGCTCCACAAATGATCTCAGGGGAAAGTAATCTAGGACCTTTTGCTCCTGAGAAGAGAGACCCCTGAAACTGGAATCATGTTACTAGAGGAGAAAAGAGCCTTTTGACTGAAGAACAGAACCTGCAAATGCTTTACACTTTCATTTCTCCAGGAACTCCTAGGCATTTCACCTCAGCCATTAATTCTTCCAAACACAATCACTGTAAAATTAGAACTCATCCTGATCACGTCAAACAAAAAGATGAGCACATGGAAGTACATAGCTGTAACGTAACTGCCAGGTGACAGAAAGGGTAAAGGGCTCCTGCCACTAGATTCAGCCACAAAACCTGCCTTTTTACATCAGAGATGTGAAATAGGTTCTGAATCATTGTGGAAACTTGAGAAAACCACTGAATCATTTCTCGTTTTAGTTTCCTCATCTCTGAATAAGGAAACCTTTTTGCAGGGAGGGGCTTAGCTTAGACATCCAAGCTCCTTCTACTCTGAAGGAAACTATGACAAGCATATGCCAATGTTGTCATATACCCAAAGGAAGCAGCACTAAGCCCAGCTCCCTATAGCAGGCTTGTAAGTAATCAGCAACTTTGAGTGAAGATACTAAAATCAATGATATCTTCACACATACTAGAAGGCCCTTTTGAGGCTTAACCACCAAACATGACCTTGCAAAAACGTTACATTTATATGAAAAACAAGTTTGGACACTGATAAGTGCTTCTGGAAAATTACACTTGATCAGGCAGATTGACAAGCATTAGATTGTTAATCTCTTATCCCTTCAAAGATCTTGTCCACTTGGAAATGAAAATGTGTCATTACAAAGGCAGGGAATCTACCTTTTCAGTAGGTTACGGTGCTGGCTACCTAATGTCTTTTGTTCGTATGCCCAAGCCTGTGCAGGATAGTGCCCTCTCCTCTCCCTCCTGAAATGCTGCTGGAGATAAAGTGAGCTACTGCTTCCTGAGAGCTTCTGCTACCCGCAGGCCATCCTGCCTGCACCACCTGTGAAACCAGTCATTTCACCTTTGCTGATACTTCCTGCAGCGGTAGGCAGGTTCATGCAGGCTCCCCTCGGCTGCCTCTGCATCTCTCTCTCTCCCCCTTCAACTGCAGTAATACCTTTGCCTGGTATTTTTTGTTTGGGTGGGCTACAAATCAGCACGCCCCCCTGCCCAGGACGGCAGGGTAAGGGTCGAAGCACCACCGTTGCAACGCTGCCTGTTCTGGTGCTTGCCTGTGTAGTTCAGGCACACTGTCTGTCCCTTCCCTCACCTCTCCTAGGCTCATTCCAATCCCCACCCACCTGCACCTTAATCTAATATCTGGCATTTACATTTGATTGACTTTTGAAGTAAATGGGTCAGGTTATTTAGCATAGGCTGCCGGGTTGCGATTGCAGTTCTTCGCATGCTGAGTCACCCTGGCAGCAGATGTCATCTGCTTCTCATTTGAGGGAGAGGCACACAGTGAATTAAAAATGCAATGTGCACTGCTAAAATCTTATACAGCTGTATTCAGCAGGGATGAGTGGGAGTAACAAGACAGTCAAATTGCAGGGGGTTCTACTATGAAGGCAGGAATTCAGGGGAAAAGCTTTTGTACAAGCGTCTAGTTCAGTTCTCCACGTGTGCTTCAGTGAAATGGCTAAATATAGAACACTCAAACCTTTGGAAAAGCAAAGGAAATGGAGACCCAGGAAAAATAAGCCACTGATGGTGATGCAGGAAATACTTCTGAATTAAACCATTTCCGCTGCAGCCTTTGTAATGTTCTCAGAAGACCACAGTTGTAAAAAATGAGTCATTCCTGGGCTTGAGTGTAACATTGGCTTGACATTGTTGACAAGGGATCGCAAGGGATCTGTGTGGCAGTAGGGTAAACTGTGTTTGTTTTTACAGACATGTATAAAAATATACATCACTAGAAAATCAAAGCAACAGCCACAACAGACCAAAGTCTTTCCACAGGAGGCAGAAAGACCAATTCTCTGAGAGCCAGTGACCCCAGCTGCTCTCAGAGCTGAGAACTTCACTAGCTGTCAAGACCCGACCCAGAAGAAAGGAAATCAGGGCTGCATTTCATTATTTTGGCACAATGGACTCCAACAGCTGCAACGAGGGTTAACGAACTGCAAGTCAACTTCCAGAGGCACAGACCGCATCGGCTCTCCCTCAGAATCAGGGACATTTGTGTCCCTGAAAATCTATCAAAACCATTGCAAAACCAAGGTCCTTTGTGTGTGGCTCAAGTTGCTGAAGTGGAAGAAACACCCGGAGTAAGAGTAGGTCAAATGGGGCTAAGCTTTCTTTCTTCAAAGAGTTACCGGGAAAGGATTATGAATCCAGCAGCAGCACTGGCCATCAAATGTGCTCAGATGTCTGAGCTGAACTCAGGGTATCTTTCAGCAAAAACCTTGTTTTGCGTTCCTCTAAATGTATCTGTTCTCGTAGGTGTTTATGGCACTTACTGGCAGTTGACATTGGAAAAAACCCACACTGCTAGACTTGCATTTATTGAAAAGAGGGAAGGTTTTACTGAAACGTTTGCCTCTGTTTTTCACAGAAAAGAAATTAATAGTTTTCTACTGGATTGAAACTTATGTAAGTGCAGCCTGTTGGCTGGCTAGCTGGGATCATGGTCACAACCCTGTTTCACTCATCCTACATGGCACTGCAAGTTCTGAAAGCAAATGTTTTTAACCTTAAAGCAGTCTTGGTTGTAATTGTAGAACTTCTGCCTTGTTCCTGCCCCTTTAAATAAACTTCAGCCTGGTATCTCACTCCAATTTACATCAACAGGATTTCAGGAGAGGGAGGCTGAGCACATTTTTGCCTTTTATGACCTTTAAGACAAAGATTTAAGATGTTTTTGTAAGATGAAAGAAAAAGATTTGTAGGGCTAACTCGGGGATTTGGAATACCTAGTTTCAGTGAACAAGATTTGAGGTGGTCATTTCTCAGAAGGTAGCTTGGAAATGCGCTTCATGGGATGCAGACACCCCACTCCCAAATCTGGGAGACTCACATGGATGCGGTTTGTGCAGTCTCGTACAACTTCATCTTCCCACAGCCCACCGCTGTGCCGAAACAGCCTCGGCAAGAGCCAAGATCTCAGTGCTTCCCACATGCTTTTGGGAGGCAAATTTCACACAGTGGAGCTGGAAAGCCCTTCAGATCATACCATGAGCTTTGGCTTACTTTTATTTCATGGTTTTTTTCTACTGAGATCTATTAATTAGGACATTTGACTAGACTGGAGAAAAAAAATCTTAGGAAAATAGACTCCAGGGAACTATCTCATCTTAGTTGGGCAAAAGAGCAAGTTAGCTCATGGATGACTTCTGTCTTCTTTTCCTCTTTCAAGGCTTGTGAGTCTGCTTCACGTTTCCCAAAACAAAAGCTATAATACTACTGAAATCAAAGTCCTTGTAAGTAATTTGAGAAGGTTTGCAACAGTTTCCTCTTCAAATAATCATGGATTATATGGTCATGGCTGTGAAATTTCTCTGGAGGGAATGGCACAGCCTGCAAACCCCTAAATTTCCAGCATTTTATTCTGCTAAGGGCAGGACAGAAGACTGGCTGCAGTGCCCTTCTGCCAGAGAGCTGTAGTGGCTGTCACCCTCACGGGCTGGGTGGAGCACTGGAATACGGAGTCCCTTGCTCCAACGTGATCCTAAATCAAACCTGGTGCATCAGACAGGAGGTAATCACACCCACCATTTTGGTTTGAGGCCTGTTCTGACTACAAAGACTTTTCCTCAAATTACGAGGCTTGAATTTAGTAACGAGCAGCACACGTTAAAAACAACTAGGCCAGTTTCCAAAACACTCCCTCCCGGTTAGACACACTGCGTGCGGTGGTTGATTACCGTAGCACAGATGTGTCACATGGCACTATCTATATTATCAGGGGAGAGGTGCCCAGGAAACAAAAACGTGAGCCATACTGAATCCCAGTGTAAGCACCTACATCTTAATTTTCTTTAATTATTTCTTTTGCAGCCCAGAGTAGAAGCCTCATTAGAATGCCCAATCCTCAGTGCTTATATAACAACTTTCTCCACTCCCCCTCTCCTTCTGTAGGCTTTATTTTCACACACACACAAAAAGAGGATGCAAATGTTCTTCAAAAAATGCAAGTTGCCTAAGCCTTGCTACCTCTTAGGGGGTATAGGGCAGTGGGCAACTGCAA
The DNA here is from genome assembly GCF_963210335.1 of Falco punctatus. Lineage (NCBI taxonomy): Eukaryota > Metazoa > Chordata > Aves > Falconiformes > Falconidae > Falco > Falco punctatus. Next base: position 15,677,585 of record NC_137588.1, on the reverse strand, counting down.
CTTGAGCAATCAGGGCAAGTACAGAGCACCTAAAGACACGTGAGTTCTGAGTGATGGCACGAAGTCTGTCTTTGGGGCATAGTTACATCAACTTACAATGTGTTTGGCACATCATTTGTTGCAGTTTTCTCTTATCTTTCTTGCTATTTGGTCTCAGTGCCTCTATGCATCTGACTGTTTTTAAACAGCCAATGGGTGATTTTCCACATTCTTTCAGCTCTCAAAGTTAGATCGCTGAAGCTATTTTCCTTGGATGGGTTTCATGCATGTGGACTGTTGACTACCTTCTTGATGTGGTCTCCTGCCAGCATGAACAGTTTTTTCAAGTGAGCTCCCTCCTGTAGCTGTGCAAGCATTGTAGGTGGGTGCTGGGAGGTGTCTAATTGTCTTTTGTGAAGTAACGAGAGCTGCCAAAGAATAGAAATTCAGGCTACTCTGAAAACAGACTGCACTGTCAGTAGCAAATGTAAGACAAACTGCAAGCTCAAATCCCTGCTTTCTCGCAAAAGGGTTTAGTAAGAACACAGAAATTCAGTCAGTGAGGAGATGGGAAAGCCCCTGGTGTCAGCAAACTGGGAAAGTTTATACAGTGTGGCTCACTCACTCTTGCTCTCTCGTGTTACAGATACAGAGCTTACAGCTTTCCAAGAGTCCTAGGAGGTTACGTGGTTCTCAAGAAATTAAAACATCCAGTAAAAGTAAATTAGACCTAACTACTGCTTTCAGGGAGAGTGCTTCCTTCTCCTCCCTCTTCTCTCCATCTTACAAAACCAACATGGCCAAATTTATGATTTGTAATGAGAGGCCCTAGTTTAAATTTAGAGCCGTAGGAAGCCATTTAAACCTTCAGCACGAGAAAAACTGGATGACAAAGTCATCATGGGTTTATAGGGCAGTACCAAAGCTAGCACACAAAATATCCAGCATTTTAAATAGCTCATTCACAAAATCTGTGTACTACATTCTGGAGGGAGTCAAATCCTGTTTGCCTTTTGGGAGTTGTCACATTGAAACCAATTGGATTACTCATTTGATTGAGGCAAGCAGGATTTAACCCTCCAAGAAACAAAATCGATTTGCTAAATGAAAGGGATTAGTTTTTTCTATATAATGATGTGTAAGAAAAAAAAAAAAAAAAAAAAAAAAAAAAAAAAAGACGACAAAAGGCACTTCTCCTCCCTCTTTTTTTTTGGTGCAAAATGAAGCGGGAAGCTGGACAGGACTCTTCTGTGCCCTACACATCTTAATTTTAGTTGCCAGCTTCTTTGCCTTGCCATGTTTAAGTCAGCATGCTAATGCTAACTGATGCTTTTCAGTATTCAGGTCATACCAGGGTAAATTGTTTCTGGAGGGTGGAGCCGCTCTCTTGCTTTTGTGTTGGAGACAGTGTATACTCTTTGGTCTCAGATCCAGACCAATTTGCGGTGGCTTTAAAGTTGGGCATAGTTTCTGATTTGGCAATGCTAAAGGCTGGTGAGCCAGCTGCAGGTTTTTGCCATTCCAGTGACATGCTGATACTGGAAAACAGGCTGCCTGTGGTGATGGCTTACAAGATAACAGATCAAGTCTATGACCCTTTCTTGAAAATAAAACGAAGCTTACATTCAAGGTCTTAGTCTGGGTGAGCTCTACATTTGGATTCATTCAGTACAGAAGGAACCCCTCTGGCAAGGTAGATAGTTAGGCAACAGGTCCTGTTGTACTGAAAGAAATTTCACCCCCTGAATCAGCTTGCATGAGGGAGGAATGGTGGCCTTCTGTGAACGGACAACTTCTGCATGGCTGGGATTAAAGAAATTGCAGCCACATTGCACACGTCTTACCTTTTGTCATCCTTCCTGAACACCCAAGACAAATGTCACTGAGCAATCCTAGATTTCCATGGTCTTCCCGGAAGATGCACATACTTCCAGGTGCCTCTTCTTCCAGGGTCAGTGTATATTTGGCTTCTGCTCATGAGCTCTGCTGCAGTGGAGCAGCCCCTGGTTTGAGCAGCTGTGCTCTGCACAGGCTGTAGGAGACAGATCCAGTTCTTCCCATCTCTGCTTTTACAGAAGCAGGGAGGGTCAGCCCCTCTAAGACAAACCTGGTGGGCAGGGTGATACCATTCAGGACCACGTTCAGGCTGAAGGTAGCCACCAGATTAAGACAGTTTGCCTGGTGGTCTCTGCATTTATACCCTTATGTGGCTCAGTAATCTTCCCACTTTTTTGTTAGAGCTGCATTCTAACATGAACTTACTCCTCTCAGCACTCATAGTCTGTTCTGAAACCTGAAACCCAAAGCACCGACTTGGAGCAGCATCTGTATCACACATAAGGAAAATTCTGTATGGGGTAGGAGTAAGTCCTTACAGCAATGTCAGATTCATGCTTCTTCTCAAGACAGGGGGCAATATTCAAACAAGTGAGATAAGAGACTGGCAGAATTATAAGGACCTCTGTTTGGCAGATCCCACAGAGACACATGAGTGCTTCTCTTCTGTCGATACATGTCACAAGAGTTTTGCAGAGAGAAACAGACTGCAGGCTTTCAGCATGAGTGTTTCTGAATCTATCAGTATGAATCTGTTACTGATTGTAATGCTATCTCTGAATTAGTTTTTATTCTTTCCCCAATTCAGAGAGACCCAGCAGCAGAGTGGTTTCACAGCAGATAGTCTCTTCAATCAATGTTTAAAGGTTTTGGATGTTATAATGGTTCTTACCAAGGCCAAGATTTAGTGCAGGAGGAGGCAGCATATATGGGGAAGAGATTACATGTACATTACTTCTCGGCATAAATTGGTCTCCCTCCAGAAAAACAGCTGTGAGCTCCACACACCCGGGATAGCTGTAAGTCACAGAGAGTGGAAGATTTATTATTTCTTTTAATACTTCAGCGATGATGTTATTTATCTGCCAAATAACAGACCTCTTGGTGGCAAGGATTTCATGTTCAATCAGACTGCCATTTGAAGTAGCCTGAAAAGTCTGCAATCTGCTATGCAAATAAGCAAAGGAGAGAAAAGTTTGCTCAGGAACAGCTGTGACCCATGAAGAGCAAAACAAACTCCACTCTGGCAAGGAGCTGCCCCCCTGAGCCCAGCTACTACAGTCTGCACAGCAGACTGATAACCTCTGTTTTCCCCATGCTGGTGCCAAGGCATTAACTGAGAAGGAAGGAAGGTCAAAGATGGGTGTTCTGAATGAGCTGAATGATCAAACTGTGCTGCAAGCTAAATTCAGGTTAGTGTAACATCCCTCAGAACGCACCACTTTTTCATGTTGCTGCTCAGGCAGCCAAAGCCTAAGGCCTCTGTTGCTGAGGAACAGACAGTGCAGGATTGCTTATACCTGTTGTACTAATTTTTTCCCAGCTGCTGCAGAAAACATCTGCCCTGTGATGACAGTCCAGGTTGTCACATCATCAGACAAGCTATCAGGAAAAGGCAGTTTTCCTGCCATGAATCTCTGAACACCTTAGGAACAAAGGTAAAGAAGTTCAGTCAGGAGAAAAGCTCCCATCTTGTCAAGCATTACAGTGTTGGTCCATGGATTTTCCACCACTAGTGAGAGGAGGCAACAGGAAAGGCTGGTCTTTGCTTCGTGGAACAAGGAAAGTACTTTTTGGGAGGGGATGCACCAGCTGGTCGGAGTGAGAACAGGGAGATGCTCCGCTCTGCTGGATGCTGTACCCAGACAGTTGTACAAGGAGAGAGCCATGCCCACCCACAGCCAGCATCGAAGGTGCTCCTGGGGCAGGCTCTGGCCCAGCTGAGTGCTGACACTCCCTGCAGCCTGGGCAGGGCTCAGGCATTTGCCCCCACAGGGTTTCCCTTCTTGGCTCCTCTGCCTCGAGGCACAGAGGCACCTGCTGCTGTACAGGCAAAGCCCTCTTCAAGATTGGCCTCATCTACATTCAGAGCCAGATGTGGGTGATGCTGCCTGGGGATCGCACCAAACTGTTTACTTTTTCTTCTAATCTATTAGAAGACTTTGCCAAGGTGTCTTCGAATGCAGCAGAAATGCCCGTTATTCTTGGACCTTACCAGTGTCCTTAGTTCCTGTAAATGAGAGGTCAGCAACCCAGAGTGTGCGTTATATTCTAAAGAGGCTTTTTGCTATTGCAGTGCCAAGCTAAGAGAGAGCATGAAAAGAGAAAAACAGGCAGTGACTATTGTTTAAGTTGTTGTACTGTTCAAAGTTTGAAAAAGTTTGCTCTGAGCCACTGTCAAATGACCTCCGCTTTCAGTGCGGCTGGGTGGATATTCTGTAGTATAGGGCTGCTGGGCTGAATCCAGCCCTAAGGCTTTGAGAACAGGGCTGCTGCAAAGAGTGACATGCAGCTTTTTTCTGCATGGGTATATCAAGATGGGAGTAGCTTAAAAAAAAATGGGTCAGAGTATTTCTATTTTAAGTACTCATCAAGAAATAAAGAGGTGCAGCTTGGTTTTCCTAGTTTGCATTTCAACATTTGTGAGGAGTGTCACTGTAAGGGTGCCATTGCTGAACTGGCAGCCTCAAGCGCAGGGCACCCGCTGTGGGGGGAGGCTGCCTGGGGCCCCACCACGGCGCTGCCTGCAGCCCAGCTGCTCGCAGGATCCCACGCCCGGAGCTCCTGCTTCCTGCGGAGTAACCGTACACTTAGGAAAGTGTTTGCAATAGCTAAGAAATGCTCTTACAGTTTTTGCTCTGTTGATGCTAAGTATCTGTCAGGCTGCTTTGGAGTAAAATAAAGCACAATATCAGGTCAAATTCACTAATAGCAAAATCCTATTAACTCTGCATTTTCTCACCATACAAAGGCTAGTCATGGGATCCTCAGTAACAGTAGTCCCATTCTGCAGAGCAGATCTTATTGTACATTTTTGGGGCCAGACATTCAGTTGATGTAAGTAAGTGTATCTACAAGTTGTAGCTACTCTGTTTTATACTAGCTGCAATGCTGACCCTCTGTTCATTGTACATGTTACAATTCTCTGGAATTTCTCTTGCCACAGACTGCAATAAAAAAGCATTCTCTGGTGGTGAAAGGTCAGTAAACAGATCGGAGATGGATCAATCTCTTTGTGATTATGGTTGTGCTTTAAGAATGATTTTGTCCTTCCACAAAGGAAACATACATAGTCTGCCTAGGAGTTTTGAGCAAAAATGCTTGTGCACAACGACTACAAATAAAACAATAAAGTAAACTGTTTCTACTTCTAATCACATTTGTTATTCCTGACTTTAAATCTGTCTATCTGCATGTAATTCAACCTCCTAGAAGCTGATGATGTTTACTTGCCTATTAAGTAGTGAAAAAGCCTTCACTCATGGCTTATAAGACCATCCCCAGGGCAATGCCTGTTAATTTCTAATTTAGCCTGGTTTAACTAGCCCAGTTGTTCAACAACCCTTAGACAGGCAGAACTAGATTTCTAGACTTGCTTTTGCTCAAGTTCGCTGCTATCAGGCTGAAGGTGAAGAGCCTGTAATCATTTAAGTGCAAAACCAATTTATGGGCCTGCACCTGCATCCTTCCTGGAGCTGGATGGTTTGACAAGGGAAGACACATTGCTGGTGGCAGGGCAGGAGAGCAGCGGCACACAGCCACCCCAGCTTATCTTCCCAGCCTGAACTGGTCCAGCTTTTCATAGAGCACTGTCATTGTTTCAACCTCATCTGCTGTTCCTGTGAGAAATGCTAAAGCAACAGGCTGGGGACCACAGGCTTGTGTCTGCCCACAGGGGCAGCAGCAGGACAAGCACCCTTGGCCCAGCTGGCCTGGAGAGTTTGTCCTGAGGCCAGCCAGTGTGGGCCACCCTCCAGACTGTTTGCTCATAAGGAGCTAGGCAACAGCCTACGGCAGTGACAGGCAGTCCAGGAGGAGACCAGCAGTACACTTGAGCTGCTCCGAGCATCAGGATACTCCATGCCTTCAGTGTCTCCTCTTTGCCTGCCAGGATGCTCCCTTCCATTTATGCCCTGTTCTCCCAGAGACACGTGCAGGAGAGGCCCAGACATAGACCCTGCGAATGCCAGACATGGTCCCAACTAAGCCTGCATCAGCCGGACCGAGTGAGCCTTACAATGCTATTAGTACCCTCCGCTCCTTCCACCCTTTGTGCCCATCCTGTTTAAGTACCGGTGCATTTTTACACAGCTCAGTGCCTGCTCCAGACCTATGGAAGCCATGCATGCAAGTGCCTGTCAGGCAGCTTGCTATGCGATGATCTCAGGCTTCGGAGCAGCGGCTGTCATTTTGTGTGACTGGAGGCTGTTTCCCTTACTCTGACCTTACCAGTAATCACCAATTTTTTTTTTCTAACACTACCAACTGGTGGAAGCAGATCCTTTGTGAGGCACAGACACACATATTCATTAGTCTTCAGAAAGAAAAGAGAGCTAAAACCAGTAGCAGACGTTACTACTCAGGATTTCATCCCTGGATTTCTAACTTGATGGTATGTAATGAAAGAGACTTTGTAAAACGGAAGGAATAGAATTAGATCTCTTAAGTTTTTGCATCTAAATTGAAGAAGACACTATAAACAAGTATTAGTCTAAGAACTCCACAGGCATCTGCAATTTCAGAACCACTTCAGATTTTACAAATCACAGTCTACTCTGGATTTTCATCAGAACTATTAGCATTGATTTCTTACTAAACTTCTATCTAGTTGCATAAGGGAATAAATTTCATACTCTTTTTCCCTGTTTTTGGTTTTAGTCCTTCCACCATACTGCATGGAGGCATGATTTATTTGTCCTTTGCAAGAACCCATAATTAAAGTACACATCGATTACACAAGATCTGACATAGCTGCAGACTGTATCTATTGCAAGTCAGTTTTGAACCTAGGGAGTATGACACAGCTGAGACTGCATATGGTTTAGTGTTATATGGGAGGAATTTATGAATATACTTGGAAGCAGAAATCAGATTAAAAGAGACTTTTTTTTTTGCTTGCCTAAATATGAAGTAAGGCTGTACGTAGATTTTCTGCATTAGTTGGGGGAAAGTATTATGAACACTTCCTCTAAGCGATGGCATCATTAACTGTTCGCTTGACATGTGAAAAGCTTTATTTTGTGATTTAAACAATGACATAGTTATCAGGTCAAACTGACCTGTATTATTTTAAATTTTTGCCATATGCATGGGAAATAATTAGAGCACAATTGAATATGGAACATTCAATTGACATATGAGTTGTTCTGAATTCCTTCTTTGGGGTCAAATTTCAAAAAAATACCAAAAAGTGTAATCAATTTAACAGCAGCACTAACCCATCAGTAAAGCAGAGAGAGTATTCTTTCATGCACTGCAAACACGTTTGAATATGGAAACGTATTTCAGCCTCAGGCATCGAAGAAATGCTTACATAGGATGGGGAGAAAGTGGCTGTAAAATGTCAGCTGCCTTGACAGTCTTTTTATGAAGCAAGGAAGTAACGTGAATCTGTTTTCCCTGCAGATCTGGATTTACCTGTGTCATAAGAAATGACGGAAAGCCTTTGGTGGGAGTTATTCCAAAAAAATATAGAAGCTGAATTCAGTACTTTGCCTGTCCAACACTTGCTGAGACTTTATTAGCCAGCATTGTTCACATCTGCTTATAGGGAGCACACCAGAGGAGCATGTGATCCAGCTGTTGCTATGGTATCTAGTGGGATTTTAAGAGAACAACAGAAGGAACAGTGGCAAGAAACCCTCCAGCTGACACCTGAGTTAAAGGGACATTGGCAAAAAATAAGAGTTGAACATACTTAACTGTTATTTGTCAGTTTTTTTCTGAAGGAATTGAGTATTTAGCACTTCAGTGAGAATTAAGAGCAACCAGAGTCTCTGGGGAGAAAGAATAACAATGCCTCCTTAATTTACCAGAATGACATCTCCTTTAAACTGAGCTCTGAAAACATTCAGTAAGCCTAGCTCATCACCAGTGCAAGAGGATAGAAGCTGCAACAAGGTCTTTTACCACCTCATAACTGCACACTCTTCATACAGTCCCTCTACTGCCTTCTTCTCATCTCACCTCCTCCAGGGCACACTCTTTCTTCTCTCTGTTTCTTCCTCTCTCCCTTACTCTTCCTCAGCTGCTCTCTCTTCATTGGCTCTCAACCACTTCACTTAACCAGCCACAGCTGTGCCTTATCTACATCGCCCAACCCACGGCCCCTGAAGCCAGCCCACAGTTGTATATTATTAATGCTAATTAACCCAGCTTCATTCCACTACAGATAGATACCTAGTTCATTACAGAAATCAATGTGTAGGTAAGGGCACAACAGCTAGCACCTTGAACCAATGCTTCCTTGTCTCCCCCCCATTCCGCCAGACTATAGATAATGGAAAAACATCAAAACCTTGTTCCCCAGATACTTCCCAAAGCAATTCTGCTCACCCTAATACCCTGCTGCTGTATTATGCATACAGCCTATCAGAAAAACAGACATACAGAGTGAGGTACACACAAAAATCTGTTCTGGGGGCTGTTTTTCCATCTTCTTCAGACAGAGGTTTTCCAAGAGCTGTCAACTAATAAGCAATGAAATTCCAACGAGTGTTTGCTTGGCTGAGCACAATACTCAGCCTTTTGTGAGCCAGCCAGCAATCTGGAGCCTGCAAAGCCTCAGGAGACTGGGCTTTCCCCTCGCTTCTGCTGGTACTTCCCTTCAGTGGGTCACTCAGAAATGCTGGGATTACTGTTCTGGCTCTGCTGCATGCCTATGGACAGCCAGGCTCAGCTGGTGATAGTCAGTTTCGTGACAGTGAAAATAAATGTACTATGCGTGGAGCATCCCTTGCTCTGGGCCCTTGAAGACATCCATGGATAAAAGAGCACTTATCTGAGATGATGTTATATGTGGTCATAAAGTGCCTGTAAAGCAGCTGTCCTTGCTTCTGGGGAAGCTTTCTGTCTCTGCTATCCCATCCTTGAAGCCTTAGGGATACTTTCTGTGCCTGGGCATTAGCCTACAGCCACCCAACATGCTCTGAGGTGGAGGGACTCTGAGGCTAAGGCCCAGCAGAAGCCAGTGTGATGAGCACCCAGAGAGCTCAGTCTGCCACGTTGCTCTACCCACCTGGCCGGGGAGGCTACAAATCTCCCCATGGAATGCCTGTCTTTCCCCTCTGCCATGGTGTAGCTGTGGGTGAATGTAGTAGGATCCAGGAGAGCCTACAGGACTTGCCTCTGCGCAGTACCCTGGCTGCTTCTTGGGAACCAGTGTACCAAGGGGTGTCAGTGTCCACCCAGCTGGGAAGAGCTGAGGTTTTGGATTTCACCTAGTTGTGGATGAAGCTTCAAGTGAGGCTGATTTTTGTCCTGATGCTTCCTCCATTTATAGCATTAGTCCTGATGCTCATAACCTCTGAAAGCCACCACCATGTCCACTGCATATCTGCACACTACTGTGTGTGCCTCGCAAAGACAGAGCACCAGACATGATGCTAATGAAAGAACAACGCACGCTGTGCTGAACAATAATTATCAAGGAATCTGCTTTGCTGACTTGAACACAGATAGTTTGCTCTGCCAAAGCTAGGAGAGGGCTTAAAAACATATTTCTTCTCCTGGTTCCTTTTGAATGTTATAAACTTCATGAATTAATTAGGAGAATACTTGGTATAGTAGGTGGAGATATGAAAGGCTGTTTATGTTCAGCAGGAACACAAAATGCTTTGTAAAACTAATCTATAAAACAAAGACTGCAAGAATTTTATGCAGTTTAATAGCTCACTTATACAACTTGATGATAAAATATGCATAATCCAATATTATATGGCTTTTTTTCCCCTGACAGAATATGAATAATTTAAGATTTTTTCTTTCAACCGCAAACCTCTTACCATGACCTAGTCAAATATTATTATCCTAGAATGTATTACCCTGCAAACTAAACTGGGAGACATCTCACTCTGCACAAGTAGTCCCACTACACACACGTGACAGAAGAGCAGGGCTGGGCTAAGAGCTTGGATAAGAAGAAGTGGCTCTCATATGCTTCCAAGATATTTCTTAGAATTGGCCTCTGAAAGTTCATCTGCTAATTCCACAGTAGAGGAAGGCTGTAACTTCTAGTAACACAGAAAGAGGCACTTCATGGCAACACTCCTCAGTTCAGGAGTGTCAACAAGCCAGCTTATCAAAATGCTGATAAAGAAGCAACAGAGAAGAAGTTTGGGAACTTCTGCCGAAGGGCTGTTCAGCATGCTGGGGAACGGAGCGAGCGGAACGCAGGGCAGCGCAGCTAGTGAGGCTGCTGCCTACGCGGTGTCTGCCCCTCGCTCTGGCCTGAACTGTTCAACCTCTCATCCACTGTGCCAGGCACTAAACGTTTGTTTGCAAGCTTCTTCCTGTTGACTCCCACGGAATACTGATGTCTGTCTTTTCCCTTGTTTTGGTTAATTTTGGTCATCTAGGACAAAATCACGGCCTTCCTTCAGAAAGGCAGACCTTTGCCAAGGACTACCAGAGGTGGGAATTTATCCCTGATATCTACTTCTTACCTTTCTTTTTTTCACAGAAGCTACTTGCACTTTTATACAGAAGCTACTTGCACTGTCTGTTGGCATCACAGGTGACTCTCTCCAGTCCACATTTTTTCCTTTCTCTATGTATTTTTGCATCTTTGCCTTGGCTTTCTTTGCCTAAAGCTTTCAACAAGCAGAAGTGCCTTTCAATAAAAAAAGCTAATTCATAAGCCACGAGAATTTTCTCTGCCTTCTGCGTCTGTACATCCCATGTACATCTCCTTCTCTTCCCACATCCTCTACACCTTTGTGTTTGCCTTTCTGCGCTTCTGCTGCTCAGCTGTGTACTAGTGTGATCTCACCTCTGCTACAGTAGTAAGTCATTTCCTCCTGCCCCCTGCAATCCCATTTCCCTTCATTCCCTAGCTGCCAGCTCTCTGTATCCCTGCATATACAGTAGGCACCTATTGCCATTTCCACATATACGTGGGAGGTTACAAATGTATGTATTGATCCAATCAGCTCTTGAGTGGCTGTTCAGCTGCAGAGGTCTTGGTTTCTTATTATTCCGGTGGGTACGTGGAATAGAAACCTACTGACATGGGAAAACATGAAGGTCTGGATTGGCATGAGCAAACTATTCAAAGGTGGCACCGTGCATGCCCTGTATGTCCCCAAATGTACTGTCATGTCTATTTTATATTCCTACGCATTTGGAGACCAAGGATATTACTCTAAATAACCAGTTTGCTTTGAAAATATCCTTTGTAGTCTTGCTGGTTTAGTGAACATTGCTCAGTTACCCTAAATTATTTCCTTAGTTACATTTTTATTAAAATGTCCAGAGTATCTTGAATATGAGGTAGGTTCCCAGGCATTAAAAAAGATTAACACCACCAGGGTTTCCCTGGAGATTTCAGAACACGAAAGGGCAAATTGCTGGCATACAGAAGGCAAACTCCTGTTATGGCAACGTGTTCACAGCTGTTCTGAAGGGAGGCAAAGCCTTGCAAAGGGAGGTCAATAAACCAGACAGTAAATCAGGTTTATGAAAGTCATGACTGGTGGGACTACATTAATATGTTATCTGGGAAATGTATGACAGCCATGGATGAAATAACTTCTGTCTCGGGAAGGCGGGTGGGAGCAGATTGACTTAATCTATTGAGAAGCAGGGAAGAAGCACTGAATATTGATACTTTGGGAACTGTCTATGAACTAAATTACAGTGAGTCAGAGGCAAAACAATGTGTAGTGGCAACACACACAAGGCTCTGTTTAAAAGATCTTAAGTGACATAAATGGAAATGAAGTTTTGCAAAGGGGCTTGTTCTTCTGTAGAATCCCATGCTTTTTTTTTTCCTCCCCTGTGTTTTATACTTTTTGGAGCTCATAGTGTGTTTTGTTTGCCAAATGTATCTACCTATTGCCCAGTGAGAAACAATTTATATTTTTCCAATACGGAGAGCAGGTGTTATTGAGAAAGGATTCTAAGCGTGATGGCAGGGAAGTTACATTTGTTGAATTTTTGTATCAACTTTCACATACAGCTTTCAGAAGTAGTTCCAGTGAACATATACTTCTGTTTGGAACTTAAATTTCAGTTAGTTCAGTTTACAATATCTAATGGTTAGAAAGATAAAGTTACTAAGTCCAATTATTCTCTTTATAAATACTCTAAACAAGGCTGCAATCTGGTAACTGAATGTGATGATTTACTTGGAAAGTAAGTGGGCAGCTGGCTGCTTTATCAGAAAAAATGATCCTTCCCCAGTGCTTCCTAACTCCCTCTGAAAGCTGTAACTGTTGCTGTTGTGCAGTGAGATACTCTGAATACAAAGAACAAAGTGTTAAATGGCTGTGTTCCAAGCACACATGGCAGGGGCTTTGTTATGACCTAACTACACACTATGTGAAGCAGTGTTTTTAAGGAGTAGTAATGATTTTTATTAGACCAATATAATTGGAAAACCAAGCAAGTTTTCTTCAAGTCTAGAATAAAAGAAGTTGCCCTCAAAGCTAAACACAGGCTGAGAACAATTGCTGTGAATTTAATTTTCAAACCTCTGTAAGATTCTTTGTTTGAAGTTGCCTTAAGATTTGCAGCTCCCTAATAGAGAATTAATTTAAACGCCAGATTTGAGCGTCTGCCTGATTTTTCTGTATGCAACAGTTCTGCTGCCTGGCAGCTGTTTTAATCTGCAAGCATGAATAGTACATGCAATATTTTGTTTTATAGAGACCACTTATTGTACAGCACTTCAGGTATAAAACGTACTCAGCTGACACAAGAGTACTGTGGTTCCAACCCCAAAGAACACAGGCATCTTTAAAACTTATTCCTTATAGCCCGCGGCTATGAGTAAACTATCTTTGTTAGCTGGGGTTGAGTTCAGGCTTGTTCCCCAAGCTGAGTGCTATGGAAAGCTATAGAAATCTACAGAAACAAGACCAAACTGGAAGGAGCACAAATTAGAAAAGGAAAAGGAGGGATGTGCCAATGAGCTCTGTAACCTGTTTCTTCCCCGGAGGGTGCCTGAGGTGCACTACCATGGAGAGTTCACTACACTCTGTAAATACAGAAATTTCAAAGATGTTGTGTTGCCCTCAGTTACTGGAAATCCCTTCTAAAGCGACAGAGTCATCCATCCTAAAAGCACTAACACTAGCAGATCCAGTCAGAGTTCTTTGATCAAATAGTGACAGCCCGAAATATTACTCTGAGTGGCGCCAGCCCTATCCTGCATTTCAAGGGAACAGCAAAGCATCATTAGTTGAATTACATGTTTGGTCCCCAGGTTGCATTAAGCCCTTAGAAAAGGCTCTCAAACTTCGTATCCCTATAAGTATCAGATGAAATATAGAGAAACATGAAGGATGAGGGAAAGAAAAGAGCTCTACGATATAAGAAAAGACATAGAAGACCTTGTTTCTCCTGGGAACGCTGTCTGCCAGGCTGGTATAAAATGGTGGTGTCAAACACAGATCTGCTCATTTGGAGTTCGGGCTGTACTACAGTGCTTAGCTAACAGATGTTTCTGAATGTAAAAGGACACTATTGTCTGTAGGACTTGCATGCTCCAATGCTATCTAGCCATTAAAATCAAATTATAGAATCAGGAAGAACCAAACCTCCTGTAGTAACATCTGTAGTATCCAGAAGTGAGGCAAGAGCCATTTATAATCATGCTGCTTGTCCTAAGTGCTATATCATATTACACCAAGATTTTCTGTAGGTGCTTCAAATACAACAAGGCAACGACAAAAACAAAGGAGAAGGGAGGCAGCAGAACTTTAAAAGCTGTGTTCAGCAACATCTGCTCTTTACCACAGGCAGTATTACGTACACACACTCACTCATCTTCCCTGTCTCTCTAGAGTCAAAGACTAAATCAGATTCAGCCAGAAGGTGGCCTAATTAGATTGCTTTTATATTCAAGGTAGCACCACCTGGAGTCATTAACACTATAAATTATAGGAGTTCTCTCATGACAGAGCGCTACAGTGCTTGATAAATAGGAGAAGGTAGAGCTGAGTGGCTTTAAAAATCAAGACAGAAGGAATCAGAAAAGCGTGGGAGACTTCTGGGGCTGCATCTCAGTGTGTTTCATGAAACAGTATTATTATGTATTTAAGAATAAAAGGGGTGACTTAGACAAGAGAAAACACCAGCATGCATAGTGTTTACGTTTTATGGACTCATCATGAAATTTTAGGCTCTAAATATGCCTTCATTTTCAAAAATGGGGGGGGGGGGGGGGGGGGGGAGGAGTGGGGGAGAAGAAAGGTTCCTCAGATACATGCAGATACATGGTATTTTTAATACCAAACAACACTGCTATATAGATATCTTACCAAAAGGCCCAGAACACATTCTGGGAAAATTCCAGTATGGCACAGGAGCAGAGAAGACAGAGTCTCTGCCTGTTATTGCTGCTTTTCAGAGTATGAAAGCGCTAGGACATTACACAGCAAACCCCTCAGCAGGGACTGGTGGTACAGTATGGCCAAATATAACCACTTTTGCATGGTCTGATTTAAAAAGACCCTGGCATTTAATATCATATGAAAATAAGGCCTTGTTCTGATGCATCTATAGATGCACCCAGAAATCAAGCCACTATTCATAAACATCCTTGCCAGGAGCTTTACTCACAAATTGCTTATGCAAAGCACAACTGTCAGAAGTCTGACAGATGTTCAGGTTAGCCACTCCATATATGAAGCAAGTATAAACTAGAAAATAGAGTTAGATACAGGACAGCATCAGGAAGAAAGAGAAAGGCACAAATGTATCTGAGGATGGAGTGGAAAATACATGACAATTTTTTTTAAAAAGTATATATATATATATATATATAAATTATAATAAAAAATGGTGTTTTTTTAATTAGGAAGCCAACAGACCTGTACATCAGAGAACTGAAATTCCATGCACAGGGTATTATTTGCATAATTGAAGTTTCCAAATGATGGAAGTACGGGATCTTTTTTAAGATTCAAAAGAACTGTATGACCCTGCCACACCTTCCATTGTAGAGTAATAGAATAATAGAATATCTTCATTTGGAAGGGACCCATAAGGATCATCAAGTCCAACTCCCTGCTCCTTGCAGGCCTACCTGCATCATGTGGCAGATGATTCCGTCATCCCAGGCAGGAACAGAGATCTGTTTTTTGCAGTGTGGGAGTAGCTGATTTGGATGCTAACACCTGGGAAGCACTTTCAACACAAAGTTAACTTCCTTTCATAGAGCAGTAGTGGTCATGGAGATGATAATGAAGGCCAGACTCTGCAGCCTGTCTGTATCAGGACACAGTGGTGAGATAAAGAATGTGCCCAGAAGCTGATTTTGAGAAAAAATGAGGCATTTCCAACACAATCGAGCTTTCCATACAGTAAATGATGTGGTAATTTTGAAAATTATTTTTAAAGAAAATGGTGCAAATTAGTTCTTTTGGTATTTTTTGTTTGATCCCATTTCCCTTTGAGTCTCCACTGCTAAATGTTACGTAGTTTGAAATAAATCAATTCCACTATATTTGCCAAAGGTATCAGAAAGCACAGAAGCGTTGTCATGGAGACAGCAATTCTTAAGTGAAGCAACTGAATCCCTAAAATATTTAAGCAACACTTAGTCTGCAGGACAAACATGAAGTAGAATATTTGTGACAAGAAGCTAGGCTGGAATTTCTCATATTGAGATCGAAAGAGAAAATAAACTAAAACCCATCCTGGGAAATAAAACCAAGTGGCTCCTAGATATGTTTCCATGAGAAAAAATTGTGCACAGCCACTTTCACGTCTACACAAGGACATGTCAACTCATCACAGAAAAAGAAATAAGCATAGCTACATCTATAACTTTCACCTGCTTCCTGGCTGAAGTGGTACAACATTGATGAGGAAAGCAGGTTTGTCTGGGTGGTTCAAACCATCAAGAAGAATGAACTGTATTTTCATTTTGTCTGCCATTTCTTTTTGAGTGACTGCTTAACCTACTGAGTTGACACAGTGAGTCGGTGATATGCGAAGGCACAGACACCTTGTGAAAGGATGCTAAAGAGGTAGCTCGGACCTCCAGAAATCTAATTCCTATCATTGTTTTAATACCAAACCTTCTCAGACCTGAAATAATACAAGGGGCAGCTGTCAAAGGCAATCTGCTGATTACCTTTGCCATCACACTTAATTAAGCTAGCTTTGACCTGGTAATTACATCTACAAGCAAAAGGGATGTGTTTTGTGGGACAAAAATTGGATAGCTGAACTCAAAGTGTACCCACCAAACTGACTGTGTCCAGCACTGTTGGAAGGTATTAGGAAATGAATTTTGACCAAGTTTCCAGTCTTTCCCATTTCTCCTGGCCCTTGTTGCTCCTTTCTGACAAGCTGCTTTCCCTCCTCTCTGTATCATCTAGTAATTTCCTCTCCTCACTTTGCACTAAGCAGCAAGGGGAGAATATCAAGGAGTCAGAGGAAAGGAGCAAAACACTGGCTGAAAAGCAGAAAGGAGAAATAGAAATCTGAACAGAAATCTCCAGCAAAACTCCCATGGACCTTCACTGGGATATCTGCCCAAGTGAGGGAGCGTGGGGAGGGCAGGAAACAGCCTAGAGAGATCTTGAAAATATTGCAGAGCTTGTAGTTAATTCAGATCAAGTGTTCCAGGGGTCAGTTTGTGGCAATAAGGAACATGTACTGAAGGTGTAGGAGGGACACATAATTTTTGCAATAGTGCTGCTTTCCCAGGCTCTCCCAAGTCTGTAATTTTGAGAGCTATACCCTCAGGAGAACACCGATTGGAAAATGAAAAGGTTCGGTGTGAGACAATTTATGGTAGGCCAAATACCGCAAATTTATCTATTTGGCCTTATAATAAATCCCCCATTGATTAATGCAGCTTCCAAAATTTACTGATACAGGAGCCCTGCATTCCCTGAAAACACTGAATGGTTAGAGGGCTGCAGCTCTGACCGCCAGTATTCACAGCGCGCAGCGTGCCTCACCGCCTCCTGTTGCTAATTGACAGAGAAAAGGAGATGGTCAGTAAGTAAAGGTTCCTCACCTGTTAACTGGCCTACTCCCACAGAAACCATTAATAGCTGATAACTGTCACGCAATGCAGGGGAATATGGGACCCTGCATTTGTCACACCTTGGCACCCCCACAGTAAGTTTGTGTCCTCTCTTGATCCTGGCTTCCTGCTTCCTCTCCCTTTTGCAGCCAGCTCCAACCTCTGCTGCTTCTTTTCATGGCTCTGAATGTTTAAAACCTTGCTCCTCTCTCATTGTTTTTCCTTTCTAATTCCTGATGAAGGCTCCTCCAGGACTTTCAAACAATGTCAAGCCTTTTTAGGCCCAGTGTTTACACCTACCAGTAGCAACTTGCTCCTCCTCTCTTCACATGCCAAACTCCTACCTCTTTACATTTATTCTACTTGACAATCTCTCTTTGACAAAGCATTTACAGCAATGCTGCTCCCCCAAAATACGCAGTCTGAGAACTTGTTCTATTATTTTGTGGAAGGCTCTTAGAAGTTTGAAAATCAGTGGTTATCTCAGTCAGCTCAGGGAACTGACTGGCTTTGTAAAGCACCAACCTCTGAAGATGTGCAGATTAATTGCAAGGATCCACTTCCTGAGCCACGCACAATGGGGCTTCAGGGGATCAAGTGACCAGTTATAGTAACTTCACCAGTGTATCGCTGTTATGGGTGCACTGGGCTACTCAAGTAGTCCAGAGTAATCAGGGTGCATTGTGTTCTGGGTGCAAAGGCCTTCCTTTCCCACGCACTCCTGATGCTATTCAGGGGCTGCACAATGGAACAGCAGGATCACCCTGTTCACCATCAGCCTTTACTCCATGAGGTTAGCCTGAGTAGCTGCTGTGAGACCAACTTACCCCTGCCTTTGGGACGCGCAGCATGCACCAGCCACTGCACTCAGAGTCTGGGTCTGGATTTCACAGCTCACGAGTCTCTGTAGTCCTTGCCCAGCCTTAAAGCTGATGGAGCTCTTAGGCAGGGTCACACTTCGACTGAACTGGCCTTAGCACAAAGATGGCCCTTATTAAACAGCCATACGAATAATAAAAACTTTTGGTTAGTTATCAGACCTAGACAACACATCCAGCTCCCACAGAGCACTCTCTTCTCCTCCACACATGCAAACACTGTAATTTGTATTATGCCAATTCAGTAATGGATCATTTAGTAATCATTCATTAACTGAAACGCTCATGTACAACAGCAGCATAGCATCTCATCTCTGCACTTTCAGAAACCCGCAAGAGATGATTAGAAAGGCCCTGAGCCCTCAGAAATGAGTCTGGGAATGCCTTTGTTTTGAAGGGAACTAAAGACCAATCATTTCCCTGAAATGCTCAGCCTGTTCTGAATGCCTGTTTAAATCAAATACAGATAAGCTCTACTCCTTTCTGCAGAGCTGTTTGCCTGCTCAGACACAGAAAAAAGAATGTTGCAACGTAAGTGCATGCACATCTCCACATAAACCAAACCCCACGCCCAGGTCTGTGATCAGCTGGGTGCCCCAGAGGACGAGGAGGTATTTTAACAATGCTGCAGCTTGTTGGTAGAGAAAGAAGGGGAGGAAGTGGAGAAGGCATGGGAGGCAGAAAAAGAAGAACAGATTTTTCATCATAAGGATGACATTTACAAATACCATTCCCTTTGGGTGAGGTTACGTTTAAGCTAGACAGCTCAGACAATATTAAAACTGAGATGAGGCTTTATTTCTGAAGTGCTTTTCTTCCGCGGAACCTGAAACGCTTTCAGAGAAGCATGAATTAAGCCTCACAGCAGCAGTGTGTATGAAGCAATGATTATTCCCCATTTAGTAGATGGGGTATAAAAATGCAAAGAGGTCACGTGAGTGGTTCAAGGGCGTACAGGAAGTCTGTGGCACAGCACAGAAATAGAATCCAGACCTCTTGACTCCTAGGCTTGTACTTTAACCACAAACTCATCCTTCTTCCCTTAAATATTCAAGAAGTTGAAAGCCACACAGCATCAACAAGTCAAAGATCTGAGCGATGCTTGCCTTAGATTTTGTAAGTATATACCTAAAATAGTATACGCATAGACAGGAAAAGATAATTACCTGGGGCATTACAGAGTAAGTGTAGTATAAACGGCAAATTTGTTTTCTTCCTTGGTGTGCTGCTGAAGTAGGACTCCCTCAGTTCATTCTTGTTCCCAGCTGGGAGAAGATTTCAGGAAATGGAGTTGGGAGGGGACAGTTAGTGCGTGTTTGTTGACCTGGACCTTTCTTACTTCAATCAATGTGATATTTACAAGAAAAATAAATAAATACATGTAAGTGTTTTGCACTCTGATAAAGATGACACTACAAGGAGCATGCAGAAGCAAAGGATAAGCTTTTTTGTCTGTAGTAAAAGCTTCTACAGGGTTTAATAAATGATGTTAAATTATTACAGAAAGAAACAACAAATAAGCCTGGAAAGATTGTTGCTTGTTGTGTTTAAATGGAGGCATGGCAGAAAAAATTACCGATTTCTGAAGTGTAATTCTTCAGTGCTAAACAGGAAAAGCTACTCTCCAGAGAGATTTCTAAAATGAAAAGTTGCTGTGTTGTCACTGGTTAATGCTTAAAATCTGCCTTCTGGGTTCAATTCACCAACTTAAAGCATCATACAAAGAAGGCAATTTTAGACAAGTCTAACCTTCTTTCATGACTAAGGGAAAAGTACCCAGTCATGTTTTCCGGTGTTCAGTCACCATGCAAGTTTGTGTGACACTGGCTATTTACTTTTGGTCTGAAACAAGGCCCTTCACAGAGACTGGTATGTGCTCTTTACTGACATATCATTGGATTCCAAGACACAGCTGCATCTCCAGTACTGTTAGTCTGGTTGAAGGGCATTAGTCTCAAAACCAAGGAGACACAGAAAACATTTGCCTCCCTGAAGGGGTTCGTCTTGGGTGAGGACTAGTAGCAGTAAATTAAAAGAAAGAGAAAAAGGAGAGCCATCTTCCTTTTCTTTTGTTTCGTTTTCTAGCTCTGGTATTGAAGGCCTATTTGTCTGAGTGCATGTGTGCATTCTTGATTTCTACCCTCACTGTTTTACAGTGGTACTTTAAAAAACACTTAATAGATTCCTTTTAATTGCCCAGCTCCCTTAGTAAGCAGCCTACTGCACTCAGCAATTGAAACACCAAATTAAACAAGACATCAATACTTTAGAAGCAGTGCTTCAGCTCAGAGATAAGCAGAAAATAACCTATTTCTGGGCAGGTCCTTGGACCTGGAAGAACTGCTGTTCATACAGGGCCAAAGACAGACCTGCTTTTTGCCTCATTCCAAAGGAAAGGAGACTTGTGGGTGGGCTGGCGTGGGAGTCCAGTCCAAACATTTTGTTTGGATGCCAGCCTTCCTCCCTACACTGAAGCAGTTGCTGGTTTTGCCTATATATGCAACAACATATGGACCAACAAATGCGAAGGAAAGAGAATCAGCATGAGACCAAGCTACCAGAACAGCTACATCCATTAGACATCTCCCCAGAGCAGAATTGCCACCCTTCATTAAGCCATGGCCATTACTTGCTATTATTACTGAGTTTATACTGCTTCATTGGGGTTTTCCCAGTTGTACAGGGACACAATGACTAAGGATTTGCTGGGGGATGGGTTAGATTAATTTTCAAGTCAGAACTAATCTATTCTACGCAGACAGGCAGTTGAGGAAAATTTGTATTACAGAGAAAATGCACAGTCAGATACATTCAGGCAGAAGCCAACAAAATGAAAACTCATGCATCACTGACCTCTGAAATTCTGTCCCTTTTCAAAGCCCCATCCTGACACTACACTGTGTGATTTCAGCGCTGTACCCTAGTTGTGCTTGTTCTGTAGACTGCAGGTTAGAGAAGAGTGCCTTTTTGCTGCTCAGTCATCCATACCTTCAAGCTTGATGCTCATTATAGTCCTGCAAGCAGGTCAACCTCTAAGCTAGGATCCCTTGCAGTCTAATGGCAACATGAACGACTGGATTTACTCATGAGATGTTACTGGAAACCGACAGAAGTAATTTGTACAGAGAAGTAATCTGCCCAGGCAAAATAAATACAGAGCTGAATCTTTGTACGAAACTCATTGCAAACCTGAAACAAGCTTTTTGTCATATGCTATCTGTTGTTAATTAGGCAAAATACAGTGCAGGGCAGGTTTTCTAAATAGTGTGTATTTGTCTCTGTTTTACAGATAAAATTCTGTGGCTCCAAAATGGACTAGCATTTCACAAACCTGAACTGACAATAAAGAAAGAGACTGAAGACATACAAAGAATGGTCTATGTTTACAGCATTAAAGGATATGTTCTTTGCTGTTGTGGTGCTGTGACTCAAATCACTAAGGTGCTGAAAAGCCAAAGGAACTCTCTTGCTGCATGGGTCTGCACTTGCACCAAGAAAATGATTATATTGGAGTGTGACACATCAGTGTATTCAGAGGCAGCATCAAATAGGGAGAAAAGGTCACGCTGTATCTGATTCAAAACTGGTAGAAAATAGTACCTTGAAGATCCCCGCTGCACTCAGCAGCAGAGGGCTGAGTAAGTAAACGGAACACAACGGCACTCTGACATACATTAATTCCCCTGATAGTTATTTCTGTTGTTTGGTGCAGTACCAAAAGGACAGGAAGAACAGGGATAATTTTCTGTGGGATTTTTATTTTTCATCTTAGTAGCATAATCTCATTCTTTTTAAAGACACTTGATGAATTAACTTTGTAGGTAAAAGCCAGTGAATTACATTTCATTTCTGCCTTGCAGAATTAACAATAATTTTCCTCACATTAGCCAGCCAGAAAAGTCTTCCTCAATATTGCCATTGGGCAATATTGTCTCCATATCATTTGCAGAAGTTGCAGAATAGCTAAAATATATCTGCTACCTATGATTTTCTTGATGCCTCCTATTACTTGTATTGCAATCGTGTCTAGGTGACCTGGCACAGGCTGCGTTCCTCTGGGCTGGCCAGTTCTTGACACAGAAACATCCTTGTCCAAAGAATTTGTGAGAAATGGAAGGAGAGAGAGTGAAGAAGACCACTGAGACTTTCAGGCCCAGCTCCTCAGACTTTTCCTTACCATGAAATGACACCGCAGTGTTTTTCTCTGTTACTATGGCATTCTGCAAACAACTCCAGCAGACTAGCTAGAAATGAAGTGGGCAAACCTCTAAAAGTTTGGCAGTTTGAATAAACGTCTGTGAGGATCTGGCTGGACTTGGGGACAGACTGTCCTTTGGAAAGAAACCACAGAAACTGGTAGAGACGCACCCCTTTCCTATGGGCCTCTGCGGAGTCTGGAGGAAAGGGTATGAGGCAAATAAGATCTATAACCAGAACAGTTGAGAGATGGGGGAGTGGCTGGGAAAAAGTGTCCCATGGTGAGGGATCTTGTACAGTGCAGAAAGGTAGAAGGGATTAGAAAACAAAGAGATGAATGGAGGAGACCAGAGCGAGGTGCTCTCTATTCCACAAAGAAGAGCAGGATGCATATTATAGATCATGTATGATCACAGTCATGGGCGTCACAGGGAACCTCTTGGAAGGCTTCCAGGCCTGAGGTCTTGGAGGAGGGCATGTTCTCCTGAAACATATTACCAGCTGCAAAAGAAGCAGGAACCACAGAGCTGTAAACTGAAGATACTAATAATCTGCACTCTGGGCAGAATTATAGGAGTTCATTTAGGAAACTACTGGGAGCAGAAGGAAGCAGAGTGAACCCTGCTAGACCATTAAGTCATAAATAGCCGGAGCTGTCTGCCTTTCCCAAGGCTTTTCTTATTTCTGTTCCTAAAGCTTCCTGTCACAGGTTATGTGAGAGTTTAAGTCAGCCTCTTGGGTTGGGATGGGCATTTTTTTCCTGAATAAGCAGTACATATAATAATACGTATATTGCTTCAGGTAATGCCTCCCTTTCCAGGAAGCAGTGCTGTTCAGAAGGGACACACAGTGATCACAGGGATGGCGAGGCCATTGGCCAGCCTCCTCTCCTGGGTAACTTGACTGAATGTGGCAGGGTGTCGGATGCCTTGCATCTGTGTGTTCCCATTCTGATGCTATTATGTACGCATCCCAGGCTCAGCTGAGGCTGCCAGCAGGAATAACCCAAAATGCCACGACAATGACTGTTTTGTTGGTTTTTATGGCACTGAATCCCAGGAGTACTGGAAATCTTCAAATACAGCTTTTTCCCATAAAAAGAAACTTCCAGATGCATGAGCTCTGAGTGTTTGTGAACAAGCAATGTTTGGCTAGTAAGCTTGCTCTTTTGATGTCTGCCACTTGTCATCTGATTTATAATAAATAGGTAATAAGTTGCTAAATACCATAGTAACTAGTGAGAACATTAATGCATGATTTGCTGGTAAAAGGGTGTATAATTTCATTGAAGGCCACCACCAACCTGACCACATATATTAGCAGGGTTTCCTTCTCTGGATAGATTGTTCTTGAATAAAACTTCCAAAACTGAGAGCAATCCTTACTAAAAACTTTCACGGGTTTGACCAGCCAGTGAGCAAGTGCTATGATGCTCAAAACTATGTGTGATGTGTAGTATGTTAATTTTACCAGACAGTCAAGGAACCTCCTTTTATGTTAAATATTTCAAAGAAAAACAGGTCATTTGTTCCACAGGTGGCAGGATGCTGTGCGCAAGTATTCTCCCTCCATTTATGATCTTACAGTAAGGCGAAGGACTTCACTTGCAAAGATCCACAAAGCTTTACAAGTGCCATATCTGCTCACTGTGATGTGTTATTAGCTTTCCAATGGCTATAGAAAAAGGGGCATGAGGGGATCGTGATCCTAAGCAGGATATGTACACCACCTAAACTGCTCAAGATCGATATCTTGGTCTAGTTAAAACCCTCCAGCACTAGAGATGGAAACCTGTGGTCAGTCTGATGCTCTCCTTGAGTACTCTTGCATTTAGAAAGCTTTTCCTAATGCTGAAGCCTTGCTTACTGCAGTGCAATGCCATCACTACTTGCCTTGCCTATGACAGACATGGAGGACACGTGATTTCCTTCCTCTTTGCAGGAGTCTTTTGTGTACTCAGTGACTGCTATTCTCCATTCAGTCCGCTCTTCTCTGAGTGAACATGCGCCCCTCAATCCTTTCCAGACTTCTACCTGGTCCAACCCCACTCCTCACCTCCTTGCAGCTGGGCACAACTTTCTGGCTACACAGTGCCCCAGCCACCACTTGCTACTCTGGCTAAGGCACTAGCAGAACCAAGCTGATGGATGACTTCACATAACTTTCAGTCTAGTCTCCCAGTTTGTGCAGTGTGGTGATTGCCCTTTTCATTATATTAGTGATTTGTGTTTAGCTTGTGATCCATGAATGGGTCCTCACAGACCTTTTCCTTTTCTTCTGCAAACCTGCTATCTCACCTGTGCTCATACTTGTGCTGCAGACTGCTCCTGCATGGCTAGTGAACCTTGTACTTTATGCTTTTTATGTAAGACCAGTTCTACAGTTTGTTCATTTTTTACCATCCAGAACCTAGCCCCCAACAAGCCTGCATTCCCTCCCACCTAGGGCTGTATGGCCATTTGAAAAGCAGACTCTGTTCATCGTCCAAGTTATTAATGAAAGTAACATACAGTGCCAAGCCAGACCAGACTCCTGGGGAACTTGGAACCGAGGAGCTCAGTTTATCTTTCTATTTTGACAACAATTTGTCTGTAAGTACTAAGCCTCGTTTCCAATCAGTTTGATACTCACTCTTTATCTGGCCATATTTCTCTTTCTTGCTTACATAAAGCTCTGCCAAAAGCCTTATGAAAATCAAGATATATGGCATTTACTGCTTCTTCCTGTCAGCATGGTAAGGATTACCTCATCAAATGATGAAATTAGATGGTTTGACATGGTCTGTTCTTCAGAAAGCCATGTTTTTTTCCTCTAGGTACTTATGAATAATGGCTTGAGTAATTTTTCCAGTATTTTTGCAGGGACTGAAATAAGCTGATCTCTCTAGAATGCTCGGACTCTTCTTTCTTCCTTTTTAAAAGAGAAGTATAACTTTTGCCCTCTTCCCTTCTTTGATATCTCACTTTTCTGGAGAGAACCACAAATGGTGCTGAAATTACATCAGGTAATTCTCCAAGTATTCTGGACTGCAATTCATCCAGCCTAGTTAATTTGAATATAGTTGGCTTCTTTATGCCCTTTCCAATCCATTCTCCCCTCATGCTAGGTGCAGATCATGCTGCTTTGCTGTGGTGTCAGTTGCACTGGTTACCACCTGCGGCTGGCTCCTGAAGCCCCCAATACAAAACCAGCACATGGCTTTCTCAGTAACATTTTCCCTTTCTGTTCAGTAATCAGCCATTTCCCTGGGATTTGTTTTACTTTGAGTGTACGTGCAGAAGTGTTTCTTGTTACCCTTTAGGGACTTTGCTCATGTTACCTCATTTTGTGCTCTTGCTTCTGTATTTCCATCTTTCATGCTAGTGCCAAGCTTGTATACTTATTTCCAGTAACCCTCTAGTTTCTTAATACTGATTTCCTCTTTCTTAGCAGCCTTTCCCTTACATCTGCCCAGAGCAGGATCCTCCCAACCACATCTCCAAACATTTCAAAATATGCCTTCTTGAGGTCTATACTCTTTATTTTGCTGTTTTCCTTCTCCTTTGATTTCCAAAGGAAGGCCATGGAAGATGGAAGCAGTTAGGTCCCCTGAAAACGAGACTTTAACTATGTTTTTATGATTTTGATCACAAGGCCAGCATTTTAACTGTACAACAAGAAGAGCTCTAGGCCTCCTGTTTCTTCAGCATTACTGCAGAGACGTTTTCTGCCAGACTGCGTTACAGTGCGGATGCCTCTCAAGCTTTCTTATCTGTGCATGGTATCTGATACAAGCTGCAGAGTGCTCTGTGACAGTTTTCAAAAATTGGCAGCATCTCCAGCTTCTAGAGCTTCTTGTGCTTCTAGGCACCATCAGGAGCAAACAGTCTCATACCATCAAGGTTTTCACAAAAGCTGCAGAGACAGCTGATTGTGTTACCCCAAGATGCATTTGGTCTTGCTGGGAAACATACAACTGTCTCCATGGGTTTTTCACTACATCCACTGCAGTGCATTTACCCAGGTATAAATCACCCATGCCAACTGCCCACAGTGTAGTGCAACAGTATCTTTCTGTAATCGTATTTCATTTGCATACGTGTGCTACCTAAGAGCAAGGACGGCTTTGAAAATTTAGATGACAAACTAGAGAAGACTTGCATGTGTGCCCTGTGGAGAAAGGGCACGCTTAGAAGGCTTTAGGCCTTATGGTTTCAAAAGCCAAATGTAGCATATTTTTCAGGTTCTGAACCATTTGGATTAGAAAATGATCTCAAGCTGTTCAGCTGGTTCCTACTCCTACGATATGTGAGATGATATGTCTGAAAGTCATCAGAATTCAGCCTGTCTCTGTCTTGAACAATAGCGATGCTGACGGAACAACCACAAATGAAATAACAAATCAACAAGCTAATCTACATCCTTCCAGCATCACTTCCTAAAATGTGATGTAACCATATAAGCATACCACAGCCTATAGCTTACATGTCACACAAAACCTGAGCACCTGCAAACATCAGGGAGTGCAGACCTAAAGTTAAAATTTGTGGCTTTTCATTAATGGAAGAACACATACATCTCTTGCCTTGCTTTCATGTTCTGTCCAGAACTAGAAGCAGGATTAGCTGGCCATTCCAAGAAAAAAAAATGGGGAAAAAATAGAAAGAAAGAAAAAAAAAAGGCAAAAAAGATTTATAACATTTCTGACCAAGATGGAATAGAGCAGACACCAAAATGTGGGGAGACAGTCTTCTCACATGGTCCACAGTCCAGGCTTACCAGCTTAACAGGATTCAACAGGTCAAATAATGAGCTGGTATGAAATCCTGGCCCTATGAAATTCATGGCAAAACTCCCATTGATCTTTCTGGGGCTAGAATTTCAGTCTGGCCAAACTGTTTCCAAACGCTGACCTTTTCTAGAAAGCAGCAAATGTCATGCAACGTTTTTTACATTAATATATTCATATTTTGACAAACTGGAATGGTTTTGGGCAAGGAAATATACATGGGGCGACTTTGCTGCCAGGTCAAAATGGGCTCTGGAAGACACTGTCCCCACCATAGGTGAAAGTGTTGACCAAGGAGTACTCTGCAGTGCAGGCAGATAGTAGCCAAGTAAGGTGCTCTGTGGAGCTACAAATCTGGGCATGAGAGTTATGTTATTCTCAGCAAGATGTAATGAACTCAAATGCTAATCAGCAACAGAAGAGTTTTCTCTGTTGTGCAGCTTAACAGAGGTTGATGCTGTTTGGAAGAGATCAGTTGGGTTTTCTGGAACTTCAACATACCCAGCGACAGCACCTGGGCCCCTGATGGTTTGCTCTCTCCCAGCAGCTTAGCTGACGATCACTGCTCTCCTTCAGTGGAGGGGACAGTAACAGACAGGCATTCCCAGCATGGGTGCAACTAGGGTCTTGACTGTGGAGTCGCTGCTTCTGCTTTGAAATCTAGGCTGCTGTCTTAAAACAGTACATTCAGCTGATGACAGCTGAACAATGTACTCCACCTTCGGCTGCCTGTTCGTGCCTGACTTGTGTATGGTGTGTGCTCCTCTCACTTCCTGCCAGTGTTTACAGCCAGGCTGCAGCAAGAACTCAAGTGCCTCTGTGCCGTCTCCTGCTCTCCACACCTTTGTAGGCTTCTGCCTGTCCAGAACTGATGTTGGCTCTAGAGCTCTGATATTAGCTTAGGTTCAATGCATTATTTTAAGCTAATGAGCAAATGAAAACTAGCATAACCTATCCCCAGGGATGAAAGGAAGAGCCAAGAGCAGATGTTGAAATATCAAAGTGATGATGTCAGTTAAACCTCTTTTACAAAACGGTCAAGTGGAAAGACTGAAAAGGAAGGTTGCACTTTTCCTCCAATACAGGTCAAATAAAGAGCTAAACACTCCTTCTCCTTCCATCACTGCAGTACTACTAAAGATTGTGCTTTTTCAAATAGTTTCCCTGATATAGCCGAAGACATTTACCTTCTTTATACAGGTTTATTGGCCTCACAGTATTAATCCCCTCTAGGCATTCAGAAAGAGGAATCCATTTCTACTAACTTTATTAGTGCAATGCAATTTTCCCAGACCCAGAGCTGAATAATTATGTTAATAAGTGATACATCCAATTTAGTCCATTTTTTCCTACTTGTGACTTGACCATCACATCATCCTGACTTCTGTGTTTGTAGGATTAATTGTAAATATTCACCGAACAGATTATACAAACACATTTCAGTCGATGAGTTTTTTGCAGACCGATGTCTTTGAAAACACCCAATTTATTTTGTACCCTTGAAGGTATGTGGTTGGTTGCCTAATTGACATGCCATCGTTTCTGACAGAGAAACCAAAACTTTTAAAATAGGAGAATAATGATGGAAGCCTATCAGTTATCTGAACCAATAATATTGCCCCTGTATGATGATCCTACAGATTAATACTAATCTGTGTTAAAAATTGTTTATAAAATTTTTAGGACTCACAAATAAATTGTTAAACTAACGGCTTAAATAAATATGACCAGTGGAAACCAGGAGTGAGATCTAATCATGAGAATAGTCACGAATCACTTCCTTCTAGTTCCAAGAGCTCTGCTGCTTATTAGTTTGCCTTTTATCTTGCAGTGCTCTGTGAAAACCTCCAAGGATATTACATATAATACAAGACCCACATGCAACTAATCATGGAAATTTGACTAATACTAACTAAGGGAAATTCCACTGAATAGGCAAAATTTTATATAGAATAATGTGTTTTGTAAAAAAACATTTACAAAATCACTTCTAGTTATGAAAGGAGGATTGAATTAATGTTTATCTTTGTGATATGCCACATGGACACTTTGGAGACTTGTGGGAATATTTCTTAACAAAAAGCATGTGCAAGTACCTTAAGATGTAGAATTAGGGCTAATGGAGTCATCAGTAATAATCTGCTGAAGCCAAGGAAAAATGACACCAGAAAACCTTGTGTTTCTGAAGCATAAAAGTAAAAGCTCAGAAATTTAATAATGAACTCCAGTTCTATTGTAAAACCTTAGTGGATTTGGTGACAAAAATGTACTTTAATTTTTATAGACTGTCAGACTGTCCTGGAATCAGCAAAACCAGAGTTTTTACATTGCTTTTAATAACCTCCAAAGCTTAGTGAGATATTAAAATTTGATTGTACTTCAATATCTTCTGAAAGATTATCCAGACAGCTGCAGTAAGCAATATGTAGCAGGACCTCTTCAGGGTCAAACTTGTGTATAGGATTATTCTGGTTTTATTAGAAAGGAATCCATATGTATATGAGACAGCTGCAATGTGAAGTGGAAGCCCGTATACCTAGCTTTCTAATCTTAATAGTTGCCTACTGGCTCAGATACAAGCTTCCTAGGCAGTTCTAGCACATTGTTCAGTTACCTAGCACACAGTGTTTGGTTATCAGACAGTTTTGGGATAATCTCTGGTTTAAGGGCCAGGTTGAGCTCATAAGAACAATCACGCATCTGCAGCCCGCTGTCTCCCACGAGCCCTTTAGCACTGGTCATGCAGGTCAGCCATGTGATACACGCAGTCAAAGGACAGCGTGACCAGGCTGTGCACGTGCCTGTTAGTTCACACAATGAGGGATAAACCTGTGCCATTACTTGCCATTGGCATGTCTGGGGTACCAATACTTGTTGGCTCCATGTCCTAAGATATGTTAGAGGAGACACCTAAACATGCAGCACCTAGGTGGCTCCCTAATGGACTTTACGGCTTGCACCAGCAGACAGAGTAGACACCTCTGAAATCAAGCATGGAAATTTTTTTCTGCTTCTTGTGTGGATATGACTTCCAAAAAACCCATCATACAACTTCTTCTCCTCCTCTTTAAACAAGCAAGGATTCCTACCCTCTGAACGCATGAAGGCCTTCGTAAACAGAAAAACGGTTACTTTAAATTTCCCATTTAAAGGAATAGTTTAAAGGAATGATGACATGTTGAATGAAAGCAGAATTTCTTTTCTAAGAAAAAAATCCATTATAAAATTAATAAGTACTTGTCAGAATTCACTTGCATATTCAAATGACTAAGCAGATGCTTCCTACTGTGATTTGAAAAGGATCTCCTCCTGCTTTAGGCACTTTTCACAGTTAAGAATCAGGAATTTTGGTCCCTAGTTCCTGTGTGGAAATGTTTAAAACTCTTTCTAATATATTTAGGATGTTTTCCTATGCAGCCCAGCAGAAATATTTCCAGTGTGCTATGACTCAGTACTTTTTCTGAAGTGGCAGAAATACAGTGAAAAGTCTGTTTCTGATAGTATTTTGGCAGAAAACAACTCTGTGGGTTGGTGTTGGCAACACCACAGTCTAAGAATAGGGCACTTCTCAGGCAGAAAGTTGTTGAATTCGGACATAAACTGGGTTTGCCTAGGCGCAAAGAAGCCACTGTCTTCAGGGAAAGGAGTAATTTGGAAATGCTTGTCCTATAAGTCAGAGTGTATTAGTGTCTACCAAAACAATTATTTCCTGTGAGGGCTACTCAGAGTGAAGTAATCTGGAAGAACATATTCCATTGTACGAGCGAGGTCGCTGGGTAGCCCCTCTGACACTTCCTCAAAGGGGCTTTCATTGTATGGAGTGCTCTATTCTAGTTTCAATTGTTCATAAACATGAGTAATGCTTCCTTCCAAGTCTGTGTAAGAGGGAAGAACTGTAAATGGATGGTGCTCCACCGTACATGTACCATGCTGATAGCACTACCACTAAATTCACAAAATGTAGCAATGGGGTGAGACAAAAAGTAACACAAGGATGAGGAAGTGAAAGAGTTAAAGCGTTTAAAAATTGGTTTGATCATGACAGCCTTAACTAATATTCTGAGCTGAGCCTGAGCTGTCCTGGTTCTGCTGAGCCCAGTGCAGGTGGAAGCATTTTCTCTAACTAAGGCTTTACCCCTAGACACAGGCAATGCAGATTGTTCTCTACAAATAGAGGCGATGCAGACAGTTCCCTGGAAACCCCAGCTACAGCATTCCCTTACTACAGGTAACATTTGCCAAGTGACTCAAGTGTCTACACTGCCAGTTTGATTTCATTCTTATTTCACCCCAGGGCTCCGGTTTCCTGATTATCCATACCGTATGTGTGCTGCTTTTGGCAGCAATAATTTTGGTCAATTGTTTCTCTCCAAAAGGAAATGCTGGCACAGTTGGCAG
The DNA here is from genome assembly GCF_963210335.1 of Falco punctatus. Classification (NCBI taxonomy): domain Eukaryota; kingdom Metazoa; phylum Chordata; class Aves; order Falconiformes; family Falconidae; genus Falco; species Falco punctatus. The sequence goes on along the minus strand of NC_137588.1, from coordinate 15,646,324 downwards.
ACCAGCCAGCTCCAGGCAGAACATATTGGATATATACCTCCCAGGCTTGGACTCCTGTTCCATGCAACTGCCATTCAGCACAGCCCCAGAAAGCCTTCCTCCCACAGCAGCCTTCTACAGACCCTCGGACCCTGCAGCACCTGTAACACTCCACCTTGCCCTCAGATAAGAAAACACAGGACTAGCAGGCAGAAATCTTCTTGGTATTTAGGGGTCTATGTAACTTCTCTGGACAGCTTCACTCCAACCAGGTCTGGAAGCTGTCTTTTTGCACAAAGTTGAATTCGGAATTTGTCTGCTCTAGATTTCTAGGCCTTAAGTTTTTTGGAAGATGCTTTCTCTTATTTAAAATTGCTTGTAATATTCCTGCAGTGCTCATTCACATCTTTTGTTTGCAGCAGGATAAAGGAGAGTGAAAGAAATTCTTTCCAAGAATGAGGCATTCTGAACTCCCTTATATACAGGACAACACTACTTTGTTGCCATTTCCTTCACGTCTTTACTGGCTATTATCCAACTTTTCCCATACCTCTCTCCTTAGGAAGGACAGGAGATCACTGGCCTGTCATTCACTGCAGAAATGGAAGAGCTAGTCCAGCTCCCTCCAGCTGCCTGCCAGCAGCTCTAAAAGAGAAGAGCTAAGGATTATTTTTGCAGGACCTCTTTTCTCTACCAGTCCCAAGCATTGGGTCCTCAGCTCAAGTAAACTGGAACCGTTTTGACAACTTCAATGGTAATACGCAGGAGTCTCACTCACCTTTTCTACCCAAGAGAAACAAGGAGCAGGCAGTGCAGTTAACAGAAACTATTCTCCCTCTAAGCTTAATCTGAAAAATCTTCTATCCCAGAACATTTAGCATGTATGTACTCACCTGTGGACTTAATTTCAGGTGTTCCTACCTAAACGTGACCCCTAATGAAGGAGCAGTCATATGTCACATTACAGGCAGGTGATAGATGGAGTTAATCACGGAGCTTTGAGCCATTCCCTCTCTATCCATTAATCCACCTCCTTTGAGACTTGTTCTAACAGTCCAAATCAGGAATAGGTACAGCCATAAGAAATGGTTACAACTTTGAAACTTGGATAAGGTTTTTAACTTGAAAAGAGCCAGGAATGTACGTGTGAACTCCTGCCTCCTTCCCAAGAAACACTAATGAACAGCTTCTAGCTATCAGCATTCAAAATAATCAGCCTGTCATGGAAATGTTTATTTCCCCAAATAGGGGAGGCTTCCCTCAAGCTCTCTCTCAAATTTATATGTGTTTGATGGTAGCGCTTAGTCCTGTATTAGTGACACATTTATGGGCTGCTACCTTGAGGGCTGGAAACAAAAATTTCACATCTTTCCAAAAAAGAAAGCTCCTTTTCCACTGTGACAATATTAAGCTCTGGCCCTGGAAGGCTTCTACGTACCAGACATCAGTTGTAACATTTTAAGGTACAGAAAACAAACTTTAAATTCCCTCTGAAGGAGTATATTGATTTTTCCCTTCCAGGCGTGGTGTTTGTACTTGTGGTATGAAGGCATCTGACTTCACAAAAGGAAGGGTGTGAAAATACTCACAACCCAGTAAAAATTCATTATTGTGCAAGGAAAATGACAATATAAAATGGAGGTTGTCAGAAAGCTGATCAGACCTTGGAAGCTAGAAGGCACAGGGCTACTTATAGAGGTCCCTAGCTCTGCCACTAACCTGAGGTATGTCTTCAGGCACGTGTCTTCACCTTGCTGTGATTCCATTTCCCATCTGTAAAGTGAAGATAACAACATGTAAATTTATCTTCAGATGACAAATGCAACATAACTCCTTAGGGTTAGCTTACTGGTCACAGTAGGGGGTAAGTAACAGATAATTCATTGTCTCTCTCGTTAGAAATAACATGACTTTGTTAAACTTTTTCTGTCACCCCACTTCTGCATCTCTACAGTAGCTAGTTAAAGCACATTCTTCTTGTAATGAAGATGTGGAAAAACTCCTTCCATCTGTACCAAGTATGCATAGCACTATTCATAACAGATTATTACTTGCAGCAGCAATGGATGAATAAAGATGTTTTAAAATTTGCAGTTGTAGGGAAGAAAGCATTTACTTTAGCAGTTGGCAACATATAAGCATGCAGAACAAGCAGAATAAAGCCTACTAGTTGCTCAAAATCTGTGTTACAATTCTTCCTGATGGGGAAGAAAGAGGAAGATTCTCTCAGACAACTGTTAAATTTAATCTGTGTATGGAGTTGCAGCATAGTCCAGGGACTTAAAAGTTAATTGTCTACAGCAGTTAAATGGGAATTTTAGTGACCTGCTGTTCTCCCATTAGACTGGAGTCCTCAGGAATAAGTGAATGCTAGTATATTGTTGCAATTACACTTCTGGTATGCACGTACATTTTTATTTGCCTGAGAACAGGACAAATAAACAATTTGGGAACAATTATGGCACTATGCAACTTCCAGTGATTGAAGTGAGACTTCATTTATTTTAAAATTAACTTCTAAACTATCCGCTTGTTTAATCATAACAAATGTGGAAGTTCTTTCTTGACTGTAACAGCTGAACACTTGGCTCAGTATTCTTTATTTCTTCATTCTTTAACATCAAGGCAAACTGGCAGCCTGCTTGGGATTTCTTGGGACTTTTTTAAAGATACCCAGATAATCCTCTGAGAAATCATACTAGATCATACCAACATTTCTCTAAAACTCAGGTCATAGCTCCTGTCAGTGCTTGGTTTTCTAACAGCAGGCATGAAAATGTAAAATCAAATACCTGGACTGTTATTTTTTTTTCATACTCCGATGAATAAAAAGGCCAAGTCCATAGTCTAGATTCTTATGTACCCTGAAAACCCATTTATAAACCTCTTCTTTACTTATCTTGGACTGCAATTTCAGACATTTTGTGATGGGATGGAAACCTTCTTTTTCCCGAACATGGCCAAATTGCATTTTTAGCTCTTTCAGTGCTCTCACAGCTCTAGCTCCACTGAAATTATAATGTTAGTCTGGATTTCCATCACTGTGACATCAAGCAGAGCCTGTCTGCCAGCATACAGACAGACTCAGCAGACTGAAATCTGAATGGAAAATGGGGTAAGAATAGGAGTGAATGGTGCCTGAATCAAGGCTACTGCAGAATACCCTTGTGTAATGCTCAGGGTATAGAAGGAGAGATACTTAGAGGGGTGGGAGAATAATGAAAAATTAAGAGTGTGGGCATATCAGGGGACATTTTCAGGTTTTTTTCCCCTAAATATACTTTCATGTGATTTGTCCTAAGTGCAAGACAGCTGAAAGCTATGATATCTTCTTCCCCTTCCCCTACGCACATGAGAACCTAGGCAACAGAAATAGATCATACATTGGAAGTGACAGTCAAGTATCTAAGTGATTGGAAATGAACTGTTTAAATCAGAGGAAGAGCTACAATTTGGAGAAGGAAAGGAGCCATACCCTTGGGAACACAATGATGATTTGTGCCCTTTTAAAACCCCAGAAAAACAAGAAGTGCAGATAAGACAAAAGCTTTTTTTTTCTTTTTTTCTTTTTTTCTTTTTTTTTTTTTTGGGGGGGGAGGGGGATGGAGTGAACCCTTACTTCAGGGATCAAAGAAGAAACCATTAGGCAAAGCTAAAATCATGACTGAAGCACCAGAGGCTCTGGAAAGGGCAATACTGGTACCACTGTTCATCAGCACAGAGAGAAATGATACATCACAGCTTGGTCTCTAGGGCCATGGTGGGTAATTTCTCAGTGGCTTCTCTTCCCTTTCCTCTATCCCACCAGTCCTGTCCCTGTTAAAATCAGTGCCTTGGTCTGCCAACCATGGGAGAGGCACATGGAGGAGCAATAAGGGATAGAAGGGAATAAATGTGTTCATGGCCACACTGAAGAGTGCGCACAACGTTCCCTCTTGGTGTTTGTTAGCGGTGCTCCTAGAGCAGAATCTTTTCCTTTTTCCACAGTCAGGTTTCCATCTGAATGGTGTCCCTTTGCCAACACATGCCAGTGAAATGAATGGCAGTAGCTTTGTCTCTGCAATATATTCTGTTAACTCTGTGATGAGGGCAGAACGCACTCAGACTGTACCCCAAATACAGAAAAGATCTGATGACCAGGATGCAGAAGCATGCAGCAGGCTTAAGAAACGTTAGGCAGGTTCAGTTACCTGAGCCAAAAGATGTGACAACAGTGGTTTTCATTTCTGAGACAGGGCAGTTCAGATACTGAAAAGATACTGAACTTTGTAACTTTGTTGGGGGATTCTTACTTCAACTTAAGCTGAGACTATTTCATTGAGAACAGCAGGTACACTCATATGACTCAAAAAAGGTTTCAGGATATTTATCTAGAAACCACAAAAGTGGGCTAAGAAGGAGAATCTGACTTTTTATTCCTATTTTTTGAGTACAAAGAAATTCCAAAACTTCCAGTATTACAGTCAATTTACACCAATTACAAAACAAAAGAAGAATGTTAAAACTCACAGACTGCAAATGGATATATTAGCTAAAACTCTTCTTAGATTGTATACGTAATTTCTGATAAAACATGACCTAAAGACCTCAGCTACTAAGGGAAAAGAACAGTTCATGGCTCTTCCCATCCCTTTCTACAAAAGCCCAATTTTCTTGAAAGTCTTCTTGCTAAACACCTCTCCTTTTCTCTCTAATTAATCACAGATAATGACAGGCATTGATACAGTTAATTATTTCTACTTTGGTGGACAAAAGTAAATAGTTAAAAAACAGAGTTCCTCACAGTTATAAATACCATTAACTGGCTCTTACAATCCTGCTGTTTCAAGGGGAGAAGTGAGCTTGCAGGGCTAAGAAGAGTGAGCATTTACCAGGTGAATTGAAGAGAACTTTAAATAAGAAGACCTGTAGTGAAAGCACCGACTGAGAAGTACGCTTGCTGCATACTGCCTCTGTCTAGACATCAATTGCATTACAGTTGCACTCATTCATAATTTGGGATATTTTTTTTTAATTTTTATTTTCAAAAAAGGGGAGGTATACCGAATTACTATCTCTTGCACCATTTGGTCTTTATTTAGGTGGCAAGCAGATGCAGAAAAATGAAAATGAACAAACTTAGATCATCTACTGGCAAAACACGTCAGCATTCCCAGGGGCTGGGAAGGCAGGCAGAAGCAAGCCAGCATGCCAAGAGAGGAAGGTTTCTGCTCCTATAGGTGAGGAGAGATGGAGCTTCCTGACCACACAACTTTCTGAGGGGCCAGGTTTAGCCACCAGGAACTTGGAAACTGCTATTTGCTTCTATCGTGATGATGGGAACAGCGTATGTCTGTAGGTACTCTTGGTAAAGAAACAGTGCTGCTCATCCAGGGAAGTCCATTTCTGCTTGACAGGAGCAACCTTGCGGAGCCCCAGACACAAGCACACTTCTTGCAATACGGGGATGAGAGTCCCTGTTTTGAAAGGTGGGCTTCCACTCCTTTCAAGCATTGCCGAGCTTTGCAGAGGCAACTTCCTAAGGTTGAAGTCATCAAACAATTTAACTTCCTGTTTGAGCGTTGCCATTACAGCGGTTTCACTTGGCTGTGTATCATGTGCTGCGGAGGGAGGAGGAGAGAAGTTATGTGAGCAACCAAAGGTGCAGCCTGGCCCCACAGGGAAGAAAGGCTGGTGGCGCGGGGCCCTGGGAGACGTGGCAGTGCCTGGAGGGGGTGGGGACAGGGCGTTGGGCCCACCATTAGCACCATGCTGCTGGGGATCCTCGTGGTGCTCTGCTTCATCCCCACTGCTGATGTAACAGGTAACAAAACCCCCTCACATTTCAATCTTTTCCACTATTTTTTCTTACTTTGATCATCAGGGGAGAGAAGGTCTAATATAGCTCTGAATTATTTTTGCACAAATTACTCTTGTGTTTGGATGAAAGAGGAGAGACAGAGCATGCTGCTAAGGCTACGCATGGATCAACCCGATATAACTAAAAGGCTGATTTTTTTCCTGCCACGATTATCTCTTCCAAAATAAGACCCAAGAGCTTTCTTTTAATTTGACTTGGTTTTAGATTCATTGAAAAACTGCATGCATAGACAGAGGGGTTTATTTCTCCTTCCACCCAGGTTTTACAAATTTTGTTCTCAAGTGCCTTCTCCTGGGGGGCAGAGGGGCTGAGCAGACCTGGTGCCAGCCAGTCCCTCCCTGGGGGCAGCCTCTCCACCACCCCCAAGTCTCCTGGGTGAAGCTCCAGGTCCCACCAGGCCTGGCTCAGCATGATGGGCTCCAGAGCTGAGCCCACCCACATCCTCTAGCAAATAGAAGGACCAAAAGCAGAGTTGCTTACTGAGCTCAGTGATGGGAGGATGGGAATTGCCGAGTTTCTGATTTTTGCATTGTTCAGTAGTTTGTTGATATTTACTAGATATCTAGCTTCTTTCTGAAAAGATCATCAACAACAAAAAATGTTTATTTGTGATTTTGAGATCCTGAATCTTAGTGAATTTTTCTAAACCTTCAGTTGTTGTGGCTAAGGTTTTCGCCTTGGTGTTGTCTTGCTGATGCAGTGTTCGTATGTTCAGAGTTAACACGTCTTTCCAAGGGTACATCAAAATGCAAAGCTAAGCAAGGGATGATGGCTAGTCTTGATAATCTTGATAATCTCGAGACAGATAATTTTTCAAACTGCTGGCCTGTGAACTGTTGTTATTGGGTCTTCCCCAAATAGCAGTGTTTTGTATTTTATAGGGAAGTTACAGAGAGGAACAAAAACCTGTTTTCCAGTACAAAACTTTTCACATATAGAATATATTTAGAGAGTTGTTTTTTCCAATATGGGAGATACAACTGAATCTACTTTTTCCTTATTTCTGCCTTATTTTTCGATAATTCTTTTCCTCAGTGAAGGCATTGTAATTTGCCTGACACCACAATCTACATTTCTTTAAGAGATCACAGGGTTTTTATCTTCCTTGTCCTTTTCCCATGTTTATAATTCTGTGTTTGCAATATCATAATTATTTCCACAGTGGGCCCTTGGGTTGTCAGAGAAGACACTGATTCCAGGAGGGGATAAGTATCAGCAGTGGGTTAACAGTTTTAAAAACATTTCCATGAGGTGTGAACAGCTTTTAAGTGACTCTTCTGAACTGCAGCAAAACAAAGTACAGTGTATGGTTATCAGACATAAGGGTTATGCCACGACTCTATAGACATTTATACACTTTGCATGAAGAAGTTGAATCTCCAATAGCTTCACGGAGACTGTTCAACTGCTTAAAGAGAAGCACATGAGGTCACTTGCTTCCTGGGGCCCTCGTCTTTTTCTCACATTTTTTCTCCACCTCTTCTCTTCATTTTAATTGAGAGGATTGATCCTTAGTAAACAGAAAACGTTAAGGCAGGTCAAAACCCTGCAAGATTTCCTCAAGCCACAGAGTGTATTATAGGCCTCAGGTATTTGTGTTTTGGGGGAGACAATAGAATTTGTCCCGTTCTGCTGTTGCTAGACTGTACCAGTAAGTGCTGCAGGTTGAGTTTGAATCATGGAAAGGGACTTAAAAGGTCAATTTGTTCATTTCCTTTTTGCAGAAACACTAACGTTTACAAAGCTTGTCCTTGCACCCCTTTTTTTTTGGCTAAATCATTACCATGCTATGGTCTGCCAGAGCGGCAGCTAGATTAGGTTGCCTGTCCCATGTATTTTGTCAAGTAAGTGTATAAGTGGGTTCCCACTGCAGTGTACCACAAACAACCTCAACTTTTTACTACCCATATAACCTTCTGGCTTATAGTGTTAAAATCAGCCTCTAACCCACTAAGGTTATCAGAATACAGAAGATGTATGAAGCAAGGTTAACCAAGATTAGGATGAAATCCACAAATTCTTGTTATAAAAAAAAAAATAATTAAAAAAATCACCAACTGACAAGAAAAACCCCCATGCTCACACTGGGTTTGATTAAAGCAAAAGTGTCACCTGGGCTTTAGGCAGTACTATGCTTCCTGCAGTACCGGCATCAAAGTAGGAAAGATCAGCAGAAAGCAAGTCTTTAACAGCTAGAAGGGGCAGAGCCCTCCAGCTGCATGTCACACACCCCTGGGTGATCTAAAAACGAAGTAAAAGAGAAAGACCCTTGTATCTGGGAAAGAAGAACAAAGGTAATTGAACAACGGATCAACAGCAGCAAAAATGGCATAGCTTTGTTTATAACATAGCTGTGTGTCTTTCTGTGTTTGGATTAAATAAACTCTTTCAGGTTTTCCCCTGTCCCCCAAGGGACTTAAGTGAGCCTTTTCTTCACTGTGCTTATAGAAATACCAACTTATCCCAGATTCCTTGCTCTGGCAAATAGCTTCTTGAAGTCAACTGGCATGGAAAAGAGAAAAAGAAGAGTACAAAATATTTTTAGCAGAATATTTTTTTCCAAAGTTGATGATGATTCATGGAAAGCTCTGGAAAAAAATACCTCAAAATAGTTATTTTCCATACTTTGTCAACTCTATTTCACTTTCTTGGCAAATAAGAAAGAAAGGAAAAAAAACCTCAATGAAGTTTTGCTTGCATCGTGGTCCATGATTAGAGAGTCAGTATTTTATGGATATTATATATGGATGGCATTTTTTAATTCATGATGCAAAAAAACTTACATGTGATTATAATAAATGTCTAGCATGACAAATAAGGTATAAAAATGCTTAAGAAACTCAGAGATCTTACACACCAGTGCACAGAAATCCTAAGAACCTGAGAAAGCTTGCAGTCTGTGTACATTAACTGAAATGATTTTACATTTTTAGACTTCACAGCTTTTTGAAACTGTAGACAATTATTTTTCATAACTGCCATTTTCTTGGCTGGCTAAAGCCAAGATATAGATATTTATTACTATGCAGCATGACTGAACACAGCTCTGGGAATGGCAATCATAACCCTATTTAGGGGAAAGCATACACTAATGGAAACACATACTAAATGTTTCAGAGTTTCACCATTTTAACAAACACAAAGCGACACTTACGAGAAGAACTGTCTCTGTGAAGGCAAAAGCAGCCTCAGCCCATGTCTGCTCAGAATGGTCCAGATCCTACTAAGAATCTAATTAAATCCTATTCAGATCACAAATGAAGTAAAGGATGTTTGGCCTTACTCTGTTTTCCCCATGCAACGAATATACGTTTTGGCATGACTGACTTTCTTCAACTAAAAAAAACCCCTAAACTGGGAGGAGGAAAAGGATGACAACAGAGCCTGTCTAACATACCTTGTGGATTAAGCCTGCCTTGCCTCTACTGGCATTGCAGCCCAACAAATTCACATGGTGCTAATTGGTTCCTATAGATGAAAAATAAAAAGATCTACCTCAATTTAGATTTGAACAAGTAGAGCCACTTTGTGAAAACTGGTTTTGGGTCCTTAGCTTAAAACGAAGTGGCCTTCGTTTAATGATCCAGGATAACTTTTTCCCACTCTTCAGCTGCCCTACATCCCAACATCAACAGCATGGGCTAGGTTATCAACACTCAGCCTACATACCAAGAGAGCAGACCACACCATAAATCCAAGAGGTAGAACAATTCTACCACAGGCTTGCACATTGTCACTTACGTCAAAGATCAATTTTCTGGCCAGCAAAAATACAATCAAATACCTTGTCTAAAGGGGTGGAATCCAAACCTCACCCCTTACTAGAATGCCTTATAAGCCTATGCGAGAGCTTTTGTCGGAAAATGCTGATTCGATGAAACTGAAATGTTTTGCTGAAATGTCTTCATTTCGATGAAAATTCACCACAGGCAGAACCTCAAGTAGAAACCTGCCTTGTCTGTTATTAATCTGGCACTCAGTTCCACGACTCAAAGATCCGTGTCTCTTTCTGCTCAAAAGCCTGGAAATGTCCATCCTTCATCAAAACAAAGTTTCACAGTGTTTGGGTTCCCTGCAAACATGGGATTTCAGAGCTGTGATGAGCTCTGCTCCACTCCTCATACTATGTTGAACAAAGAGACACAAGGAGTATGGACTGCAATCTTTCTCTGCTAAAGATGAGGCAGTAGAGCATTCCCTGCTCGTGTCTTCCTGCTGTCATGAGAGGAAAGAACCGGTAAACAAGACTTTCAGTGAGAAAATTAACAACTTCAGCAGTTTCATGGGTTGGGCTGGTAACTGGGGACCTGCTAGCCATGGCTTGCTTTTACTGCCCACACCCTACCACTAGTCTTGACCATCTCATGCATCTCTTTGTGTTTACTCCCTGGATTACCTTCATGCCAGAGAAGTATCCTACTCAATAGGCTGGGGAACTCCATCTTCTTATGCAGGTGTGAACACACTAAATTTAGCCATTTGGTCCTAAATATTGTTAAACATGGTGAAATACTTGTTTTCTGGGCATTCTGGATCTGGCTGCCTTCCCACTCCGTTTCCCTTACTAGCCTTTTTTAAGTCTCATTACATGGACTAAGTAGAAAGAATACAGGTTCTGCAGCAGATTTTGAGGACAAGAGGTACAATTCTCATTCCCACAACCACAGCATTTCTCAGGGATTTAAAAAAGGCTACTAAGACCTCATATGAGTTGAGTTTGCATGAAGACTTACACAGTCATATACACACAGAAAAGGGCTGTCCTTAGTTCTAGCAAGTTCCTAGCTTAAAAGCCAAAACTTTCCTCCTCTTACTGGTCATCATTTGAAAAATAGGGCCTTATTTGTACAGGATGATTTTTCTTGGAAGACTTTCTTGGAAGTCTTTCTGCATAGTCCTTGCAGTGTTTCATTGTTTGGCAGATGGTAGCACAGAGGTCTACATGTCAGAAAACATTTCCTGTTTATGTATCAGTCTGGTCAATTCAAATTGAGTTATACATTCATGTGACATGTTTTTTGCAGGCCACTTGAGTGCTAAGTGCCAATGCAGTGTCAAATTAGTCAGCTCCTGAGCCCATTGAGAGATTAGGAATCTACTACAGCTGCTAGCTAGAGAAATTGCTTATTTTACATTAACATGATAACAGTTTAGTTTAGTGGTTTTAGTGCTCATCATCTAAGGTCCAGACCCTTGAATTTGTTCGACAAATCCACTTGCAAACTATTCAAGTCTGCCCTTGGATTAAGAAGCAAGTGTATATACGATACTCTCTTATCTGACTGCTAAACTAAGCATTTAATTCACGGTGTTTTCACTCCATAATGTCCCCTGGGAAACTGCTTGCTAAGGAAAGGATAGACTAAGGTGGTCTTACGTATCCACGCACGCACAAACACACAGAGTAGCTTTCTGAGCCCTGACCTTAAATCCCAATCACATGGGCCACTTTCTGTACTAGTGTTCTGACTGAAGAAAAACACTCCTGACCTCACAGTCTCCCCTAGTGACTATGTAATTATTTACATAGAGGGGGATTGCTGCAACAAGAGCTCCTGTGAGAAACTGCTTCTGCAGCTTGGTGGTTACATACTCCCCAGTAGGGAGTGTCAGCAGTAGAGAGGAGATATGGAGAAGAGTTGCAAGGGAGGATGTGTGGTTCTGAAGTCTCATACTGTATTTTATAAGCAAGTGTTTTTCTCACTTTCTCCCCTCCTCTGCCTTCCAGAAAACAAGATTTTAGTGGCTCAGCATCCTTTCCTCACTGTAGCTAACAAAACTGCAACTCTAGTCTGCAACTACACATACAATGGAACAGGGAAGGAATTTCGAGCTTCACTGCACAAAGGAACAAACAGCGCAGTTGAAGTTTGCTTTATTTCATGGAACACAACCAAAATTAGCAGTAATTCAAATAAAGAATTCAACTGCGAGGGGATTCATGATAAAGACAAAGTAATCTTCAATCTCTGGAATATGAATGCCAACCAGACTGACATCTACTTCTGCAAAATAGAGGCCATGTATCCACCCCCATATGTCTACAATGAGAAGAGCAATGGAACCGTCATTCACGTGAAAGGTAAGCTGGGAAATCTCTGTAGGCCAGTATCCTCCCTATACACACTCCCTACATGATGCCTTGAGGCCATTTGTTTCCTTAACAAAAAAAAAAAAATTGGGTTGCTTGGTAAAACTACATTCCTGCTCCTGATGTCCTGAAGAACACATTTTAAAATTATGATTAATACAAATAGTGCATTGGAACAAGGAGTATATAAGCAGAGATTGAGGTTTTTGCTTTCATATACTTAAAAGCTGTCTTTGTTCTTTTCCTTAAAGAAACACCCATCCAAACACAAGAGCCTCAGTCTGAAATGTCATTGTGGATTATGGTGGCAGTGGCTGGAGTTCTTACTTTCTACAGTATGCTAATAACCACAGTTTTTATTAACCACTGGGTAAGAAACTACTGTTTTCCTTTGCTCTATATACTCTTTGCCCCTGGTTCATTTCTTAGGCTACACCTTGCCATGTTTACCACAAACTCACTGATACCCCTCGCCGCAGGATCACAGTGCTTCTCCACCCTAGCTATATGTGCACACCCATGCTATGCCCCAAAAGAGCTGAAACACCAGATGCTCTCCAGGTGGACAGTCAGGCCTCTGCAGTAGAGTCCTTAAGCAATTGGTAATGCCGTAGTGTTGGCAGTGCCCTGCACACCAGCAATACTGGGACGCTGCCTCTAGTTCTGCCAATTGTCCCTGTCATGGAAATCTAGCACTACAAACATTCCTGGCAAAACCCTTTAACACTAAACTGACAGAAGGAGCTTTCCTACAGTAAAACAATCTTTAGGGAGCCCTCAGTTGGCCCAAGACCATCTGCACCATAGCCAGCAATTCCCTCGAGTACCCACTAGTTCTGGCAGCTTGACTGCAAGGGAAGAGGAGCACCAGATCTCAGTAGTCCCTCATCTGCCTCTGTACATTCACCCTAAGAAAGCCGAGACAGTCTTACAGCTTACTATTTTGCTTTCTAATCTCTCTGGAGAGTTGGCTGGCCCAGGCCATGTTCAGTTCTGCCTGCTGGAGTGAAGAGAGAGTGAGGCGTGATGCAGAGGTAGCAGAGGAATGTGTTCCTAGACAAGTCTTAGGATTGTGATCTCCTAGAGCTGATTTACACTACTTACTCCATCTGGGAAGGACTCGAACAATAACAGTAGAGAACTCTGCTCCTTATACTCTGCCTTTTCCTTGTATCTTTGTTGTTAAATGGCGATTTTCATCACATTACAAGGTAGCCTGCAAAAAGGCCCCAAAGTCCCTGACTAATGTTAAATGTTGCAGGTATGCAGAAAGCCACTGTCACTGCTAGCTGAAGCTTGAGATCTGTTAAATGTTTCCTAAAAATACACTTGCTCAATAGAAGTCTCTTTCTAATGGAAAACAATCGAACAGGGCATTGCCATAGGAAAAGGCAGGTTAAGTGGTCCTTCTTTGTGCCTTGTTGGAGAGGCTGATGCCTAGGAGAGCTGAGAGGATTACAGCAGAACAGCTGCTGGTATTTCAGTGCTGAGCTACTGTGGCTGTGTCTGGTGAGATACTGTCGCTTCAAATCGGTCATTTACAATCTGAACCATTTTCTCTCTGCTATATTTGTTTGGTACCCAATGGCTACGCACTTTGCTAACATGTCTGCCCCCAGCAAGAGTGACAAGGCTGCACTGCGATGTGTGCCATTTACAGCATCAGTTATTACCTGCTGTTATCACTGCTGGTGGTATTCTCCTGACAATATGCACTCTGAGTGTGGGTGTATTTAGAGTGTTGCTGAATGTAAATACAGCTACCTAGAAGACACTGTGAACTGTAAAATAAGGTCCTAAAATCTGATACTTGACAGCCATGGCAAGCCTATTTCACCTGAGTTCCTGAAAGCAGCTGAAAATTTTTCTGTCCTCATACAGTTCTGCCTTCCCTGGAGGAAAACCGCTTTCCTTTCTGAAAGTGCCGGTCTTTGATCCTGTAATAGTCCAGCACGCACTCATGCTAGCAAAATGTCTTTCTCCCATGCAAAATTACCTCTTAGGTGAATTGAAAATCCTATATTACGGAGATGAACATATACAGGTAAAGCTTTTGTTTCCAATGATTTACATGCATCGACTGCGTTGAATGACTTAAACAGTATGTAACTTATATATGCAAGGTGCTGAATGTATATAAAACATTAATATAAAAAAGCTTAAAAGTTTCATAGTAACTGCCCCATTCTGCGTGTACAGCACAATTCAGCCATCAGATTTGCTAATGCAAACCTCCAGTTCCACAGCATCACAAATATATTGCATCACATGCAAATATTTATGTACGTAGGAATGAAATTTCAGTGAAAAGGAGATTGAAAAGAAGTAACATCAGCATCAAGGAAAAAAGCATGGAAGCACTTTATCTAGACCCTGATCAATAAAGTCTAAAGCTATGCAAAACCACCAACCTTGTGTGCAGCCTGTAGGAGAGGTTCAAATGCTGTAGCCACAAACTTCCTCTGTGATTACAGGCAAATTATTTCACCTGTCTTCTGTTGCTCTTATTTCTGAAAGCGATGATGCTTCCCCTGTCTCACAGGGGCATTATAAGGCAGGAATTCAACAGTGAAAATGATTTTTTTGAGGCCCAGACAGTGAGACAAATAAAAGATTAATATAATCTCTGATTCTTTTGCCCCTTGAAGGAAGGCTCAGAACAACATATACATTGTGTGTTACTGCTGTAAACGGTAGGCAAATCATGATATACACAGCCTGGGATCATTTTTCCTGCTCTTTTTGCATTTGAGTTAAGCTAATTTATTTTTTCCTCCTAATAAATGAGGACAGTCTTCACTGCTCAGACTGTATTGCTTCTGCTGAGTCATTCCACAGCTGAGAATTGATGGTGAGAGGCATCAGTTTGTATCCTTGGTTTGAAGCATTCCTTTACCTGGAGAACTAACACCGTAAATCTCTCAGCAGATAAGCTGGAGACTTACATTCAGGTTGGGCAAATTCCATAGATTATTTTATGAGAACATGTTTCCTAATTCTTCTGTAAAGGTATTTAAACCTGAGGCTGCCTTATAAATATGCCTGCTTCCCTGAATGAGGACCTAGGGCCAGAACTGTCAGACGTTAATATGAGCATTGGGTGAGACAATTTGTTAATTCAAAGAAGGAAAAATTAATCAAATCCATTATTAACTTGTCTCAGGTCTTATTAACAGGCAAACCCCCTCTACTCAAAGAATCCCTGTTCCCTTTCTTCTTCTCCCTTTTTGAATGTTCACCCCAGGCAGGACAGACTAATTGCAGAAATGTTTCCACACTTCTCTTCACCTTTTTTTCCCACAGCAAAAATCCAAAAAGAATATGTACCATCAGAGTGACTACATGAACATGACTCCCCGGCATCCACCATACCAGAAGAACAAGGGTTACCCACCCTACGCACCAACACGAGACTACACTGCATATCGGTCCTGGCAGCCGTGACACCCACCAGCTGACCCACCAGTAGCCTTATGTGCTTCTAGGCAGTCACTTGCTCTTGGATGTGGAAGGACAGCCTCTCATTTTCTCATCACGTTTGTTGTTATTGACCATGGATACCTACACCGTAGCAAGTATTGGCTAAACTTCGATGTAAGATACTAAAAGAAAAAAACAAACACACAAACAAACATAAAAAAGCAGGGGAAAAGTAAAAAAGGTTTGTTCTCCATGACAGCTGAAAATGAGATACAAATTGTGTTGAGGGTTGTCAGTGGGTAAGACAGAAAGAAGGCGTCAGACCTCAGAGCTGGTCTCCTCCTAACACTTGTGGTTTTGCTCAGCTGTTGGGAAGACCAGAACTTCTGACCTTTCCCAATAACTGCTGCCTTAGATTTAACCCTTAATTTCCTTCCCTGTATATCTAATCCTCAGCAACTCTTGTTGCTGTTAAATAAGGCAAAATGTAAAAAAAAAAAAAAAAAAAAAAAAATCTTTTTTTCCCTACAAGACCAGGGCACCATTTGGAATTCAAAACACATGCTTGAAAGAAAGAGGGGAAAGTCAGCCAGAAGGCACCCAAGCTATTAGGCTATGGCACAAGTGGGCCACCAGGACAAATCGAGCTGATAGAAAATTGCTAAACCTTCAACATGTGAGGCCTTAGGCTGGACACTTTGTAAATGTTCATAAGGCCATTTGAAGTCATGACCAAGCAGTTCCACAGAGTGAGAAGGTAATCAGTCTGAAGACAAAATCAAGACAAGCAGGAAAGGAAGAAAGATCTGTTATCTTCATGAAGAACCCCATTTCTGTTTTGTTTGCCTCCTACAGCGACAGAACGCAAAGTTGTATGGGAAGCATTAGAAGACACAGAGGTCAGGTTTTGAGGAGAGCTTTACTTCCATTTTTGTTTCTATCCAAAAGACATTCTGCTGAGTCCTCCTGAAAATTCATGCACATCTTCTGGCACCTAGGTTGTACCAGAGCTCTTTCAAGAATCTGGGTCCGGTTATGAGCAACTAAAGATCACCTGAATTTTTTTCCTATAAGCCCCTATTTTTGGGGTGTGAGGGGGTCCTTCATTCCACCGTTGTAAATTGGACTTGCAAGTGCTCAGCCACCTGCAGGGATTACTCTGGGCACTTTGAGGAACTTTGTGTTGACTGGATGTTACCTTTCTATCTAAAGATGTTCTTCAGGAATGCTCCATGCTGGAGTAGGACAAAGGCTTTAGCAAAACCTGCTTCTTTCTTTCAGTTAAGCATGTTTACATTAGCAAGACATCCTAAACTGTAACTGGTATTGTCTTGGCATAAAATCCCTTTTCATACTGAGGAGATGAGGTTTATTTTATAGGGACTACTGAATAAACAATTAAATGAGAAATAAATCCATATTCCCACCTTGAAATAAAATTAGGATTGTATAACATTTACTTTCCTCCAAACTGGAATAAGAAAATCCTTTCTCTCTTTGAGGGCAGGTGACAAAAGTAGAGATATGGAAGCATGACAACAATCTGTTTTGACTTCTTAACCCAAGAAAAAAACTGTGGCACTTCCAAATTGGAAGTTTTTATTTGAGTTTGCTGACTGGGCAGGAAACCATTAATTCTGAGTCATGTTCCTGGAGGGTGCTGTGCCACCTCTGAGCAGTGGTGAGATGCCTGCTGTCCCCGCAGCCAGGCACAGCTCCACCAGGGCAGAGTGCAGAGCCACAGTGGCAATGGCAAGTGAGGCCTGAGCACCCACTGCCATGAGGCAGTACTGTACATGTGGGATGGGACCAGCAGCCCCTGGGAGCTTTGCTCTGGGTCAGTTCAGCAAACCCAAAAGCTTATGGTTGGGTTGAAGAACTTGAAAACAAAGTCTTTTTATTTATTTCTTCTGCTTTCCCCTCCCCACATGCACAAATTCCCAAGGCTGACATTATTCCGCATAACTTTTTTAGTCTCTTTTCCTGAAAAGCCCCTTACTGCTCAGCATGGGGGGGGGGGGGTGGGGGGCAGGCAGGACCCATGGCAGTCCCCTATGGTCCCAGCTTGGCCCTCCTTGCTCACCCTGCCTGGGGGTGTGTGTGTTAGTGTCTTGCCCCCTCTTTCCTCACTTGGAGGGGGGAGGTGAGTGGTCCTGTGCCAGGGACATCCAGCCTCTCCTGGTAGACAGCAGTGGCCTGGGCGCAGTCCCGCGTCAGGCACTGTCTTGCCATGCTCCACGCCATCTACCAGTGCTGTCACTGCATAACACAACATTAACAAGTGCTCTGATTACAATGCGCTGTGAAAAATCACATCTTCTAGTGCAAATGTTTATCAAAAGCATAAACCAGGGTAAACGTTCTTTGTTTAACTGCATCTATATATATTTAGATATAGATACATCTACTTCATTGTATCTATATCCCTTAGAGTTTATTATACTTTTTGCAATCTTATTTTAAAATTATTAAATAGATACATTAAATTAAATCCTGAATAAATGCATTGGGCCTGAGGCTAGTCAGAGGAAAGTATTACTTTCTAAAGCAAATGTTAGTATAATTTACTTTCTGTCCCCTAACACTTTTGTAATTTCCATATATAAAACATACTGATAGCTCCCAGGACATGATACTGGAAAGTAAGTCCTAGAACATGTGGAACAAGTATTAATTCAACTGACCAAAAAGCGAGAGAGTATGATACAGGGAAACATCCTAAACATATAATGAAAAAAATGAGGAGAACCAGGACAAGAGAGGCCTCAGCACTGTGTTAAAGTAGATATCGTCATTGTATTAAAGCACTGTAGGGATATGAATTACAGACTATTAGAGTTGAGATACCAGTAAACACCTTTGATCCACCACTGTAAGGGACTAAAAGAAAGTGTTTGCAGAGACGCAAGCCAGTTAAGCCTGAAGTCTGGCTCTGCATATGTGCATTAGCATATATGACAAACAGAGCAATCCTAATTTATTCCATCTGGTTTTAGGCAACACATAACATGCCAGGACAACCCTGGCCCTCCATGGCCCTGCCTTTGGGGTCTATATGCTGTTTACAGGATGATGTAAAGAGAAACCTCCCTCTGTTGCTGCTCTGAACTTGGAAACTGGCCCTTATGGAGGGCAGCAAGAGATCAATGGAGTTTTCTGCCTTGCACACAGGTCTTAATTCAAATGTAAATACGATCCTGCTGAACAGTGATTTCATTTTTCATCCTCCTTCCCCCCACTTTTGGATCTCAGTGTCAAATGAACATCTGATCTGCAGTCGTCATATCTGAACGGCAATCAACATATGTTGCAAGGGGTCAACCAAAGGTTGCACAGCTCCAGCCCCCTGCGTGCTGATTCCTGTTCTGCACGTCTCCAGCACAGCACAAAACAACACCCTGGTTATTCTGGGCTTCCAGGAACCAAGCCCCTAGGAGACAAGTGCCAAGGAGGTAGCCTGTGTTATCTTTGCAGTATTTTGAACCTTCACCATCGGGGTTGTCAGGTTTACTAAAGCCAAAAGTCTTGGACATTCCTTCTAGTTTGAATCCCCCAAATTCAATATCCTCGTCCTTTATCAGATTTTTTCAAAATGCCTCTTCTTTCTTCTGGAGCTGTAAACATGAACCCTGGGTGTCTGTCAAACAACATCACATCTTCCTTCTTTGCATATCGCCTCTTTCAGTTTCACTCCTATGCCAGCCTCAGCAGTTCAGGAATCCATTCAGTTTGTTCATCTCTAACACCATTGTGCAGCCTTCCACATGTACCCCTGACTAGTTATTTGCTTCACAAAGACTGTCTTGTATGCCACATTCCTCTTCAGTTTGGGGTAAGGAGTTGCCACAGGAGATTGGAGCCATGTGGGGATTGGGTAGATACGTGCTTTCTTGTTCGAAGGATTTTGGGACTTTCATCCCTTTGATTTTTCCCATCATTTTCAGATTTTCAATCCTGCCAAGCAACCACGTGGGAATCCCACACCACGTGCTTCCCACAGTGCCTTTAATTTCTGTACATTTCATTTCCTGTGCATAGCAGGCTTTTGGCTATTGCCAAGTTCATTATGCCTGTAGACATGCCCTGACAGCAGAAGCAACTTTGGCTGCTGATGGTATGTTTGATACTAATAAATGACATGGTACAAAAAGCTTGAGTTTTAGGAGCACACAAGCAAAGGCTGCAGCACTGAAGATCAGATCTTTCCGTTCTCAGCAAGGCTTTTGCTGTGTGACTGGAAAATACTTTTATTCAAGATGAATCACAGACTAAGACATAATTTTGTTAGTCACTCACACTAGCCAGAAAACAGGTTAGGGTAATGAGTAAAACATCAGCTTTCTTAAGGTCTAATAGAGAGTGGGGAAGGCTGGAAACAGCACTAGGCAGTAATTTGTAGCCAAAGTCAGTGTCTGTAAGTGGCTGTGAGAGGGAAACATTACTAGCTGCTTATCTTGATGCAAATGGATTGTTCTTCACAATTAGGTGCTTTTGTTAGAGCATCACATTACAGTATGTTACTATTCCAGCCTCAAGGGCATGCAGATAGTCTGATGTAGCCAATTTGGCTGACAAAGTATTAGGAGGCTGCCAATTTCATACAAACTCATTTACAAAGACACAAAAAGCTGAATGGTCTCAAATTCACAGTGGTTTTCTTTTGTTGTTGGTTTTTTTGTTTTTTTGTTGTTTTGTTCTTTTTTTTACTGGATCTCCAGGATCAAGGCGCAGGTTCTTACTTTTTCTCCTTTTTATTGTTAATAAAAATGAAATGTAACTGTATTTTCAGGACCCATACACAAAAATGAAATGTAACTGTATTTTCAGGACCCATACACTTACCGGGAGCACTTCAGTTCTGGGGAGCTGGCTCTGTCTCATTCATCTGACCATTGAAATGACCGGGAATTTTCAAATGCCAGTTTTCCTAGCCATTATATTATTACGTGGCCACATTATTCCTTTTCCTCACTGGTTTGTGTTTTTGTTTTTTTTTTTATTCCTTCAAGGGAACTATTCTGCATCAGGTTGAAATGTTTTCATGGGCTGGAACAACTCCAGTTTTTCAGTCAGGAAAGATTACTCCCTAACCAGCAAAAACAAAGACACAAACAAGCAATTTGTAACACTACAGTTCTGTGGAAATTCACATAGTGGTTTCAATCTGGTAGGAGGATCAAATAGTCTTTTTACAAAATCCTTTTGCTCTAAAATAAAGAAGCTTAAGAAATTACATACTAAAGTACCTTAAAAGAAAAGAGATCACGTTGCAAAATTAAGAAATCAAAGGCAGGAAACGCCAGAAGGAAGCTTTCCTATCCAGCCTCTCTTCTGCCCTCTTGTGTGACCGGAGTGACTCTTTAATTATAATTGCATTTTTTCCCTGTCTGCAGGGACTTTGCCTGCCCCTCTGAGCATATGCTGCTGACAGATGCTGCTCCGCTCCCTTGCAGCAAGAGGCCCCAGGTACCGTCGGAGCCGGCGCTCCGCTGGCAGCACTGCAGGTACAGAGTTGGAGTGACATCTCAAGCCCCTCGCATGGAGGACTCTAGCAGGACACAACCATCAATCAGGCTAACTTAGATAATAGCTAAATTAATGCCCGACAGCCTTGTCAGTGCCCCATTAAATTAGATCACTCTGTTGTGAGTCAGAATGAACTAATTTTCCTGCTATGCTTGCTGCCTGTGACAGCCCTTGGGCTACTTTAATCTTCAAACACCAGTGGTCAAGATGAGAGCTGTTTATTTTTTTCTCATGAAAATGACGAAGTAAGCTGCTTTTGTTTCTTCCTGGGCTTCTCAGCCTTCCCCAGCCAAATCAAAACTGGCTAGAGAAAGGATATTTTTTCTCTGTTTGCATAGGTCATTGGCTCCTGATGCACAGGGACAGAGGCTGAAGTCCAGGGTGGAATGTCATCTTTGGGAGCATTATCTTGTGTAGCTTTTTCACTCATTAGCAGAATGCTAGAGTAATGCCAATGTTTTATCTTAACAAAAAAGTCTGAGACTATGAAGATACAGAACTGGACAGCAAGGGCATAGCCTCTTTCCCTGATGCAGACATACAATGTTGACACTGCTTTCAAGACCAGCCCTGTGATGGAGCAATCCACCCCTAAGGAGGCGAGAAGCAAAAGGGGTTAAAGGAGAAACCACTCTGAAACCACTTCAGTGAAACTCTAGAACAGTCCCTCAGGGAATGGAAATGAACAAACCAGCTGCAGGATGCACTGCACAATGCAGGCCCCTGCCTCTCCCTGGCCATATACTAGAAATAGTATTAAAAACACCCTAGTCTTTGCCTCAAAGAGTACTTTTTACTGCATAGGCATCAATGAGAAACTAGCCGCATTGATGATGAAAGCCAGGTTAGGTCCTGTGTGTGGACTTGGGCGCACTGTTGAGTCCCAGGAAACTCTTGAGATGAAGGCAGAAAATTATATTCCAAGGGCAATGGCCAAGCAAACCACAGCAGGCTGGAAAGGCAGGATGGATGAAGGGCTGACTGCAGGAAAAGTCAAGTTAAGCAACTCCAGGGCTTCTCTCCAGCAGTAAGAAAAATGCATTAGTTTGGACTGTAGCTCCAGTGAATTTCCTTCAGTAAAAGCAGCCCTTGGAAGGATGAAGGTTCTGCGGTTATTTCCTGTGATTTAAGTCAAAATAACTATGCATATATACTCAACCAGAAAAGATTATCAAAATACCCTTATTTCTGCCTTTTCTCCTTTCTGAAGTAAAGAATTGCTTACTTACATGTTCTACATTTAACCTGTACTATAAGGTTTTAAAATCGGAGTATTCCTTTCTTGTTACTTTTTTTTTTTTTTAATTTTTATTAAGGAGTTTCTGTTGTAGTTCTGCAATCCGACTTCAGACCACAAAGGCAGAGGCAAAATAACAAGCGGGGTATAGGCGGAGGATGTATGTACTGCAGCTCAGCCCTGCATGGTAGTACCCATGCACTGTGAAAGACAGCAGGCGCAAATTTAAGTTCAAAGAATCCACAGGTTACATGAGCAACTTGGTGAAGAAATGTCAGTTAGAAACAAGCAGCAGAGAACAGCTCTGCCTTCCTATTGCTGTGGCTTTGCTTGGTGACGATGACATACAAAGATTAAGTCTAACTGCATGAGCTCCAGTTGTTTATCTCCTTTATTATCATCGCCAGTAAGTGAAGGAGATGTGTGGGTGTCACCTGCAAAAAAAGAGAAGTTGCATTTCTGAGAGAAAAACATCTGCAGATCAGAGAAGGCAAATGATCTTAATTCGTGCATATCCAGTTTCCTTCCTGTCACTAATCTGCAGCACTGCATTCAGCCTCCTGGATTTCCTTAGCTTTATTATGCTGAAAGAGAATGCAAGAGAGAGAGGCAGAGGGGCTTGAGCAATAGGAAGTGCCCAGAATGATTGCAGATCACCAGGGTCATTTGTAAATCACTGATAGCCTGGCTCCCAGGGCATAGAGTTTGATTTTCCCTCCGCTCTCCTCCCATCTGCTGCGCTATGGAGATTTGCAACAAGAAAAGCTATCTGCTGTGCAATCAATTTACAGAAGAACATTTTGTTTAGGCTGCTATTGAAGGATGTTAGCAGAAGCTGGAAGCCCTGGGTCAACACCCATGACATGAGTATTAGTGTCTGTGCAGAAGATGTAGAAGATGTGGTTCTTTTGTGCTTGCATGTTTGTGTCTGTGACAGAGTGAATGTCTGTGCACAGTTAAACACTGCTTGCTGCATATATTGCACAGAAAGCACTATTTTAAGAGAGATTGAAAGCATAGGCATCTCCTACATTGGATCTACCGAGGGATACTTTATGTATATACATACAATCCACTGTACAAACACAGATGCGAGCTTTTGTCTTTTCTCCCTGTCATTATGTATTTACGTAAAAGTAAAATAGAAAAAAACCCAGTGAGCATGTGTCTTGGATTGCACATCAAGCACAGTATGCTCATTGGGCCTAAGATACTTTTAGATTAATGATTTTTGACTTGTCTGTGTGCTGACGTGCCTGGGCCAACTCATTAGTCTCTGAGATATAAGAAGTATCAGAAAAATGAAAAACTATAAATTTAGACTACCTGTATTTAAAAATAAGACTTTCCTCCAGCTTCAAATTTGCTATAATTTGCTCTAGCCCTGTATTTGAAATATATTAATAAGATTCTCCCTTTTATCACTAAACTCAGTGCAAATACTGATGACCATCCCTTTTTGACCGCAGATCAGAGAGTGGATTCCCTGTGACTCTGCTAGCTGTTCTAATCATCAGGCAAGAGCGCATGCTGCACTCTTCTTGTGCCCCAGCTACAGCCCAAGCAAACCAAGGACTTGACTAATCCTTCTCACCCAAGTGCAAAATACAACATTCACCTTCCCCACTAAACAGACCTCTTTACAAAAATTAAACTCACTTGTTCTTGATAGCTGCCATAATGAATGCTTGCTCAATAATGATTAATTCCTTGTTCTTGCAAACAACAGGTTCTTGTGTCCGTTTACTGAGGGGAGGAAGCCAGCTGATGTTAGTATCATTAGTTGTGTGAGGAAGTTGCACATCTGTGCAATTTGCTGTGGGAGTGTCTTCTTCCCTCATGTAAATACTGGGTTGCAATCTGGGTCAACAAACTAATGTTTCGAACTTTTAACTAGACAACAGCACAAGAAAATTATCAGAACCAAAGATCTGTGAAATTTGAGGCACTGATCAATCCAGTGCTGCCTCTTGTTGAATGGCATGAGTACTAGCAGCTGAGTATCATCCTCAGATCGGTTAGAGTGAGCTCACTCTGTAATCTCTCCAAGTTTAGGATCTCAGACCCATGCAGATTGAAAAGGCACAGCAAAATGCTAAAGGATCCAAGGCAGGGGGTAAATACAGGGAACCAACAGCTTTAACTTGCTAAAAGCAAACTGTTTTTGCACTGGGAACAGGAAACCAAGAGGCAGTGCAAAGGATGTCACAGGTGTTGGGAGGGCCACTTACTGTGCATACCTATGTGACTCATCATCACTGTGAACGCTGGCTTGCACTCATCTGCCCCTCCTCCCCCACCTGGAACCAGTGGGCTCATCCTGCCTGGCCTCTCCATGCTTCATCTCTGCTAGGGTATCATCTGGAAAGCACTTGGGCTGGCACTATGCTGGGCTAGAAGTTGTGACATATACAGACTATACATGTGACACAGGCAGGAGTGATGTGCCAGTCCCTGCTTGAGGAGATTAAAAATGAAAAAAAGAAACCAAGAGGGAAGCAGAGGCATGGTGCTCATGCAGACATGTATGAAACTCAGTATTTATGAGGGCAGAAAGCACAACCGGGCCATTCTTCACACTGCTTTTAAGCTCTACCCACTGCACCACACCACATGTGCACGTGCATCTTGTGGGGGACCCTCTGCTCCACGAGAACAAGAGGAGCTGGTGCCTTGAGCCAGGAAATGTCCAGTCTGGTCACACAAGCTGCAGGGCAAAATGGCTTCTTTTATAGAAGAATATGTATTTCTCTATGCATTTCTCCCATCCTACTGCACCTTGCACCACAGGAAACTGCCATCAAATGTGCCTGTGTGTCCTGTGTGGATCTGCCTGCTTCTCAGGAACAAAAGGACCTAATACCTGTCTGATAACTTGTAGACTTTGGTTGGGGTTTTTTTTTGTACTGAGTTTTCCTGTGGTCACAGAGTTGCCCCATCTCTCACAGACTTTCTATTACTCCAAACGCCCCCTAGCACTTATGGACAGTGGATGACAACTTTTGGTTACCAGAAGTCAGGGTTGGGAAGCATGTGTCCATTTAGAAAGGAGATGACGTATTTGCTGTTGTGGGAGTGAAGGAGTATGAAGAGCAGGGCATGGCAGTACACTGTGGTAAGGGGGTATGGGAAACAGAAGGCAGCAGAAAGTCAACGATTTGTGTCAGAATTTGTCTGTGACACCAGGCTGGAGCCTTGTAAAGATCGTCTGAACTATTGCTCTTCAGGAAAGATCAGGGATATAGCTCATTACACAGCAAGGAGGCAAGCTAAAGTGATGTGTCTGGCTTGGGAGCAGGAGGTTCATACTGACTCACATTTTTTATTCTTCATGAGGATTGCCAGAGTGCTGACAGGGCACCCTTGGCATACATTCCCTTTGCAAACTGCGGAATTTGCTTTGCATACCAAGAATAAGTTAGTCTGCAATTTATTCTTGCAAAGATTGCAAGCAGACTCATGTACAGCAAGAATAAAGACATGCCTGATCAAAAAGTTAAATCTACTACTATGTGTATTAATATGCATCATACCTTCCACTCTCTAGAACAGACTGAATCCTATTCCTTCATCTATTCCTGCAGATACCGTGAAGCTCTTTGAATCTCTGGGTAGCTAAGAAGCTGGTCTAAGACACCTTCTGTCCCTACAATGCAACAGTTTGGTGACCAGGATCCACTGGGATAAGGGGCCATGAGAAAGTCTTGCAGAAGCAGTGTGATGTGGAGATGACACAGAGAAGCAGAGATAGATAAGCTTTATCCTCAGTACTGCCTCTGAACTTTAATTGGCAACTTCCTATGTTTCTTCCTCACTGAGTCTCTCTGGGCTATGCGTTACTAGTCACTACATTTTTGTACAGTACATGGGACCCCAAGTCTTGGTCAAGCTCCTCATATTGTAGTTCAAATGACAGTGATAACTTCAGAAGGTGTCATATTAGATCCTTGTCCCTTCCTCAGCAAATGTCAGCCCTAAAAGCCATGGAGGGGAAAATATTATAAAAACAAACCTGCAAAGTTGCAGGGGCTGGGACAGAAACACATAAATGTTCTTGTTTTCTTCCTTCCACACATTTCACTTCCTTTCTGATAGGCCTCTTATTTACCATTTGGAACACATCTGGCCATCAGGGTTGTGGTCTTACCAAAGCTTATTTTTCACTTTATCACTTATATGGCTACATGAGTCATCATCAAGGGGAAGCTAAGAAAGCAGTATCAACAGAGAGCTCTGTAAGTGGTATCTCTCGTTTCACAACCCAGAAACCACAGGTAATCCCCCTCACGCTGCATTCAAGCACAGCTCTGCTCCAAAGCAGTTCCACCAAGGGAGAGAACTGCTGATGCTTGACTCGTAACAAATGCACAACATCACAGTACTGGGGGTGATGTAAGGCGGAGGAACTGCATACACTTCAAGCACATATACACAAGCCAGAAGAAGAATGAATGTTTCTCAGAGGGCACGAGAAACTTCTTTTATGGTTCTCTAGCCCCACCTCACCTCCCCAAATTAGAACGTACTGAAAATGCTTTTCCCCAAACGGAACATGTGTGTATGGTTGGGAGGGGGTAAACATATACACATCTAGTCGGTTCAGTGAGTATATAATGTTTCTTTTACAGTTACACTAGTGTGCTTTTCTGTTCCCTGAGCCTTGCTCTGTGTAAGGTCTCCTTGCATAAATAGTGCATGCTGCTCAGTGACTGCTGATTGCCCTGTTCTCTGCTTGGCAAAATGTGGCCCTTTCTAATAAATAATAAAAAAAAATCCCTGAAGAAGCGTGCTGTTTGAATGCATTGGTCAGCCCTTTTGCAAACTAGATCTTACTGTCTTGCTTCATCCTGGGAGACCCAAAACTCTTGAGGCTTTCCACATGCATTTTGTATCAGAACATAAACACAAAGACCTATGCTCCATCTGGCAACAGTGTCTTTTTTCCAACAAACCTATCTGCTCCAGTGGAAGATATTAAGCCTTCATGGTGGACTAGCTTGTCCTGAAAGAATGTCTTTCTATCATTAGCTAGCAATCATCTCATGGCCTTTAACAGGAGCTTTGAGAAATTGTCTTTATGATTTCCATTTTATGCAACTGCAATCATTGTGAACACAAATACGTATTTATATTACCGTAATAATCAAGGATCTATTTTTTTCACACTGTACAAGCCCAAACAGTGATATTCCAAGAGTTTAGTGGGTAAAAGCAAAACAGATGAGAGCTGATTGACTGGGAAATAGAATACAAGAAAATGCAAGGAACTGTAATGTGATTGGCATGTGTAACAGTTGCTTTTAAATTGGGTGTATAACCAAGGAAAAAGGAATGAAAATACAGGAATATATATTGTTACTGCCTTTCAGGCTTAGCTGGCTTTGTTTTCAGTCAAGAACCAGTTTCACGCTTGAGAAGGGGAAAACATTTTACATCTCTCTGCTACACAACAGTGAACTGTCAGCAGTGACTGTTTGGGATTTACACTGGGGCAAGAGTGTGAAATTTGGAACTGGAGCCATCTTTTTTTTCCCCCCATAACAGCACATATAACCTGTCGCAGCCAGTGATCTGCAGAGGAGTGTCGCCAGTTTCTGGCTAACTGGTTGAACAGTCTCTCTCTTCCCAGGCTCTGACACCTTCATTAACTTTCTCTCTGCTCCCCTGCATCATTCCTGGACTCCACTCCCTTGTATCATTCCTGGAGAGTTTTGATAGGATGCTGTCAGACACATGTGAGGGAGAGGTTTCCTTGCACTGGAAGGAAGAGCTGATCCCATTTTCCTTCTCTGACAAACTATGGTGCTTTCTCCTGCCAGCATGTGACTCAGGTAGAACTGGGCTCTGCATTTTATGCCTCACCCTGACCTTGACTGCAGCATTGTATCCACTTCATTCATTAATTGCAACAGTCCTCTTTACTGCAGGCTGTAAAAGGGGAGTAATAAACCTAATGGCATTATGTACTGCAGTCTCCAGCTCATGTTTCTCATTCCCTCAAAGAAAAGACTGCTCAGGAGAAGGGACTGCTGCTTAATTAACCTCCTTCTGCAGTGAGGAAGCCTTGGCAATTGGATCATATTAATTTAGATTTCAACACCGATGCTCTATTGTCAAATACCTTTTATTTCAAAGGAGCCCTCCATTCCTTGGATCATAACAAATTTGTCATCTGCAGCCCCTTGGCCTCCGGGTTCCAGCTGCACTTGCAAATATTAACTGACAGGATAGGGAAACTGGTTACAGTGATGCTGAATGAAAGCACAAGCACCGTGTCCTCTTTGCAATATCAGCATGTGCTGGTATTTGTTTAGCAAATACTGAATTTCACTGATGACATCAACTGCAGGAGGAGATACCTCTACATTAGAGCTGAAATCTCATTCCCTAGAGAAATAGTATGGCAACACATAAGTTGGTTTGAAGGACTAAAACAAACATACAAGCACAGAAGCTATCTAATGGTTCTTTTACCCTCAAATCTAAGGTCTCTGCTCCTGAAGCAGAGCTCTCTTGATATGGCTTAGTGAGCCTTGTGCACAGAGAGGACAGCTATGTGAGAAGAGTTTCTTCAAAACCTCAGAAGAAATTTAGCCATCCACTTGGCAAGCCTGGGTCCTGAGAAGATGAAAAGCCCTACTGTGAAGAAAGAGAGACACAAAGAACAGCTGCACATTCAGAACAACCTTCTCTTACAGGCAAGCAAAACAAGGACAAACAGAAGCTCTTCAAGGAATGAGATACTCTGAATCAACAAAACCACAAATCAATACGGGATCTGTATTCCCCAGGGACAAGTACCTGAAAGTGATTTAAATAAGTCAGGAACTCCTGAGCCACCAGATGTACAAAGACCAATTCAGGTACTACAAGGCTGAACTATGCATGCCACCTAAATAATCCATTAATATTTTAGGACATGGATTCTTCTAAAAGCCTTTGAGTTCTCCATATACTTTGAGAAAGCCCCATATAAGGCCAAAATGTTGGATCATCTTATCTTTTCCCTGCTGAATAAAGCAAATAATTTTGCAAAAGGTTTGCAGATGCTTTTACTTAAGAAGTATTTCAGGAGAAAGCTTGAAGCTTGAATCTTTCATCTAGATGGGGAGCCTGACTGTTGAGCTTTTATTTCTTTCACGTGGCAAGGAGGATGGAGAAAAAGTGGAAGTAGCTCCATTTTCTCAAAACTAAAATGGTAACCCTTACCTCTGTAAAACCTGTTTCCTTTTGTATTGAGATTTTTAGGTTATGAAGGGCTAATTCCAGTATGGAGCAACTCCAGTGCTGCGGAAAAAAACCGTGGAGATCTTTTTAGTGGTGTATGTGTCTATGCAGTGTGATATATCTGCAAACCATACTGAATTATCTGAACTGAAAATGTGAAAAAGCAAAGGCAGCCTGCAGTGAGAAAATGAGACCTTGTATAGAATCCACCTGCCAGTGAAGCAGTTAAAAAGATGGACTTCTTAGAACAGCAGTGATTGTCATTTGTGTATGACACTCAGTGGGCTATGATTGCCTCAGACAATACTCATATACTGCAGCACCTGGTGAAGACCATGTGATGATCACTATGTAGCCCACTACATTTTCAATAGTTAGCACGGGTTTAATGCCGAGCTAAGCTATTTGACAGGTGTGAATGAGAATAAGGGCTTACTCTCACAACAGAGGGTGGGGCAGAAAGACTTGATTGTGTGTTTTTTATTTCCTGTAAATGTGTTTCTCAGAAGGTTTGTGGGCACGTATCTCCCTCCTCTGGTGCACAATAAAGTAACACCCTGGTAGAAGATGAGAGATTTATTGTGGCAAAAAATTAAAACTGGGGAAGAGTACTCAGTGAAGGAGCACAAATACTTAATAAATCTCACAGGAGAAGCCTTTGCTTCTCCATTTCATTATACTATCTTCATATAATACAAATGTAATAGCTTTCTTCTACACCTGGGCACCTTGTATTCATGAATAGTTTGCCCTAGAAATAGTTCAGAAATTTGTGTCAAATCTCCATGAAGGTCGAAGAAAGTGTATCTGCCCTGATGAGCAACGCTGACAAACTGGTAACAATGAAGGAGGAGAAGGCTGAGGTACTCACCAATTTTTCACTGTCAACCTCTCTTTCCACACCTGTTAGGGGATGGACTGCAAGGCAGGGACTGGGGGAGCAAAGTACCTCCCATTGTAAGAGAAGATCAGGTTTGTGACCACCTGAGGAACCTGCATATATGTAAGTCTATGGGATCTGATGAGATGCATCCCAGAATCCTGAGGCAACTGGCTGATGTAGTTGCCAAGTCGCTCTCCGTATATTTGAACCCCATTTTTGAGAAAGATAGAAAGGAGAACCCTGGGAACTACTGACCTGTCAGCCTCACTTCTGTGCCTGGCAAGATCATGGAACAGATCCTCCTAGAAGCTATGCTAAGGCACATGGAGGACAGGGAGGTGATTCAAGACAGCCAGCATGGCTTCACCAAGGGCAAGTCCTGCCTGACCAGCCTAGGGGCCTTCTTTGATGGATTAACTACATCAGTGGACAAGGGAAGAGCTACAGATGTCGTCTATCTGCGCTTCTGTAAGGCCTTTGACACGGTTCTCCATAACATCCTTCTCTCTAAGCTGCAGAGATACAGATTTTATGGGTGGATTGTTCAGTGGATGAGGAGTTGTTTGGATGGTCACATCCAGAAGGTAGTGGCCAATGGCTCAATGACCAGATGGAGCCTGGTGACAGGTAGTGTCCTGATCCAGAGCTGGATTGAGAGCAGCCCTGCAGAAAAGGACCAGGGGATACTGGTGGATGAAAAGCTGGACATGAACCAGCATTGTGTGCTTGTAGCACAGAAGACCGACCGTATCTTGGGCTGCATCACAAGAAGTGTGGCCAGCAGGTTGAGGGAGGTGATTCTGCCCCTCTACTCCACTCTGGTGAGACCCCACTTAGAGTACTGCATCCAGCTCTGGAGCCCTCAGCACAGGGAAGACATGGACCTGTTGGAGCAGATCCAGAGGTGGGCCACAAAAATTATCAGAGGGGTTGAACACAGTTCTATGAGGACAGGCTGAGAGGGTTGAGGTTGTTCAGCCTGGAGAAGAGAAGGCTCTGTGGAGACCTTATTTCAGCCTTTCAGGCCTTAAAGGGGGCTTATAAGAAAGATGGGGACAGACTTTTTAGCAGAGCCTATTGTGATAGGACACGGGGTAATGGTTTTAAATTGAAAGAGGGTAGATTCAGACTAGATATAAGGAAGAAATTTTTTGTGATGAGGGTGGTGAAACATAGGAACACATTGACCAAAGAGGTGGCAGATGCCCCATCCCTGGAAACATTCAAGGTCAGGTTGGACGAGGCTCTGGGCAACCTGATCTAGTTGAAGAAGTTTGTGCTCATTGCAGGGGGGTTGGGCTAGATGGCCTTTAAAGGTCCCTCCCAACCCAACCCATTCTATGATTCTAAGATTCTATAATCTTCTCTGAACTCCGTTCTTTCAGTCCTATCAGACTGATTCTGTTTCTTACCAGGACTATGCAGAGACCCATTTCCCCATTTTACTAGTTTTGTTTATTCACAAAAATGGCATGACTGTTAAGTTTCCAGTCCACATGGTTAAATATATGTAGATCTATACTTGACACTTACTACAGTGAGTCCACACTCATGGCCAATGACAGAGAGCCTAAAGAAGTGGCATTCATCTCATCTAACTTTAGACACCTCCCGTAAACAGGTGATTTCTCTCCACTGATTTGAAGGGGGGCTCTGGAGAGCTACCTTAGATACAGACACCTGCACTGGCTAGCAGCCTGCCTTAGGTAGTTCCCAGAGGAAAACCTTCCCACCTCTTGAGCTCCACTTCACCTTCTGTTTTGTTCAGCTTCTGTTTGAGCTGGCTACTCTGTCAGAAATCCTGGGAGAAAATATCATTGGCCTAGTTCACATCAGCTGGAAAGCAAGAGAGATCCTGACAGGGAGTAGCAAGATATCACTGCTGACATCCATCTGTAGAAGAGCAGGTATGTCCTTGTAGGTGGGTAGAAAACTGCTTGCTGCTCCTCCAAATGCTCTTGTGACCTCCAGCCCCACTGATGAGAGTAGCAGGGCCTTTGCTTTACAACCAGAGAGGCTCTAAGGGACTGCTCCTGTCTGCTTGTCACCCAGACCTGGGTATTAACCAAGTGCTTGCAGAAGGAAGACTCATCTCCTCCAAGTCTGGAGTAACTTTTGCCTAAGCAAGACTGGTCAAGGTGATGCAGAAAATTCAGATTAAAGGAGAAATCCTTATGGTGCAGACTTCGTTCTTTATTACAGTTAAGGGAGCTATCTTCAAAGGAGGTAGTGTCCCCCTGCACACACACACACACCCTTCCCAGATAAATCCACATAATACAACAGCTTCAAAAGAAACTGCTATTTTAAGAACAGAAATATCTTGACCCCTTTTACAACTTGATTTTTAAATTATTCTGACACTGGTTTGTCGATGTGCCAGGCTAACAAGGGACAAAAAGAATAAATACATCACTATAGTACTGAAAGAAGGCATTAACCGAAATGTACTTTCAAACAGGATAGGCTAGTCAGCACCTCAACTAAGACTTCCTACTGGACACTTCATTTTCAACTAGAGCAGCACATCCCCTGTTACAATGGATGTATGTATTTGTACATATTTTGTATGTATTAATACATACAAAACCACTCCTTGCTAGACCCAACAGTCAGTTCTGTGAGCATTTACACAATATAAAACAGGCAATTATTTTAAAATTTCAAGACACTAAAATGATCTTTCTAGAAGGACTGATTCTGCCCTAATGGTTCATTGCCATCTAAACAAACAAAAGGTGCTGCCAGAGCTTGCTGTGCTGTCAGTGATATTTGGACACGTTCAACTAACATCATCAGGTAGTGTCATGATTTGCACCACTGTCAGCAATGGGCCTCAGCTCTCTGGCTCTGACCCGCTGAAATGTGCTGAATGATAATGGTCTAACCTCATCCACTGCTCTTAACTCCTGCCTAGCTAAGTCCAAGTGTTTCCTCAGATCAGTTAGAAGACAAGCCTGGGAAAAGAGGTTGCTTCTGCTTCTTGAAGGTCATCTGCTTCTGGCTTTTGGGTAAAGCTGTGCTGCGGACCCCCAGCAAGAAAATCCTGACCCAGCTTTTCACACAGGCTGGTGTGGTTGGGCTCAAGACATTCAAAGACTTCACAGGAAGACAGGCGACACAGGCTACGTGCAAGCCCTCAGAGAAGAAAAACTCTGTAGGCCTGAGTGCTTGCTAAGAGAAAAATAATTAGAAGGCTTTATAGGACCCAGAGCTTCACAGAAGCAGACAACTGCCAAAGAGCTACTTAGCTCAAGTGGCTTCACAAAACTCCCTGTCTCTGTACCATGACTGCTCAGCTAACCATGGCAGCGGCACAGTAACCAGTCTATGGTGATGCGGGGGACGGGAGTACACTGCCAATCTGAGCCCAGCCGTCCTCTAAGAGCTACAACACTCAGATGAGCCTGAGGTGTTGCCTGAAGTAACTGTGTCTCGCAGTGGGAAAGGTACAAGCAACAGCTCTACTCTTGATTTTTACCTGGTTGCACAGAAATTTGGCTTTTCCCCTTGAATACAAGGGTATTCCAATTCTCCAAAATTTTAATGATTTGGGGTAAAAATGTTATCCACCCAGTATTCAGGGGTCATTTGGATTCATAGTGTTATTTGACCATGATGAAGAAATAGATGAAAATTGGAATATTTGGATGATGACTCAGCAGTGTTCAGAGTGAGGGTTGCTAATTATGGTGCAGGGGATGTGTGCTACAAACCCAGACACAGTGAGGTTTTGCAGTACATCAGTGAGCTTTTGCACGCAAAGGCTGAGCAACTTGCTAAACAACAGAAAGGTAGAAACTGATACAGGGTTGGTATATTTTTGGTTAAAAATACATAAACATATAACCTCAACCCAAGCCCTCACAATAATAAAAGAAACTAAGCATCTGTACATGAGCAGTCTTTGAGCTAGAAAGAGATAAATAAATAAAGCAGAAGGAAAGAAATGAATCAAGAATTAAAAGGAAAATCTAATAATAAAAGAGGAAATGAGAAAATACAGAATATGATCCTGAAATTTAACGCTTACCTATGCCTTTATTGCTTTCAGAATAAAATGGCAACGATCCTAATTTTAAATAGTTCCCTGTGTATGCCCAACACTTAG
This sequence comes from Falco punctatus, assembly GCF_963210335.1. Lineage (NCBI taxonomy): Eukaryota > Metazoa > Chordata > Aves > Falconiformes > Falconidae > Falco > Falco punctatus. The sequence continues at coordinate 15,611,990 of NC_137588.1, read as the reverse complement.
GAATTTGATTGCTTTGCTAACTTTGACCCAACTGTGCAAGGCAGAATGATTTTAAATGACCGAAATGACATTAAAAGATTCTGCAAGCCATTTCCCTGCCTTTAAACTTGTAGAGTTCGCACAGCATTTCAGTGCTGTCCCTGGACTGAAAAAAAGGGGTCCATTCTCGCATGGGTGCTTTTGAGTCACGGATATTAAACAAAGAATGCTCAGACGTGGTGGGAGAGATCATGTTTTTCCTCTCCAGGCTCTGGAGTGGATTCAGTACGCTCCCGTTTGCGGTAGGTCTGCTTGTGGGTGTGCCGGTGGAAAGGCACCGGGCTTCAGCAGCACCCAGAGTCACAGAGAGCCGCATTCACGCCGCCACCGTGGAGCACGCCGCGCTCCGCGAGCCCCTGCGGCAGGGTGAGGCCCGCACTGTCCCCGGGCCGCTGCCGCCCGCTCCCCCCGCCAGCCCCGGCGCGGCCCCTCCCCACCGCCCGGCACGGCACCGGGGTTCATGCCGGGACGCCCTTCTCGGGCTCAAGGGGACACCCAGCACGAGAGAAGGAAAAGCAGGCGGTAGGGAGGTGTGAGGGTGACGCGTTGGGGGGGTGTGTGTCCTCCCGCCAGGTGCTCCTGCCCCCGGGAACGGCACCGACACAAGCGCGAAGGGGCGCGCTGCCCCCCCGCCGCCGGCCGCCCCCCGCCCCGCCGCCAGCGCGCCCCCCTGCGGCCGCCGCCCGCTGCGCTGCTGCGGCCCGGCTGGGGCAGCCCCGGGGCCGCCGGGCCGGGCGGCGGGTGGTGCCGGCCGTCTCTGCGCGGCGGGCCCCGGCTGCTGCGGGCTGCGGCGGCGCTGGGCCCCTCCTGCCGCCCCCCCTGCCCGGCCGGCTGGAGACGGCAGTCGGCTGCTTGCAGCCCCCGGCACGCACGCTCGCCCTGCACACCCCTCCCCCGAAGGGCCGCATCCTGGCTCTCCTCACACACTGATCCACAGCCCTCCTGCCACAAGCGGGGGGGCAGGAGGGCGCAGCCGGGAAAGGTGGCAGTTCCCGCTATCTCGATGAGTGGCGTTTCCCCACCTGCTGATCCATCAGGATCAAAATTCTCCTTCTGCATTTAAAGGCCCGCAGGGGGGTCACTGACAACGCCCCAGAGATTTTGGGGTGTGCTTTGCCTCCGCTTTGAGCCAGCATCTAACTGCAGTGCTGCAAGAGCAGGAGGCTCGGCTGACCCAGCTGGAGGGGAAGCGGCCGTGTCCCTGCTGCCAGACTGCCTGTGCCTTGTGCTGCGAGGCACGGGGGGCTGAGCCCTCCCTTCGACACCGGCAGCTTGGGAGCGGAGCCTCAGCACACTGCATGTGGGAAAAAGAGTTTGGAGGTGCCTCTTCTGCTGAGATCCCGTTCAGCCTCTCCCCAGGGTCCCAAGGAATCTGAAGCATTTCCGAAAGTAACAGATGTTCTTGCAAGCAGTGTCTTTTGGTGCTGAGTACCAGAGGTCTCCCAGGCCTGGCTTGGACAGTTCCCCCATGGGAGGATGTGGGGAGGGGAAGAAAAAGGTCGGAGGGCTGTGTGCTGATTCTTTCTCTCTATGAATGCAAACCCAGGGAACTGGAGGCTCCAGGAGGTTCACCACAGTTCTCACAACTCCGTTCACTCCATAGTGCTCACTTGTCTCAGTCGGTAAACAAAACCCGATGGTACAAAACCCAGCAACATGCTTTCCTTGGTCTAGTCAACTATTCCTGGCTTGAGCTTGTCCTTCCTGGTTTAAACCTGCGCAAGACAAACTGTGACTCCATCCCAGGAGAGCAGGAAATATTCCCCACGTTCCTCGTAAGCTCTCAAACTACTAATAATATTTTGGGCTTCTCCTCTCACCCACGTGCAGTGATATGCCTTCAGCCCCCTAACAGTTAAGACAATTGCAGCAATGAGCAATGCATGATGATGATGAAATTATCAGGAGAATTAGCCTCTGCACAAACATGTCCAGAGGGCTCCCAGTGTTTTTTTCCTGTGTGGAAATCCCACCAGAACAGCTACAAGGGTGCTACACACCTGCAGTGCCTCACCTGCTGACTGGGGAATGGGGCTGTAGTGACTGTGCAGTGAGGAGCGGAACTTGAAGGACCAGATTTGTTCAAGCTCCTGGCTGGATCCCCGTGATATTTATAGCACCTTCTCCTTCTCTTATGTAGCACTTGACATAATGTGCCTTGTGTGCCTTGTCTGGGGCCATGTTAATCTCTGCAACCAGACCTCAGTGCAAATGGGTCACCTGCAGAAGGGCCCGAAGCTTTCAGCTGTGATCTGCCCAGCAGGACTGAGAGCAATACAGAGTAGAAAAAGCAAAGAGCACGTTCCCTTCTTGAGGACATCCGATGGGGGGCCCCCGCTGTGCTGGGCACCCATTCAGCATTAAAGCAAAGACCAGCAGTGCTGAGGAGGGTACGAAAGGAAAGACTTCGCTCACACTTGTTTCATAGTTACCCTCAATATTTCATCATTCCTGCCTAGGGCACAGAATTGCTGGTTCTGAGAATATAGTATGCCAAATGACATTTGGCTGTGGTAGACCTGTTTTACAATGACGTTTCGTACAAACCCACAATTCTCAAACTGAAAAGGGGGAGGGTTTGCGAGAAATGAATTCTTCAGGAAGGTATGGCAGATGTTTTTCTAAGAATACACCACATAATAACACATAGTACTCTTGGCAAAGGGTCAAGGTGAAAGGATATATATTGCCCTGCCCATCTATTGAGGAGGTCTAATGAGAATAGTGTTGTGTGCTCAGCTCATTTTTTACTTCTTTTTACGTTATTTTTTTGCCATCCATTTATAGCAGAGTCTTTAATTAATTTGCTGTACTTAAATATTTCTGAGGGATGCTGAATTTAGAGAAATTAAACTGAGATTCACTCCCTCCATCCTTTTATTTTCCCTCTTCTTTTGGGCTGGCAAGTTACAGCGGTCAGCAACTGTAGTTTCTTGTTACAACGGCAACCACAGCCCACTTACAGGCACGAGATGCAAGATTACAAAATCTGTCCCTAAGGCCATGGTGAAGATGGCTGCACCATAAATGTGAAGCATGTATATGTGGGTGTATTTAAGGAGAGGGGAGCGGAAAAGCTAGCAATGCTTTTAAGATTTGAGGCCCACTCTTTAATGTAAAAGGTCTGCGCTTCCTAGAAAGGGGGGAACCTTGTGAGTTACTTATTAAGCTTCAGGGTGCCAAACCCCAGAGTTACAGGAACATCTGTTCAGACACTTGTAAGAAAAGTTCCCTTTGCACCATTTTCCTGGGGCTAAATCTTGCTTTAGCTTGTATGACTTGTGTCTGTTAGTAAATCAAACAGGCCGAGGAACACTCCTGGGAAAACATTTCAGCCTCCAAAGCTGGGTGGCTGCACCCGAACTGCTTAACTGGAGCTGGTACTGGAACATCCTCACTCCACATGTGTGGAGCTCTTTGGTGAGGGCACCTGCCGTGTCACCCCTGCCCTGGTGTAATGACTGGCACCTCTCTTGCCAGCAACACAAGCTGGTAGCTAACATTTGATCTTTCAATTTAAATACCTTACAACACTCAGGCACAGCTGCTGGAGAATGCGTGTGGGTGCAGCCAGAGTATTCCTGAAGCCCAGAGCCATTAATTCCAGAAGCAAGTACCTTATGGCAAACACCCAAAGCAGCATCTGCTGCTCACATAGGCACGTAGCAGGGTTCTTCACATCTCCCTCGTTCCTATGGCTCTGACTGATTCAGCAGGATTTACTGCGTAAACATGGAGAGCTGCAGTGAAATTCTGGGCACCTAGGACTCCTTTTCCCTGAGCTCCTTCCTGAGGTCCCCAACATGCCCAGGTTTGCGTTATCCTTTGGAGAGTTCAGCCCTGCTTTAACCCCATCACGTTCACTTGCCATGTCTGTCTGTCTCAGAGTGAACTGCATGACGTATCTGCCTCTGGAAGACATCCTCCTCCCAAAATTCAATATCCCTGTTATTTCTCACAGCAGTCATTCAATCAGCCCCTGCTTCAGCCCTTTCTATCAGAGTAAATGTGGCGTTTTCATAGACTTTACTACTGCAGTCATTGCTTGCTTGGGGCATTTCAGGTCAAAGCTGAATAAACCTCAAGTGCCTTGCCAGGCAACTGTGCAGAAATAAATTTCCATTTCAAAGATTCATTCCATTTATTTATTTCCTGAGTCGACACTGCTCACAAGATCATCTGTATCACAGATCTCACGTTTAGGATTTAATTATCATCACTATACATTGAATATACTGTATATGGTGTGCTGAATAGTCAACTCAGAAAGATTTAAACACAAACAAAATGTATATGGTTGAAGAGAGAGTCTTGAGGAATTCTCCAGCCCTGTCTTGACTGTCAGGAGAGGTTTGTGCCAGGTAATATTTTAGGACATGTTTTCATGATTCACTCTATTTGATCTCAGTCAGCATTGTCAAGAAAAGACAGCACCATCCAGACTGCCCCTTTGGCCTCCACCTACACCCTTGTGCTGGCACTGGGATTGATTTGGCTGTGGGATGAACTGGAGCAGGGAAAGGATTTAGTTTGCACAGCTACACGAGGGCTAGGGCTAGTGCTGCTAGAAGGAGGGAGAGCCACAGGGCTAGGGATTTTGGGGGGCAGGGAACGATCCTGCCTGTTTTGGTAGCAGTTGCTCTTCCATGGGGTCAGGCTGTCAGTGAAATCACACCCGCTGGACAGGGGCCCTTCCTTCTTCTCTGTGGGGTGAGGTAATTCCGGCATTGTGCAGCGTCTTCTCACTCGGATCACAGTAATAAACACAGTAAAGCCCCATAAGTTCAATAGAATAAAAAGATGGCAGTTTTTGCCTGCCTGAGGGAAATGCTGAGGCGGGAGTGAGACAACCACTTTAGCTTAAAAGATAGGGACTGAGCCCTGGCAGCGGCACATACCTCACTGTTGGACTCACTGCAGGCCAGTCCTCCCTTAGCCAGGAAGGCTTAGTACTGCCTTGTGTGAGGCTGCTGTCACAGCAGGAATCTTTTAGCAGCTCAAAAGCAGCACAGCAGTGCCTACACGAAGCTGTGCCCACAGTGTCACAGCAGAGGTGGCCCTATTGCTAGTAAACTGCTGCTCCCTGAGGAGTGTTTCCTCTTGGAGGCTGATGATTGCCAGTGCAAATTAGAGCTGCCTGCAACCTGCAGCTAAGGAGTACAAAGACAAACTTTTTGTCATGTCTTCATCAGAAGTCAACCCTGATGAAATGTAATTTCCCATGAATACATGTTGATTGTCTGGGCTTCACAATGTCCTTGAGATGAGCACAAACAGCTCAGAAGATAAGGTGCCCTCAGCTAAACCCTTCTCCTGCCTGCTCTGCAAGGACTGGAGCTCTTGGTGGCATTGAGATTAAAGAACCGATCTGTCCTTGATAAAAAAATACCTTGGTATCTGCCCTCCCTTTCCTGCTAAATGAAAACATCTAGCTATCAAGGGGGAAAAATGTTCAACAATTATACAAACAACTGTGGTAGGCATTTACACAGTTTGGAGTGTACAAACTCTAGCTGTGGCCTTTATGGCATTTGCTATTAAGTCATGTTACTAGGCAAAAGCCTTGAGGAAGCTGTGGGCACTTGATCAACAAAGTGGATCCCAAGAACAGCAGCTGCAGGTTAGCTAAAAATGTGGTTAATCCCTGAAACCACAAAGCAAGTGGATTACCATGTGCACCCAGCTGGGGCACCCAGGACACCACCGTAGGGCCCTGGTGGCTCTGTGCATGAGTGAGAAGCACAGCAGAGAGGACACAACACTCCTTGTGCAAATTGCAAGCAGCAATACTAAAAGCAAGAGGCAGATGTGGTCCTCTTTAAGGTCAGTTAAGGGCCTGGTAGTATGTAGGTGAATGAGGCCAGAGTCCTGCTTCTGAGAGGCTGCTGGAGAGGGAGAGGCTGTGATTCACTTCAGGAGAGCGTTGGTTGACCGTGAGGAGGAGGCTTCCCACCATGCTCACTTATGCAGTGTCTGCAGCCACAGGGCACAGAGAGGAGAGAAATGAAGAGAACAGGGGTGTGAGTGTGTGTGCTGCAAGAGGAGGGGGAGATGAAAGCTTCTTTCTTTCCCCCCCTCTGCTTCTGGCCCCTCAATCTGAACTTCTGTGTCTTATTTCTGTTGTGTTCCTCAGTCTGTTTTCCCCAGAGGTCCACCTGCCAGGCCAGACCTCTGAGAGAGGAGAATCCCTTCCTCCCCGTGCCAAACAAGAACATCTGCTCTACTAAAGATGCTGAGCAACAGCAGCTGGCAGGCCAGTCCTGCCCTCCCCACCATCCCTGTACTCATGCTACCTGGGAGCGATGGGGGCAGGTGGCTGCTCCTGGCCCTTTCTGCTGGTGCCGTCAAGTAGTGACAAGTTTTACTAGTAATTTCATGAGCCAAGTCTAACCATTTCTGCCCTCCCAGCTGCATTTGCCACACAGGATGGCAGCAGTTGATATCTCAAAAGATAAAGACTATTTTGTCATAAGCAAAGGAAAACTAGAGAAGATCAATGGCAGTGGTGGTGGTGGTGGTGGTGGGAGGATGAGATGAAAACCGTAGACAAGGCAAAAGTCTGAATAATCAGATGAGTGAGGAGAATTATAGTGTGCAAGCGAAGAGGCATTGAGTCACACTGCAAGCTTGTACCATAAGATCATCTATACCTATTTCCCAGAAGGTGATTAGTTTGCATAATACAGAAGTTTTATGAAGTGTGTTCATTGGAACTTGACGAATAATTAATTTTTTTTGTTTCATTGGCAAATTTGGAAAGTCAAGAGGACTCATTTCAATCAGACTGAAAGGAAAAGGAATCGATTTTTTTGTGAATTGAAAATTAAAACAAATAATAATTTGGAGGCTTCAAATGAGACATTTGTTCCTAAAAAAAATTAATGGTTCATTTTGATGGTAGCTATTTAAATATGGTTTGAAATTTTAAAAATAACAGGAATTTTTGAAAGAAAATGTTGCTTTGAACAAGAAAAATAAAATAATTTAATTTGGAAAACATTGAGAATTATTTCACTGGAAATTCTGAGGAGGGTTTTTTTCTTGATATTAAAGAATATGATGTATTGGCCAAGCTCCTGAAATACATTACTACCTCCTATCCTGAACTTTTGTCTGCAGAAATTTGTTTCAAATCCAAAAGCCCTATTCCCAGACTTGGCAATTCATCGTGCAAATCCAGGCTTCTCAAGGCTCCAGAGTCCTGCCTAACCCCTATGGTCCAAAGACCTTGGTACAGAGATACCATGTATTTTCACTGAATCTTGACCTCTGGCAATAACCCGACACAGGTTGATATATCAGGCAGGTAACGTACCAGCAATGCCACTTAACAAGGTTGTGGCAGCAAAATCTGTTGAGGCAGTTAGGTCCTTAGAGTAATGAGAACCAGGCCTTCTGCTCTACACTTTTTCTTCTACAAGATGTAAGTTGGTTGCTGACGTTTGAAAATCATAAAAAGTAGGTTAATACAATGGCCATTTAAATGAGCAAACATAGCAAAAAACCTTAGGAAGTGAAACTTTCTCAAGAAAGCTCTGCTTCACTGCAGTTCCTCTTGCTGCAAAGGGTTCCCTTCACATTTTTCTCCTTTCACCCAGTACTGCTTCTAGACAGCAAAAAGGTAAAATGACATTTTGCTGGCGTAGAAGACACTGTTGTTTTCTTTGCAAAAGAGCTGATGATTTAAAAATGAAAAAATATTGTTGGCGGGGGCTTGCAAAAAGCTTTAGGAAAAGATGTACATGCATTTTGTCAAAAATTTCCCCCTTTCCTTCAACATTTCATCAAAATTATAAAATTCAAAATATTTCCTCCCATTTTGCATAAGGCTGATTTTCACTGGACCCCATCCAACACACTTGGTTTTTTTTGTATGTACCAGATATAATCTCACTGCTATCTAAAAGAAAAATTCCCCGAGCGGTGTGTTACCCACAAACCCATCCTCCTTTTTATCCCCTCTTACTGATTTTGCAGTCCCGTTTTGTAATGTCTTTCCCTCCTAGAAACACATTTGCAAACCTCCTTGATTCTCCCCTTCATCACTAGCGTACAGGCCAACCAAACTGCCCACTATCATACTTTCTGGTATACATTATTCCTGTGGCCAAAACATTAAGAATTCTTTTGGATGCTGGATTTGAGTTTTAAAAGCTAGGATTTCCTAGCCAGGTTTTCAGGTGATGATAGAAGGAGGAGGCAGCTGGAGCTGTGAAGCAGGACATCAGTTGGATGCTCACTGCAGGCAGAGGCTTTATAGCAGATATTAATCAGCGCTCAACTGAAATAACCAGGAGAGCAAGCTGGCCACACTGACATATTCAAGTTAATATTCTTAGAGTTGCTGTAGATGTGATTGTCTAAGAATATGAGAGAGATAAAGCTTGTAGGGGGCGGTAATATCTGTTGGCAAGCAGATACAGTAAGAAAAAGCTTCTGAACAGAGAGGTAGAGGCTTGTCAACTTCTTCAAACTATCACTTTGGCTAATGAAAGACTCACCACACACACACACACACACACACACACACACCCCCTCACATCTGGCCTCTCTGATATTTCAGGGTTTTGTTTTCATACTTAGCTCTGGTAGGGACTTCAGGAAAGGGGAATTGCTAAGTCCTAGAAATGTGGTTTCAAGTACTTTGGGAAGGCTAGGGAGTTTGAGTTATCACTAATGCAATGATAAGGCTTTGTACATGAGATCAGATTCTGTGGTGAAGAGTAGGTGATCAACAAATCCTGCAGCTGATACATTTTTGGAAGGTACAGGACCTGCCTTTATTCTGCTGACTCATATGATGCCAGCCACAAACCCAGCACTTGGCTACAACATCCCATTTGCAGAGAGGTCTGGGTTATGGGGTGACAGTTATTTTTGTGACAACTACACTTCAAAAGCAAGGAAATCCTTGTAAAATCTGGGATTTATTCTACAATCCTCTGCCAGGAATTCCTTATCTTTGTTTTACAGAACCTGCAGCCTATGATTAAACACATATTCTGATGCAAACACACAATCCTTGCACTCATCCCTAAACTTTCAGTAACATGGTGGCTACAGACCAAAGAGAAACAGATTGAGTGTATCACTTCCATACATCAGGGCATCAACCCTATGGAGCTTAAACATAATTCCCAGGAACAGACTCTCTGACAAGCTCTGAATACACAATCTGTGATAAAGCCACTATTCATTCTATGATTTGTGTAGATAAAACTGCAAGGGAAGGGGCAAGGAGAAGGTGTGGGAAGCAGAAAAGCAAGGCAAGGTTATAGCAAGGAGGGATTCTGAAGTGGTCCCCATCCCTCAGTGCTGTGTTTCCATACCACCCTGCTCTGTCATACAAATTTTAAAGAGCATTATTGACAGGGATGCAGGTGATGCACTATGATCTTTACTAAAACGTGTTTTCATTTGTAAGTGGCTTCTGGGCTGGTTTTGTCTGGGAATATGCTTCATTCACAGCCTAACAGTGACATCTGAAAGCACTGAAAAGCTACATATACCCTTCACTCACCCAGCCACTCATATTTCTGCCCAAAACATTCTTTCCCCTCTCATTTCTCTATCTCCATCTCATCATGAGCCCTCTGAGATTTCCACACTGAAGTTGTTTTCCTAAGATGTCCACCAAGGCTTGTGGCTTCTGTTCCCAAACTTGGTGTGCCCCTGGGAAGAGATGCATACTTGTGCTGTAGTTCAGAGACCGGTTCCCGCACAGGCAAATCAGACCGAATGTGGATGTGGTTGAACGTGACAAAACACCTTCGGAGAAGCCTCAGCCCATGATCACTATTCATCTCATCTGCTGAAACATTCTCTTTGCTGGCATTGGCAACTTTTGGCTCACTGCTATGTATTCAAAATGTTACTGTGAATCTGTCAATTTGAACACCTTGTCATTCTCTTTGTGCCTGTCTGCTGGCTTCCCCCATCTGATATATTACTAAGTTTCCTTCCCTCATTTAATTTAATTTAATTTCATTTAATTTCCTTTTCCAACCCATCCCATTCTATCAGCTCTCATTCACTCTTCAGAAATGGCCTCCACACTTTGATTGGCAAACAAAGCTGATCTTCATCACCCACTTGTCATCAATTCAAAGAGGTGCTTTAGAATGTGCTCCATGCCATCCCTTGGATGAACTTCCTACCGTCAACTTAAGAAAATGCCTTTCCTTGTCAGGTCTCCTGTCTTTCAAATATTTGGATTCTCTGTATGTCCACTTAGCTGGAGCACTATCTCCTTTATGTAAACTTCTTTGAGTCCTTTGCTTTATAAACGTTACATATAAAGGTTTAATTCTAGGTTTTCCAGGAGTCCTGCTTTGACCTTGTAGTTTGAAATGCTATAAATTAAACAAACAAACAAACAAACAAACTCAGGGACTTAATTAGCCCTGTGAATACTGGAAGTAGGCTCTTAAGCTATATACCACACATGAATTACGTTCCTCATCTGTACCCTTTAAAAATATTTGTTATGCATCTCATTTGTGAGGAGACAGCACTCCTTACATGTCTTCAGCAAAGCTTTATAATGATTTATTCTTGTGTCCCACATCAAATGCAAACTTCTCTACTCTCAGACTCAGAGACTATCAGAAATACAGCTACATTTTGCTCTTTCTCCTTTTCCCAATGCTTTAAGAAACAAAGGGAAGCAGAAGTAAAATCTTTCTTCAGTATGTCTCCACAGCTGCAGCTCCTCATGGGGTATACTTAACTGCTTATTTTTAGGCTTGAGGTGTTCCTTTCATTCTTTTTTGCTTATTCTTGAAAAAAGACTAGCTCTCCATGCTCACTCTAGGATGAAGATGTCTGCTTTATTCTGTGTTCACTCCCAAGTGATTGGCCTATTAACAGGAGGTTTGTGGTGCTCTGCTTTGGAAAGCTCTTTCCTTAAATGTAAGTCCTTAAACAACTGCCAAGATACTTCTGTGTTCAAATTCCTCCTAAAATCTCACCCTTGCCACAATCCCGTACAGGAAACTGGAGAAGAGTAAGGAAGCTGGTGCATAAAGACCTTTTGCCTGTGTTGCTTCTCAGTTGTGTCTCTTTATTTCCTCTTACTTCTGTCTGATTCCATATAGTCTCAGATCTTACATTTTGACTGCAGGCTGCACAGGGAGGGGGCAACACGTTCACACAGGCAGGGGTCCTTGTTGCGATTAGAGCATGTATGGAGTGTTACAAGAAACATGGAGCAAACCCAGCCAGGTAAGGGCTACAACGCAGACCTTCATGGCTGCAAACTGTTAGTGTGAAAAGTTGGGAGGCAATTTTCCCTCTGTGCTAGATAACTATAGATGCCCTGAATTTCAGGAAAGCCTGTTGGATATAATCAACTTTACAGTAGGGGAAACTAAGCTTAGATGCTAAAAAAAGAAATATCAACAATTGTAGCACAAAGAAAACAAATGCTTACACATCCACCCACACCTCAGATCCTTCTGGGCAATCTGCTGGTCAGCAGAAGTGCACAAGAAGACCAACCCCATGTGCCCTGAGAAGTTGAGGAAGGACAATTCCTCAGCTAAGTGCTGCCCTCACCTCTGCTGAGGCTGGACTGAGGACCCAGGCTCAGAACTAGAGAGCAGCATCTGCAGATCCAAGTTAGAACCTGACAGAAAGGCCACATTTCTGAGTAACTTAAAATTATCAGTGGTTTTCTGGTGTGAATTGTGGTTCCTTCAGGAACCAAGACTGATCCACCAAACTTGGTCATATCTACTTACACTAATCAAATTTTAGTCCTTTAATGGTAATGAAACAATATTTTTCCAGTCAGTGTGTTATTTCCTTTTCTCTTTACCTATTGTTTTGTAGAAAAGATTTTTTCTTCAACCATGCCACTTAGAGGTCTGGATTTTTTTTTCAAATGACAGTGTATTTCAAAACCCCAATAGGTTTGTGGCAAACTAACATGGTAAAAATGTGAACTGTTTAACATAATAAGACATGATCTCACATTCTGAGTTTAACAAAATATCCTGAAACCAGATACTTATGCAAATGATAAGCTTCTCTTCTCCCCATTACATCTCAAGTAATTCACCAGGCAAGTTCCTGTCACAGAAGAAAAAACATGGGCAGCATGAGACAGGCTTTAAAGTGTGAAAATAATTTTGTGCATAATAACATTTTGCAATGGGAATTCTGACAGGGTGTCTGTGGGAAGGTTTGCCCTAACAAGCATTCAATGAAGAAAAGGAATTCAAATCTCTAAAATGTGAGCAACTAACCCAAAATGAGAAAGAAACGTACACGAGAAACCTAGTTATTTAACTTACAAGCAGTCTGACTAATCACACTAGAGTAGTCTAGCATTCAGTGTAAATCGCACGTCCCTCTCTGAGTGAAGTTCAAAAAGGCTGTGACACCTGAACCACTCCTAAGCTGATTCCTCAGTTGAAGGCTCTGTGGCTTTAGAGCTGCAAGGCCCTCAGTCCCCTCCCCTGCTCCCACACTTTGATATGGCAGCATATGCAGAGTATAAAGGTTTCCTGTGACCTGGGGATCAGTATTACCCCTAAGAACAAAGTGTACTATAATATAAACATGTGTGTTAAAGGGAAGATATATCTTATACTGAGCTTTGGGACGTATGTTGGAGATGGCCTGAGGAATATCCTTCCTGAAAGACCTTCTGAATCTCAAAGTCAAAGAGAGGGGCTTTCTTTCACCCTTTCCCTTGCCCTGGCCTTAGACTATGTGTCAGGTTCCAATTATGGGGAAAGGGTGGAAGAAAAAAGTTCTCAAGATAAGGAAGTCAAGGCAGGAAGATACCAAACTACACAGACAAGACGGTGCAGTAACTATAGGTACTATGGCTGTAGCCCACAAAGCATGGCTGTGATATACAGGGAAGGTACACTCGGCAGAAGTCCAGAGATTCCTCATCAGCTGGACTAGCTAGAAGAGGGGCACAACAGACAGAAAAGGTGTCCACAGCAATTCTTGTGGACCTTGTTTTAGGAGGAACTCATTTTGTTACCAATATCTTGCTCCAATGCCGTAACTGAGCTGGGAAGGATGGGAGCAGTGAAGGAGAGACCTTATTTGGGACAAGATCTCCATTTTACTGGATCATCCATTTGCTATATGCATATATTAACTCAATATCCAAAGTCTTATTAGCAAGGATAGAGGGCACCATAGCAAGGTGATGTCTATCCATTGGGAGGGCAACACTCTGGGCTCACCTCAGGCTGCCCTGGCTGTGAAGACAGAAATGACTTAAAGAGACTCCACAGGGAGATGTATTGTGCCTTACTTAGAAGGCTAATCGTCATAGCATGATTCTTTTAAGGAGGATCAAGGGTAAAAAGTAAGAAGTGGGTGATCTGAAAAGCCACCCTGAGAACAAAACAGTTCAGGAAACAAGATGAATACCACTGGAAACAGTTTGCTAGAGTGGTCTCACTTGCCAGAGGGGAGCACCAGAGTGCTATCTCTCACTGTAGCTGTAGAAGATACTGTGGCTACGTGGGGCAGTGAGCACAGAGTTTTACGTGGCAATCCTTTGCAAATGTTTAGTGGTTAATTGCACCATCAATTTGCAGTCTTAGTCAATTATCAGGAGATGACATTATGGTTGATGAGGATCAAATGCATCATTTGTTTATACAAAACCCAAGCCCAAAAGGTACATAAGGTAGGTAATTTGGTTAGTGCTCTGGATATGAAAATGTCAGGCATAACCTGGTAAATTCATGCCATAAATCTCACTGATATTCTGGTACATGATGTTGCAATAGCATTTATTTAATATTAAATTTAATATTAAAATTTATTTAAGCTTTTCTAACCAGTAATACAATATGGGCCTGATACAATTATTAGGGTGCAGTTTTTAATTTTCCTGTAGCTATATTTTTATTTATCATCAATTCTGTTTTGAATGCTAGTTAAAATCTAATTGACTATAAATCTGCCATGGCAAACAATTTTGCATCACCTAAGTGTGGAAGCAGTAAATATATTTATATCACTAGGTACTGATATGATTTCAGGATCAAATATTTATCCTGTATCTTTGTATCGGGCAAGCTACTGTTCAAGAACTAATGCTGTTAGTTTTTGTAGGTCACAGTCCGAAAGAAGGTCTTTGCAATCTACTAGATCTACATATCAAAATGAAAAAGCACCTTCTAAAAGACCTTCTCAAAGTGTGTGGGGAAAAAATATGACCTTCCGTGTAACTGAAGTGTAACTTCATTTTTATGAAATTCTTTAGGCAATGATTCATGGATATGATAGTCTATATCACATATAGATATGACAGATATATGACATAAAAAAGCAAAATTATTTTCAGACCTTACATGATTTTTCAAAGGCCAATGGGTGAAAACTGTTTCACTGAGATTGAAGATGACACAGGTGCTCTAAGCAGAGATAGCAATAATCAAAGCTCCTGCAGAGTTTGTCATCTGATGATGTCAAGGTACTTAGACAGTAAAATCCGTAGTACAGATGTGGAAGTCATTAGCTATAGACCTAGATAATTTTTTCTTGGAAACAGGAATGCCTGAAGAAGCTGGGTTATGATTCAAGTCACATTTCTGATATGAAAAGATGAAGTAATTTCAAATGTAATCAGTATTTTGAAGGGGGCAGCAATTTCTAAACATCAAAAGCACTAACATTAAAGCAAGCAAAGCAATTGGGGGTGGAGGAAAGTCCTCCATAAAAAAGCTAGCTCACACTGATTCACTGTGCCACATTAGGCAATAGTTCTGTGTGTGTTGTCCTAGTAGGAAATACCTGATGATTGCTAAAATATTAAATGCTATGATTGTGCAAGCTGGCAGCACCAAAGGGCCTGAACTGCTCTATTGGATGATTACCTTTCCTCCCCCAATTCTTAAAGCAGAATGGATGGCAGTTTCAGATTGAATATGTATTTTCCATCTGCTGAAGAGTTGTTTTTGTTCATGCTGTTTGAGGTTAACTGTGCACGTACTAATCAAACCCACTATTTCCTTTCTCGTAAAACCAAAACAAAGCTTCATATTACTTTCAGGTACAGCATCTGAGATCAAAGCTATATATATACACACTGACTCTGTGTGGGTTCAAACATTTCGAAGATTCAGTATCCTGAAAGGTGTCGCCTCTTTTCCAATCCTGAGAGTTCCAGTTTGTCTTAAAGTCTGAAGGCACCAGCCACCTTCAGCCCCTTCAGCATCTGTTCCAGCACAGGAATGCTCTCAATATTGGTCACCGTGGGCTTTCTCTGCACAGCTACTGCCATTGCCGAAGGTGGGTAGATGAAGGAGGCAAGGTAGCTGGGGGTGTCTAAATTTTCTCAGTTTCACATCTTTGCAGGATGTGGACTGGGTACAACAGGGAGAGGGAGATGACATTGGACCCCTCCATAGCATAGTCTGGGAACAAGGTCTTGGGGCACTACAAGGTATCTGGAAAACCAGACACAGACTTTAGAGCAGTAGCACCTGTAGAGAAGCTGGGCGGGATTCACAGTAGCTCAGGGAGGAAGAAAGATTTTGATAAACCAGGCCCTGGGAGTGAAGTTGTTGGCAGCTGGTAACATGGGTGTAGAGGTTTGAATGGATGGAGAAATTCTGCTCCTCTTCATCCCAATTTCTCACACTGCAGAACTGAAGAAGATAAGCCGTGCCCCAAAATGGACTGATATAAAATGAAATTGAACAAATAATACTGAGTCTTCACATCTTATTAAAGCAAAAGTCAGTGCCTTCCCATTGTGCAGCAAGATAGAGTATACAAGTTGTAAAAAGCAGTCAGCAGGGATGTACATGGTTACACTAGTTTTCCTTTAAGATTTGTAAGAATTTTTTTTCAGCACATTTATCAGGCTTTGCTTTATCAGTGTTGCCATACTGTGACTTGGGGATAGCTCGTTAAAATTGTGGAGCAAAAAGATCAGAAACAGAAATATGCAAACAGGTTTTCCATTCAGTTTTACTGTTACACTAATGGTTCTGTTCCATGTTCCATATAGGATGTCAACCTGTTTGTTTCTAAACATGCTTACTTCTACCAGGTAGAACTTGTTGTTTAAATCCTAATTTCAAATTTCAAATTTCAGCTTTACCACCTGAAGTCTATTTTTTTACTTTCTTATATGTATTAAAAAGTTTGTGTTGAGGAAAACTGAAGCATGCAGGTCACTGCTTTAGTAAGTGGGCCAAATTACCTACTATTTAAACAACAAGTAATTGCTGAGATTTATGGTATTATTTATAGTAATGAAAGCACTTCTTGAGCTTTAAGTATCTTAATGTAATACCTACGTGAATTGTGGTCTTGGAGTCCTTTTTTTGGAAGGATTTAGCAGCATTTCTAGGAATTACTCATAGATAATAGGAGGTGGTAGGACTCCCTGTTGTGCAGGTTTCAAGTAAATGACTGCAGATCATTTCTTGACAGTTCACTTACCGTCATGCTCTTTACTTACAGTAATGGAAGTGACTCAGCCAGCAATGGTGCTGGCCAACAGGCAAGGAGTCGCCACCTTGGTGTGTAAATACAAGCACATTGGGAATGCAAAGGAAATTCGAGTGACGCTGCTTAAACAGACAGGTGACCAGCTCACTGAAATTTGTGCTTCAACCTACACAACGGAGTTTAAAATGTTCAGTGTGGAAGAGGTCATTCAGTGCCACGTTAGCCCTAGTCGAAACAATGTGACCCTCACCCTCACTGGCCTGCAAGCTAATGATACTGGTCTTTACATCTGCAAGATGGAACGGATGTACCCTCCACCCTATTTTATGAACAAGGGAAATGGGACACATCTCTATGTCATTGGTAAGCCAAGCAGCTTTACATTACTGTGATAGTCCCATGTTAAGGGAGTTGCTATTATGTCTCAGGGGTCTTCAAAGTTCTATTTGTAAGAAGTGAGGCTGAACACTGATTCAGGCTCCGAGAAACATGATTAGCTCTTATTCCTTTCAGGTCTCCCTGCACACACCTAGAGCAGACATAGTCGTACCCATGCAATGTATTTAGCAATATATGGACACTTGACAGCATAAGCAATACCATACAGTGTGCATGTATGTCTAGGCAGTTAGGTATCTAAGTGCAGAAACAGTGGAGAGTAAGGTGTATGTTCTTCTGCAGATAAGCCTGTTGTCATTGGAAGTTGAGTGGTGGGCAGAGACTCAGAGCTCAGTCCTGGTGGTATCCTGGGGTAGCATATGCTGCAGAAAAGCAGGGCGGAGGCTGACTTATTGACTCTAGGGGCTTTCTCATGAGGGTTATGTGTAATATGACTTGTGTGATATCATATGTTTTAGATCCAGAACCTTGTCCAGACACTGCCATATATCTCTGGGTATTAGGAGCTACTGCCTCAGGATTTTTCCTTTACAGTATTGTCATCTCAGCCATTCTCATGGCCAAAGTGGTAAGTCCCATTAACTCAGCCCCATGCTGCTAATAACACTCCTTTGTGTGATGAGGGCAAGGAGAGAGAAATGAGAACAGGGAAGAACACTGGGAACAGGCACACTGGGATGCTTCTTTTTACTACTGCAAAAATCTGGTTACAGTAATGCAAAACAAGAGAACTTGCTGGAGCTGCTATTTAGATTTGTTTGTGGCTCATTTGTGTTGCCAGAGTACCAGAAAGCAGTCAGCTTCCACCAGCTGGACTGACCCTTGGCTTAGGTTTGTGTGCTTAGAACAGGTTGGAGTCCTGGATGCTTCTGGGATCAAAGGCAACAGTCTCCACATGTACTCTGATTTCACAACTGATTCATACAAATCCCCAGGATCTGGTTTTTGCTTTTCTCACCATTCACGTCTGCACAAAGCAAATTTAAAGAGTTTTCCCCTTGTGATGGGAGGGAATTGTAACTTACAGCATTTTTAAGTTCATAGCTAGAAATGTCGGCACAAAGACAAAGGCATGAGAAATGTAAGCCTGCGCTGCCTCCTTCCATGGGGGTCCGCAGATGCCAAAGCTTAAAACCAAACCGTATCCCTGTCCAATATTTTTCAATCAGCCCTTGTCCCTAGGAGCTAAATTTAACTGTCCAGTGTGAACACTCCTCGTTTTGAACCAACAATGAACTCTGCAGCAGGAGCATCTTCAAAGGGCTAAATTAATGGCAGAAGCTTGGTTTTTTGCTAAATTGCCCCTGTAAGTCCCGATTCTCCCTCAAATGTCTCAGTGGGTCTTCTATGAAGAGGGGTGACAGGGAAAGGTGTCTAGAATACCTTCTACTCACTAAAGCATTGGTTTTCTCTAAAATGTGCTGGTCAATGATTATGCTGTGATAATTTGTTTATTTTACTGTCTTGCCATATCTTATAGATAAAGAGAAGACGATGTCTTACTACTGGGGTCTATGTGAAAATGCCTTCTGAAAAACTAGAGAAAAAAGTGATTCCATTCCACATCACTGTTAACTGAAACAAGGAAAGAGAGAAACCATTTCCTGGCTGGGATGGAGAGTCTTCTAATTCACTTAAGCTAAAGAAATAAAATTAATTGTCTTATTACAAAGGTGTACGGGAAGGAGAGACAACATTCTTTGTAACTTCTATGGTTTGGAGGAGAATAAATAGTTTATGCATTAATATTCCAAGGTTAGCCCTGTCACATAAAAATGGCTACATTAGGCCATTGATTCTTTGAGTTGTATTGTACCAATATATAGTCTCTCTCTATATATGTATAGCATTAAGAGCTATTGCTGTTGCAGCTGAGCATCTTACTGTCAAATTTCACCATGTCCACTGATTAACTGAAATGCAAACACTATTACGACAGAGGTTTGTGTGTCATTGCAAAGCTAATCCTATAGGTCTGAGGGGCAGAGGCGGGAGAGCACACTAATGTACAAAGGAATGTCGACTTGTTTCCCTGCATTGCTATTTATTGGTTCCATTTCTGACATTAGTGCTCTGCACTTCCACAGAGGCATCACCGTAGGCTGGCACTGATGACACTGCTGCTCTAAAAGCCTGATCTCAGCTCCTTTCCCTGGCATCGTGTCCCAGCGGTGCCGTACTGGAGTTGACATTAATGATATCTGAGCCAGTGCTGACAGCTCAGTTGGAGATAAAGGCTGCCAGCAGAAGCCCTCTTAGGCTGCTGTTGAGAGGATGTTCAAGCTCTGCTGGGGCCTTGTGTTTTACAAATGCTAAATTAGCATCTATCCAAAAGGCAGAAGTATGTTGCTGTGTTTAACTGAGTCTATTTTCCATGAAAATACCAACAGTGTATAATCTTGTTTATTAGTTATGTACCATTCAATAAAAACCTTGAAGCTTTGCCCAAATTCAATTTCATTTCTTATTCACCATTCTCAGAAGAAACAGGAAGTGGCTACATGTTAGAAAGCAGTGAAGACAAGATGAACCTTTCCCCTCTGACCCTGTGTTTTGCCCTTCTGAGGGAGCCTGTGTACTCATGCCAGACCTCACTTTCTCAGCTCTCCTCCTCAGGGGGCTGCCATAAAAATCTGTCAAGTCATCTATTTTTCTAGTTAGAGCTGCTGTGATGTGATTCAGAGATGCTACCAATCACCTTCTCACTTCCAGCCAAGTTACTTACTTGCAGAAGGTAGTTGTAACGACTTTGACAGCATCTCCTGTGCACGTTTATACAAAAAGCTAGTCCTAGTTTCAAATCCTGTTTTCTTTGCACCTCTGTGACACTCTCACTCACTAAATGTTAGCTGACACACAAAGCTGCTAGAGCTTAAAACAATTTTAGCATTCTCAGGTACTGCCTATTACTCTGCCTCTTTGCTATCAACATTTCACCTTGCAGCCCAAAAACTTGGCAGCATGTTTCACTCTGTTTCATAGCTGTGAATCCATCTTCTTGGCTCCATAACTGTGAACCCAAAACTCACAGCCCTCTATGTCATTCCTGCAGTGGCAGCAGCTCCCAGAACACCAGATCTCATTGATTTTTTGGTTCATTTTTCCCCTCTTGCCACCTCATCTGGCACCACCTCCAACTGTACAAATAAACATTCACATTCTCGATTTGCCAATGTTTGCAGGTACTAACTGCTCTCTCAGTGTTGACCTACAATTGTAGTGCATTAAGTAAAAGTAGCATCTGATGACATATCCCTTTTCTGAAGGCGTTTCAGTATTCTGACATCAATCTGAGATTTTTCCCCTAATTTTCCACTAACCTGGTGTTTTGGGGATAAAAAAATGGTCAAAGGTCACACATCTGATGTCACTGCAAAATGACTGAATTTCAGCCTATTCAAGTGGAGCCTGCTCAGAGAAATTTGTTCCATGATTGGTAATAATAATTTGACGCACACATCCACTTGTACAAGCTGTAAAGTATTCCAGTAAATTTATCCTAGGAAAGCAAGATTAATTATCCAGAGCAATTTTTTTCCATCAAAGCAAGTAGGAGCTCAGATATCCCCTGAATCTTGTGACTGACTCCTAACTGGGAATCAAGTGTTTCTTCTTTTTTCTTTTCCTTGACAATTCCTATACACTGCGACCAAGAACTTAGTTTTATTAAGCAATCTAAAAGCATGCAAGTAAATTATTTTCTAAAGTTTATCCTTCCCAGGTGAAGAGATGCTTTGGACTTGTATCAACAACCCCATGACCTCTGGCCACAGCTGGCTGTGGATTTGTGTCACTGTGGAACCCGTGTATATTCCAATTCACCTTCACTTCTGGCAGCTAAGTTTACCGTGGTTACGTTTCCTGCATCCACCTGGATTAATCCCTCTTAGTACACTAGCGTTTCCTTAAGACATTTAGCCTGTAATGACCAGAGAAGAATTCTGCCCTAAGTAAGCTGCAGGTTGCTAAATTACCTGAACAGTGAAGGTAATGGGAGAGCAGAGGAAAAACAATCTGACATATGCACAAGTGCACAGTCCATGGGGCTGGATGGGATCCACCAGAGGTTACTGAGGGAGTTACCAGAGGAGCTCGCCAAGCCGCTCTCCATCATTTACCAACAGCCCTGGCAAAGCAGGGAGGTCCCAGAAGACTGGAGGTTAGACAATATGATGCCCATCTACAAGAAGGGCATGAAGGAGAATCCAGGAAACAACAAGGCTGTCAGCCTGACCTCGGTGCTGGGGAAGGTTACAGAGCAGGTCATCCCAAGTGCCATCATGCAGCATGTGCAGGACAACTGGGGGATCAGGACCAGCCAGCATGGGTTTATGAAAGGCAGGTCCTGCTTGATGAACCTGGTCTTCTACAAGATGACCTGCCTAGTGAATGGGAGAAAGGCTGTGGATGGTGTCTACCTGGACCTTAGTAAAGCCTTTGACACTGTCTCCCACAGCATCTCCTGGAGAAATGGGCTGCTCATGGCTTGGACGGATGTACCCTTTGCTGGGTAAAAATATGGCTGGACAACCGGGACCAAAGAGTGGTGGTGAATGGAGCTACACGCAGCTGGTGGCCGGTCACAAGCGGTGTTCCCCAGGGCTCGGCGCTGGGGCCAGCTCTGTTTAATGTCTTTACCAACGATCTGGACGAGGGGATTGAGCCCACCCTCACTATGTTTGCAGGCGATACCAAGTTGGGTGGGAGTGTTGATCTGCTGGAGGGCAGGAAGGCTCTGCAGGGGGATCTGGACAGGCTGGACCGATGGGCCGAGGCCAACTGTATGAAGTTCATTCAACAGGGAGAAGTGCCGGGTCCTGCACCTGGGATAAAAAAACCCCACACAACGCTACAGGCTTGGGGAAGAGCGGCTGGAAAGGGCCTGGCGGTGCTGGCTGATGGCCAGCTGCACATGAGCCAGCAGTGTGCCCAGGTGGCCAAGGTGGCCAACAGCATCCTGGCTTGTATCTGAAACAGTGTGGCCAGCAGGGCCAGGGGAGTGATCGTACCCGGCCCTGGTGAGTTTTACTTGGCACGGTAAACTGGCGAGGCCGCACCTCAAATTCTCTGTTCAGTTTTGGGCCCCTCACTACAAGAGCAATGCTGAGGTGCTGGAGTGTGTCCAGAGAAGGGCAATGAAGCTGGTGAAGGGTCTAGAGAAGTGTTATGAGGAGCAGCTGAGGGAACCGGTGTTGTTTAATCTGGAGAGGAGGAGACTCAACGGGGAATCTTATTGCTCTCTACAACTGCCTGCAAGGAGGCTGTAGGCAGGTGGGGGTCGGTGTCTTCTCCCAGGTAACAAGCTACAGGACATGAGGAAACAGCCTCAAGTTACACCAGGGGAGGTTGAGGTTGGATATTAGGAAAAATTTCTTCACTGAAAGGGTGGTCAAGCATTGGAACAGGCTGCCCAGGGAGGTGGTGGAATCACCATCCCTGGAGGTACTTTAAAAATGCATAGATGCGGTGCTCAGGGACATGGTTTAGTGACAGACTTGGCAGTCCTGGGTTAACAGA
The DNA here is from genome assembly GCF_963210335.1 of Falco punctatus. Classification (NCBI taxonomy): domain Eukaryota; kingdom Metazoa; phylum Chordata; class Aves; order Falconiformes; family Falconidae; genus Falco; species Falco punctatus. The sequence continues at coordinate 15,589,595 of NC_137588.1, read as the reverse complement.
TGGACTTGATCCTGGAGGTCTTTTCAAACTTAAATGATTTTACGATTCTATGATATGTCAATGGCAATATTTTGTGTGTGCTCCTGCACTTAAATAATTTCTGATATGATATTTATTAATTATCCTACTGGAAATTACTTTGCCCAAATGCTTTGGCTGTTCTGAACTCTCTTCAACCTTAGTAGCTACTTTTTCCAACCTTTTCTTATCTCTGCAGTGCTAAATTCTGTCTGGCTTTCCTTACCATTGTAGCAGCCTACCCTGAGCTAAATGTTATCAAGTACACATTATCATTTTTGTTCAAGCCAAGTTTGGCTTTTGAATTTTCTGGCAGGGTAATAGGCACACTCAAATCAGCACATTGTAACAGTGAAGACCAAAGTGGAGTTTCAGTTCAGATTTTATTGAAAATTATACTCTGATAATTTATATCTGGCACTAGAGTGATGAGTGGAGCCTAAGAACCCGCAGAGATGATATTTATACCTATCTCTATATGGTCCATATAGCAGCTAGCCCTGAAGAGTGCAGAGCCCAGACCTCAGGGAATTTCCACGCCTGTGCTGCCCTCTAGGACCTTGAGCTCTGTGCTGTTCCCTGATACTTACAGAGCATCTTGCCACAATCAGCACTCAAAAAATTTGACATATGCAAGTCAGATAGTTTTCTGTCAGATCACAGCAGTACCAATATGAAAGGTGCAAATTCTAGGTCAGTGTACATCCCAGAAAATGCAATAAAGAGGAAATCCTGACTCTTTCTGGGAAGAATGTGAAAAGCAAAGGCAAAAGGATTTGGTCTCAGAACTATGCTCATTAGAACAGGGAGTTTAAAAACATAACTGAGTATCTTACCTGGACAACCAAATAATGAGACTGTACTGCTCAGTGAGGTTCAGGAAGAGTCTCTTTTGATGTACCCTTCACCCAGCCAGGAGATCTGTTTGTAAAACAAGGACAGTGAGTTTCTGGCTGCATCTGAGTGGGCATTCACAGTATACTTGTTTGCATGAAAGACCATGACATATGCATACACAACCCCTCCACACTTCAATATACTACTTTCATTTTAATTCATTTTTTATTTGAACTATTCTTCTCCTCACCATTTTCAGTTATCAGAATCCTAGCTGATACAGAAAAACATGTTGACAAAGTCTCCCACCTGGCTACTCTGAGTAGGCAATGAGTAGTCCATTGTTTTAGCATTAAAGATATTCTTGTGGAATATTCAGATTCCCCACTCTTTGGAGGAATATGTGAATCTAAACTCACTACTCATTCAGGCCTTGAGGTCTATAGGGAAAATCCATTCTGTTTTCCACAGATCTTTACCAAATTAAAAACAATAATCAAGGACCCCTAGGCTATGCAAGAACAGACTTTTGTTGACCTATTCCTATCCTTCCTAACCTCCTGACTTTTGCTCAAGATTCCCTTGGGCTTAATTTCTTACTTTTTAATAACAAACATTTGCATTGTCCAGGTAACTTCTAACTGGTTTGATACAATTCTTGCCTGAGTACTGACTTCAAGCTTTGCAGCTCCAAAGAGTATGAGTGTATGTATGAGGGGCTGTGATAAGATTTGGAGGCAAAGTATATTGGAAGGTAAGATACTACTGCCCTTATCCTTTCGCTAGACAAAAGCTATTTCTGGGGAGTAAGCGCTGAAAAATAAAGCAGAAAATGCATCATTTTTCCCTGTGATAGGAACAGTCTGAACCATGACCAAAGAGCACTGCCTCTAGGAGAGGCATAAACAGGAATCAGATGCTGTAGCCAAGAGTTAGATCATGAAATCCAAACCAAAAAGGCTGGTTTATAGCTGATGTATAGACTGTTTTATGCATTACGAAAACCAATTTATTTTTGACATTTGTAAACTGTGTGCTTGCTTGAACACATAAATGGTACTTTGAGCTACCTTCTATCACAGCCGGGCTATGGGGCCTCTGCAGTCCCTGGGAGGGTAAGGTAAATTTTGAATGCAGGCTTATGGCAGGGAGGGAGGTGTGGGGAAGAGGTGAAGTTCAGAAAATTTTTGGGCTGCAGAGAATGAGGAAAGAATTACAAATACACGGCATCATACTCTGCTGATCCTGCAGGTTCCTGAGCACCACTTGGGCATAATTAGTCCTGTACTTCTACACTCAGACATTCAGCACTTACATGACTTTGTTATCGTTTTGTGTGAATGTTTTTCATGACTGATAAAAAGCCAGTCTTATTAGGGGTACTTTTATATTGTATATCAAAGATATACATGGTGAGGAACAAAGATATACATAAAGAATGGTGAGGAACTGTAGTATGTTTGAGCAGATAACAGTTACTGATAAAAGATCTTTAGTAACTGTGGGATGGGAGGTTGCAAAAATTGTACTTGAAGTGAGTTTAAAAATTTTTGTTCTTTACTAGAGGAACAGAGCAAGGAAGAGTTCAGGTAAGGGGCAAACTTCATTGGGAATCATTAATAATTACTGCTGATGTGACATGGCAGATGCTACCATGAAGCAGGAGATTATTAACTACTCAAAATGTCACAATTCTTTCCCTTTTTAACTTTAAAAATGGAGATTTCTTTCTGTATTACTTTCTATTTCCATATTCAACTGTCTTTACCACAGTCAGTCATGATTTTATATCTTAGTGAATGTCTTTTAGTGGTTATGAAGTTACAGTTGAAAAAAATGTTCTCAGTTTCTTCACTGATGTTTTTTCTTTTTTATTCTCTTCTGGCTGTTGTTTTGAAAAAATAGTACTTTAAAATGTTCACTTTGATCTGCTTCAGTCACTGCTCTGGGGTGGAGTGTTTCTACACAACAATGCTTCTGTTCTGTTTAAACATCCACATGACACAAATGAGGTCCCAAAATTCTCTAGTTACTTTTATTCACAGGAGCAGCAACGGGCAAGCTTTCTGCAGCAGAAGCAGTAAGGCAGAGACATTTTTCAGTATAAGTAAATTACAAATCAAAAATACAAATGTGCAGTCAAAATTAGGATTAAAGAATCTGGACAAATTCTGTTATAGCACTATCTTTATAGGCATGCAATTTTCTTGCAAATGTGCTATGTAGTACTTCATTCACTAGTAGGACTGATAATAAGGAAGCAAATCTCACTTATTAGCTATAATACAGCCAGTTCAGTAATTAATGAAATATTGACTGTTCAAAATGAAAAATAATGGCTCTTTGTTTTCATTACAAACTCTTTACACATAGGGCAGCCATTAGAGTATCACTGCTGGCAACTGGGTAGCTGCAGTTGCCCAGAGTTACCCTGCCAGAGTGCACGAAAATCATGTCACAATCCTGAGAAACCATATATATCAGGTAATCTGACAGCTATGACCTTGACTAAAGAAATAAATTTTGAAATATGATTCTCTAATCATTTGTCTGCTTCTGGATTTGTTGTGGGTTTTTTTCAACAAAAAGCAAGACCTCATTTTTAAGGAAAATGGAATTTCCACGTAATAACATGATTCCAATCGGTGGGACTTTAAGAAGACCACTTCCTGTAGTGGTATGTGATACAACTGGGAGAGCTTGAAACACTGGGTAACATCTGGTTGGACCGTGCTGTGTCAATGGTGGGATTTATCCAACATTCATACTCTGCCCTGTGATGCAGCAGCTTGTGTTGAAAGCTGGAACAAGCAGCAGAATGCTTTGTACTTCCCAGCCAGGACCAGTGCCTGGGATCTGTGTTTGCTATGGGACATGAACATTAATGTTTGGGCTGATGTGGCCATTTACACGAAAAAGATAGGATTGCTGTTTTTACAGAAATAAAAATACCTACACTGAGCAAATACTTCATGTCTCTTTCAAGCTAGAAACTGGGTGGCCAGACCCCAAAGGCACCTAGAGTTCAGCACACACAGGTAATAAATGAATTCTGCTTTACGTGGTATGGGTCACTGCTAACTTACTACACCTTAGTCCCACTATTAGATCTTCTTGTACCTTCCTTGAACTAGCAATGAATGGAGTCAGCAGAAGCATCGCTTACTTCTGTGCAAACTAGAAAGTCTTCCCCTGGAGTGTGAGGGCATTGGTAGGTACTAACTTCCACAGTACTTAGTGCTAGGCATTTGCATCCTCATAAACTCTAAGAAGTATCTCAACCTCCTTCTTCCTTGTGAAAATTCTCATTGAAAGTTGGTGTCTGTTGGCCTTCAGCCACACTGCAGAGACCTCTCTTCATGTGCTGTTGTGTGGGGAAAGCTGAGGTGTTTGAAGTTCTCTAGAAACTCTGATAAGACTTCTTTTCTTCTTATATGTTTTCAGAGTTGGCCTTCTTACCTGCTAGACACATTCTCTGGTTCTGCTATTGTCATATTTTTACTTTATTCGAACCCAAACAAATAAAAAAATAGGTGATTAACAATAGGCCTTCCCTTCTCCTGCGCTAGAAACAATATTAGGCAGTACTACAGAAACACAAAACCTGCTCAAATTGATTTGCATCATACAGATTAAAAGTTTAGATGCAATGAGCCAGACAAAAACTGTAGAAATACTTGGGTGTGTGTGTGTGTGGGGAAACATGAGCCAAAAATAATCCACGCTTGAAACTCACAAAACGTGGTATGTTAGCGGTACTTAAGATCAGAAAGCAAAACAGTTCATTTCTCTGTAAGTTATCAAATCCTTCTGGTAAGTGACACTCTGGAAACATTTGATAGCTTCATAACTGGCTGACTTAATGTTTTACATGCAGGAAAGATGGCTAGAACAGCAGTAATCAGCAAAATAAGTTGGTTTCATAGTTGAGCTTTGGTGAGGTGTTACATCGTGTGGGTAGCATTTATAAGAGCTTTCTCACTTTTAATTCTGTAGCAAGGATGACTGTCTGCTTCACAAATTAATAATATTTTCCTTTCTCTTATAATGCCAAAGTAATTCATTATATGTAATTTTATTTTATGACTATTAGTCTACTCTTCTTTTTATAGTACTGTCTCATTAAGATGGAACATCTTTTAAGCTTTTTTCTCTCATCTCTGCAATAATGTAACGTCATTATAATAATTTTACCAATAGATTCCAAAGTCACGTTACTCCCCCTCCTACACGTAAGACACAGGCGCATATCTGGTGTAAAAATTCTTCACATTAACGTCATCATTTACACTGTAATTTTCAGATTAACTTCCATTATTGTTCCTCATGTTTTTACTTTGTATTTTATGATTAAGAAAGACGAGGCTTTCATGTACTGTTACTAAATACAGCAGTTCCTCTACTACCACTGATCACAAGGAAGTTGTGGTTCTTTCATGGGAGTGGACAAACATGCTTCAGATGCCTCAGCTGGATATACACCTTAGGCATTTCCTTCACAGTTCCTGGAAGTCAGGCGGTCATGATGCCAAGTGTGGACATGCGTTTCCTTTCTCTTATGTTTTTCGATGCTGGATGCTCCATAGGACCAGATTGCTAGTGTCTCGTTCAACAAATACGTGAAGTAGTAGGGAACACAGGTTATGTCTTACTCAGTAGGTGGATGACACGCAGAGGAGGGTAACAACCTGCACAACACCTGAATGAAAGTCAGGGTGCAAAAGGAGTCTGGAGGAAGTGAGAGGAAGTCAGCCTGTCTGCACAAAGCATGAATGTCATCTCTAAATGCAGCACTTTTTAAAATGATTCTCCCCAAAAATTCAGTTTAGATATGGCAACATGGGTGTTTCTGGAGTTACTTTCCAACAAGCAGAACAGGAAACATTCAGCAGCTAGGTCTGCTCTAGATAGATGAAGTATTTGAATTGAATATCCTCTTCCACTGACAAACTGCTTGCATTAAACATTCTGTCTATGTCTACTTCAGCAAATTTTTGTGTATAGAAAAATTCTGAGGAAAAGGAAATATGTTGGTATTTCAAAATTAAATACTTCGACCTTTGAAATAGTTTTCACGGTTTAACTATATCGAATTGATAACAAAAAAACTGTTGTTCGGCAAACATAAAATTAACTTTCTCTCAACTTTCTGGTTGGTAAAAATTTCAGATTATTTTCAGATATGAATTTAAAACTAGTTATTCTCATAAGTCTAGTCTTTGCAAAAGAACAGAAATTATCCATGTAAGTGTCAAATCTGTAAAGAAAAATGATAATGAAGCTTTAATTTCACAAAACCCAGATGAGGCCAAGTGTAGCAGAAACTATTGTGTTGATCTTCCTTTCTCACCTTAAAATAAAATCAGAAGCTGGAAATAGCTTGTTGTAGATTAAACAGGTAGTGTGGGAAATTAGAATTAGGATTTAAATCTATTAAACATATACAATGAAATACAGTAATATAGAAATATGCATATGAAATATGCATAGCTCTATATTGAGCATGCCTGAAGGCTTCCCATGCTACCTAAACCTACACTTTATTATAATTAAGAAATTGTAAAAAAAATCTGTCACTTATTCAGAAATATGTTGTCTTGACTCTGTTCTGAAATATAACCTATATATTATCTGAAAAATGAAGTGTTGCCAGTTTCTGTCTAGTTGCTAGAAAATATTTCCATGTTTTGCTGAAATGCTGTTTTCAGTTCTTTCAACATGAAACTGATGCTCTAATGATACGTGATCACTAGAGATACCATGGCATTTTTGTAATTGTAAAGTGTTTAAGGAGAATACCCCAGAAAAATCTCAGATTAAGACATTTTACAAGTCATGCAGAGTTCTCTCTGGTTCCTGCCCTAATTTATTCACTTAGGTATGCATGAGTACATGGCTGCCACTTTCCAGTGGTGGGTGAGCTGGTCCTATTAGTCACCTTCACATAATTAGAATTGGCCAGAAAGTTCATACAGAGAATGCTCATTTGTTTAAAAACCCCTGTGCGTGTGTGCGCATGTGCATGAATGTGTGCAGCAGTTAACCCATTTTTGACAAAACTTTCCATGGGTCAGAGTTAGACTTTCTGTTCAGTGCCAAAGACGGGAATAAGAGCCACTTGCCTGAAGGCTGTGGTACTCGGCCGGGAAGTGAGACACACAGATTGCTGCTGCCTGATCCCACATCAAAGCCAGAAACACACTTAGCCCACTGACTATTCGAGGAGGGTGCTCACTCTCTCTGCACTTTCAGTAGCACGGATCAGCATCAGGTTTAGTGATGAGTACTGTGAATCTATGTCTTGCAACAGAACTAGGAATCACTGTTTTCAACAATTTTGAGATACTTAAATATCCTTTACTCAGTAGATTTTTATGACAGAATAAACTGTATAATGTTCAAAAGCAATAAGCATCATTCTTTCTTATGCAAGAAAGATCTCTATTCTGAAAAACTCATATATAACTAGTATCACCCATTTAGGTGCTGCTACCTACCAAGGATTACTCTTTTGAATTCATTTCCAGCTGGAGCTTTAATCTATGCTGGTAATACTGTGTTTAATTTTTCTTTTCCCTTTCCAAGTCACACACATGCTGCATTCATGCATCTTATTTGTACTGTTTGGAGGTATTTAAGCATAAGATGCCATAGCTCATCTTTCTGAAACTGGCAAACTGTAGCAGACTCTGCCTTTGGTTCTGGGCCCTGCCACAGCTCACTCTGGGATATTCCCAACAGCAAGACAGTCTGTACATATGTGTATTTTTTGCCACCATGGCAGTGTGCACTATATACATATTATGCAGAGACTTTTTAATTAAAACAACAAAAAAAAGTTGTCTCCTATACTTTTTAAGTTCAGGGAATTCTTGTTTAATGGATCTCAAGTTTGCCCCTGTAGGTTACTTCCTTTTTGTCATGTTTTGCTTTTCAAAGCTTTTGTGAGTAGTCTGGGACTTACAGGTTATCGTGTGGTTACATTTCTGAGTAAATCCACAGATAGCGCTGTTTAAAGATGAAATCTCTAGCATTTTTCATGATGAATTTCTATTTCTTCCTTCCACAGACACAAAATAAGAAAGTCACCATTAACTCACTGGCTGTGGGTATACCAAAAGACACTCATTTTTGTGGTAGGACAACCAACACAGCAGCAGTAACTATTTTATATGTGGTAATACTGTTATTTGCAATAATCAAGAAGAGTACTAATAATACAGTACCTGCTTTACAGTGTCTGCAGGTATGATTCAAGATCAGACACAGCAGCCAGAAAAAAAGGTAAGAATGATGGTAAAAGGCACTGCAGCAGGTGTACAGATGGTGATTTCAACTTCTGAATTCCCAGGTGGTAAAGCAGAAAGCCCATCCCCTTTGGTGTTTCTGTTGGAAAGGGTGAGTCAGCGTGAGACCTAAAACTTACACAGACACATCACAGAGAATGGCACAATTCAGACTGCCTGGAACAAAGGCAGGAGAATCATGGGGTGGTTGAGGTGGAAAGGCTTAGCTGGAGATTGTCTTGGCCAACCCCATTGCTCAAAGCAGGGTCAGCTGCTGTGCCAGTGTTTGGCTACCCTCAATAATTTTTTTTTTTCTTATATTTGCATGGAATTTATTATATTGCTTCTTCTCCTGTCACTGGGCACTGCTAAAAAAAGCCTGGCTCTGTCCTCTTTACAATCCCATCATGTATTTATACACACTAATAAGATGTCTCCTGAGCATTTCCTTCTTGAGGCTAAACAGTCCCAGCCTCTGTGAAATCAGGAATGGCTCTTCCTTGACTTGGATGTGTAATTAACCAGTTAACCTATTAGGACACAAGACATTACTTACTTCAAGCACACAGCCTACAGGCTGCTCACAGTCCTGTGACTATTTTTTTCAAGACTGCTTGCTTCCTTTGTCTGTACTGAGCACATCTGACTGTGCCCACCACTGACTGTGTTGCAGGAGACTGTTACATGGATGAATTGCCTAGCCTGCAGTGGAAATAGCAAGTGGGTCAGGGAACTTGCAGTCATTGACTTACACAATCACCCCAAAGTAGCACCTTTTTCCTGTAAAGCAATAAGCCCATCAGAAAAGCATTATAATCCTATAAGCTTCAAGTAATATGCAGGATATTGCACTTCTTAGGCTTTGATGTTATGTATCAAACCAGATTGCAATTTGCTATCATAGTCAGCAACATTGGGAACCTAAGAACACAACTGAGCCCGTAGCAGGTCAGACAAATGATGCACTCCACCCACTGTCCACTTTCCAACAGTGACCAAGAGCTTTTCTCAGGGAAGAGTATAAAATCAAGGAAAGTATACCATGACACCTTCCTAAAATACTATACCAGACCTCCCTCACAAGCAGCTCAATAACTTCAAAGGGTAGTGTCTTGATATGTTACAATCCTGAGGGATTCCTCTTCCATAGATTTATCCTGTCACTTTTTGAAACCCTGTGGACTTTGAGTCCAGGTAAACAAGGATGATCAGCTGCTCTGTATTACAGAAGAAATGGAAGAACTTGAAAAATCTCAAACAGCCTTGAAAACAGCAGAAAACCCTAGACAGACAAAAGGTGATATCTGAAGTAGTTTTCAAAGCTTGGAAACAATGAAATGTTTCTTTTCATAGTGGAAAAATAGTTGTTTCCGTGTCAACTACAATCATGTGTAGCTGTATTGTATAAAGCTAATTAAAGAATCACCATTTGCTCCTTGGTAAACCACTAACACTAATCACTTAGTTACGAAAACGTAACTAGAAGGAAAGATGCAAATGGCCAAATTAATTTTTCCCCTTCAACTGTTCTTTTTTTCTTCAAGCAAAAGAGGGACCAAAACAGTCCATCACACAAGCATTACAGAGCCCTCGCTGACGTCTCTAGAAAACATAGTGTAACCACAGCAACCCAATGAGAAGTGGTGTGACTGGCTCACTTTTTTTTTTTTTTTTCCTACCTAGCACAGAAGAAAAGAAACCAACTGCCTGCAGAGCTAAACACCTAGATCAATATAACATGAATCAATAACTTGGTAACTAAAGAATCCTATATTGTTGATGGCGTATGTAGTAAGATCCCTAGCTAAGAACTAACACATTTGTACACTCCCCATCATACTGTGAATACCAACAAAGCAAACAATGCTTAAAAATCCCTGGGCCCCAACAGGCACCTCTTAATATCAGGCACAGAGATAAGTCTTAAAAAAGATCTGGGCTAACTAATATGAATACAATCACATCCAAGAGCACCTTTGAAGAGGTACACAGCAGCACCTGAAGGGCTGATTTGTCAAAGGGAGGATAGTTCAGCTGACAAAACCAAGCATCAGCTGCGATGCTGATCTCTATGCTAGATGTTGAACACAGCTTCATTGCTAACAGCTTCCCAATGGGCACACCTTGCCTCTGCTGATGCACTATAATAGTCAAGGAATAAAGAATTCCAGCAACCAAACAGGGCAAGCAGCAAGAGCTTTGACTTTGAAGAGAAAGAGGACATATGTGTGTGACTTTTCAGTGGTCACCTGAAACAATAGAATGAGCAGCTGATCTATAAACAGATCTATGGAGAGAAACTTGAAATTTATCACACCAAATTGCCAGGGCTACTTAATGAGACGTAGCTCCATTCCTGGTCTAGCAGCAAACTAAGGCAGCTCCCAGGCTGAAGGGGATTCCTGAAAAATGCTGAAGTTAGGCTTAGGAACAGTGCTATGATTAGCCCCAGACACTAATGTAACATTAATGTTTAGCAGCAGTATCAATACAGAAATGCTACGTTTCACCTTTTATGATAGTTATCTAAACAATTTATGAGAGTGTAAATGTACAGCTTTTCTGATGGGCTTATTGCTTTACAGCACAAAAAAATCGTAGGTTAAGTATCTTGCCTCTCCAACAAATATCCCACAGGGGGTGCTTAGTGAGGAACATATCAACAGGAAAAGCATTTGGTAATGCTGTCCTGAAAGACTCTCATAACCTACAAAAATTTGCAGGTTGAAGATTTTTCTCGGGTTGATGTCATTGTAACTCAGCTGACTAATGAAACAGAGAATCCAGGATTCTGTACTATCTATACAAACAATATGGACACCTCTATTTTCCCAGCTTCACTCTGCCGCAGCAGGCTCCAGCAGGCTGCTTGACTTCTCCTCTGGATATGGGTGTGTTTTGCTGTGGCTCAGTCAGAATTGCATGAGGCTACAGACCCAAAATTGAAGAAGCACCTTGGCTAGGACAACAAAAGCCCCCTGAGCAAACATTCACTTTTAATGACCAGCAACCACAGAGCGAGATCAAAGAGACCAAGCGTGAAAAGCCTGTTCTTTAAAGTTTGCCAGCAGTCAGTCATGGGCAAGCAGGGAGCTGCACATTCCTCTGTGATGTGTATACATCTGCCTGGGCCAACTTAATAGTAGCTGGGAATATCTTTGAGCAGAGCTTACTGAGAACAAGGGTGTATTCTGAGAACAAGGGTGTATTAGCTACTGCAGAGCTTGCCTGAATATAACTAGGTACTTCCTGCATTCAGGCTTGCTCTGTGATCCAGGTAAGAGCTAGTTTGAATACCTTCAACCTGAACTGTATAGAGCATGCACTAGAGACATAGAAGGACAGCTAATCAAGATGGGACCTGGGCACTTGCAGAGCTAGTTGCTTTTGCTGTGAGTGCTGTGTCGTGGCTCTATCGACTTTTGTAACTTGCATGCACTGCAGTTTCTTCTGGTTATACTTGCAGGGTGAAGTCCCTGAAAGTCAAGCCGATTTGACATGGTAATTTGTGGCTGTGGTAGCCCTTGAAATCAGGAAGAATGTGGTATCTTGAAGGTCCAGGTTCAGCAATTAAGAATTTCTGCAACTTATTCTTATGAAATGGCTATGCCTGTTTCCCAGGAGCATGGAGGTGAATGGAGGCTGGGAACTTCAATGAGGAGATACAGAGTCTTCCATGACAAAGGCCCATCCACTAGAACATCCTATGGTGATCTGTAATGTGATCAATGTGGTTAACGTGATGTTTTAGAGTAGTCATTTCAATCACTTCTGTTCTCTAGAGAATATAGATATCTGATTTCTACTTTTTGCTCATCATCATTCTAATTTTTCCTGCAAATTCTTTTTCATGTGGTGACAGCATCCAAAGTGGCTGCAAGAGGGGTGCCTAGACCCCTCCCTTACAGTGAGCTCCCAAAGAACACCAAAGGTTATCAAGCTGTTCTTCACTGGCTTAAACATAGTCTAGGACAAATAGCAATCACATCAGAAGGTTTATAGACAGCTCTTGTTGTCTTGTGTCTTGTATTCTTGTAGGCAGGTATGTGCTCCCAGGTTTAACGTTGGTTGACTTGGTGACATTCTGAGTGGCACCAAACTCTGCTGACTTCTTGGGAGTTCCTTCAGCCTCCCAGGAGGTATGGCTGTCTCCTTCACTCTTCACTACAGTGTCTCCAACTCTTCATGAGCCATGCACTTGCAGATCCTTGCTGTGATTCCCTGGTCTTTTACATACAATGGCCCCTTCAGCTGTCTCTCAGCCACAGCATATTCAGCTGTTTGCACAGGTGTTTCCTGCCAAGCTACCCTTCCTGAAGGATGGCAGTCCAACAGCTGATCAGAGGCGCCATCCACCCCAATGGCTTACACAGAGCATGAGTAGGGCAGACCTCTGCCCAGGAATGCCCTGGGCACCACAGTGTAAATGCTCTGCTTGTGCCACAGACTCTGGGTCTGCCAAGCAGATCAGAGAAGGAGATGATGCCTTTGACCACTGGAACCACTGTGTGGCTGCAGGGAACTGTTCCTGGCCAGGACCCAGAACTCAGGGTTGCTGTGACATAACTCTTTCTGGTATGAATGTCTTTTGTATCCCAGACTTTGTTATTAACCCAGGATAAGGTATTAGCATGACCCTCTTCCTTATTCGCTTGAGGATGTGATGAGATGTATGCCCTCATGAGAATTTTGTCCTCTTTTCCAATTTAACACATGCAGGCCAGTACCACATACTTCCTTTAACATGTTCTGTGATAGATATTTCCAGACCTTGTATGGCCACAAGCTGTGCTGATCATGAATAAGTTTTATCTTACCGGTTAACTGCTCCGATTTCAACAGGTTTGTCAATATAACTCGACTCAGTAGATTGTTCCTGATCGTGTAGTAAGGGGGCACCTTCCAACCTGAAGCCTCTCTACTCAGCATGCGGGTAATCACAATTTTACTAACAAGCCAATGTGGGTTTTGGCTAGAACCAGTATTTCTCACCCACTGCCCTGAGGAGGAGCTGCTAACAATCAGAACGAAACGCAGTGACACAAAAAAGAAGTGACTTGTATTCAAACTCCTTTGCCTCTTGGTCTTCCCTGGCCTGCTAGAAGGATTGTTTTTACAGCTTGTTCTTTCTCATTTAGTTACCAAGCCGAGACAAACAATGTTCAAGTGCCTACGCAGAAGGCCAAATCCCTCATTCTCAGATGTGACACTTCCAAAAACCTTCTGAGCCCTAAGAAACCTGCTCTGTCCCTCCAAGCGCAGACGTCAGAGATGGAAACATTGCACTGGTCTCTGCTGTCCAGATTTCAAAATTTCTTTTTGATGCAGCCTCCCCCTACCCTTTTAGACATAAAGCCACGTGTATGTGAGGAGACTCACGTGGAATTGTAGGAGACCACAGAGGAGTCAAACCTCCGTAAGTGCCAGCCGCCAGAGACCCGACGCCGGGCACCCCGGTGTAAACCTGGAGGGGCTGCACGGCAACCACGACCTACGCTGCGCTGAACTCAAGGTGAAGGAGACCACAGTCTGGCGCTTAAAAGTAGTCCCCCCAAAACCCAGCTGCGCAGGCAGGCCGGGAGGAGCCTGGATAAACAGCGGTTCGTTCCAGCCGCCTTGCTCCGCGCCGCAGCGAGACCCGCCGCCCCGCCGCGGCTCTACCCCCTCGGCGGTACCGGCCGGCCGCAGCGCTCGGGGCCGAGGCCGGGCGGCGGAGCGCGGGACGGCAGCGCCCCCGTGTGGCCTGCTCGCGGCGGCGCAGGGGCGGCCCGGCCTCGCCCCGCTCCCGCCGCCGGCGGAGACCCCGCTGCGCGGCTGTGCGCGCCTGGGCACCGCCCCGGCCAGCAGGGGGCGGTATCGGCGCCTCTCCGCGGCTGGGCCCCGCCGGCGCCTTCCTGAGGGGACGGTCGCATGGTTCCAGGGGCTCCGCTAGCAGAGGCGCGCAGGGCACGTCACCGGTGGGGCGCGGAGGGCAGTCCCCCCCGGGCCTGGCGCTGAAGCCGGAGGCGGGGCGGTTCGTCGCCCAGGAGCTGCTGCTCCACCGGCCCCGTGCCCCGCGGTGGCTCCCCCACCCCCGGCACCCTGCCTGCGCAGCCTCCGAGGCAGCTCTGGGAAGTCTGCCCGAGGGCAAGCGAGCCTGGCACCAGTGCCCGGGCGGCCCAGCGGTGCCCCAGCGCGGCACTGCGCCCGGCTCTGCCCGGCTTTGCTCTGGCACCCACAGGAGGAGCGTGGCTGGGGCAAGCCTTGGGCGTGAGGGAGCGTGGCTGGAGCCAGCCTCCAGCATGACGGAGCCAGCGCTCTTTGCTAGTGCTGCCTGCGGTAGCCTTGGCCCACGCGTACAAAGGAGTTTGTTCCCAAGGCAGTAACCTGCGAGATTCTGAACGACAGACGCAAAATAGCGGAGAGAAAGCTGTGATTTCACTCTTCGTACACCTCCCAGTCCACCAAGGCCTGAGCTGACTAAGCCTAGCTCCAGTTAACCACTAACAGCAACGGCAAGGCCTGGCCTGAAAACACTTGAAAGAGACGGTTTTCAAAAGTACTTCAAGTCAGCCGGGAACAGTGGCATGTGTGTCCTCAGCCACTGTGGTGTTTCTGGAAGGCCAGGCCAGGGTTACACTGCTTCAGTTTTCAGATTGACATTTGATTTATTTCTTGTCTGCAAGAATGCATCACAACTTTGGGGGATGCTTCTGTTGGAGAAAGTTCCTCTTTATTATGCTGTCAATGCAGTGGCAGCAAAAGTTTACCTTTAAAAAGTAATCACAACAATGCTGAGAGAAAAATCACACCACAAACCCCAAGCACCACCACATTACCTGGCTCTTTCAGTCCTAACTCCTTCAAGGCAGCTGACCAGATAACCACATAACAGGACTCCCCACCCTACTACGAGCTTTGAAACAGTTGAGGTGTGAAAGTTTTACAGAATGCGTTTAACTCATCACTGTCACACGCAGGAGACAATTAAATTCAAACCCCAAAGCAGAATAATTTTCACGGCCACCCAGCTCATCAGGCATGTATCTGCCATGCACTGCTTTACAAGTGGCAAGACAGCAGCAGTCCAGGTCCCCAGGTTTGCACTTCATTTGGGTTTTGTGTATTTGCTGTCCATTCTGGAAGACCTCCCTTCTGAACCCAGATACCAGCAGTGCTGGTGACAAAGTCCCACTCAGCAGCATGTTGGCCACAGGGGGACTGCAATGACTCCAGAAGGTATCCTCCCCCCTCCGGAGTACTGTCCATGAACCCAGGCCATTTACAACCCTGGTATTCTCTAAATACCTCCTTCACACTCAGGCATATGCCATTGACATATACCTACTGCTCACAGTCCTCTTCCCAGTACACCCTGAAGGGCAGGAACATGGTTGTTGCCTATTGCTGTTATTCAGGACAGTGTACCTTCCACAGCAGTCCCACAGGTCTGCAATCCACACTGCCAACATTTGCACATGACCTTCATTGGTCCATTCCTATCTATACTCTGTGTCTTGGAGATGTGGTTGGGTACCTCTTTAGGCAACTGTATTGCAGCAGGCACAGGGGCTGGATGTGCAGGGGCAAGGCAGCTTCTGAGACCAGAAGGAGACAGCCTAGGTGGCTCTCAGTGCCCTGAGCCAGCCAGTACAAAACATTAGTCACAGGATCTGAAGTGTCATTGAGAATCATAGAATGGTTTGGTTTGGAAGGAATTTCTAAAGGTCATTTTAGTCCAACCCCCTTGCAATGAGAAGGGACATCTTCAACAGCATCAGGTTGCTCAGAGCCCCGTCCAACCTGTCCTTGAATATTTCCAGGGATGGGGCATCTACCACCTCTCTGGGCCACCTGTTCAGTCTGACTGGATTTGCCACTTAGTGCCTGTTGACTGAATTCATAGGTCAGTGCCCTTGCACGTGTTATGTCTTTGCTTAATGCTTAACATACATGGTTTTTTCTTCTTTTAGAAAAGTTGACAACAATGAAATATTCTCAAGCATCATCATAAAAAAAAAAAAAAAGTGATTAATGGGATACCTGAGCTTGTACCAAGAAGCAAAACCACACACACTCAGACCCCAAATGGGAATGTCTCATTAGGTCTGCTTTGCAGGGAGGTGTTTGCCCTGCTGCTGAGCTGAGCCCTGGTAGCCTCTGCTGGCATGTTGATGAAGAGGATATGCCCCGCAGCATGCCCCACAGGCCTGTGGGAGAGATCAGACCAATGTAACAGCAAAGGAGGCATCAGAACAAATGAGGGAGCACATGAGCTCCATTGCAGCCTGAAATCTCTGCATCTTGAGTCACTGCAGCTTGTTTACACACCTAATGAGGAGTGATGCAGATGGGAAGTGGGATTTAAAGCCATCACAGAACCTTAAAAATAGTACAGTGGAAGTCATTGTTGTTACTCTTATTCAGGAGGACAGGAAATGAAAACGCATGAGTGTGGAGGCTTTCTGCTCCAGCCCTGAGGGGAATGACCCAGAATCATGAGAATATAGGCCAGATATTGAAGCAAAGAATGAGAAGCAGCAGGAGACAACAGAATATAATTTGTGTGGATAGACTGTAGCAGCCTCTGTAGAAAGAGTCACAAAACGTTTTATTGAGAGAATATTTTATATTGCTGTGGGCAACCCATCATCATCCACAAGCAGAAGTGGATAACTGCTGGTGAGACAGAGCAAGCTGCTTCAATGTAAACAGCACCTTTGTTACATGGTGGACAATGCAGTAGCATTTTGCTAACATGGACATTGTTTAGGGTGATAACAGTAAGCATAATAAGAGTTATGTGATTAAACAGAGCAAAGAAAAATATACATTGTGCATCACAGGGACAATCTTTGCTGTGAATCAGTCCTCTTAGGGAATCAGCTGGAGTGTTGTTTTCTGAGTCACTTAGAGTTAGAAGGAGAGAAGCATTGAAGATCATGGCAGAGAACACTGGTGTATGGACCAAAGGATGAGCAATCCTGTTCCTCTTTGGAGCTGGGTGTATCACTGGATACATTTTTAAAGGCATAAAAATGGTCATAAGGACTTTCCAGGTTGTTAATCAGTAATGGCAAATTGGAAGCAAGACGATGGGAGAAAAAGGAGTTTATCACTGTAGGGTAGTGATGGGGATGGGACATAAATAATGAAATGGGGCTTGGGAGAAGGAGAAGTCATATCCCAGAAAGGAGTTACTGCACATGCTGAAGGGCAGCCTCTGCTTGAGGGGAAGGCTAGACAGGGATTGGGACACAGTCAAGTTAGAAGAAGAAAAAAGTCATCTCTGAGAGGATCCTGTGGATGAGAGTGAAAACCAAGACAAAGAGAAGATAAATGAGTGAGGATGGAAAAAGGAAACACGTGTTTGTGAGCAAAAATAGTTGCAGTTATAGGAAGCGTGTTGTGGAAACAGACTACTTGTCCCAGGTGGTTAACAGTAACCAACTGTAGTGTTTGCAAGAAACATGTTCAAATTGCAGTCGTGATGTCTTTGTGAAGTAGGTAAGCACTGACAGAGGAGGGAGGCAAAGACGGAAAGATTGAAAGGCAATGGAGGAGTCTCTGTTGGTGCGGGACTAGAAGATAAGCATCCCTCACGCTTGGCTCTGAGCTAGACTTTGTGTCTCTTTGTTTATGAATATACACTGTGAGTGCCCCATGCTCTGCTGGCTCATCATAAAATACATTTGACCACTGAAAGAAATCACTGCCTAGGTCAAACTTCATAGTGCTGCCAAACGTACCCCAAAGTGTACCTTGCACTGGACCCTTTCGAAACAAAGTGAGCCACGTGTTCTAGCAATCCCAAATGCCAGGGAGCAGAAAAGGAGAAAGGATAATTACAAACTTTAGGCTATAATGACAAGTGAAAGAGAGGACAAATATAAAGTGTTTACTGGACAGTGGGACTTGCTCCCACTGTAGCAAGATCTATGCCAACTAAGCTAAGCTGGTAGCTGTTCTTATCCCAGGAGGGAAATAGATGTGTATTAATCATCTCTGCATTGTTATTACTGATAAGGTCACAGAGAGGGCAGGGCAGGAGTAAATTGCTCCAAAATAATTATATTGTTTTTTTAAAAAAAATAAATATATATATATCTTCTCTATCAAAATTACTTTCCTGGCAAAATATGTAAATTTTTAAGACAAAGTGTTTGAGACCTAACAATACTGACTTGTTTTAAAGCTTGTTTTCACAAAAAATAGCTAAACTTTGCTCAAAAGAGTACATTCCCCTACACCTTTACTAACCTTCCCAGCCAGCAGTAGGCTTTGTAGGGACTCAGTCCCTGGCGCATTGTCAGCACAATCCCAAAGGTGTGGGTGATGTACTTTACAAATTATTCACTTCCTCCCTTAATTTTGTAGCAGCAGCAGCTCTTTTTACTGTAAGACTTTCTGGCTGCTTTTCCTATGCTTACTTTGGGGGCAATAGAAGTCCTGTCCCGGGACACAGCAGCTCTGTTGTTTCAGCACTCCTCATAAGTTGTTATGGGCATGGAAAAATGGTCCTACCTGGAACCTCAGTAGATCCCAACATGGGTCATAACTTCATAGGCAAAGGTCAGGAGTCAGATGTCTTTTTCAGCTTTATCATTGCTTGAACCTCCATATATTACTCTTGAGCTTTAGAATTGAAAGTATTCTGCAGAAACTTTCTCTAGTTAGAGTTGCGTAAGTTTGGCAGCAGAGACTTGAACTGAAAATTTAGATCAAGTCCTGACTTGACTCAGGCTTAGTTCTGATTTTAGTTTAACAAAAGACAAAGATTTGCAGGGCTAGGCAAAGATTTGAAGAAAGTAAAACTCTCTGCCAGTGTCCATGTGAACAGATCTTTAGCAGTAGTAGTGGAAGAAATTAAATCACTTTTTGAGGAAGGGTAAACCAACACATGAAGATTTATTCACACAGTACAAAGTAGGAGTCAATCTGTAACCCAGTCTTGTTATGCACAAATTATTTGGTGCCACGGCATGACCATTACAAGGACTTAACCCCAGGAGTGTCTGTCAGGCACCACTATTAGTACTTTGTGTCTTCTCTTTGCGCAATCAGAAACGCTAACTACATCTAATATATTAAACATGATTTAGGAGCTGCTTTTACAGCATGTTATCTGCACTAGAATTAGTATTATAGGCATAAATAATCAGCCAGTTCTAAATGACTGTAGAGCATGTTATCCCAAAGGGTCCTAAAACATTCCCAGAAGACAGACAAATAGCAGGCAGAGTTGAGTGTGCTGCACAAAAGCAGGGAGAGGGTAGGAGAGAAACTTTTGACCTAAGGCTCTAGGACAATAGGTCAGATCTCCTCCTTTCGAAGGGCTGCGTGAAATTTTGATGTCCATGCAAAGCAAGCCTGACCTCCAGGGTGGAAGTCTTATGTTGGAGTGAGTCTTCAGGAAGTCACAGGATTGAGGATATCCTTCTGCAATTTGGACATGTTCTTTCAATGAATTCCAGGACCAGGACACACAGTAGACTCCTACCCTGCTAATGAATGGTTTCCACACAGAGCAAGACCATCAATTATGTAAGACCAGCTGAAACTGGTGGGGAGGAGCTAGGCTGCCAGTTGCAAATATACATTTATTGTTAGTATAAGGAACAAGTTGCTGACCATGGGCCATCTGCAGGAAATGTACTGTAGATGATTGTAGTCTCTATTATGATAGACTTAACCAGAAACAGTTTTTGCAGAAAATAATGTCAGAAAATCTTTCATCTTCCTGTCTGTGACAGCAAGCCATGAGGTAGGAAAAAAATGTAGCAAACTCCACAGGTGTGGGTGACAGCTAATGCTGACATAGCTATAATGTAGGCAGGGGTTAAATTCAAAAGTCCTTCTGATTTTCATATAATTTCCCCTATTGCCCACAAACCACTTCCTTTGCTACCCATGAATTCTTTCCAATCTTCACAGTAGACAGAAGGCTGGTGCCTCTGCGTCAAGCAAGCATGAAGTCGGTTGCTGTAACTTTCTGGGTCCTCTGCTTTCAGTTTGAAGCCCTGTACGGTGAGTAGTATTTTGGATTATTCTCCTTGAAGTAGATGTTTTTATGGAATCTAACTTGTCCAATGATGAGAGACAGTAAATAAGGCATGTTAGCGAGGGGTTGGAGGAAGAGGTAGTTAAGGGAAACAGCTACAAAAAGACTGTTCTTGACTTTAATATCACTGGAGTTAGCGGGAAGAGAGAATTCCTGCCAGCACAGGGCACTTGCTCTGAAACTAAAAAGTACAAGTTTTTATCGTTTGTATTCTTTAGCTCATCTGCTCAGTGTTACCCTCTAGTTTGTAAACCTGTCCCTGTTCAGACTGTAGTGCTCCAACCCTCTTCTCTTGCTGGGCATAAGGTCTTACAGCAGTGTGACAGTGAATGGCTTTATAAAGAGAAGCCAAGTTACTGATACTAAACCTGCTCTTGTTTGGGCAAAGAACTTTTATACTATGAAAAATGTATATGGTATGGAAGAGTGGATGAGATAATTTTGGTGCAGGCTTGAAATGCAGAGTGATTTGAAAGGGAACGTAGCATTCCTAGTGCTGTTTGAGAAGGCACACAGTGACAGCACTGATATCAGTCCAGCCATAAACATGGATGTAGTGCTTTACCACAGCTACACAAAGTTAAATACATTTATCTGTAGCCTTTCTGAAACCCACATACTACTGGGCCAGGATGGAAATACATATAATATATAATTAAGAAGAGTCTTTTTTTTTCATACGGTCCAAGGATTTGGTATGATGTGTTATACAAGTAGGACCTGAGATTTAGTGCACACAGTTACTAAGCGCCATCTAAACATGTTTCTTCGAAGGTCATGCCAAGGGCTGTTGAGTACATTTGCTTCTGTATTTGTAATGTTACAGGATAGGTTTTTAGTCCCTCTGCAGAATTTAAGTATTCCTGAGGTTTCATACAGAACTTAAGCTTTCATTTAAATAAAAACCAGTTTCCAGCTCTTTAGGTGATGCAGATACGCTTCTAAAGGTTAACTAATACAGCGACAGTATACTGTGCTTTCAGATAGATTGTTAAGATGAGTGAAATCACAGGGATGGAAGGATTGTGATCAGTACCTCTAAAAGGACATGAGCTGCTTTTTCTCCTTGAAAAGTTATTCTTAAATCTACTAACAAAAAAGCCTATCAATGTTGTTAAATATTTCTTGGCTGGTCAATTTAGCAGTATACTTGACCAGCATACTTCTACATGTGGCTGGAACTATCTAAAAGGCCCATTCATTGTGGGAAGAAATAGGCTGCAATTTTAAGGATGCAGATAATTGTTCTATCTGGTTCCAGCATTTCTCCCTTGTTTCTGCCTTCCTTCAGGTGTGAAGGGTAGGATTTGGACACGGGGCTGGGGACAGGAAATGGCAGGAGAAAGAGACTGCCTGTAACAAGAAACGGTATCAGTTTTTTTACCTTACAGTGCTTTCACCATAAAAAGTACTAATTATTATAATTCTTGCTAAAAAGAAAAGGATTGTAAAAGATCAGCTTTATGTAAGACACATTGGAACGATACTTTCATTTAGAGAACAAGGTAACACTCCAAAGAGTGCTGCCAAGCACTGTGGCAAGGTTTTGGGAGTAAAAGCGGAGTAACTTCTGAGATTTTGATTTTGGGTAGTTTTTGTTGGGTGGTTTAGTTATTTGGGTTTTTTTGACTTAGTGATTAGCAAGCCCTGCTAGTGATCTACGGATAGTTTTTTTTTCATGTAAATAGGTCACAGAAGATGCTATATGTGTATTATGATTTGATAACCCAGTTGTGATAAAGAAATCCTTTGTAAGAGCATGGAGCCTCTCTGGTGCCTGTAGAGAAATGTAGCCAATGGGATTTTGTAGTACAGTGCTGTAAGATTCCATAGCACTTGAGGCCCTTGCTATGAAACTTTGCACACAAGCTTTTGCATGCCAACATTTGCAAAGCATTGTCACACATTGTCACACACAAAAAACATTGTTCACCCACAAATCTCCTGTTGTCAATACAGGAGGAAATCATGGTCATTTCTTAGAAGGTGACTGAAATATTATCAGGCACAGCTGCTGTGCTAGTGGTATATTTTCTAAGAGTTTCCATATTTCACAACATATGTTATACCATAGAAATAATTCAGATTATAGATGGCTTCCTAGAGTAATTGTGGCCATTACTTGCTTTGCCCAGAAGCACTGTTTTCCTCTTTTAATCTTTGATTCTTGAAAGATAGGAACGTGTTAGTTTTAGACATATGACTAATGATACTGAATTGACAGTGTCATCTTTCAGAATGCCTTGAAAGGTCAAAGCTATAGCAACGTAAAGGAACTGTGTGTGGTTTCATTACACATTTATTATTAACAAAACAGGCATGTTTGTTTTAAAGGCAAGGTCTGCACTCTCCCTGCTCATCTTCAGAGACAAACACACCCAAGTGAAATTATGCTTGTTCTTTGTATTACTTATCTATCTCTTTTCTGAGAGCAGGGGCAGATAAAAAAAAACAGCAAGAAAAAGAAAAGCAAGGGTATTCTACTCTCCTACCCTAAACTCCAAGTTTTAAAAATCAAAAATGATTTTAAAATTTCTGTCAGGATCAAAATGTGTAATGGATTGGTGATGTTTGCAAATAGCATTGGGTCTGCCAAAGAACAACCAGAAAGCTCAAAATTGCAATTCCATTAAATCAAAAATAACCTGCCTTCCATTGGCCTCAGTGTCCAAGCACACTACCACAGAAATTCCCAAACCTCTGCCGTAGTGCTTTCCCACTGCAGCAAAGATGAAATCAAGACGCAAATTGTCATGGTTTAACCCCAGCCACTAACTAAGTACCATGTAGCTGCTTGCTCACTCCGCAGTCCCAGAGGGATGGGGAGGAAAATCAGAAAGAGATGTAGAGCTTGAGGGTTGAGATCAGAAACTTAATAATGGAAATATTATAATAATAATAATAATGATGATGATGACGATGATCTTAACAATAATAGTACAGTTATAATGAAAAGGAGGGAGAAGGGGAGAGAGATGAAATCCAAAAGGAAAGGAAAAAAGAAAACAAATGATGCATAATACAGTTGCTCACCACCCACTGACTGATGTCCAGCCAGTCCCCAAACAGTAATCACCAAGCCCCAGCCAACCTCCCCAGTTTATATACTGAGCATGACATCCTATGGTATGGAATACCTCTTTGGATAGTTTGGGTCACCTGTCCTGACTGTATCCCCCCCTCCCAGTTTCTTGTGCCCCTTCAGCTCTCTGGCTGGCAGGGCCTGAGAAACTGAGAAGTCCTTGACTTAGTACAAACATCACCCAGCAACAACCAAAGCCATCAGTGTGTTACCAACATTGCTCTCACACCAAATCCAAAACTCAGCACTGCACCAGCTACTGAGAAGAAAATTAACTCAATCCCAGCTGAAACCAGGACAGAAATGCACATGACTGTAAATACATATACATAGAATGTACACACACACACTCTTTCATAGTTTAACACAGCAAGATGTTACTTTCATAGATACATTTATCCCTTGGATTGACATCTGAACCACATTTGCCTTCACACTCTGCTTCACGTGAGGTGAGCCAGGAACAACTCTATGTAGCTCCACAGTGTGATAATGCTATTAAACGAATGAAAGATTTTTTTCCCTCTTGTCTCAAAACCTTCATATGTAATTGAATTAGCTCTTTCATGAAAAATACCAAAAAGGATCCTTATGGCCAAATGTAAGCAGTTTTATTACTGAACCAGTGAGATTCTTCTGTTCATTTTTAATAATACTGTGATGTAGTCTTTTATTCACACAGTTTTTGAGGTAGTATTAGGGAGGTTTGGTGAGTGAATCTCCCAATATTATTGGATGATTAAACCTTAGTTTCCTATCTCCCATCCCACAGTACATTTGTTCTGACTGTAGCTTGGTAAATGACATCCCAAATGTGTCTGGCCACTAACCACAGAGTGTTACAGGTCCATAGGATTACCCTAGAAATGAACCAGTACAGACAGGCACAGGAGAAAAGCAATGAGGCACAAGAAGTGGGGAATAAACCACCTTTTAGTGTGCAGGGGGAGCATTCACATTAGGAGCTGATGCAGAATAGCTAGTGAGTTGGAAATTCATATCAGGTATCACCCATTGTGGTCATCCACTTAGACAATTTTGTGTTTTAATCTCAGGCACTGTTAATCTCATTTTAAAATGCATTCTCTTTATACTATGCTAAGCACACTCTTCTGTTTCTGTATGGTTACTTGTTTCAGAGGAATACTAATTGCATCACATTTACCAATATGCTCATTCAGAGAAATACATTACTGAGTCTGTCTTGAAAATAGGAAGTTAAGGCTTCTGGGCCTGAGAGGATGTGAAATGATCTTTCAGCTTGCCAGAAGGTCACATGAACTACATGGTTAATGGCCTCTCTCTGCCCTTTTCCATTAAAAACAAGGATTAAAACCATGATCTCTGACAGGCATTTTAAACCACCTGGTATGAAAGGGCAATTTCATTAGCCAACAGCAAAACTGAACTATTCTCAGAGAAAAGCCGAGAAATGAAATTCAAAGCTGTTGCTTTAGCACTCAGAGCAGGGTAGCCCCATGCTCCTCTGGGGTTTTGAGGGAATATGGCACCGCTTGACTCTGTAGCTGCCCTGACAGAGTCAGTATCTGCCTCTCCTCTCAGATGACCAGTGACAAATGTAGAGGTCTCAGCTACAGGTGGATGCTTCTCAAAAGTAGCAGGTCAACTTAAGTATTCACCATGCTCCCTAGCTTCTGCTATAACAATACACTTGGTTTTTTTCTTCCTTTCCCTAAATAATTTGCTGTTGGGCCTAAATTTAAAGGTATATGTTACCAAACTACAGAGCATTTTAAAAGACCTTTACTTCAAATACTGTTCTCATAGCTGCTGCTTTCTTTCACCATATAACATGCAAGTCATCAAGAACTGTTTCTTTATTTGACCTTTGCTTTCAGCTTTTCAGACTATATACCATTATAAGGGCTTGCACTTTCTGTATCTGTGCCTTCAGCATATCTAGAACTCTATTTCACTGTGGCCTGGTGAGTTGTGTGTTTTGTCTGTCTTATCTTCACATCAGTGGTACAAGATGCCAAATACCTTGTCTGTTATCACACACTTAAGTAATAGTTCTGGGAGAAGTACCAGTATTAGAACCATTGCAGAATTAGATAAGGGTGCTGACTGTGCACAGTAAACCAGGAAGAATGTGATAACTAGGAAGAGGGTAAATCAATCAAAAAGATACAACAATTTTTATTGCTTTCCAACTGAGCATTGTAAAGCGTCTTCCAGAAGTCCATTAGCTTATATGTCACACTAAAAATACTTTAAACAAGTATTCATTACAATGCCTTTGCCATTGGTAGTAATTGGGGAGCAAGAATTCAAAGAAGGAAAAAACATGCACACTGAAAGATTGCCTCTGTCCAGAAAGAGCTGAGAGCATACAAAGGTACCCAAACGAGAATAATCTCTTCCTGTGAATACACGGGCTGGTTGTCAAAGGTAACAGGTGCTTTTGTTATCAAGAAAAAGATTCTTTGTACTGTGTAATGAATTCAATACCTGGCACAGTTGGGGACCTACTTTGTGTGGATCTAGACTACCATGTAGCAGTAACCACAAGAATAGGATGGTGCATAAAAGTCTTTACGTATTTGCCCCATATTTCCTTATCATCACAAAATCCTGATGTAGAGTATATTTCAGTCTAAGCAGTCTCTGAAGAGCTTACTTAGGCTACCAGAAAACAAGGAAAAGCAAATACAGTTTGTTTTCTACTTGTCTGTGTACCTGTCTGTACCTTTAATTTTAGGGGACTGCAAAAAGAGAAATTCCAAATGAAACACTATCAGGCTGTGCTATGCTGCCAGTACTGACATACAAACCATTTCAAAGTGGTACATGGCACCAAGCCAGCCAGGAAATTCCACTCTCAGTACTGCCATAGTGGGTGGTGATGGAGGCAGTGACTTAAAAAAACAAACCTAGAACAATTATTAAAAATGTGCCTGTCTCCTGTAATGGAGGCTGCCTATGCACAATGGACTGAATACAGTTTGATAATCTTGAAGAGAAAAAGTTGATATTGAAAAAGGAAAACACCTGTATGTATTGCTTGAATATTTTCTTCCTGTATGTATTGGAGCATTTTTACAGAAATTCATTCTAGATGTGCCTTAAGAAGACATGTTGATGCAGTGTTGAGCAGTGGGGGAAACAGAATGAGTGTAGACCAAAATTGACACTTTGGTCTGGAAATGAAGTATGATGCTGGCTCGTTGCAGGCTCTGTATTCATGAGAAATCAAAAGTATGCTTTTTTTATTTGGGGACACATTTTCTCAGTATTTGGGGGGAAATTTTACTTTCATCTCAGCTTCTACTTATGAAGTACATTTATTATTTTGCAGAAGTCTTTTAAGAACTAATACATGCCGTGTGTATGATCAATATTCGTTCCTGCTTAATGCATTTTTTTTCTACTTTGACTTTTATATTTTGTGCTTTTATCACATCGTATAATTTTATAGTGTAGCACATATAGGATCATATAGGCTAATGACACAAATTAGAAAATAACTTCAGCAACTTAACATGGCATAGCTCAGCCCCTGTTCTTGCATCTCTCTTCTTTACTTTTAAATAGGAAAAAAATTTGTATTTTTCAGGAGTTGATAGCTGCTCATCAAGACCGTGCAAAAATATAGGTAAGACACATTTACATAATTAAAGTTATGGTTTTAAGTGCTTTTCTAGATCAGAAACTACTGCCCTGTATTGTCCTTTTTTTGCAGCACAGTTTAACGCATTTTCATCTGAGCGAGTTTCCCATGCTGTTGGTTACTGACTTTACAAAGTCAAACTGGGAGGTAGCAGGAGGTCCTTGGTCAGTTTATTTTCTTTTTCTTCTCCAAAAAATGTGCGAAATGAGAGTGGCACGACATCTGAGAGTTTTTCAGACAGTTTTTGGGAAGGTCAAATGTGGTTTCTGGATTGCATGTGCGTGCATGCACATAGTGACATTTGTCCTCTACTCCTCCCATTAGTGATAAAGGTGCCATAGCCATTGAAGTAATTAGGTTTAAACTTTATGTCATGCCTCAAACCACTGTCTACTCTGGAAAGGAAAGATAAGTCTGGTGGTTAAGCACTTATGTAGGAGTTTTGTCTTCATGTCCCATTTCAAGTTTTCAGCTACATCATCAAACTGGCTGGATGGCTTAAGTTTCAATCACATGGTTCACTTGCTTTGTTTAAATAGTTTCTTAAGATTTTGGGGATTCTTTTAATTGCTGTGTGAGTCACCATGCTAATTGGTTTTGTTTCTTCAGATCAGCCTCATGTCTCTGACCCCCAGGTGATGGTGGAATTTGAAAATGGAAACTTCAAGTTCACATTCCCCAACCCCAAAAATGTGAGTGAGTTCAGCATGACCCTCTTTAAAGGGAATGAAAAGAAGGAGATCTGTGCACTCCATTTGAGTGAAGAGAAAGTTATCCCCAAGAGTAATGTCACTTACTGTCAGACAGAGCATTCAAATAGCAGCACCAGTTTCATTCTTAAAAATCTGGAAAGCAAGCATATTGACATTTATACCTACTGCCTGGAGATGTTCTTACCCCCTCCTTACATAGAATGCCGGCTGAAAGAAACCTATTTGTACATCCAAGGTAAGTTAACTTCTCTTCTCCCCTCACTTCAGTTTACTGATAAGTAGACATTGGGCACAGCAATGCGGCAGTGAAGTGTGACTGAAGTTTGCACAGGTATTTCTAAGACAGCTTAAAACTACTTAGCAGGGGGCTGATAACAATGGAGCTGTGTTGGCAGACTGCTCAGCATGGCCTCTCCATATTTTTTCATCTTCTTGGTCAGGTTTTGCAGGCCATGCTGAGTTCTGCATGTTGTTGGTGGCACCCAAGCTAGGTAGACTGTCTTCTGGAGTACTGCAGTCCCACCTTTGCACGCAGCAGAAATTTCCCATTATCCGTTTTCCAAGCTGCTGAGTGTAAATGTTATGATTTTTTCTAGTTGTTAAAAAAAAAAACAATCCATTCTGAGAGCTATCTTCATATGCTTAGGATTAGAAAAAAAAGAGCTGTCAAGTACCTGTGATAGTGGTGGTATATGAGACTGATGCCACATCAAATGGCCACTCTGATGTGAAGAAGATGGTGTTCACCTCTCTGAAGCAGGCCTTCAGTTTAGAGCCTTCTTAGGGCAGAAGAGGTCCACAACTACTGTGAATTTTTTGCCTTTTACTGAGAAGGGCTTGGACTAACTTCAGAAGACTCACTGCACAGTCTTTAATTTTGAACTGCCTTTCGCTCAGTGGATCTTTAGTATATTAAGCTGGAAGAGTTAATAGTGGTTTTGCTTACACCCCTTCTTGGTTCTTTATACAGTTCAGTTGCAACATGGTACTGCCTGTTGTCCTTCTGTTGCTATCTTTTCCTTTCTCTCAACACCAGGACTAAACAAAGATAGAAGCTGAAAAGCTAAGGCTACAATTATGAGGTTGCATCAAATTATCTCTCAGCCTTCTCTGAACTTAACAGCTTCTCAGAATCAAGCTGTGACATCCCTTTTGGTCTGCAGTGTTTCTGAAAGCTGTCAATTTCCATTTGTATGGATAGCCAGATGCTCATAGCTATTGCCAGATGTTTCATGCCCTATCACGTCTTCTCCCAGATCTGGGCAAGGATAATCTTGTGTCCCTCAGTTTGCCTTTCTATCCAAACATGACTGACAAAGTCCCCCCTTCTTTTGACCAGGCTGCCCTTTAAATCATCTATGGTACTCACTGAATGTAAGCTTAAGCCTTGCTCAGATCTGAAATACCATCATGCTCTCAAGCCTGGCTTGGCCTCATCTACACTTGCAGGCTGTGCACCAACAGTTTCAGCTCTCCTGCAAAACTGCAGTGTTCTGCTTCCTGCTGAAAACACTTTTCCAAGGAAAATCCTTTGCCAGAGCTCACGTTTGCTATTTTATTGATATGAAGAGAAGAGGGGAAAGAATTTTCAGTTAGGTACAGCAGGGTTGGGGTTGGGGGGGAAATGCAAATTTTCTGTAATGACTGTTTTTCCTCCCCATCTCCAGACAAGGAAGACTGCATTTCACTGGGATTCATGTCATGGATAATTATTGGCCTGATCATGTTTGCCATGATTTCCTGTGTCTGCTGTGTCATAGCCTGTTGCTTAAGGAATAAGGTAAGCAAGTCTATGAGATTCTGCAGAACTCTCCTTCCAAGGGTCATGGATGGGGAACTTAATGATATTTAGAGGGTGGGACAGGCGTATACTCACTCAGCGTTTGATGTGTTTTTTGACAAAGAGACTGAGTTGTTAATTTACCACTGAAATCTGGTTATTGATGACAGCGGCTCAGATTTAATTTTTTTAAGACAAAATTGTTTATTGATTTAAAGGCTGGGAATCAAAGGAAAGAGGAGAAATGCTGCACAGGTCAGCAAAATTACTTTGGTAAGCAATTCACTTGATTGTTTTCCTCAAGAAGAGAAAACAAATCATAAGTGGAGCAATTCCAACTCTGTTCTGGAGCAAAACCACTTAAACAAAGAACCAGCTGGCTCGGGAAAGAAAGGAGACCATGGATAGTAGTTGTTCTTTTGGACAATGTATATTTTTCATTTTCAGTTGGTTTTATTCCAAGTTTTCTACGTGAGTGCCTGTCTATTCTGACTTTAATATTCCCACTGATGACAGTCAGAATAACTGCTCTACTTAAAGAACAAAGGCAGGAGTGGCAGAGGTTAGTGACCACAAATTAAATTCATGGCATTTTCTCTCTGTTGGCAGAATCAGCGGTGTGAATCCAACTCCCATGAGTACAACAGTGAATACATGCCCATGGCAGCAGTGAATGTAGCTAAAAAAACAAGAATCTGAGGTTGTATTAAGCCTAGTTGTACTTGTACCTCTGCTTCTAGCTGTTGCAAGGCTTTCTCTGGGAGGGAAGGAGCTGCTTGCTGTGTCTCCCTTTGATTCTGCCTGGGTGGGTGGGTGGGATTGTTACAATAGCTTGTTAATGGCGTTCATGCTGCCATGTAGCAGAAAGAGGCAATGAAAAGCAAAATCTCTGGAAAACTTCTGAATTGGAATGGTTAGCTGGTTCCTAGAAATGCAACTGCTTCACATCAGTGCAGAGTAATGATCTTACGCATGAGGAAGAGATGTGAAACCATTCCATTCATGGTACCCAAAATCTCTCTGGGGAAGTGATTTGTTAGATTTACTGAGTGTTACTGGCTAAGGGTAAATAATCTGTAGAGAATGAGGAACTTCCTAACTATTTTAGGCCTTGCATGTAGCCAAAATCAGTTTTGGATACAGAACAGAATCAGGATTTGGGGTGATTTAGATGTATGGGGGTTGCATGTAACTAAATTCTCCATTCCTATTCCAGGAACAAGTTGCTTGTGGCATGGAGATACTGGCAGCAGAGGTTTCTAGCTACTTGAAGCCAGACAATGGGAAATCAGCTTTCATGATGGTCCCGTGCTCAGTCATGGAACACTCACTCTAGTACTGTTCTGAGCTGTGTTCTGCTCTAGCCTTGTGCATTAACTGGCACGCTGCCTGATCCACTGACTTGTACGTGAAATGCTAACGATGTGTTAAAGATGTCAGCTTTTAGTTGAAGAAAATGTAGTGAGTTTGCTTGACAGTAGATTCCTGTAGTGCTGCTACAGGGGGAACCTTTTTTATTTTCTACAGTCTCCATGATAAACTTTCCACTGGGGACAAAAAAAAGGGGAAAAAAAAAAAAAGGCAAAAAGAGACTACCTCCAATGCAAATCCTCATGGCACAGCCATGAAGGACTGTCAATGTATTGTGCATGCCCTTTTCTTAGGGCTACTTTAGCCTGATTCTATTAACTCATCCTCACACTCACTGTCAAACTTTTTAGCACCACACTAGGAGAGTGCAGTATGCACACACACTGTCCTGCACCAAGCTATGGGACAGCAGGGAACAAAAAATGAGACACAGTACATCAGGTATGTGCATCTGTTTTGTGTTTGTGCTATCAGTATATCTTTGCCATTCACACCTTGGGGCTCCTTTTATGTAATTAAATTCTGAATTCTTTTACTAACTGAAGAATATATTGCAAGACTGCAATTGTTCTTTAAATCAGTTCAAACCTGCAGGGTCAGTCCCTAAACTAGGAGGCACGATCGATCTCTCCTATTTGTATGTCTTGCAGCACAAATACAGCAGTGTCCGTAAGTCCAGTGTATTCATGGACTCTGCATTGCAATTATCTTCCTCTTGTGGTTGACACAAAACCTTTACCAGTTCCCCAGTGGGTTCAGGGGTTACTTGACCAGCCTTAAATTGCTCAGAGCCTTCAGGATGAATGAAATGATCAGTCCTTCATGCTCCTTGTGAAATCCATCAAAACTCTGACCATAAATGACCAGCTGGGAATCCAGCTTGCATTTGTTGCCAGACCCCTTTTGTCTGCTGGAAGCAAAGCAGTCCATTGATTCTGAGTTTCTCTATAATACATTCGAAAAACAAATACTGGTCAGAGGACACTGTTGTAAAAGGTACATATCCTACTTGTCCAGCAAATGGAAGGCTGGTTTCAAATCTGATAGGGCAAACAGGGACTGTCAGGCATGAAGATGACATAAGCTGGTATGTCAAGAACAGGGTTTTCCTCAGCAAACACCTAAATACGGAGAAGTATTGCAAAGAGAAGGTGCAAGTTGTTAAATGTGACATCAAGCAAAGGGGAAATGAGTAAAGTATCAAATGAAGTGGGGACTGCCAATTTCACAGTGGGTACCCTGCTTAGATAACCAGCTCCTAGGCAGACATGTAAAGGGGCACTCTGGTATGTTGGGTAACATTACATTCTCTCCCATAGTTCCCCACATAACCTTTGCCAAATTACTTGGCCTTCACAGCAAACAAAACTCTCTTCTGTACATCCACAAATATACTGATTTAACCATTTAAAAAAATATTGGTGAAATTATTGCCTTTGAAAGTTACTGTCTTTGAAAATTGTTGCTGAAAATAGCTAACCCCTACTGCCTATGAGAAATGCTGGATGCAAGACCCTATGTAATAGCAGAGTCCTTTCCCCTGTGACATTTCATGAGACTGAGAAGGAAATTCAAGGAATAAAGAATTACTGAAAGAAGGAAAAGCTTGAGTTTTGCCTTGAGATGCTGCTGGATAAAGGACAAATTATTTAAGTCTGAGCAAGGTAGTTCAAAATACATACATGTTGCTCTGGAGAGATAAATGGTTTATACTCATTGAAACAAAGCTTTTGGAAGTCTCAGGTTCCATCACTGCTTTCTTTTTGAAGAAGAGATTTTTATTCTTAATAAATCACTTTTTTATTATGCCCAGATGTCCATAAGAAAGTTCATGTATGCATGCATGTTGTGTGAAAGAAATAAGCTCTATAAAATCCACATGCAATAGTGTGAGAGTACAAAGCAATTTATCCCTGTGTAGCATCTTAGTGGGAAACAGGGAAAGAACTAAGGGGAGAGGACATGAAAACCAAAAATTTGGATCTGTTTCTATGCAGTGAGGTAATGACACTGTTTGGATCTATTTGTTTCCTTTTATTTTCATGAGAAAGTCTATTTTTCTATTGTTCCATCTCTTCCTTTCTTTAAACCCCTTATGCCATATACAGATAATGTTCAGGATTGCTTTGGGACATTTTTCAGTTTCTTTCTGCCATTCTTCAATGCCTCCAAATCAAGAGGAGCTGGAATAAGATAAAGAATGACAGAATGGGAAAAAAAAATCTATGAAAGAAGTAACATGAGCTGAGTCTACAGACTGTGTGACAAGAAAGAATTAAAATAAAAGGAAACAAAAAAGGAGTCAATAAAAGTAAACAAAAAGCCTTATAATCTAACAGGTCAGCATTTCAAAAAGGAAAAACTCTCTTCGGAAATCCTAGTTTTGGGAAAACACAATTTTAGCAGAAGGAAAAAAAAAACCAAGTGAGAGTATTTTAGCCAACTCTTCCACAAAATCCACTTTCAAGACAAGCAGAAGCATGAGTAACATCCAAATAATACCCAAGAAATCAGAGGTTTGAGGGTAAAATAAACTACTAAGACACAATCTCAGGCTATGTTTTCTCTGTTTGCTAAATAATGGTTCAGGATTGTAACAGAAATTTTATGATTGTATGACAGTCCATGATGGGGGTTCTACAATCTGTCCTTCTCCCTCTCCACCTTTGCCTTCTATTGCTTTATGGGGAATATGACTGAAAAAGCATTTTGGCTGGGGCTTTTCCAGGAACTGAATCCCTAACAACAGTGTTTGTGTAAAACCAGGTTCTGTCATACAACATGTAACATAAGACTCAGTATCAGTAAGATGCTTTCATCCTTTCTGATTTATCATTCTGTAAGTCATCCCACATGTATTTACACTCACTGATGCCCTTTAGATCTTCCCAGTCCATACCAGTATGAAGTCAGTAAGTCAGTAAACCAAATAGGTATGTACAGCAAAGAACTACTTGTAATCTCATTGCAGGTTAAGTCCTGAAATAAAAATTTACAACTTGAATAAATTTAATCTTGCTGAACAGATAGTATGACCTAAGGTGAACAGGTGAAAGATATTAAGGATGACAACTATGGCTACTCCAAAATTTAAGGAAGGATAAATGACAAGAATATCCTAATTTAAACACCTGTATTTCTTAAGAAGGTTTGAAATCCAGACCTTGAGATATATTTTGCAAGCTTATCTTCCCAGCCTGAATTATGAACCCAAATCTGAATGCTCTTGGAGTTTAATGATTAGATTCAAGATCGTTATTTTGTACTAATATATAGCACTAGGAATGATATGACACTATGAAACATTGCGGGGCATTTTCCCTTAGTACCGGTATTCGGTTAACTTCAAACTTCAAGGAGTTTTAAATTCTGTCATACTTCTTACAGGCTTTTACAAAGTTTAATTAAGGCTCGGGAAAAGAGGCTCTTGAACCAGAGTAAAGCAAAGTGAATTGAAATGAGGACTGTACACCATTATTATTAGTGTTTTACAACGTGGAGGGTCCCTTATGCATGTGAAACTGTAAATTGCCATGTAGAAGAACACAACAATAATAAAAATTAAAAAAATAGAGGTAATGGAAATTATTTAGTTAAAAATAAATCAAATCAATTTGTGGGGATTTCTGTCCACATAAAGTTTACTGGGGAGCTGGATCTAAGTCTTTGCCTTTGGTTCACTTTAACTGCAGTGAGGCACTCTATATACTCAAGTCCCTTGAGCTGTCCAGTCCATCATTGCTATAGCAGTCTACTCACTGTCATAAAATTTTCCCATTTTCTTGAAAGATGAAATTTTGAGATCTGTATTTATGTTCTGTGATTATGAGTCCAATTCAGTGTGGGGGTTTGGTTGGAGGGTAAGGAGAAATAGGAAGAATTAAACAGGATTTCTGGCAGAATGAACTGGACAGGTATGAACTGGAGATAGGAAGAAGAGGTCAGGGGGTGAACTTCATCTAAATGAGTATGCCTGAGCTATTTAATTCCTCTTGGGAGCCACAAGATCTTGTATGGCTTGAGATCAATTTTTTAAAAGTGATAAATCAGCTCTGATTATCAACAAGAAAGATTTAGCTGCTGCACACATCAAGCATAATAATTTTTAAAAACTGCAAACATTAACAACTTTGAAATACAGAACATCTTCCACGTATTAAATCCTGCATCAGTCCTCCCGGTTTTTAGTATGCTTTTGGCAAATCCATCACCAATGTTATTTCATCCTCTGCCCCAATGTGTTGCAGGAGCAAGTTTCACTGCAGCTTACGTAGTTTGTTGCCATCTCTCAGAATTGAGACCAGAATTTAATGTCTGGATTGTGCAAAGACTTGCAGGGGGGTATTTCCCTTTCTCCCTGCTGAGAGGGAAGGCTGATTTGCTGCCATAGGGTTCTGAAAAGGTGTCTGAAACACTGAGAAAAGTGGAAATGATAGCTCCAGCTGACGAGAGCGGGAGGGAGCATATTACCTTCCAAAGGTGGCTGTTTAATTGAACATAACCTATGGAGCATGAGAATTCTACATAGTTTTCAGGATACTGAAGCCAAATTTTGTAGGAGGAAGCTCAGAACTGGGATTCTTAGACCTTTTCCTGGCTACTTCCCTCCACAAAATATAAGGTACTTCTGTTTATCTATTCAATCAAATAATTTTCCATTTGTAGAAAAAAAAAGAAGAAAAAAAAAAAAAGACAGGATTTGCCCATTAAGGCTCTTTTGGGCCTGAGTGAAACAGGGGACATTGCAGTAAGCACCTGGCTGAGTGCCAGCAGAAATGCCTATGTTGATCCTCCTATCTATGGATCCTCCTGTTGATCAGGCTGGCGTGGCGCTACCACACAGCTGGGCAGGACTGTGACCATGAGACAAAGAGACAACAAAGTCTCGATGATCGTCAGAGCTGGAACCAGCTTAGTGCTGCGGCTCTCATGAAACAGATGTACCTAGGTATCTCTTACAAGCTATTACATTCTTGAAAGCCAGGCCAATGCTTGTATTTCTGTCAGTTTTCCTGGCTAATGTCCCTGCTGTTTCAGTCACATCCACAGCTCCATGGAAATCTACCGGATCTCATGCCCCGTCTCCTCTTAAGGCCTGTGCTTCAGAGGCCCAGCCAGGACCCGTCCAGCAGCATGAGGAATGCTCTGGGGCATCAAGCAGCAGGACTTTACAGTAGCTTACCTGCACAGAAAGGGGAAGCTCAGGGGAGGCACACGGCAGAAGCCCCTGGTTGGTTATGAGCAGCTCTCTCACCAGCTTCAAAAGCTGAAGGAAACTTCAATCAGGAATCCAACCCAGATGAAACAAACCCTGTCTTTCCTGCTAAGTGTGTTGGTAATCTTTCTGTTCAAAGATTAAAGAAAAAAAGTGTGCTCTTCACTGGAAAACATAGACGTACTAAAGAAAACGGCCACCCATGTTGAATAGTGACTCATGATTCATAATTTCCACTGAAAATTTGAGTAAAAGGAATATCCTCTTTGCTCAAGATGGTGAAAGCATACGTTTTACTTGGTGAGAAAAGAGGCCTCTGTATGTTTTAAGAAAATTCCTGTCACTAAGCGCAGTTATTAATTCATACACAAGTCTCCAAGTGACCCCAAATGCCTACAGCACACAGAGCATGCCTCTCCTTCTGTAATTACAGCTAGCCAAAACATCTTTCAGAGACTTGAACTGCGTTCCAGTAATGGTGACCCATTTCCCTTTCTATGAAAAAACAACATTTGATTAGTAGACACCAATAAAAACAGCAGCTGTGAAGAAAAATATGCAGAGGAATGTTGCTACAGCTAAGCTAGTGGAACAAGAAGTATGTGGTGGATTTTTTTAATGTAGACATTCAGTCAGATAGCTTTGCTGGCTAATCAGAGCATCACACCATGTGACCATGGAATAATTTCTGAGTAATTTTTAAGCTATACTTTCTCTGCTCTCTGTGATGCTGGCAAATGCAAACAAAGTATGTGAGTCTAGGGCAAGAGCAACAAGGATAATTTTTCAGGTATTTAAGTGTGACGGAACAATCCACAAAGGACCTGCTTGGGTCTGCAGCACCTTGAGGTGCCCTAAGAACCTATCAGCAGAAAAATGCAATTCCTTTGCCTGAATACAGCAGCTCTCTGAAGCCACACTCCAGTGGCTGGATTCACATGTATTGTCACAGGATGAGTA
This sequence comes from Falco punctatus, assembly GCF_963210335.1. Classification (NCBI taxonomy): domain Eukaryota; kingdom Metazoa; phylum Chordata; class Aves; order Falconiformes; family Falconidae; genus Falco; species Falco punctatus. The sequence continues at coordinate 15,552,662 of NC_137588.1, read as the reverse complement.
GTTTTAAGGTGAGAAAGGGATTTTTTTGAGTGGTTAGAACATGTACCTAGAACATGGCTCATTCTTCAGTATTTCTGTGTGATCTGAGATCTACTAAAGAGTTGAGAAACTGAAACATTCAGCCTTCTCCAACACATTGTATAGCTGTTATTGTATAGCTTGGGCAGTGGATGCCACAGCTGACTGAAGTACTGTGGTGTCATATCCCAAGGGCCTGGGGGCAGCACTTCACCAGGGCATTCGCTGCAGCAGGTCACAGAGTTAGAGAAGGGATGGAGCATGTCCCTGCAGCCTAATGGTTGCACCCTCGTAGGACCATCCCAAGGACTGCTAATGAACTTCAAGTGAAAAATTCAGGAATAAAGCACTAAAATAGATTTTGAGTCAGAACTATGGCTTGTCCCTCCTCAGGTGACTGCCAGTGACTAGTGGACTACAGAGATTTCTCTCCCACACTCTCCCTCTCCCCCAGTGAATGTTCAGCCTGTTACTTGATGTTTAGACCAGCCCTCCTGGCAGAGGCTGTTTGACAGCCAGGAAGATGCTCAGTAAAACACTCTGCATGGGGTAAGCCACACGCTACTAAGACAATTACAAATCACCTTGATTAGGCATTTTTCAGCTGGTTGCTGGCTAGTTTCTGTGTCTGCAGACATACGGTGACCCATATCTGTCAAGGGCAAGGGAACAGCTACGAGAGTTTAGAATTTCGGGAGGTTTCTGTGCAAAACCATTTTATACATCATTGTCTAGTATCTCACACATCACCAGTGTTTCCTGTGTCACCAACTAATACTGCTGTAAGGAAACTATCAAGCATGTCTAGAGCAACCACCAGTTGCTGACCCTCAAATATATAGGGAAAATTCAAGCTGGCAGAGAAGTTTTAGTGCAATGAGGGAAACAGGAAAGAGACACTGGCGTTAGGGGGTTCTGGCTAGCAGAAGCAGCTTCGAGGTTTCAGGCATGTGTAGGAGGAAGAAGGAGAGTCTTACTCTCTCCCCCTTCTCCCTCCTCATTCCTTTGGGATTTCTGGCGGGGACAGCTGCCTAATTTTCTCCCCTGCAGGAGCCTCTGCTCATAGTGTGTCTTCTGCAGCTCTGGAGAGAAGGAAGAGGAGAAAGGGCTTTGCATGTAGCTGTGCTCATACAGGAAGCAGGGAGGAAGAGGTGAGACTTGCTTTGTCTGCACTTTAGGGAAGATTTTACTCAATAGCTGTCAACTCAACTGGGTCCCTTGGAGGGAGGAAGGGAAAAGAAAATGATAAGAGGCTAAACGGATGAGAAGAGGTCAAATTTGTTCCTTTGGAGAACTTGTATTGGAGTAATGCTTTGCAAAGCCACTTTATTTCAGAGTGTAAACTGTATGGGCAAACATTAATGGAACTCCAAACAATGCAAAATCCAAATGACCTGGACTTTCTTAGCCAAGGTTGAGATTCAGGTTGCATTCACTTAAAATACAATTAATCTGTGACTACTCTTGCCACATCTGGCTATTTTTGATTTGACATGAAAATAATGCAAATTTCACAGTTCTTTCATGACATGCTTGCATTGTAAGTCAAATATTTGGTGAAGCTCTGCGGTTTTCATTAAATTTGCTTAAAGATTTGAGCTAAATTCAATCCCTTTATTTGCAGAGGCAACTTATGTAAAATGAACTCAAATAAAATGGAGAGTCAAGCTTTTGGCTGGTTCCTGGTTATTAGGCCGTCACTGCTAAGAACTCTTCAGGCTAGTTCCAGAATTGCTACAGTAAAACTCTCACTGAAGCCTCTCTCCTACTGTCCTCAGAGGTCCCTGGGGCCTTCCTTTCCAAGCAGCTCTCTGGGGTTCTGTGTAAGGACTGGACAATCAGGACTAGCTTTCTTCACAAACCTTCTCTGGCTCTTCAGGTTTTGTCAGGGCCAAAGATTTCCCAGGCTACCAGCAAGAGACTTCAGCACAGTAAACAGCCTGAGACTAAACTGACTGTTGTGAACTTTGGAGAATTCCCAAAGGGCTGAAAGTGGCAGAAAACAGTCTCTGATGTCATCCCCTTTTCCAACACAGACTTCTAACACATAGTTTGCTCTACACATCAAAAAGACTTGAAAAACAATGCAAAGAGCATGAAAAGCAGCTGCTGTCTTAATTCTGTACATGTGGATCTGACCTGCTGATAACTCTAGGAGGGTCCACTGAACATATACAGAGCAATGCTTAGGATCTTTACACAGTGCCGCAAGACGTCACAGAAAATTATGCTCATAAATAACAGTAAATAAAAATAACAGCAATGTGAGTTCACATGTGGGGAATCAAACCCTTGTTTGGAAGTTCAGCTGGTGAGGCCAGCCAAAAAAAGCATTTCTTATTGTGCCACTGCTCTGCAGGGCTACCAGCCACAAGAAATAAATGAAATATTCTCATAATGAAACCACATATAGAACCCTAAACCTATAGAATAAGCAGATCTTCTAGAAGATGTTACTCTCTCCCTGCTTGCATTCAAAGCAAACATACGCTGCTACTAACAGTCTGCCTTCTAAAGAAACCCAGACAGCTTCTCGTGTCAGCCTGGGATCAAAATCAGCAGCTTCAGCAAGACTTATCTTTGGGGAAGTGACAAGGTCAGAATCTTTCATCAAGATTGGCTGCATTTAGAGAATATTAATTTCAATATTACCAAGGTAAAATTAGTAATATTGAAATGAATGATTAACCACACAGCTTCCAGGAACTGAAACCCTACAAACTAAATCTCTTTTTGAAAGTCGTATTTTATCTAAGCGCATTGAGACATTGATGATCAAATAACCTAATCTATCAAATATGCATAAGTGTTTCTGAGGAGCATAAAATTGATGCATATTTTTTCATAAGCCTTTCATGCTGCCAAATAAATACATACATATCCTCGCTTTTTTTTCCCTAAAGAACTATTTAAAGAACCAAATGATATTTCTCACAAATAATTTTGATCTCCATACTGTTCTATTTCATTCTTCACCTCCTGCTCCTTCATATCTGTCTTCTGCCTTTAATTTGGAAGTTCCTCAGCTGAGTGAGTAAGCTTTATGCCATGTATGTATAGCAAGGCCCTGACCCTTCCTTTGAGGCCTTCCAGTACACATGGTGTAAAAAGAATAAAATTATAAAAGCCTTCACTGTCTCTACACATTTTCTGAACTCCAGTTGCTCCCAGTTCATCCAGCTATAACAGGCAATGCTCGCTTGGCTGGGAGGCAGCAGCTATGGAGGTGTCACCTCAGCCACTGCCTCTGTGCGTACTGCGAAGCCACAGTGAGTGCGACCTCATTGCACGTGAGCTGATAGGGCACTGACATCCAGCTTTGATCTTGACCTTCACCTTTTGACTACAAACAAGTCTGTGTCAAAACCGGTTTACCATCAAGTACAAACTGTCATGGGTGTATCAGGGACAACTGCAGTCTACTCACTTCAGGCGCAGCCAAAATGGGTACTACGCAGAACTAGTAAGTCGCTTCCTCATCACAATCAGCAAAGAGCCTGTGAGCTTTGCTTGGGAAATCAAAAGATCCCAAATAGCTCACAGCAAATTCCTCTCTCCAGTTTCACATCTTGGTATTCTCCCCTTGGATACTGGCAACTCAGAGTACCACTGCTGATGGGAAGGAATTCCTTAGCAAGGATTCAGGCTGCATGATTAAGGACTTCAGAGACACCTGTGGACATCTGAAGTTGGGTCAGTCAGGAAGCAAAGCAGGAATCAAGCTCCTGAATCTGGCTAACACAGCACAGCTAGCAGAAGAAAAACGTCCACCTAGAACTTCCGTGCTCCATTGGCTCACCATTCCTTTCCTCTTCCAACCCATGGACAACTCTAACCGTAGTGCCAAGCTGAGCTGAAAGCTGAACAAGACAACTTTGTTCCCTGCCTCTTGAAAAGTGCCTGATCATTGTAGCCCTGGAGGCACAGCTGTCATGGCAAGGTCCCCATCATAAGAAATCACTCTTAAGACAAGCAGCCCTATGGCAAGACCCTTCCCCCTGAAATGACATGACAGGTGGGTTCAGAGCACCCTAATATATTCTGGGGCTCAAGATATATCTGGGTCTTCCATAATTGTGTTCAGGCTTGTATGTGATGAGTTACTCTGCTCTAGCTATTTCCCTGGATCCTGTAGTATGGGTTTTCCACCTGTGGGTCCCCTCCATGGATGCAGTGAGTGAAAGCAGGGAGCCTTGCAGGGCAGGGGTGAGCTCTCAGAAGAAGGGCAGGGCAGATGCCCCATTTGGGAACAACTACCCCTGTGGAAACAATCTGAGCAGTGGGAAGTGGGGATGAGGCATTACCGACTCTATGCCCTATAATATTCTCATCCATAGAAAGACAAGGTGTCTAGTGGATTTAGGGTAACACAGTCAATAATCTGTGTTTTGCAACTATCTCTGTGTCTCTTATGCCAACTGGAGATGCATTGGTGCACAATTATAATAATGATCAAAACCAAGGAATTGGGATAATCTGGTAAAAAAAGTCAATGCACAGTAACATCAAATAATTTCAAAACCCTTTGCAGGTCAACACTAAGATGGTTTCTCCCAATGAAATAAAGGTCCTGTTTGTTTGTTTTTTAATGTGTGGCACTCCCATATAGTCCAAGAATATTTTCATCCTGTTATATGTGGATCTTTGGTATGCTACTTAGATGTGAAAGATTTCCTTAGTGAGCAAAGCTCATGAACAACAACAGATAATATGCAGCCATAGCCATGACTGCTGGTATCTCCTTGTCTGTCTGGGTGAGAAGGATGCAGACAGCAAAGAGTGCTCTTTGAGATGTCCTAGTTGTAGACTGCATTGTTGTTCTAAAAACTGCTTAGACACATACGTGGTTTTTGCTTCTGAGAATTGGGTTGAATGATGGTTGAAAACTTCAGTATGGATGCCACGCGTGTGTGCAGTTAGAGTTATAGATGATAAGGAAATCATTATAAAGTGTCTTATATTACCTATTGATACATGCTATATATAGAGTATATAATTATTATTGTATATGCACACCTACGTTATTATAATCAGTCTGTTCTGGATAACATCTAAACAATATTTGTAGATTTATACCCCAAATACAAGACCTGGAAAAGTCAGCAAATTATATTATTTTCAATTCTGAGTATATGAGAAGACAGGGAGATACATACCCTATAATTTTTTTTTGGCAATAATTCCAGAATGGGAAGAATATTACTAACTTTAGGATGAAGAGTGTCTACAGCTTTTGGTAAAAGATTTATGGGCACAAAGTTGGTGGGCTATATTTTCATAATGCCCCATTCTAACAGTTATTGGGGTCAGCAGGGTTATTTCAGTTTCATGAGGGGAAAGACAATCTAGACTTGAGCGTTCTACACTGGAGAGGGTGATCTGCTGGGCTCAAGAGTAAAACCTCTTGGCCTTTGATTCATAGATCAAATTCTTTGCCTGTGAAAAATGGCACTCCCCACCTAGAACGAGACTTGAAGGCTCTAAAGCATATTACCACAGTTTTTTTGCCATTGTGAAAAAACTGCATTACGTTGGTCCCTTACTGAGGGAGGAATAGTATGGCATTGACAGCATGATGACTGGGAAGAAGAAGTTTCTAGAATGGTGTAAGAACAACAGGGTTGAAACTTGTTATCTGCAGAACATGATTCTTAATTGCTTCCAGCAGGGTGTTTGTATTTTGAGGTGGGCCTGAGTCCTCAGGAGGAAAGAGATCACATCAGTAATGAAGAAATCCTTTGTTACAAAAGAGGAGAAAAATGTTCAGGATAGGGAAACGGTATTCAGAGACTTATCAGTAGATAGCCTTGGTATGTCTCTGCATGTGTAGGTACACATTTATATTTTTAGAGATATGAACCATAGCACTTTTCCCCAGGCAGCTATCATAGATGGACAAACATACTCAACCCCATCAATACAGCCACTGTTGTAAATCTCACACAAAGGGAACACTGAGAATTGCCATGCATTGAAGGACAGAGTTAAAGGAGGGCCTTTGGTTTTAAGTGGTGATGCAGTTGCTATTGGGAAACTCATGGCCTTTGAATTTAGCAGATTTTTTCCCCCCACATTTTGTTGTCTGCTACTGCAAAACAGAGTGATACTTGCTAACAAAACCAACATACAATTTTCTTCTTACCAGAACAAGGCATAGCTTATTTCTGCATCTCTAAAGCACACCTTCTAGACCATTTGTGAATACTAGAGTTTGACTGGGACCCTGTGGCTTTTTTAAAGAAGTTCAACTACTGTGGCCTCTGGACCCTAGGGATATTCGTTTTCAGGAAACAGTGCATGTGCTTTTATTACAAGCCCAAACCCAAGAAAGAAATCCACTATTATAATTCTGCCAACTTATATGCTCCTTCCTGGATATCTTAAAATCAATCCTCATAATTTTGACACTCTCTCAAATTAATCTGGAGTTGCCAAACTTGAAGCATGGCTTCTGAGAAGGCTTTTCTCCCTCATATTGTTTATCGGAGTAGGTAACAAACTTACATTCTCTCTCTAGCACATATACAAAAGGAGGCATCAGAAAACAGTGAGGAAATGGTCCTCCTAAGGAATTGGAGCAAAGGTTACAGGACAGCTAAAAATCTCCCTGCTTGGACCTCTTAACAGCGGTGGTCACACTGCATCCTTGCAAAGTAAATTTCTGCCCTCTAATTCCTTCTTTAATCGGTGAGTACTTGTTGAAACATACCTGGTCAGGAGACAGGTCATATGTTAAATCCATATAATCAATGTCATTCTCGGCAGTAAAAAGTTGGTAATAAGCAGCACAGGAGGGACCTTTATGTAGAGGCTTTCTCTTGGCTAATTTGAGTAAGAGTTGAAAGTTCTGGCTCAGACCTTGGCACACACTTCAAAACAGCAGTTGAATGAGAACCACATTTAACATAAGTTTCTATTACCTATGGGAAAGTTTCTCATCTTTTTTCTCAGCTACTTCTTCCTCACAAATGGTGGGCCCCATTTTTATTGACCTTGTTTCTAAAGGCTTTAGAAGGACATGTGTAACAGGAACTAAATTATTTTTCTTTTAGGGTTCCTTTTCTTACTGTACATCAGACACAAATGCTTCCCTGAGAGGACAGAATCCACCTTACTGAAAACTTCCTACCTTTACACAAGGCTTGGCAATCTCTAGCCTCTTTCTTAAAAAGAGTTTTTTTGAGACAGGCTGTCAGGTACATGCCCTAACACGTCACATTCATCACAGCGAATCAGGAACCCACTGAATGACATATTGTGCGATAGTGCTAGCATATGGAAGGAACTTCATAACTTTGACCACAAGCAATAACTATTCTTCACCAAAATCCAAAGGCTTTCTGATGATCTAGAGTTTAGCTTGACTATTACCTTACCAAGAAGGAAAGTTATGATGGCCTTATTTGACCTCCTTTCTCTGGTAATAGTGTCAACATAACTCACAGGAACTTAGTGCAAACTGTCCTACATAAGGAATAAACACTGTTCTTTCCTTGAAGGGTTATGCGGCATAACCTATCTGCAGAAGGTCACCCACACGCCACTGCTCTACAATGTTCATGTATATGCACCAGATAGATTTTTGTGAATCTCTGTGGTGAAGAGGAATTCATGAGTAGCCTCTCAGCAGGATTACTTATAATAAGGGCTAGTTTACCATCCCTGGAAAACATTTAAGCACTGTTAGATGTTGGTTTTGGTGGTTTTTTTTTCCAGCCATCTGTTCACTGCTTAGCAGTATCTTAGGCAACTTAGCCTACCTGTGCTACCTTTGCATGTGTGGAACAATAATTCCTGAAGGGATGAATAATGGCAGTGCAGCATAAATTACGCCCATTTTTTTGTCTCCCTTGGGAGATCTGAAAAGCAGTTTCTTCAGAGGTGTTGTTCCAGCTGTAGGGATAGTGTTTTTCCACTAAATCCTCCTCCGAAGAATGTGAGAGATTCAAGGATTTATCTGACGGGATTGTAAAACCCAAGCTCATGATTTATGGGCAAACTCCAGCACAGGCTTTGTTGCACAGGGTAGAGTAAAAACTCTCATTGCTTATATTACCTCCTGAAAGCATCCCTGTCCAAACATCATCCACCTCTGAGACTTTCATCTAGCTGTTGAATTTAGCATGCCACCCCTGCTACTATTCTTGCTCTTTACTTGCTTGCAAGCTTAACTTGCTATTTACTATTACAACAACACATCATCAGTAAGGTAAAACTAATCTGTCTGATCATGGTCTAACCCAGCTCACGTTCCTTCTTCTCTGTTTCCTTTCCTCCTTTTACAGCTTTAGCAACTTCAACCACATAAACCCTGTCCATGTTTGTAGTTGATGTTTTATGAGTCTTGAAGGTAAAAAGAGCCAATGCTCTTCCTCAGTAATCTTTTATTTAGCACCTTGTTCTCTGCACTCTAACTCCATCTGCTTTGAAATGTCACTGGCCTACATCTGTTAATAACCTTTTCCAAGGCTCTTTTGATTTTTAACACACTCACATAGTCGCCTTTGGTAAAATGAAGGCCCCTCCTTTCTTATTTCCTTTCCCTTTTCCCTTTCTTTTTTCTCCTTTCCTTAGGGAAGGGTTTTAGAAGAAGGTTTAAGACCTCCTAGCTCTAAGGCAGTGGCAGAAAATGGAGCCCAGAGCAGAGGCAAAGGATTTCTAGTCCTGCTGTCAGGTGTTGCTGGCCATGATTACAAGCTGGTTTCAGCGCTTCTATCTGAAGGAATTCAGTTGGCTACTTAAGGGCAGTTCAGACCTAGAATATACTCCTGCTCACTGCTATAGGAGATTTAGTTCAACTGTACCTGTGTCTCCCCATTGCTACTTGCAATGCAATTACTTCAATGGTAATTATTTTCTACTCTCACTTGTAGTTTAGGTCACTGAGGGAAAACTACTGTATGCTATCTAGGAGATACAAACCTCAGCTCCAGTATGATCAAAGAGAGTCAGCTGAGTTGGTGGCCAGCCTCCCACGCCACCCCAGCGCCCGGCTCCCAGAAGCACCAGAACTTGACCTCACTAGAGTCCAGCCACTGCAAACCACACTCAGCTGCAGATGTGCTCTTGCCTATGGAGCAGGATCATACCTTGCACTTAATATGACTCACGAGGAGGGAAGATGACATAAAACACAGCCCGCCCCATTCCCCTAGGTACTAGAAAACTGTTTTGCTCATTGACAGAGCAGACGGCTTCTGCCTTCAAGTGAGTGGGAAATTTAGGTGCAGGGTCTGGATCTTGCCTTCAGCTCAGAAAGCTGAAACAGGGGAAAAGCTGCTGTAGTAAGTGTGCTGCTTAGGTTTATATGGCTGTAAGGCTTTATATGAAGTGAGACTAGGAGAAGTCTTGGTCTAGGCTTTCCTCTCAGGAAGGCTCATAATTTGATTTTATCAGGTGAGTCTCAATCTAGTTTTAGAGTGGGGGAGGGGGGAACCTGCTCAGATCACTAAAAACCAAAGCTGAAATAGGCTTTACTGACACATACATTACCAGTTTCAGCACAGGTGACTCAAGAAACACACGAACTGAGTCACTATCTTAGTGATGTCAATGCTACCTCCAGTGAATAACTGAAACTCATCAAAAGAGTTGCATGACAGAGCTGCTCCTGTTTTAACTCATCTTGACCCTGTCATGGGACAACTAATGGATGTTGTTTATTAGCTGTGGCAACCTGTCACGTTTTCTAACTGGGAGAAGTGAAGAATGGTGCGGTGACCATGGGTGGGGACTACGTGACCGCTCCATACTGGGAACAGGCCAATTGACAGTAGACAAGTGCCTCTGACTGTGGCTTTGCTGCCTCTGTCAGCTGTGCCCCAGAGTGGCCTCCAGTTCTTGAACCAAATGGCTTGACCCCGTTGCTTCTGTGTTGCCCATAGCCATCGGGCACATGTGTGCAGCTGCCAGCCCTCTTCCCATGCAAGAAGACCAGAGTGAACATGAAGAGGTAGGCCAGGAGTCTGGGTTCAAGCCTAAACCCCCGCCTAATGCAATAGCCAGTGTGACACCCACCCATCATGAAATTGCTAGAAATTTTCTTGAGTAGGGGCACAAGGGGCATAAATTTACTACTTTAATTAAAATCAAAGTACCCCATATCTTTGGGAAGATACTGACAGTATCAGAGCTGTAAGAAGATGTGGTCCAGATCCTTACATTATTCCTTTACCCCACTTTGATCCCAGCACTTAAATTTAGGATGCAGCAGTTAGAACAAGCTCTCAGTGTGGTGAACTAGGATGTTTTAAAAAAACCTCACATTTTGTTTCCTTTCTGCCGGGTTTAAACTTTTAGATTAAATCACCCTGCAAAAGATGTTTGTGCAACAGGAAAATGTGGTAACAAGATTATCAGAACAAGGTAGACAATAATATATTTCATGTGACTCGATTGCAAAAAATGACAAGGAAACCGCAGGACATCGGTGTGAATGCAATGGAACAGGGCCACAAAGCATGTGTTGTGTGCCACAGACATAAAGGTTTATATGGGCTTGAATGACATTCAATTTAGATGAAAAGAACCTTCAGGGTTGGTTGTTTGGTTTTTTTTTTAAGATAGAGACATGTCTTTTGGCATTACACAGCTTGTGGCTATTGAGGCAGATCTGAAGGTAACAGGATGTGGAGCACACACTACTGATTTACTAGCACAAATGGCTTACACAGGCATGGAAAGTAAACTGCTTCAAGCCCTTCAAGATCAGAGATAAGACTTATTAGCAGGATCGGCTGGGGAGTTTTTTCTCATCACTTCCTTGCCATGCTAATTTGGTACAAAGGTACTTCCCTGGCTGGCCTATTTGCAAAACATGACACCTAGATTTTGTATCAGATTCCCTGCATGAACCTCCATGACATGACCCCCCAATCCCATCTTACTCTGTTGTTGCATCTTGCCTTTGTCATTTTATCCTGCTTCCTCTCATATCTCTTGGGTCAGTATTAGCTGTTCTTTTGATTCATGTTTTCCTATGGCACTTTCTTCTACCCACAGGTGGGAAGTAACGACATTACAAACACATCTGAAATATTGCAGAAATAGGCAATTTGGTCACTGTGACCCCTTGCCAGAATGGTACTTTGCAGCAACCTAAAATGTTAGTACTTAATACCAGTCTGCAAGAACTAAAATACACAACTATGAAGTACTATGACAAGTAACTCACAAAAGATTCTTTACTCTGCCTTTTCTGTATGTTTTTCACTATTCCAGAATTCAGTTATAGAAGTATAACTGGACCCTGAAAAATTTTGTGCTGAAATGTAATGGCTGCTAGGACATCCAGTACAGATATTTTGTAGAGCTGGTGGTAGCCAGGTGGCAATCTTCTCTCTCCCTTAGAAAGCCTTATCCTTCTGTCCTTGTCAACTTACCAGTTTTAAAATTTAAGACTCACTATAATTTAAAAACTGCAAATGCAGCTTCTTAAATATCAGTATGAAAGCACCCTGAACAAGACTTGCTACATAACATGAACAGAACAGCTTCTGTCATCCTGATGTAGTTGATGGCTCCTTCACATGTGATTTGTTAGGTGTTTCACGTTCAGCTCTGTGCCCAGTCCCATAGGTTGAAGCCAGGCTCATGACGCAGATTTTCCACAGGTTATGGCTTCCAACCAAAGACCTGAAAAGTAACGTCCACTCCTGACTGTCTCCAAGGGGACTGTGAGACAGAGCAAATGGTCCTCAAAGAGACTGTTCCTTAAAAGCAAGTGCTATGGAAAAGAAGGGAAATCAAGCTCTTGTCCTACCACTTGCCCACTAGCTGTGTACCCCACTCCCTAATTCTAGCTACCTAGAATGTGCTTTCATCCCAACAGCTCACAGTAATCCTATAAGTCTCACTCTAGAAAGAGAGAAAACTCTCTTTGACCTACTGTCTTCTAACTTATTGTCTCAGTTTCTTCCAAGCACCTTCTGGAGAATACTGAAGAAAAGACACTTTCCTCAAAGCTCTATCTTTTCCTGCTGCTTGGGAGGTCCTTGCATGAAGAATCATTGCCTGGCTAACACCTATGAGAAATGCCATATGTGAGCACAAATAATCTGGGCACAGAGCCATTTGTAAACATACCACAGGCATTACTATTTGAGAAGAAAGTAACCTACTTGAATTTTGCAAACCTGACTAATTTTAGAATAGCATATTTTATAATTTTCTGTTCACAATTAAAGATCTTGACAAAATCAGCCGGTTGATTATCACCAAAGGAAAATTACTTTAAACAAAGAACTCTCAAATACACAAAGAATATATAATAACCCCTTTCACTCTACATATTTCCTTCTGACTTCCTCAGAAATAACTACTTTACGTGCCAGATTCTGCTAGCCTTAAAACTGAAATCATGCTGTCCAAATAAATAGGACCATTCATGAACTATGGTACAATTCAACGTATGCAAGTTCTCTATTAAAATGCCTATGTGTTCTAAAATTTTATGTTGGTATGAGCCCAGATTCTGCATGGTGTACTTTCACTGTGCAAGAGCAACATCTTCTACATCTCATTTTCCCACATCAAGCTTTTTTAAAATAAATAGATACATCAAGTTTGCCCAAGACACAATGTTCTGTCTTTATCACAAAACAAACCAACCAGTGAAATGGATCTCTGGTGTGATGAGTAGTATATGGAAGCAAGAGAAAAAGCAGATGAGCCTACCCTTCATTAAAGTTGTTCTTTTTCAGAGAGTAAATGTTAACAGGACTTTTCAATGCTCAGCAAAAACTTCAAATCAGACATTAAAATACTGGAAATACTTATTCAGAAAAAAGTTATATACTACTGCTACACCTAAGGTTTTCCAATGTGTTCAGTAAACTAATTTTTTACAAGAAGCACCTCTCTCTTTTATACAACCATTTCACAATCCTAAAACACGTCAATGCAAAAGCGTCCCAATTTTGATTTTGAAAATGTAGTCACCTTTCTTCTTAGGTAACAGGACTTTCAAGATTAAAATATCTATTTCAGGCACAGGATTCCAAAATTTGCTCATATATGTTCATCTCTCTAACAAATATGGCTAGACAGTAATGATTATTTAGATGGTACTTTTAAGATAATTTTTCTGGGAAATTTGAAAGATTCAGAATAAAGAATTAATAGATTCATAAACTACTCAGATGCGTTGTTGAATTCAGGTTACTTACTTTCAAACAGCCCTCATTTTGAAAATACCGTATGTTTTAATCTCCAAATTTGTGTACAGTCTGAACACTTAATTGAAAGGTGTCTTTGCAAATGCACTTTGTTACGTATTTAGGGAGGGCTAGGAGCACACACAGATACTGAGAATGGGATCACATTACTTTATGCAAGTCTGGTCTCTCCTTGTTTTTATTATTAAAACTGTGTCTGTTTGAAATATAGACACTATGTTGCTAATACTCTCGAGCAATTTACTGCCTGGCATTTTGCAGGTTCTTGTATGAATATTCCTTGTATGTTCTTCATTCTGAGTCTCCGTTATGTTTTGTCTCCCCCGTTTAGACCTCAGTAACTTGAAAGGTGTAACACAAATTTAATTTGATTTCTTTAAACAGACGGAATATAGAATTTCTCTGGTCTGTCTCTGCTTGGAAGACAAAAAGTTGTGTTTGATTAAAACACAACATCCAGTAATACATATGCAAGCTGATTTAAAAACATCAACAAACAGAGAAATCCCACCACTTCTTTTGCAAGTTTATTTTGCTAGTCAATCACTTTCAGAGTTAAAATCCCAAAACTTCATTTGTGTGGATAAATCCTTCTGATCAGGCTCCTTTCTGATTTACTGCACATGTGCCAGGGCTTCATTGCTCTCTGCTCTCATGGCATTTGGAATTTGGGAGTGGACCTTGAAAAATTCTCTTAAATCTTTTGTGAGTAGTGATTTGTTGTTTGCACTGTATTAGCAGATAGAGTGTCCAGCTAAGATTTCACCAATATATGCACAGTAACTCTGTTTCTGCTACAGTACCAAATAGGCAAAATGGAAGGTGAGAGGAGTCCTTCCTCTTTTTACAGCTGTAAAAATGGAGCACGCTGCATGCCTTTTTGAGCTTATTTGGGATAGCTTTGAACAACTGCCACGTTTGGCTCAACTGAATTATTCTGAATTTACAAAGGAATAAAAGAAGATCAGAATCTGGCTCTGAAACTTGCCTGAGAGGAACAGGAAGTTGTGGGAACTGAACCCAGGAAGAAAATTCATATCTACAAAGCCCTGGAAAAGAGCCAAAAAATTTATAGTTATAATGAATTAGGACAGGAGCCCTAATCTTATTTGCTGATACCCAACTGCTTACTGCCTCATATCCTGTAAACTCAGACTGTGCATTGATACACTCCCACATATGTGGCACCAGACCGACACCACTTTCGTCATTTCAGTCTAAGCTGACTACAAATTTGGAAGCTTTTAGTCAGCAGCTAACTTGATAGTTTCGCTGTCTTTAATGGATATGAGCAATATATGTTGTGCCTTGTTACATACATTTTCTTGCTTTGCCAGTAAAAGCATTCCTGTGGCTGGAGTAGTGCATGCCATGTTGATTCTGAGTGGGTGTTTGGTGACAAGATGAATCAAGCTTAATACCTCTGAGCTCCTGTACAAAATTTTACCTTTTGGTTCAGATTTTTACTAGGTCCTTTCCTGAGTTCCTCTGATTGTCTTTTTCATGTTTTGACCTGTAACATCTCAAGTGACACAATACAGCTGCTGCCCTCCACTATGGCTATTGCCTTGTCCATCTAATAATCTGAACCCTGAAATTGTGGAAGAACCTCTTGGCTGGCCCAAGATGGACCACAGACAGACCTAAATAATGGTTTGTAAAGCAGGCTTAGTAGTCTACCTTTTGGCATATCATATTTGACTGTTAATAGCTATCGCTGTTTTAATCTTGCCTTTGTTTCACTGTAATATACAGAGGGTATTTCCACAAGTCAGATTATTTAAAAAAAAAACAAAACAGTTTTTTGCTTGCTATGTGGTGGATTTGCATATATCACTCTTGTCAACTGTAATGAAAGTTACACATGTAAAAACCCTTGTGGCAGATTGTGATAAGGCAGATTTGACACACATCACTCTGCAGATAAGGATGCTACAAGACTCTGACATTTGTAGTCAGATGCTTCAAGGAAGGACTGTATATAAATGATAATGAAATGCAGATGGCTTGAACAAACTGAATGCCAAGAAGGTGACCAGCCTTGGAAGAAAGTTTGTGGCAGAACCCATCCCATAGAAAAAAGCAGAGATGGAAAAGGCAGGCCAGTTTTGCCCTCAATCCTTACTGCAGAATTAGAACTACTGAAAGTAAAAAAGAGGAAGGACCAGGGAGAAAACAACCTCTTCAAGATCAAAAGACAGGGTTGAAGATTTGGCAGTAGCATGATAGTTTGCCTGCTTCCTTCTTCCCCTCTCCTTCCATTTTGCAAAAGAAGACCTTGAGTGCCTGGTGGAGGTCCCCTTCTTAACACACTATGCCTTTAGTGCAGGGTTGAAAAAAACGCAAGTGGTTATTGAAATGTCACACATCATTTCCCACACCACCTGCATGAAGAATTCTTTGTCTCTTCATTAAAGAAATGGTATTCTCTATTTACCTAAATGACAGACATACCTTTCCCCTAACTTCTATTTCTGGCTGTTACTCATAGCTGCTTTAGAACTATAATACTGATTTCCTTGCCACTACCCTGGTGACTGGTCATACAGTACAGCTATTGCTTGTGAATAATAGCAAGTAACCTTGGAATCTAGCCAAGCCTGTAGTAGGTTTCTGGACTCTGCTTAAAAAGATAGTCCCCTCAGTTTAGTGAACTTGAAATGTGGAGTCTGGGACCTGCCTAAAGAAGTATAGTTATCACCTGCAAATGAACTAAGCCAGGGTTTGAAATCCTCAAGAATCCCTGAAGCCAGAAAAAAGCTTTGAGGGAAATCTTAAAATCATCAAACCTGGGAGAAGGCTTTACATTTAGGTTGATGCAATAAGGTTGTTCTCTATGCCATTAACATCTTTTTATGCTAGATTCTGCTGGCTCACAGACTTCTTTCCTGTGCTTAAAGAAAGTGGAATCTAATAGCCTGCTATCTCAGAAAGATGCAACTATCTTTTTCCATATATTACCATAGACAATTTTTTGCATCAAGAAATTGTTCACCATCCATGGGCATTTTCTTCTAACAGCTAAAACCAGAACTACTAACTGCTGAAAGAAACTCAAGATGTCTCCGGTAACTTGCTAAGAGATGACTGACTGCAGGTCAGCCTATGAAAGCTTGGCATCTCAGGTAAATAACCTAGCTGTTTTCATGTACTACAACAGTCTGTGTTCATGCTTTCAGAAAAAGATAGTACACAAACCGTGTGACAACAAACAAACCATGGGCACTTTTAGAAAAAAGAAGAACTACACTGAGCTGAAATGTGAAGAGAACCATACTTTCTGTTACATTTTATGTTTTTTTCATAATCAAAAGAGATCTTGAAAAGCCAGAACACAGAGATGCTGGCATAAGAGATCATCAACAAGGATTACATGGATAACATGAATAGGTACACAGTCTCCTTTCAGAGGTGACCCATGTGAGCTGATGAAATGCGAGTCCTCCCTGTGCCACAGCAGAGTCCAAACCAACGAGCGTCAGAGGGCACTAAACCCCCGTTGCTGACCTGCAGCTGTATCAGAGCTGAGCTGGGCCCAGGCTAACGGCCAGGCCCCAGGAGCCCAGGTGAAGTATTGCTAAGGCAGCTTCCCCACCACTGTAGTGGGTCTTGGCTCTCTGCAGGAGACAGCTTGCTGCCTGCGGTGGCACTCATACCAACATCTCTTGGCCATGCTCCGCAGGGCCATGTTCCATGTATCAGCTCTGAGGGAGGCAGACCTGCCCCAGGTCATCTGTTGAAATCTCATTTGTCCAATACCCCTCTGGTGCCCATCACTAAATCCTTGACCTAAGCTTTTTTGCGTAGTCGAGTGAACTCCCCATCTCCACCCGTTGCCCACATAATCCATTCTAATCTGTTTCCAATGTCCCACTGATGCGTCACATTTTTTTTCCTCGCCTCACATCTCTTTTTCCCCCCACAAGAGGGCGCCAACACTGCATGCGCTGAGATTTTTTATTTCACAACGGAACACATGCCTCAAAGGAAAGTGGGGGGGAGAGAGGCCAGAGGGACCCAAGCAGCAGGTTTTAGATCTGGAGCAACTCCCTTCCCCCCGGGGCTCCACAATTTTAATTCCAAGGTTTTGATTCAGAAACATCTCTGCTGACAGCTGCATGAAGCCTCTAATAGGCGATAGTTGCATAAAGCCACTAATAGGAGATGGTAGTTCACAGGCACGTATTTGATTTTATTTCTCTGTTTTGTCTCTTGGCCCTTGCTTCAAACAGTGAGACTACAAAAAAGGGCATCTCTGGAATTAGAAACCTTCATGGACCTTAAGAGAAACCAGTCGGAGAGCTGAGAAATACCAGACGCCAAATGTCTTTTGAAATAAAACATACACGAGACAGCCAACAGACAAATCTTATTCAGGGAAATCACAGTGAAGTAAAAGCACAACTAAAATTGCCATAGGACAGGGAGAATCTAGTGAATAGAGAACAAGCTAAAAAAAGCCCTTGTACTGCATAATCTGACACAGTGACAGCTACAGGTGAGACAAGATAAATATGCAGAGAAAATGAAAATCAAGAAAGGAAAGGAATTACTTAGTCTGGTCTATGGGTTTATGCTTACAAATACAAAAATAATTCTAAGGAAAGGAAAATGTAGGCTAAGTACCAGACAAGCTTCCTGTACAAAGCAAAAAGCCCACATGCTCTCTTGCAGGCAGTGAATGCCTATATTCAAGCCACTAATTTGGTTCCCTTATTCTGGAATTTATAAATCCTGGGCTAGGCTTCAGGGGCAGGACACAGCTAGCAAGAGAGTGTTTTTCTGGCTTCTGCTAGAGCTCTAATTTACTTAATCTACTAAATAGACACATTTTTACACAATGCTGTGATTAGGGAATTGTAAAAAACCCATGTAATGCTCTTTCCTCCTCTCTCCACCTCCACTGTCTGTACATAGCATTTCCTCTGGTAAAGGCAGAACTGTTTTCACCGAGTTCTACAACGTTAGAACCAGGGGCACTTGATGAAACCAGTAGGAGATTGGGTTAAAACAGGTAAAAGAAAGTGCTTCTTTACAAACACATAGTGAGTTTCTGGTATGTGCTGCCACAGGGGGTTGTGGAGGCAAGCACAGCAGCAGATAAAAAAAGTTTCAGACAAATTAATGGACAAGAGGTAAAGATGTAATGTGAAAACTCTGGGCAGGATATCTCTAACACCCTAGCACAGCGACTGTGATGCTCAGGGACTAACAAGCGGTATGGACTGCAGATTACAGCCAAGCTTGCATGGACTCCCTAAACAACTGCTTTTAGTGCCACTCCTGGAGAGAAGACACTGAAATGATGGATCATTCATTGGTCTGGCTCAGGAGCTCACTTCTGTATCCTCATGTTCCCCCCTTCCACTCTTCTGATGTAAGCAGGGCTATAACAACCACAACTTTTAATGCTATGGTCACTCATCAAAGTGGCTATCCAGAAGCTGCGTAGAAAGAGGGAAAAGTACAAATCAGTTCACCTTGAAAAGTTGATTTGAAAAAGGACTAGAAAGTATTCACAAGCCTCTCAAAGCCACCACCTTGCAGAGGCCCTGAGACAGATGCTGCACACAGAAAACCTGCTGGAAAATGCAGCATGAAGTCTTGGTGGAACCCTTTGCTATCAGAAGATGCAATTCCCACAAGCTAAATGCCCTTCACCAAACTGTGTCGGTTTGGCTTTAGTTTATTTCAGCAACCAAACAAAAGGGGGAAGGGAAGGTACTCTTGGTATTGGCCAAGCATCCCATTCCAGTGTTTTTTGAATGAAACATTTTTATTTTCCTTCTTTTGGTCAAGTGTTAAGAAGATTTTGTTTTTAAATATAAAATATTAAATAAAAGAAGGGAAACCAAACTTAAGCGTAGTGGTCCATGGATTCTGAGTAACTTTGACACTTATGGAACATGAAATTGTACTGAACAGTCAAAGAATGAATATATCTAATTTTAACAGACACAGCAATGGTATAAAAACAGATAATGCTTAATTTATGGTGCAGAAGTAGCCATCATGTTCTTGCTGTTTTCGTCACAGGAAGGTCTCACCAGGGAAACTCACTAAGGAAGTTTTAGCATTTAGTGCTGTAAGGAGCACAGAGAGTAAACATAAGTCTTTGCAGGAGAAAGCCTCAAATGAAATCTGGACTTTTCAAGGCTCTAATTTTCCTAATGTCCATAAAGGAATGTCTTTCAGGACCATATATTTATTGCATGAAGACCAAACCCTACAATTTCTCTTCACAGGACTAGGCAAAGGACTAAGTTCTTTTAGAAACAATTAGATTATTTAGAAAATAAGTTCTGCAAAAATACTTCAGCTCTGACTCAGGAAATTCAGATTCTGGATCAACCTTTTGCATGGCCTTATGCAGTTCATGTAATCAGCCCTGTAGGTATTGGCAGTGACAGACCACACCAGCATCATATCACCTGGGTGTGCACATAATCCAGTGCACCAAACAAACCCATTTTGTCTATCAGGCATAACACCTACTTACCTTTGAGAAGGGGTATTTCCCTACCTTATGAGGAGGAGGAGGGGGAATAACATCAGAGAGATAAAATCCACTAACGATTCTGTAGTATTCAAATATTGCAGTAGTGTAGGCGGCAAGAATAGAACTAAATTGTTATTATACTCTATTCACACCTACTTGTGGACATACTGATTCATATTGGGAGCATTTGGAGAATACACTGGATCATACTTACCATTTTTCATTACAAGTATGAAAGTGGTGTTTGAATCTAGCCCACCCTTCTATGGCTTTTCATGTACCTCTTTTCTATTGAGGTGTATTTCTTGAAATGACCCTTTTGTAGCTTTTGTTCTGAAAGCAACTTTGAATAAAAACTACTGGAAGTTATAGTAGCTGCTGTACTATCTTTACAATTCAGTTCCAGGTTTCACATTAAACAGTTCCACTGCCTGTTTTTAAGGCTAAGCAGACAACTTTGTTCAAATGACTACTGACATCCCAAGCTGCATAGAAAGATATAATAGGAATAGGCTCTTGTCCTAGACTCACCCTATGGGATGTCATAGAACAGAAAGCCAGTTACTCTTAATATTTTGGAATTTGTATAAATAATACGTTTCACAGTACATTTTTGTTCCACAGTAGTTATTTGGTGTTGATACTGGGAGACTAAAAATATGTGAAGTGGGGAAAAAGAAGTCTGGAACAGTAATATTAAAGTAGTTAACATGTTTCATGCATTAGTGCAGTAAATGCTGTAGAGGTTAAATTATCTGTGGACTTGGCACAGACAAGGTGCCAGGATTCTGCAAGTTCTAATCTCATCTCTGCAGCTCTAGAAATAAGCATAAGAGAATTAACTCATCATACTTTATTGCTTGAAAGCATCTATAAACTAAAATCATATTTCAGATATTCTTCCATAATTGATTCACAGTTTTACTACAGTTATTTTCTTAATGGCCTTTCCAGGCCATAAGTCTTAATACATAAGCGGGTCCAAAACATGGAAACTTGTTTCCTGATGCACTGAAGTATCAGGACAGGAGATCTGTTCTCAGTGAACGAAACTCCGTATCATTTTAGCATGAATTTTTGTTTGCCCCAGGATTTGCTAGCTGTAACCACACAAGCGTTCCATAAGCTCCTCTTGGTGTCAAAATTCATTACAAAATCTCCTGCCTAGGAGATGTTTCCACCTTTTCTTCTTTTCCCTTTTTCTTTTTAAAAGAAGTGAGATAATGCTTGAGAAAGATGCCAGATCAAAAGCCCTCAAGTCCTCCTTGCTACATTCTAAATCCCGTGTCAAGAAACACTCATCTCTCCTCCCAGGCATGACTCTTAACCCTTTGTCTAATAAAATAATTGAAACCTGCTCCTAGACTTCCCTGTGCTCAGTCATCTCCCTTGAAATCCTCAAATAGGATACCCGGTTGTTGGCCTTTGAACCCACAATGAGTATATGGAAGTCAAAGTAATTAGTTTAATACATCTAGAGAGCACAGAAGTTCCTCTCACGTCTGGGTCTGATCCTGCAAGGGACTGCATATCCTTAGCTGCCTTTGACTAAAGATGTCTAAATGTTTCTGAGAAGGCCAAGACTAGCTAAAATTAAAGATCTGCATGGAAGAAGTCAGCCAATATTAAAGAAATGATAAAGTGATTTTGCATTAGTAAAAATAAAAAAAAATTGCAAAAAATATAGACAATTATGTAGAATGATAACAAAAAGATAAAATTAATAGCAAAGAATGCTATAGAGGGGGCTGAAAATGTGGGGCTGATAATAAAACCAGAGATGGAGTAACGCTAATTCCCAAGACAGCAAACTTGGTGATGAATGTGTTAGTAAAATCCTAGCTCATCACAGCAGAAGTAAAATGGAAACATATAACTTTAGGTAGAATTATATATTGCCATCTCGTGGGAGGGATAATACAGGTGCACATCACCACTGGCAGCACTTCCCTGAGAGAGAGAGGAAGAGAGGAGAAAGAGGTGTCTAAACCAAAGCACCAGAGGCCTTTCTCATTCCCCCCAAGGCACATGGGCAGATAATTTGCAAATGTAAGTCCCAGTTTCAGGGAAGGGAATTCCTGCCAGGACCCTTTGCTTCCTGTGAGCCTGAAAGGGTCTCCCTCCCCTCCCAAGAAACCTGTTAGCCGTGCTGGATCTCTGTCTCGTGAGCTGAGCTGCTGCCTACTGATTTTCTTAGGTCTCTTGAACTGGCAGAGAGATACAGAGATCTCTGAGGGTTCCTCTGCCTGTAACTCCACACCTTCACAGATTAGGAAATGAGCCTCACAAGTTAAGGGTTTTCCCAAAATAACTAAATATAAGGGAAAGGGACACAGGCATTCAGAGAAGAACACAGTTCCACTACAAAAAGTCTCAAGGCAATTTTTGAACAATCTGGACATATTATTTTACTTTCTTTCAAACTTCCTGTATTTTTTTCCAAACTTCTATTGTACTTTCTCTTATACTTTTTCTTGAAGAAGCAAAATAAGATGGTACTAAACTTTTATATAAAAATACTAGATTTGTTACATGCTCTGCCACTTTCCCATGAAAACAGACTGCACTTTTGCCAAGGAGTTGACTGTTCTACATTCAGAGCCAATTTTTCAAACCTCTTCACTTCCTGTCCCCATCACTGTTTAGAGAAATAGTTTTTCCTCCACAGACAGACATGTTTTCATACCTACTGCTAGCTTTTTAATTGCAGTAGCTATAGTATTAGGTCAGGCTTCAGATATTTGAGTTATAAGAGTTGACTGCAGCCTCTTAACTAACCTGTTGGATAAGTTCTGATTCAGCAATATATTACATGCTGGATTCATTCTCTACATTAATGCAAATACAGCTTTTAACGCAGTTGGAATACAGTGATGGAAATTTTGATTCAGCAGCAGATTACCTTCTGGATTCATTCATAATATTAATGGAAGTTTTAAGTGCTGTTGGAAGATGCCACAGGAAGATTTTTTTCTTTTTCATTTCACACTGTTTTAAAAAATACATTTGAGGGCTTTTTAGAAGTTGCAGTACATCCAGATGACACATCAAAGAGATGCAGCTCTGCATCTGGCTAATACACCAAAGGCCTTGCATTCATGTACCCTGACATGTCAGACATGGGCCTAACTTCACTCGTCTGAATCACAAGCTTGGATCACTGAGGACTGACCTGTCACAATCTGCTATGAGCCACTGGGGGTGGGGGTGGGGGTGGGGAGAAGGTTTGAGCAGGAGAGTAACCTGCATAGCTGAGATTTCTATGGTCCCATGGGTGTTTCGAGGCAGGACTTAACAACTTCAAGGCCACATTTCGCAGAAAGGTTTTCATGGGTCTGCTGGTACATCTAGCTTGGTCAGGAAATGGGAGGTTCACTTTTTCCACACTGTGCCTTCTTGGAAGGAGAAAAGATGCAGAGGAAAGTACAGAATGTGTACATAGTACCAAGAGCAATGGCAGAAGCCACTGTCAGAAGGCAGCATGGGCCTGGCAACTGAGAGTGTGGTCTTCAAACTCCTATCACTAACCTGTGAAAAGTGTCCTTTATTTTCCACAAGCTACTTCACACCAGGCCTGAGACTACTGTAGTCTTTTGGAAGAGGTCTCCAATGTGGAATGTTTTAGCCTGGAGGTCAGGGCCTGCCTAGTTAATGCTGTAGTAAAAAAGTCTATACCCCCACTGCAGGACAAGTAAGAAGTTTTCCCTCAAATGTCCCATATCCCCAGTCTCTCACTCCTTCCCACAAAAGCACCTGAAGCCTTGCAGCTGCTCAGCTGCTTCCCCTCTAGCACAGCACATTCAGAGCTTCTCAGAAACCCATTAGAAGCCCAAGCTCATTGTTTCAGAGGGGTGTGGGATTTTCTGTCTCACACACATCATGATAGTCATTGTGTAGTTGCTACTAAAATTAGGAGCCACCTGCATGTGGTTTCAGAGCTCTGGAGAATCCAGCTGAGCTTGCAAGATAGGAAGAAGGGAGGGTGGGTGTCTGCTGGAGCCCAGATACCTGCAGTGTATGAATGTATAGAGGGTAGTCATGAAGTGTATCGATCCTCTTGCTAGATGCTGGAATAAAGCCCAGCCCTTTGCAGACTTAGAACAGAATCTTGATTTTGTGCCAGAAGAGCCACCAGGATGGCTGACTTGCAAATTTGAATCAATGGAAATATGGACATTTTGTGATCACAAATACACCATTTGGATAAAGGTTTTCAAATTAAAGCACACGATAGCTTCTCAGTGTTGTAAAATGCTGCAGTATAGTCGTACCTCAGCCTGAAGGTGAAGTTCAAATTGCATTAGAGTATAAATCACCACAAAACAGATGACTTGGTTCTCCGTGGACATTGCAGCTCATGAGCAGCAGCAGCCTGGATGAACTTACCCTGTTGCGACTATCCCAAACTCTTCAGAGACATGGGCATTAACAACAACATATTTGAGAAGGCTTTAAGTCACAAAGAGTGTTGCTGAACCTAATTGTGTCACACTCTGCATTTTTGCTGACATCTCATTTCCCCTCTCTTGTTTTGTGGTGAAGGTATAAATACGGTTTATTACCGAGTCATCCTTCCTGTGGTAACAGATGGAAGTAACAAAAACAGCACAAAGAAGGATTATTAACATCTATGGCAAGCTTTTCAATACTCTGGCAGTTAATTTTGAGTACTGCAAGCTGGAAGTTATTATCATGTCCAAGTGCACCCAACCTCCAAAGAAAGAAAAATAAATAATATGAATAACTGACATATGTTTGATAGAATATTGATCCAGAAAGAGACATAAAATATTTGAAAATGTATACAACACTGAAAGTATTATTAGGAATAATAAAGTTTTGAAAAGTGACATAAAATTTACTAGTTTTATGGACAAGCACTTAATTTCACCTGTGTTAGGTTTCAGCTGCAGAAGAAAAAGGTTGCTGTTGAACAATGGGCTATTACATGAGCAGTTGCCTCCTGCAGCTGTAAGCTCAAAGCCTGCTTTTGGATACAGAAAGAATGTGGTGATCCTAGCCTTGCTCCTTTTTCTGTGTAGCTCATAAAACACACTGACAAGCTGGCTGTCCTGTTGCAAAAAAATGCAAGATTGGATTAACTGGATTCAGGGTTGAGGTGCACTGGCTGAACTACAAGATGAAGCTTGTACAGAACATGCATTGTGTCTAGTTCAAACTGGAGCAATTAGCTGTTCACTTTCATGACTATTAAATGCACTCATAATTAAAATTTAAAAGTCTGAAGTCTATACTATTTTTTCCAAGACCCAATTACGAGTAATAAGATTTAAGTTTAAGTTTAACTTGCCTCTTAATAGAGGGTAAAGAGCTCTTATTAATCAGTCAAACAGGAATTGCTATTGAAGAGCTATTACTGAAGAATTGCTGTCGAAGTAAAACTAATTAATATCTGTCACTGCAAAGAGTTAACTACAGAAAACTTTCCTGCTTAACTACCAGCACTATTAAACCATCATGACTTATATCATCAAAAGAAAAAGTAGGAGAGAACACACTGTCTCTTTTGACACCAGCTTTTATCTTTTGCTCTGGCGAGATTCTGAAGTCTTTTTTCATGAAATCTGACCAGACAGAACCGAAGCCAGGTCTGGCTCCCCAATTAGCTCTAGTAACGTGGTGTCGGATCACGTTCTCAAACAGCTTCCCCTTAACTGAACTTTCAGATCACAAAAACACAAAAAGAGACAATCTGTGAAGAAATTGAGAGGTTGATAACTCTTACTCAGGTGACCCAGAGATGGCTTTGCCACCCTTCGGTCAAGAAGTGGTAGCCGGCTCCTGAGATTGCACAAAATAGACTCAGGTCTCCTCCATGGCTGGGATCACACATTAGCCCATGGGTCTGCTTGAAATGGAGGAGCACTATCCACATTCGACAGCCAGAATCAAGCCCACTCATTAACTTCTGTCCCTGGTGATATACATGTATTCCAACGAAGCACTTGTGCCCTCACACCTATGTATTACTGTGGCAAAAGAGACGGATAAAAAACACACCTTAGAAGACCTAAAGTACAAGATTTGATGGCTGTCTGATGCAATATTGGTTTTTTCTTCTTGTCTTTAGGACATCTTAGCACTAATTGCAGATTCTTACTAGTGGAGTACTTACTGGATGGGTTTTATGAGTTAATGCTTCATAAAGTGCTAGATTCAGCTTCTCAGGTCTGTTCCAGCCCTGGAAACCTGCAACAGCCTCTCTGAAGAAAGCTTTGATTGCTTGTTCAGAAGTCCTCATCAGAAATTTAGCAGAAATAGAAATGTTTGCAGTGTGAAAATCAAGGCTTTAAGCAAGCTAACAATTTTGAAGCTGGCCCTGCTTTGACAAGGAAATTGGACCAGATATCTCCAAAGGTCCCTTCCAATTAAAATTATTCTCTGTTTCTACAATCATGTCTTGTGTTCCACTGCATGTGCAAAAATACGTGATGGTAACTGCATATAACTGGATCAGGCCCTAATCAACCATATTTTTTAAAAAAAATCAACCCTACTTTGTTTATAGTAGCTCTCTCGTGATGGCTTTCCTGAAAAGATATTTTTATCAGCTGTAACTGTAAACCATATATCCCAAATATTTTCCTGACATAAAAAAATAATAAACAAAGTTAAGATTTCACTTAAACTCAACACAGCACACCTCCACTGGCTATTCTTTGTCTCTCTCACTCTCCTTTAACCTGAGAAATATTCAGATTTTACATGTCCAACAGCAACCAGCATGGGACTTCAGGGTGGCAGCAATCTCCCCTGCTTCAGCATGGATGTGAGGACCCAGCACACACTCCCATTTCTCCAAGGCACCTCAGAGCCAGGAATGTGTTGGCTAATTAGAAAGAATTAAAAAAGCAGCAACAAATCTGAGTAATGGACAGAAGTGACTGATTTATGATGAGAGATTAAAGGACCTCAGGTTAAAAAGTTTGGCCAAATGATGACTAAGGAAAGGGATATTTAACTATACTTGACATGTTATCTTTCTTTAAGGAGGTATAAGGCTCAAAAGAGAAAAGTTTCCATCTACATAAAGGCTAGAGAAATAGTTTAAAATGGTCCAACAGGTTCTGATGGGAACTGATTAAAAACTAAAGACACAGTTTTCTCAGATGTGAAAACCAAGATAGTGCCACTTCTTTTAACTTCTTCATAACAGCTGAGGATCCCAGGCCTGCCTGATTTTGATCTTGACACTTGTCTGAACGCAGAAGTGACAGACCGTGCTTTCCCAAATTATCTCTCCTCTGCTAACCTGACTGGCAGCTGTTAGTTTAAGGAATGGCAGAGTAACTCAGTCTTTGTACCCAGTCACTCTGCACCTCCTTGCTGAATGTCTGTACTTTTGATTGCAGTTGCACTGGTGCTCATACTCTTCATGAAAATGGCTCTCTGTCCCCTAGAAGCTGCAATAAGGTGGTCTAGGTGATTTTCAGGAGAAATGCCTGAAAAGGGAGACCTGTGAAACTGCAACTAGTCCCAGCATAGCGGTGACGGAAGCCCCATCATTTGCATCAGTCAAACTGAACTGGCAACAGCACTGGTGGATTTTCCAGTGGAAACAATATGATGAGAGCTCCTGGGGAAGTGAGTGAGCTGGCCTGCATTTTGGGGGGAGGGAGGTTAATTTAAAACTCCTCCCAGTCCACCCTCAATGTCATAATCCCATACCTCAGGCTGCAGTGCCTGTGCCCATCAACATGACTTAAGGCCTGTCAGTTTTCTGCTATTTGGACTGATGCTCCCTCACCCTCAGTCTGGTTTTCATAAAGTGGCTTTGACACCTGCTCCAACCTGGGGAGAAGTCCTGGTGCTGACTGCTACTCACCTGTCCTGGGCCCATGACACCCAAAATGCAAAGGGCTTAAAGTAATTTTTCTAAGTAGCTGTGAAAGCAGACAGGATGACAAATAAGGAAGGTGATCCAAAGAGTAGAAGAAAAAGAAAGCAACTGTTTTTAGTGTAGGAGACACAGAAATGGCTGAGAATCTTTCTCCAGTTAAGAATCAGTGTGACAAAATGGTTTCAGATGGAGAGCTCTGGCAATGGGACTTGCCTGGCTTTCCTACACAGCATCTCCTCTAAATTTCATATCTGACTAGCAAAAATCTCTTTAAGAGGTGATAAAGAAGGCCAGCCTCCAGGTCCACTACATCATTCTTATTTCTAGGCAGTCCAACCAATTGGGACAACAAATCATGCTTTGGCTTTCCAGCTTTCAGCTGACCATGGGAGAGGAGCTGAGCCACCTCCCATCCATCTAGGTCTTGGAGGTGAATTGCTATGCAAGCAATGATTAGCTAATCCATTGTTTTGGATGAATATTCCCTAGCTCTCCCAAGAAAAGAGAATATTTCACTTAGCCATTCATAATAAAGACAGTTGAAATGCTCTACTGTTAGCAGTTACTATGGTAACTACTGGCAATTTATTTTAAAAAGGGGAAAGACTCACTTTTTCACTGATTACCTGATTTAGTTGTGTTTTCTTCACTTGAAATCTGATATTACATGTAAAACAGCTACCAAAGACCATTGTCATGGCCAGCTCAAAGACCCAGTGATCTAATAGGCCAAATCTTGCCCGCTGATCATGATGTCTCAGTGACTTCAACAGAACTACTTGGAAGAATAACCCAGCAGGATGAAGTTTAAAAATCTCTGCCTTTTGTGTGCCTACTTGAATTTATTGTATTGAGAAAACAACATGCTAGCTCTTTGTCAGATAAAGGTCTGAGCTCAGCTTTAGAACCAAGCTCACCAACTTGAATTTGAGATTGGGCGTGAGGGTTTGTTACCACTCAGTTTAGTTATCACCTTTTCAGTACTAAACCAGCTTCCCTTGTTGTTTTGCTAGTTGCCTTTATGTTTAAGGTTGCTACTTACTACCTGCAGAAAACAAAAAAATCTGGAAACCTCTGATCTTTCCATCTATTTTCATACATTTTTCTTTACATAAAAGCAAAGCTGCTTGATGCTGGAAGCATGAGTGCCATTCTTTATTCTGGAAAAAATAACAGCTTGTGCCTTTATAACCTGCCAAATGAAAACCCCCAAACTTAAATTCCAGTCCAAATTTTGCAGCTGGATCCAACATCATTGTAGTATCATGAGGCTGGAGAAGGAAACATAGAAGCAGAACTACCTTTAATGGCAAAGCAATCTGTATGTATGCGAAACTATTTTACTGATTTTACATGTTGCGAAGGAATATAATGATCATTTAGTCTGATCCTCTATGCTTCACAAGTCTTCTATGCTATAAAGTTCACAAAGAATATAAAACACATTTCTACTGAAAAATATAGCCTTTTTAACATGAGAACATTTGGGAACCATTAGCAGCATAAATGAACTATCAGAGACAGTCTGTGACATCAAGAACAAGGAAAGCCAAATAGTTTAAATCAAGACAAAGAAAATACCAAGAGACAATGTAAATTCATAGTTAAAAAGGACAAACTGGCAAGCATCTTAAAGTGATATTATGAGGGGAAGGAAAACTGGCACAACTTCATGGAAGTAGTTGTTCTGGGAAATCAACTAAAATACACAGCATGTAAACATAAAATGATAAGAACTATCTGGCATTCAGATCCTATTCATAAAAAAACATTTATACTTTAAAAAATCAGGCTGTTTTAGAAGGTGCTGACTTTGTACATTTTGGCTTTATCAACAGTACTTCAATAATGTTTAGGAAATACACTTCACAGGAAAACCTCGGGTGTTCAATTAATTTTAAATCTTTTAGAGTAGGAACAGAGATAATAAAATTATAAGGATAATAGTGGCTTAATGCTTTGTGGCTCACATGAAATTTATGTATTCCATTATAACCTCAAGCTGTACATATGGCATTAGGGGAAAAAGAAAATTAAGGAAAAAGAAAAAAGAAAAGGTTCCTGGTTGGAAGAACAAGAGTGTAGTATGGAATCTGACTGCAATGGGAATTTTTTGGCTTCTCAGGTATTGTTGGGTTTTTCGTGGGCCACTATTTTGTTTGGATGAAGTGACTAGGAAAAGCTGCACTTTCAAATGCCATCTTTACTGCTGCCCAACTCTCTGAAACCATGAGCAATGCTAACTGAACTGAACAGTCTAAACACACTGAGACTTATTTCAGAAGACTCATCTCCTCCCTATGTAAATTATGCTCAAAGGGAATACAGTGCAAACCACAAGCCTGGAAAAGCTTGTGAAAATATGTCTGGCCCTCTCAAATTGCAAATGCAAAAAACCAAGGGAGTTTGCTTTTGCTGTGCAAACTCTGGGAGCTGGGGAGGAGTGAGGGCTGGGGGATGTGAAGATGGCAGGGAAGCAAGGAGCAAGGGAAAGTGGGCTCGTACTGGGTGACTGGAGCTTTAGGGTCCAATTTAGCAGCCAAGGGTGGCTGTTCTCCCATCTCATTCTCTGGCTGCAATTCCATCATGCATTCTTCCTTGTGGAGAAGGGCCTCTGAGTGCTCCTAGTAGTCCCCAGAAGTGTGCCTGTTAGATTTCTTGGGAAGTTTGGAAGGAGCTAGCTAAACCGCAATCAGGCAGTGAAATATTTTGAGGTATTAATTCCAAATAAGAATGCCTTGTGAAATGAAGACAGTTTTGGGAAAAGAAAAACAGAGGGAAGGTTATCATCCCTGAAGACCTCATAGCAGAAACCCAAACTTTAGGAAACTTCAGTGTGCTAAGTGGTGGGCTGGCTTCCTATTCCCTCTTAAGAGTGAGTATGGTACGGGGTCAGCTGGGTGCCTCCTGGAGACCTTGGTCTGCCTGGTCTACAGGTCTGAGGCTGCAAGCTCTCAGAACATATAAGGGAGCTTTCCTGTAGCATTTGTGGCTGTTCTGCTCTTCCTCCTTCCCAGGGCAAGGCTGCTTCCAGACAGATTGCTGTAAATAACTTTGAAACACTGGGGGTGGAAGAGCCTTTTCATCTGCAATGTTTAAGCTGTTGATCCTAGGATGGAAAAGGAGAGAGAGAAAAAGGGTGCAGCAGGTCCCCACCAAAATAAAGAAACATGTGACAAAGCCAACTGACACTCCCAGGAAGAGCCATTCAAATCCCTGCTATCAGAAAACTCATAATATTTGAAGTATGAAAACCTCTGACTTGCACTCCCTCTCTCCACAGCCCAAGGGGAACCCTCCTGATCCATTTAATATCAGAAACTGGATCTCATGCCAGATTTCTGGTACAGGTGCAGACTAAGAGTGCAGAAGAGGAAGAGATGATTTCATCTTTGCATGCAGTGTCATAGCCTGCCCATTGACAACTCAGTATCTCTAAAGCCGGAGGAGATTATTGTACACATGGGTACTGCACAACATTCCTTTGCTGTCCTTTATGGCAAATCTGACTCCTGTGTGCTCATTATGCATCATCAAAATCTGTGGAAGAAACCCTGTTTTGGGTCCCTTAAAGTTCAAAAATCTATAAAGACAGCACATCACAAACTCCAGGGACTGGCAACAGGGGAGCTCAGAAAGTGAGTATTCACTCCTTATTTGCCACAACAATCCTGGGTAAATCAGTTGCTTTCCCAGGTTTTGATTTTCTTGTTTGTGAAATGCAACATGTTCTACCACTGCTTGGCCATCCTCTTTAGGCTGTTTGCTCTTCAAGGCAATATCTACCATGTACTATGCATTTACACAACGGCCAGCAAAGCATTACTATTCAGAGCCGCTCTACCAGCAGTGAATGCATTAACTCCCTAATTCACCTTGTCTCTACTCTTTGACTGACTGTTTAGTGGCACATATGCAATGGACTCATTTAATTTCATACGGATGTGTATTCATGTTGACTCACCCAGAAATGTCTTTAGATTAAATATTTGTAATGTCAGCTCATTTTGCAAGTGAATGAATACACTCCAGAGATGTGTAATTTCTTTTTTCACTGGACCAGTTCTGTTCAAAAAGGGTTATACTTTAAATTTGCAAACAGCTATATGAGCCTATTTAGCAGCCTTTTCACTTACCCATGGAGAGCACTTAAAAGAAAATATTATTCCCTGACTTCTTCAAGTGAAGGTCTCATCAGGTCTTTTAGGAACGACAGGAAAGGGCTTTTAGAAAGGCATGGACCAGTTGAGGAGAGCCCAAAAGACAGAACCAACAAGTATCAGATGTCTAGAAACACGTGATTTACAGGGAAAGATGAAATAAATTGGGATTGCTTATTCTAAAAGAGTCTTGGAGAGCACATGATAAGTCTCCCAACACATAAAAGTCTGCTTCACAAACAAGATGGATAACCTGTTTTCTCCTGGTGTATATAATGAGAAGTAATGGATTGAAACTGCTGCATGGCAGGCCTAGGTAAGGTACTGAAAAGAGCTCTCTCTCTCTCTTTTTCACTCTCTAAGGGTATAAAGCACTGGAATAGATTGACCAGGGAGATTGTATGGTCTCCATTACAGGGGGTCAAAAATGGCGTAAGTATAATACTTCTTTCTTTCCTTCCTTTGGGCTGAGGGACACAATAGGTGACCTCCCTCCCAATCCTGTGATTCTTTGTGCTCCCAGACTTATCTTCATGTATAATGCAGACACTGAGCAATAGAGATAATAGAGAAACCAGCATAAAGGAAATCTTGCACTGAATTAAATCATCACTACTTGAAGTACAGGAAGTACTTTTGAAGGGCTTAATTTTATTGCTTATTATTAATTTTATCTCAGGTATTCATTTTATTCGTTGCTACACACCAGTGTTGATTATTGGATCCAGAAAGAAGAAATGTAACGGAGATCCTCAGATATTGTTATTTTATGTTAGATGAGCAGAGCTCTAAACTTGCAGCAAGCTTGGCAAAAGCAGGTGCTTTTAGAGACAGAGCCCAAATGGACTCTATGGACTTCTGCCATTTGAGCAGCTGCCCACATCTGCCTGGAAGCCCAGGAACACCAGCAGACACATTTCTAGTCCTTCCCCCTAGCAACAGCCTTGAAAACCAATCTTGAGCTTTGAGAGATTGTCATTGATTTTTCCTTAAGATCACAGGTTACTCACAGTTCCTTCTGCAGCCCCATGCTGGATGCACAATGCTTTTTTGCTGTATTATTACATCTCTTTTCTCTCAAATAAACTGCTGAGACCATTGTCAATGTTTAACTTACAACAACAGCAGGAATAATACTGTAGTCAAGTTCAGCCCTCATAGGATAACACTGAATGGATAAAATGTGAAACTATCTGATGCATGAATAATGCTGGTAGAAGCTATTATTTTTTCATGCTCAGCAGAGTTAAAAATCAATAGTTTTGTAAAGGTTTGATCATTTCAAAACTTTACAGTTTCAGAACACCATTTTTTGAGAAAAATGCCTATTTGGATATTTGACAGAGTACAAATAGCACTGGCACACAAGAGTCACATGACACATTGGCTTCATAATCTTCCTTTCTCTCTCTGAAAAACAGTTTCTGTGCCCAGTGGCATGACTGCCTTGCTGAGACTATCCCTGACTGCTCTACACATGACTGCTGAGGTCCCCCAGCTACAACCATGGGCACATGGGTGAGTAGCAGAACAAAAGTTCATCCTTTATCACGAGGCAAAATCAAAGAGCTGGGAGCTGGAGTTGCAACAGGCACAGGGAAATCTAAAGAAGTTACAGAAACTCACCCAGCAGCTCCGTTCAGCAGCCTGTGTTCCACTGAAACAAACTCACAGGAAACCCACCTGCAGACACTCGGTGGGATACACCTCAATCCGCAGTGAGTCACATCCTTTCTAGTATGAGGCGGCAAAGACTCACACCCAAGGAGCATGACAGTCATCAGCTAGGGGCTGCTTGGCTCTTACATCACTCCCAGCTGTAAATGAGAAACAGGAGTGGAAATGTGGCATAACTGAAGGTACCATTTTTCTCCTAGCTGCCTGACCAAAGTAGAAATTCAATAAATGAGCAGGAGAAAATGTGGAGAGAAGGGACATATTCAGCCCTGGCATATTCAGATAGAATTCTACTCACTGTGGAGGCAGGGGTGCCTTCTTCTAGCTTAAGATTTGGCTCAGATATAGATAATGACCAAAACAAAAGAATTACATGCTGCTGCAGTGAAATAAAATACATTTATGGAAGCACATATATGTCTTCAACCCCAATTTTTTTCTTTTATCTCCTGAGAAGAGATCCATATACATATACATATATATATATATATATATGAAGGAATTCAAGAAGTCAACATCAGAAGAGACTCCATGGAAGGAAGTCTGTATTCCTCCTATAGTATTAAATACAATTTGCTACGTGTATCAAAAAGGCTCTGTTTGGAGATTCAAATTCTTAAGACAAACACGCAGAAAACCAAGCTTCTAGCAGTAGTTGATGGTGTGTCATTAATTAGACAGGACCTAGTGTGGCTTGAGGAACAACTGCAGCTTGAAAAGTAAAGCTAATGACAGTATGAGGCTCACAAAAGGGATGCACAGCAAAGCCAT
Organism: Falco punctatus; assembly: GCF_963210335.1. Classification (NCBI taxonomy): domain Eukaryota; kingdom Metazoa; phylum Chordata; class Aves; order Falconiformes; family Falconidae; genus Falco; species Falco punctatus. Next base: position 15,518,501 of record NC_137588.1, on the reverse strand, counting down.
GTATATGCTGTCCCCAGACTTCTGAATTCTCACATTGTTTTGATTTTGAAAGGTGTCATATGGCAGCACAGCAGGCTAATGATATAGCATGTTCAGAGGAATTACTTTAAGGGGCTTTTTTCCCCCCCCAACCCAGTGAAAAATAGTAGAAATAGTGAATTTTTGGAACTTAATGGGTTCATACTGTTCTTTCCTCACATTGTCAACTTCACTTAATTTCCTCCTTCCCATTAATGTGCCTAATGCATATGTCAGGCGGAAGCCTGACACACTAGTGGCAAACAGACTGTTGTATGAAGGCGGCAAAGTGTTAAAACAATTGAGCAAGTGAGTACTAAAGTTTGCTGCTCTGGCCATATGGTACAGTGTTTAATTTCCCGTAGTGAAAGAACGTGGCTGTCATAGAAAAAGATGATGAATAAATTTACTTGGGGCAACTTATTATAATGAAGAATGACTTCTCAGAAGAAGCAAACAGAGGAATTTAGAGTCTGATGAGAAACATATGGGAAGCATTAAGATATAAGCAAGGGTAGCAAGGCTGTGTGCTTTAAAAATGAAAGACATTTAATCGATGCTTGTTGCTGGTGTTGACATATGGAAGTGAGAAATGGGTTTTGATTTGGAAGACAGGAAGAAGGTTAATAGCAGTAAAGGTGGTTGTGGAGTGATTGATGCTTGGAGTAACTAAGGCAGAAAGGGAGAGAACACTTCATGCAATCAGGCAACATACTCAGGAGAACAATGTAATCCAGAAAATAAAGAACATGAAACAACTGGGCAGGTTGCTTGGCTGTAAGAACTGACAGGCCAAAGTAGCAATGATCACATAGTAGCCTGTGGAGAGCAGGGGAGACCGAGACAGGCAAGAGTGGCAGGACTGGCTGTGCAAGGGCAGACCAGAGGAGATTGGCCATTTCTCAGGATCAGTCTGGTGCAGAACCCCTGTACAGTGAATGATGGAAGGAGATGCAGTGGGGAAAGAAACAGCAAGAGCAATGTATGGAGTATCCAGTGTTGCCGCTGGATATTTCCCCAGCATGTATGCAAGCCAAATGAAGGGGAGCGAATGAGGTCGCATAGCTCTTTGCTTGTAGCAACTCTTTCCTGTTTTATGTGGGCATTTTCTTTCTCCAAACCTGAAGGGCACACTCAGCCCTGATGGTTAGCTCTCTGCTGCAGTTCTCCCACAGCTCACAGGTATTGCATGGGAGGAAATTACAAGTGTCCCCAAACCCCTGCAGTACACAGTGACAGGTGGGGGCAAAGCAGCCTGACACTGCCTCCCCTTGTCCTTGCTCCTCAAGCAGCCCCGCCAGCCACCCAAGTGCAAGGCCCACAGTGGCCTTAAACTTCCCTGTGGGCTGTCTGCTCCCATCAGTACTGGGGTATACTTATGTGAAAGGAGGCTGGAGGCTCCCTGCTCACAAACTTCCTCACATCATCAAAAACTCTCACTTTGCCCCTTCCCGAAGCCTGGACTGGTAAGTTAAAGCACCAGCCTCTAAGTACTGCTTTTAAACTCCCTGAAATCAGACAGGCCCTGACATCAGAGGCCTCACAGACAGCAGCCCTGTGCAAGCTGCGCCACGTGCAAGAGCTTACTGATGGGCTTCAGCATGCCTCCTCCACCAACATGCACCCCCAGCTGCCCGGGCTGTGCAGAACTGTAGAAGGGCTGAGCCTAAGTCACATTTTTCTCCCTGCGATGGATTTCTATTAAATCCAGCTTCCCAGAGGTGAAAGGTGAGCTCATGAGTTGCCATATGATTTAACATTTAATACCAGCTTACTCTGCCTGTTTCTGTTACTTTCTCGAGATGACAGTCATAACTCTAGCACAGAGAATTCATTCTTACCTGTTAAGTGCTGACATTGCATCTAGATAATAAACAATATATAATACGAATGCGTAGCTAACCAACTGCACGCTGTAGGTACTTTTCATTTTTTCAAGTACAGAAATGTGCTAGCCTGACCTTTAAGCTATGCAAGGTTAAAGAATATATTTCAGAACGAAGAGCTACTGACATGAAGTTTAAAGAAAATGCAACATAAGGCTTTATTTTTCAAGGCAATGATCTGTTTTTTACTAATTGTGCTTTGTTAATGCATTTAATATGATACAGTATAGAAAGACATGGGTTTCACTGGAGAGATTGGACAGCTTTAAAATTGTAACAGAACTTGGAGGAACTTCTTAAAGGGAATGAGGCAATTGTCTCTCTGTGTGGAAGACATTTCTGGTGGGAGGTTGCTTAGTGTCAGCCCTCAACAGCTGCTATTGAAACAAATACTATTCTGTATCTTCTGTGTTTTGATGACCTTGGCATGAAGAGCTGGTGTATGTGGAAGTGATTAACAGATGCACAGAGCTGAAAGGCATTGTCAGTAAAAAGAAAAGTCTATCACTGTATCAAGTGGAAACAACTCAGAAACCAGAAATGGAATAAAGTTAAGTAGTATGAAGTCATGCACTTAAGAGACCAGTAATAGAACTCCTGCTGTAAGCTTTGGCTCAGTAGTTGGAAATTACTGAGGAGAAAAACTTAGGTATATTATATTTGATCACTGAATGATTATGAACCAGCAGTGTAATATGGCCATTAAAAAGGCAAGTAAAACCCTAAGAAGTCCTGGGTGAAAGGTTTCCAAGAAAAATAAGGTAGCATTGATGTCATCAGACAAGGCTCAGGACTTGGTTTGGAATACTGGTCAAATCTATTCAAGGCAGAGTTTCAGAACAGGACAGGTCTGGAGAAGAGGGTGGAGCAGGCTGCTGCCTATTAAGACATCATTACAGGCATATCCTCACGGGAAAGAACTATTTACGTTGAAGAATGAGGTTGGCACAAGAAAAAATAAGTCTAAATCAACCAGGAATAGACTTTGAATGGAAATCAACCTTCCAGAATAAGAGAACTCCTATCTAGTTTCAAGTGGGGTCTGATCTGATTATGAATCTGTATATAATGTGATTAGCAAGTGAGTTAATTTCTGTCTTCATTTCATACTCATACACTGGACATAAACAAAAGATAGGCAAACTAAAAGGAAAAAGATATTGGTTATGGTACTGTTTCACAAAGGCCTGCATCATACTAACTTGGCACTCCTGACACCACAGATGTTTTAACATGTGGTACGTGCTCCCAACCTCCAAGTAGTGAGGAGCTACGGCCAGTGCAGACAGCACTATGGTGAATCTCTGTTTGCCTGGTATCACAGGAGGATGAAGATAAAAACAAACAACTCTGGAATGGACCAGACTGACACCAGCAGCCAGGGACAGTTCCAGAATAAGGGAATAAGAGATATGATGGAGAATCATCTGAATTCACTAAGTTCTGGCCCTGCAAAGCTGAGCAAATGAAAATCCCCCCTCTCTGCTTCCTGAACTAGGGTAAAGAAGCATACTTGTGCATTGGATCAACCGGACCTGGAGGTCCCTAGAAATTGGAGGAGGTCTGTTGTACATATGAGGCAGCGCTACAGTCAGCTCCTTCCCCTATCTCCTTAGGCCAGACACAGGAGAGGGTAGGTGAATCCAAGTTTTAGCTGAAGGTAGAGTGAATTTGTGGGTCTATGATTCATTGTTTCTTCAACAGCAATGGTGTCATATAGCTGGGGTTTGAAGGCTCAGTCTTCTGACAAAACCTTTAAACTTCCAAATAAAAGACTTTCGTGGGTACAAGGGCAGCTTGTAGCCCCCTCCTCTGAGCCATCAATCCATCTCAGCCTGGAATTTAATTAAATATTTAATGAGCATAGCAGACAAAGATGAAAGACCTTGTTTAATTTTGAAATCATACTTTTACTTATTAGACCTCTAAAATACCAATTTGGTTTTAAATGATAATATTCCTTTAATTTTCTCATAAAGGCCACAGAACTTAATTAATGAGAAAAAATCTAATTTTTAAAAGTCAGAGACAGGTAGTTACAGAGAGAATCAAAAAAATTGCACAGTTGTCTCATAAGTGTGCTGAGGTACTAGGAAACTGAATCTGAACCAGCCTGCCTGTTGACCAGATAGGGTTGAGCCAGACAACTTCAGTATGATGTCGCTTTATCAATGGGTATTTTTTTTCCATTATTCACCAGGTAACTGGTGAGACAAGGGAGAATCCTTTTCTTGCAGCAAGCACCATAGCACTTGAATATCCAAGAATGTTAACAATGGAGATGCTGTAACAAGAGGTGAAAAAAAAAGGACTAAATCATCAATTGTTATGAATTGGCACAGCTCCCTTAAAATGAATTGTGTAGCTCTGATAAGTAAAGCCATACTGAGCTTGAGAAAGCAATGAGCTATTACTACAGCTAAGCTAAGGATCTGGCCAAAAATCTTACAAAAGAGTGGAAGAAAGAGGGAGTTATATGCTGCATAGTCAGAGGGCAACCAACATCACACTTGTGAAAGAAAAGCAGGGAATGAAGTGAGAAGAGGTTAGGGAGAAAATTAAATAGCCCAGCTCCTTGAGCACTCACTCATGTCAGTGCAGCTATGTCCATCCAGGCCAGCCAGGGACAGTCCAGGGAAAGGACATTCATCTGGGGCAGCCAAGGTTTTGAGGGATACTTAAACTCCCTGAAATACAGCTAGAAAAATGTGCATACTTTTAAATTGAGTCATTCCTGAATAAAGCATAGCTGAAGTTTACTAAAGGTTCAGGAAACCAAACTGGTTGTGCAAATCCAAAAAGTAGTTCAGGAATTCACAAACACAAAGCAACTGCAGATTGTTCCTGTCTATTGAGGGAGCCTAAGGAAACCCATTTTAGCTTTCCTGTGTGTGCATGTAGTAGGTGCTCACTCCACCTGCTCCGAGGAAGCCCCAGCAAACCATGTGGATGCTGCCACCAAAGCAACTCATCTACCTGGAGATGAGGACACCAAAATGCTAAAGGGCTCAGAGCATCTGTCACACAAGGAGAGGCTGAGAGAGCTAGGATTATTTAGCTTGGAGAAGAGAAAGCTCAGAGGTATCTTCTAAGTGTGTATAAATACCTGATGGAGGAAGTAAAGAAGACAGAGACAGAGATTTCTCAGCGGTGCCCAGTGGCAAGACAAGAGGCAGTGGGTGCAAACTAAAACAAAGGAAATTCAATTTAAACAAAGAAAAAAACATTTTCACTAGGAGTGTGATGGGACAGTTCTAACCAGTGGGCTTTGAGCAGGTGGGGGTGGGGGGGTGGACTATACTATGAGATCTCCAGAGATGCCTGCCAACCTCAGCTGCTCTGCAATGCTGTGAAATACTGCTCACTGAAATCTTGCTTACCTGGTGCTTGGTTTGTGTGGTTTGGAGTAGTCATTTAAGTAAGTCTAAGAGAATTGCAGGCTTCCAGTGAAATTAATTAGCAAGTGCTCCTTTGTCTGAATAGATCCCAGGTCATTTTTCCACCTCTTCCAGTGCCCTTTTTTGGCCTGTCACCTCAGGCCTCCTGATAATTATATAACAAGTACACTTCAGGATGAAGTGATTATAGACTGGGAGCTGTAATCACACTCTGCACAAATCGTATTTTCACCTATGTATGTGCTGTAGACCTGTGACCTGGTTGCAGTGCTGTCATACATACTGCATAAGAACAAAATCTCAGTCAGTACCTCTTAATCCAGCCAGCCAGGCTGCTCTTTACAAAACAAGCAATGTATCTGCTTTAATGTCTACTTGAGGGATGTAATTATATGAATATAGGGAGGCCATGTATATGGGTGCATAGTTGTGTACTTACTGTTCAAGTAGGAAAGCCAGTAAAGCACTTTATGTATACACACAAGTGGCTACCTTGTAGGTTAACAGCTCTTGGAGCCTACAATCTGGAGTGTCTAGGTAAATGTGCACAATTACTTTGTAAACCTGAAAGGATTCCCTTTATCCATGTTGAAATTTGCCTTCAAGAATGCTGAGGCTAGAGATACCTGGTTTAATACCTGTGGGAGTGAATGGTAATAGGCCATAGATTCTACTCTTTATAAAATCATTCTTTCATACTTGAAAAAGCCATGTAATGTATTTTCTATCACAAAAAGCCAGATTTTATCCTTTGAAGTATGCAGTTTGCTGGGAGGTGATTGGTCAGGAATTCCTGGTGCTTTACAGAAGGCATCAAGCATAGGTTTACTTCGTATTGAACTTCTGCAACTATTGAAACTCAGTAATTTCTCATTCTTTTCCCAGATTTGTCTCTTTCCTTACTGTTAGGGTAACTGCACGCTTAGTTGTCCACTACTCAGATCCAATACCTGCTTCAGAAGAAAGAGATTCAGATCATCTCCTGTCCAGAGGGACTGTAAATAGCAGTAAATAACTAATTTGGTGCCATCACAGCACAGGCAGCACTGGAGTCTGGAAACATTCAAGCTCATGGGGAACAGGGCTGAATGCAAAAAGACCCTCGTAGCATTAACCCTTCAACATGAAGCTGGATATATGGAAAGTGACAGCTGTACTTGTCTAAGAGGAATGCCTGCCAGACAATACAGAAAGGTTAAAGAGAAGCATGATTCCCAATACCTTGTGCAGACTTGCATAAGGAGATAGGGGAAGTAGATGGTTAACAGCAGAAGACTGTGGGCCAGCATGAGGAAGAGCCAGCTTGGAAGAGCACTTGTGTAAGAAGCCACAAGGAAAAAGGAATATAATCTCATCACTCTGCAAAATCCTGGGAAACATGAATATTGCAGTATCAATTATAAGCCACAGGAAATTATTATAGCATTGGTTAAGTACACATGAGGTCACATTTGAGATGCTGTATGCCTTTCTGGTCACCTTACAAAAGAAGGATATTATGGAAAAGTACCAGAGGGCAACAGAGATGACTCAGACACACAGCACTTTTTAAAAAGGTTAAGTAAACTGAATCTGCATTCTTTACGAAAAAGAAGATTACAGGACTTATTAAAGTACTGCAGGCAACTTCTGAGAGAAGAAGAAAAAGCTGCTATAGCCTGTTTGAGCTAGGGTGCATGAGTGTCATCAACAAAGAACAGACAAACTAAAAGGACTCATGATACCTTTCAAGGAATAAATTAGCTGGGAGAGAAATGGAGAGCTGCTAAATAAGAAGAAACAATATGAGGGCAAAGGAATTATTTAGAGAGGGGGGAAAGTATGGTCTGACAGGATAAGATAACCTTGGGCAGCTCTTGTTAAATAAGGAACAAAATACTAATCCAGCTGGGTTTCTGTAAGTGGTTTACAGGAGCTAAAGCATGCTTGGCTGTATAATGTGCACAAAGCTGCTGGGGGAGTTAATGATGTGAATTGTTGTGACAACACGATAATCAGTTGACCAAAAGATGTATGTCTCTCTAGACCATGAAAATGGAATTATACCATCAGCACCAAAAATGTCAGAGGGCTGGGAAATGCCACAGATTTCCTGTTTTCTGAGTTTCCTATAAATTACATGGTCTCACAGGACTAGAAGGGATAACAGTTCTCCAAAATCCATGAATATTACAGACTGCAGGAGGAAATCCCCTGGATATCAGAGCATGTCAGGAGGTCTGAAACATTGGTTTTGGGACTGCCTGCTTTCATGCTGTGCTTTCAGGAACACCCCTGTGATAGCACAGTTTTTTTCAGGAGTCACGTTCCTCTCATCTTTCTGTGGATGGAGGCACTATGGAGTGAATTCTCACAGGATGTTTTGGAAGGAAAATCGTTCCCAGCTTGATGTGGGCTGATATTTTTAGGGATACTTTCTCCTATTCTTTTGTTTCCTTGCCTAACCACGTCTCACCAGTACCATATGTGAAAGCCTGTGTAGGGTTACAGCCACAGATAAGGTCAAAGCTGAGTTTCTCCCAGCAAGATACCTGCCGTACCCTCATTCATGAAGGGCTAGCTCCTAGGTGGAGCTGAGAAAAAGGCTCAGCGCAGCCATGGGGTGAGGATGGTACCCAAGTCAGGCACCTTTAGGTCCGCTCAGTCATTCTTATTGGCCTCTCTAGATGTGGAGCAGGCAAAGAGGGCTTCTGTGCATGGCTTCTGATGGCAATGGGGGAGCTCTCTGCTGGCCCTTGGAGAAATCAGTGCTGGGTGAGGGGAGGAAGTGCTTTACTTTGAGGCCAGCCACCAGCCAGCAGGCAAAGGAGCTTTCTCCTCTTGTCTCTCAATGCACAGCAGGTCTCATGCAGCTCTCAGCCACATCATAAGCAGATCTTGAGATGAGAAAACTTTGCCAGCCCTGCCTGAGACCTCTTTTTCCATGACAGTGGTTAGAGGGGTCCCCTTGTGCTTATCCAAGGTGCAGGAAGAAAGTCTAAGCTACAGACAGGCTCTTGTAATGCAAGACTCATACAGTAAAGGACTCCACTAAATTAATGACAGCAATGGTTTTACGGCACTGGAAGAAAAGGGAGCAGAAACATGCTCTGCAACAACAGTGTTGGAATAGGTGATAATCAATCTGGGAATTGCTGAACTTCTTTCACTCCCCTAGGGCTTATATACCTGGACACATGCAAATACACTGTGTGCTTTTCCAAACTCTAATAATGAAAATCCCCTGTACCTAGGAAAGGCCAAAGATGGTGGAAGCATCTACAGAAAGGGCAAAGTAAGGAGGAATAGTTATTTACATCACTGTGATAAAGAGCCTTAAGAGAGCAATCTCAGTGGCTCAGTTTGTGACACTGAAATTAGTAGGAGCCAACAAGTGGCAGGAGCTGCCGAGCTGCTTGGGCAGTGTTCATTTTTTATGCAGATCTTGGAAATTGTTACCACTTTAGGAAAAACATAACTAAATAAAATGGCTTGGAGGCAAACAGATTTGAGTTTAAACAACATGAATTTGAAATACGAATAATGATCTTGGTAGATTAATCAACCCAAATGTTGGGGTGGTTGTTTGGGGATTTTTTTTTTCTCTCCTCTGCAGCTGTATCTTGCTAAGTAACACATTTTTATTTCAAGGCTGTTAATGCTGGAGCAGCTGCAACACTCTCTGGGAATTTTTAAAAATCATGAAATTAAAGGCAGAGACATAAAAACAAATCCTTCACAGCTACCCTGGCTGATGCTATTATAACATAACAGTCATTTTCAGTACATCATATTCTTGGCAAATGCTACTTTTAGTCAGTGCAAGTCATAACACTGCATGTGTCTTAACACATTTTTCTCTTTGCCACCTAAAGATAATTATCAAATATTAAGAAATCGAGCTTCACAGCCTCCCTTCAAGAATGTACTTTATCTCTTCCCCCCATGCCCCCTCCCCCCCCCTTTTTTTAATAAAGACATGGAGTAGCTGGCTCACCAGACTTTCAGTTACAGCAGGTTTTGTTTATTTTTTTAAAGAGATCTGGGTTTCTAAACTGTGTGCACCTAATTGCATAGAATCAAGAGATGTGATTGCAAGCACAAATTAGATATTTGCATATACAGTGATGAAACTGGCCAGTTGTGTTTAGTAACTTGATTGTAGGACCTGAGTGTGTGATTCTGAGCTCATAACATTTCTCTCAAATACAGGGTTTTTTTTTGAAAAAAACAACCAAAACCCAGATGTTGAGTGACCTGCCTATATGTACCTATGAAGCATAAGTAAGGATAGAAATGGAGCACACTGCCCTGTGTCTTTTGTATGAGGAAAATAAACCATTTTTTTATAGAAGACCTATTCAATTGCAGAGCTGCAGGTTTGTTTGCTTTGAGCGGTTGTTTGAGATGAAGAGCTAGGAATCCAGACTTTCACATCACATCAATGCTGTTCAGAGAAAAGAGGTGAAAGAATAGGCAAATCCTCTCTCCATTGCAAAAGCACTGCCTCCAAACCGCCTTTCTTTCAGGGTGTCAAAAGCCTCAACATGTTCCAAATCATTTATAAAACCCAAAGCTCTTCCCTCCTTAATTTCTGCCAACCATTTACACACGTGGAAATAGAACCGTGGCCACTGGGAGGCACAGTATGCTTAAACCCCAGAATACATTAGCCATTTAGGGCTGAATTTGTAAAACCACCTTCTTCTTCAGTAGATGCAAACCAAGCACAGGTCTCCTTTAGTTATTAAGTCCAGACACTTGAAAATGCAGGCTTGTTGCCTGATTGATAGAAGCCCCAAAACTACAATGCACTGCAGGAAGAGTGCAAGAAATTACTCCATCAACCTACAGAAACTGTGCCAGGCCAGAAACAGGTAAAAAGGTGCTGTGAGCCCAGGGAGGACTCTAGAGACTAGAAACAAGTGAAAAAATAGCAATTGCTTCTTTACCCCTCCCTTCAGAGACCTTCCCTTTGAATGGGGGGGGGGGAGGGGGGGGAGGGGAAAGTCACTTCTTTCCCTAAATCTAGTGAAGAACACAATCACAGGAAAAATCCACATGGACCAGGGGTTTCACAGAGCTCCTCTGACATCTATAGGATTGCTGTTAGGTTGTATGAGCCACATCCTGCTGGTTTGGTCCTTGGTAAATGGAGAACATAAGGCCTTAACCAGGGCAAACAGTTAATGGGATTCCTGGCAAACAGCAGAGTGATCCTGATCCAAGGCCTGCCTTTATCTTATTATATGGTACTAGAAAATATAACTGGCTGGACCAGGATGGATGTCTTTCCCTCTCAGTCTGCTGGGGATAGCAGAGAAGAAGAGGTTATGGGAAGAAGGTTCTTTGCTCACTACAAGAAGCTAGAAGCTGAGAGTGAGTGATTCTTGCAGAAGACAGGAAGAAAATGGCTCCTGTCATCACAAGATACCATAGAAGTGAAGGGGAGGGAAACTGGTGGTCTGATTTAGGTGAACAGAAGATGCTAGTACCTCCCTCCTCATCAGATGGAATGTAGTGTATATGTCTGAGGCAGGGGACAGCCTGCATCTCCAGGACTTGTGTGTTTCTGGCAGGATTTGGGCAGGTGTCTGTCTTCCCATGAAAAGCAGACAGGCTGTTCTTTGGCCTGATCCTGTAAAAGGCTGAGTCATTTCCAGGGCTTAGTACCCCTCATCGTGAGGGCACTGCCCCAGCCAGTTTCAGAGATCTTTTTAAATTTTTATTGTCTTTTGTGTCTCTTTCTTTTTTTTTTTTTTTCTTTCTTTGGTAGGACATGTTTCAGTTTTTTCCCCATGAATGGTTTCCAGCATTTTGCCTTCTAAGGCTGATGACAAAGGAGAGAGCGTGCTGACAGAAACCAGCCCTATCAAAGCACGATAAAGTTCTTGCTGTCTGCCTTTATCACAGATCTAAGCAGTGTCAGGCACCCAAGATTTAAACAAGTAGCAAAGCTAAAAATACATGGAACAAATGCACTTGTTGTTTTGACTTTTAAGAATTATTAGAGATGATATCTGCTTTGTATTTAATATACACAGTGGAAAGCGAAGGGGGCTTCTAGGAGGCTTGGTTGCATTCAGCTCTTGCCTTGCAAGCACAACACAGCTGAGACATAAACCCTGGGCCTCTGAAGGTACATTTATTTGCAACTCGTCTCTGACCCAGAAGGGCCCCTGTTCCTGTGACTGGATCTAAGTGGGTCAGTCCCCAGATCTGCACAGAATTTCAATGCTTTCAGTGCTTGGGCAGACGCTACTGCAGGATTCAAATCCTTGTGGATGTCTAAATCCAGACAGAAGCAACATCCAAGGATCCTCATCTGTCTTTGGAGTAAGGGCCCATTCCCATGTCCAACAGTGCTCAGCAGGACAAGGAGCCAGCCTGCTCTCCAATCCACACATTGAAAGTGGTGAAATCCCCTGCAGAGAGGAGGAACCATGCACAGACTAACCGCACTGGTACCTACTGATTCTCCAGAGCTCAGGAGGGCTGGGCTTGCAGCTCACAGCCCACACTGTGTCACTCTGCTCTGTACTAAAAGCAAGGACTGCTTTCAGGACTGCCTGTGCCAAGGATAAAAACAGCAGGTCATTCAAAACTGGTTTCAGCTTTTTGGTTCACACTCTTTATATCACCCCGTCCTTCCGTTTCCTACCACCTTCTGTACTTGACTCCTCTGGACACTTCCTGGTCTTGAGCATCCATCTCCTGCATTCATCCCCCTGCCAACCTCCTTCAGGCACTGACTTGGAAGCACCAGTACACAGTAAAAACAAGGCCTACACTACACTGATTGCTGTAACACACAGGATGTCTATAAGCTTGTAGTGGCAGGCTGACACATCCTCAGCCCTCAAAAAACACTGAAGAAATGAGCTAAAGAAACAATGAGTGCTTTATGCCTCTGATAGTTCTCAGGCCTGGACAACAGCATCACTGGTGGGATTATATCATGGTTTCTACTTCATGCTATGCCCAGTTACCCTGTGCAGTTCATTGCCACTCAGTATTAGGGGAAGCCAAAAGTAGAGATGGTTTGAAAAATGACTGGACACTTTCAGGGCAGATACACCCACAGTGTTTTTTAAACACAATGATTTATATGCTTATGAGGTCTATTAACTGCTGAAAAGGTACATAGCAGGGAAGGAGTACTCTGCACTCTCCCCTTTTCCTATACTTCTTCCCTAAACATCTGCTACTGGGCAGTGTCAGAAATGGGCTGCAGAGCTAGAGGGATCTTAGATCTAACCCAGTAAGGCCATTACAATGTTCTAAAAGACTGAAAACTCCTGCAGTTTCCTTATTATTCACTTTTGACCCCAGCGCATATCCTTAAGTGCTGCCTGGTCTCTGCTACACAGCTAATGACCTCACCCTTTGTTTATTACGTGAGGACTACTCTTTCTTTGATTAACCTTTCTCCATATTAATATCAAACAGTCTTTGGCCTTCTCAAGTGGATTACTGTTTCTGCCAAATTATTCCCCCTCCCTCCCTTCCACTCAGATAAAGAAAATGGATAAATGATGACCATCCATCCAATGGGAATGAAATAGATGTATTTTAAATATAGCTTGGAGGGGGAAGAAAAAAAAAGAAAGAAGAAACCCTACCAGTGAGTTAGCATTTAATATGAACTTGAAATGATTTGTGAAATAGAAGATCAAGAGTCTTAAAGGCTGAGACCTATATTTTGCGTTTCTACAAAGCTGAGTGAGAAAATGATGAACATTTTTTGTTGTTCACTTAAAGCAGCTTCAAAAATGGAGCTGAATTTCTTGAGGAATAAGGAAGAATGTGATAGAGATTTTTAAAGATTTTCAATTTTCAAGGTGGAGGGAAGATATCTTTTTTTAAAGAGCAATTACAATTGTGTTTTACAAAGAACTTGCCACTGTAGGCTAGCTAAAACATGAGCTTTTTGTAATTAGAAAATACTTTTTACTCAAAAGATCTCAAAACAGTTTAACTATCCAGAATCATTTGTTATATGCAAGACAGCCACATGTTATCCTGCGTCACTGTCAGATAAACTCAGGTCAAATTAGGTTTTCAGTCATCTTGATTACTTGAGTGACTCAGATAGCAGTGACATTGGACCTGCTCAGGTAAGAACTGCTCCAAAATAGTCCCAGGCAGTGACAGCCTATTTCTAATGGTGACCTTCCATGCAACACAGTTCCAGACCTTACTTTCTGGGGTATATCGCTTACCCATCTCACTGCATAAGCATTATCTGCTGTGCTCATGGAGTCTTGGATTTGATCTCTGGGAAATTGATGGGACATTTGCCACTGGCTTTGGTAGAACTACAAACAGATCCAGTTTACTCCTGTTCTATGTCCTTCTAGTTCACAGCTGCACTGTTTTCTGTGCCCTCTGCATAGACCAAAAGATACAGGTATGTCTGTATGTACACTGAGTTGTTTCCACAGCATAAAAAGCTTTGCCCACTAGGTCTTTTAAGTAACACAGACTCAGATGTGGCCTCCTGTAATTTAAAGAACTCAGCAATTTAAGTCAGAAACCTCTTCGATATGACTCAGGGTCTGTAAACCCTCTGAAACTTTTCACAGAGGAATCTCATACTCTTTTTTTTTTTTTTTTTTTTTTTTTTTTTCAGAGGTTCTGCAACAGAAAATAATTATAAGGAACCAGTTACAGCCCCTCAGAGCTGGTCTCAATAACCAAATTACTGTGTTTGAAAAGCAAAAGTTCACTAAAGTAGCCACAATACGGATTGTATCTGTCTCAGGTCTTCACAAGAGTTTATTTTCATTTCTGAGACTGCTTTTCCTACAGCTTTGTACAGAATTAGCAAGTGACTGATTGAGTTTTAAGCTCTGTCCCCAGATGCACACAGTCATAGGCAGCTCCCAGGGCTTCTGCATTGTCTGGGAGTCAGTGGAAGTTGCTAGCACAGAACAGACAGCAGAATTTTGGCCTCTGGCCAGTGCACCACTATGAAAGGCTCAAACCACTGTACACAAAAAAAACGACCCAGTCCCATCCAAGAGCACCTTAAAAAGCACATTATCATGCAGATATCCCAAAATGGATTGTATAAAAAGCAAAAAAAACAGTGGAGAAAAACCCAGTTATGAAATATAGCTGTGGTCTTGATTGAATGTCTGTCTCTTTCCCCCTTCACAACTGCTAGCACAGTCACAGTAACATTAAGGGCAATACAAGCAATTTGAGTAAAGAAGCAAGCAGAGGTGAGACTTTGAGGATTAGGGTAGGACTAAAAACCCCACGAGGAATGCAGATTTTGAGGAAAGCCTTTTCACTGTGTTGAAATGCCCAGGATGCTGGGATCATTTAGATCAAGTGTTCACAAACACCTGAATTCTTGTGTGCACTTCCAAGTGATCTGCAACACCAGAGGCTTGGCCAGAGCTGAAGGAAGCACCTGCGTTATAAGTATTTCAGCCAGGTAGAAGGATGTGTGGTGTGGGTGAGGGCAGTCCTGCTAAACAGTGTCTTGGCCACCGCACATCCTTCTACTTGAGGTTTGCTTGTGTGTCTTGTGATGGATACATGGGTGGAAGATTCTGAAATTCCCTCTGTAATTTTTTTCTCTTCCTCCTCTAAAAGACTGCCAAGGAATGAAGCACAATTTGTTCAGTGGAAGCTGGTATCTCATTCCCTTCTCCTACGACACAATAACCTGGACAGCTTTTTGCCAACAATCACAAAAATATAGAGCCATAGACACTGAAGCATGTTCTACAGGTAGATGTGCACAACAGTTACCATCTGGTATAACTGGGGCACAAAGATAGGCTGAGACTTTTCTAAGTTGGTGCACAGTTCCTCTGAATTAAATATGGGTTCTAAATTCTTATTTAGATGCAAATATAACTGGCTTATTTTTTAAATACATACAGGGTTTTTTTCCTATAACTTCAGTGAAAAAGCTTGTGGTGCTCAGCAGTCTGGAAATTTAGGGTCTAAATGTTCAGGTGCTTACTACTCTGGGACTTCCTTAGAACTTCAGCACCTAACTATTTTTGAGGAGCTTGGATTGGGATCTTAATTTCAGGTACCAGTTTGACCATGTGTCTTACAATCTAAAGAGAATACTTGGCTAGCAACTCATTTATCTTCCAGATAGTGTTAAATATTAAAGATCAACAAAATATTTGTTTTGTATCAGGACTTCTTTCTGTGGTCTGCAAAGGACTAAAACTTGCAAGTCACATCAAGGCTGTATTCAGACCTGGCAGAGTAAATGGGGATGTGTAGCTCCTGCACTTGTGTATGTTGACTGCAAAACTGTATAGGCAAGTGAGTGGTGTGACCTTGTGCAGTTATTTGCTGTGCACTGCCGCTGAATGAATGAGGCATCTACCTGCACTGGGTGTGAGTACCACAACCCCTTCAGTCTCACCCTATTGGATCTATGTTAGGTCCCAGGAGGGGCAGTGGGTCTGGAAAGGCTGTGTAGTCCTGTGCATGGGTCACTGAGTTCTCTTCAGAGACCTTGTTCTGGTATGTGACCTTTAGAGCGTCCCTGCGCTCCTCTGCACTTCTACTTCTCCTCCCAGGCCTGCCTTCCTTCACTGCAAATTCCTTAGAGCTAAAAGTTTCTCCTTTTTTTTATCCTTCAGTCCTATGCAGGGGTGTTGAAATACAAAAAATAATAGCTACTGAGAAAAACAAAAAAATATAAAGTCATTTTTAGTTCATAGATGTTATAATTCTGTCCATGAGGATGAGATGTAGCACTCTATTCTTGTGATTGTCTCTAAGGTATGCCAGGAAAATGAAAGTCAGGTCTGTGCTGAATTGTTGTATACATTATTAAGAAAAAAGCACAAGTCCTCCAACAAATCTCACATTGTAGACTTACATCCCTCTCAAAGTTGGTCTGTCTTCCTTATTTTAGCCTCCCACTGGGACAAAATAAAGTGTCTGCTTGCCAAAGAAAACTTTGACTCCTTGAAGAACTGACACATGAAAAACAAACCCAGAGTTGTGATGGCTAGCCTTCCATTTTTCATTGAAAAACCTACCAAAACTCCTGGAGCACCACTACCCATTCGTTCTGTGCTTCGTGGCTGCCTGTATATGTCTAGAGAGGCAGACAAAGTGTCACGTGTGTCACCGCTCAAGGAGAGCTGTGGGGCCTTTCTGTGGCTGGGATGGAGCTCAGGCGGGTGTCACTTGGCCGGGCCGGGGCAGGAGTGATGAGCTCAGCCCCGGGCTGCCACACGCCTCCTCCAGATGTCAGCACAGGACTGCGCAGCTCCCACCCGCCGCCCGCCCGGGACACGGCTCACTGCGGCCCTCCGCTGTGGCACTGTGCGGAAGGGTAGGCGTCTATGCTTCCCTCTCTGCTAGATTTGTTTTTCTAATTTCTTTTTACTTGAATGTTTACCAGCTGCTTTATTACCAGGCTGAGCTTTCCTTGCAGTCTCTCCCTCTCTCCTCCTCCTTCCCCCTTTTTGTTCCTCGAGACAATCACTGCCTCTGGTCCCAGCTGCCACTGCTGATTTTTCATTACAGTTTAATTTAAAACCGGGATTGGAATGGAAATGTCTTTTTGCCATTTGGGGTTTGTGAGGCCTGTGGTTTTACTGCCAAAGGCACAAATGTTAGCTACTACTGTTTTTCCAGAGTACAAGTGTAAGGGGCCTGCCAAAGGGGGGCAAAAAGGTCGGGAACAGTAGGGGGTGGGAAATAAATCCACCTCACAGAGAGAAAATAACCCGATTCTTTGCTTATGCATTTATGCTGGTACATGTGCTTGGTGTGCTAGAAGGAGGTGGGGTTGTAACATGTCTCCGGGCATGGGGTCTGTGCAGTGCGCTCATGAGCAGATGTAAAAACAGACCAAAGCCCTGCTTGTTTCCTTAGAAGGGGGAAAAAAACAAAATAGGCTAACTACTTTTCATTTAAAGCTCCCTGGCTCTCTTGCTTTATATAGCAAACGGAGTGTTACATACCACCCTGCTCAGTAATAGCACTTCAAGGGAAAACAAAACTGAAGTGAAAATGCGTGAGAAAAAGACCTGCTAGTCACTGTCTTCAGTTCTCTTTTCCTTGTCTACACCAGACAGTAAGAGCTACAGACAGCACTACAAGCTTTCCCAGAAGGTCAACAGCATGCCCTCCTAAATCAGTGTCCCCTTGCATGTCCCCAGCTGGCAGAGCCTCTGCTGCTCCTTCTGGTTTGTTTTACCCAGGCTCCTCCATTCATCTATAAGGAAATGATCAGAGAAAGAAGAAAGAAGTAACAGTGTTTCCAAGTTCAAAATTAACTTCAGCTGGATGGAAATTTAATCCTTTCTCTCTGGAGATAAATGGAGGAGGATGTTGCGGACAGTCACAGTCCTCAATTTAAATATTTAGCATCAGCACAGGAAGCTACTGTTTCCAACGTAGCAGATTACAGACAGAAATATCTAATCTCTGATCTGTTACACTAAAAAACAATTATTGTCTCTCCTCCTAGGGTGGGCCTTATCTTTTCCTGGCTACATCATTTCAGATGTCAGATGGAATTTCTGCATTATCTCAGTGGATCATACTGACCCTTAACATGTCCTACATTTCAGCCTCCTCCCACACTGGCCTTGAACTGCTCCACATCTGAAGCTTGTCTGGTATCAATACGGCATTTCAGTGTCAGTCCACCAGTTTGAGAGCGTCTGCCACTTTGCAGAAAGAGGCACAGAGCCTGTTCTACACCAGAATTTTTCATATGTCTCCGCCACCAAACAGGTTGTCAGTTACATACAAGCACTGACAATACATTTAGTGGGACAGCACAGCTTCTGGCCATATGCAGTTTAGCCTGCTTTCCTCACTCTTCTCCAGACTTCTAAAGATACTATAGAGCCCTCTGACACACTGGTTCCTTTCCCACACCCAATCAAAGACAGCCATTTCTACACCTTCCTGCAGTGCTGAGTGCCCCTCCAGCTCTACTTTCCCCTTATACTTGGCTGTAATGTATATAGTTCTAAAGATGAGGTTATGCTGGTAAAGTAGAAGATCTTGCTGATGCCTCATGCTTGCCATGATGTTAGATGCACTGAGGGGGTGCACTGGGGCTGAGATGTGTGCAACTAGTAGGGGAGGATGAAAACACTGAATTTGACAATAGAAGGAACCGATTAGGCTCTCAAGAAAGGAAGAAGCATGATCAGAAACAGCAGGAAAAGATTTTAGCTCTGGAGAAAGCTCAGACAAAAAAAAGCTGATCCACAAGGATGAACCAAAATGCAATAAATGCTGAAAGACATCATGCCCAGTCCCTGATCCACCCTCAAAGATTTTGCAGTCAGGTTCAGAAGGAAAGGATAGTTTCCAGAATCACTGTAAATGAAGAGGTAACAAGATTTGGCAGGAGCACAAATACGGTAAAGGCTGAACAGAGAAATGCTGAAGACTGCTTATCATCTTCTTCCACTTATGATGCATAAGTTTCTCTGTCCACTGGCTGTGATCATCCAAGAAATATTCTTTTGTACAGTGATCTTCCTGTATCCTTGTCAGCCTGCAAATTTCATTCTCAACATCTGTTTTCTTTGCTGCCTCTCTGTTTCCAAATTAGACCTATGTGCCAAGGGATAGTGACAGAAGGCTAACAATGGGGGTTATTTAGTCTTTGTGATGCCCTGTTCACATACAGGCAGCCTTGGACAAAGATCTGGCTACTGTCCACAGGAAAACTCAAACAAAACAAGCCTGAAACAAGCAAACAAACAAACAAAAACCCCAACCAAAGAACAATTTCCCATAGCTTTTCTTCCCCCTCTGTACAAACAGTCTGCTGGGGTCACTGAATAATTAAGGAATAGATCACTTAGCAGAGACTTGGATTAATTGCAATGCTTGGCTAAAGGTAAGCTGGCCAAGGGTTTTATTAGAGAAGGGAAACTCTCATCTGCCAGTTCAGAGGGATATAAATGTCCAGACAGGTTCCATATTCCTGAGGAGCAGCCGTGTCTATGAGACAAGGCAGAAACTCAGGCACATTAGAAGAAATCATCTATTCCCATGAAGACCATTTGGGGGAATACCAAAGCCTACCCCAAACTGGGGAACACAAAAAAACCATGTCCGCCAGGAGAAGCTTTCCCAAGGCTCAACTGGAGACAGTAGCTCAGGGTTCAAGCTTGTGTCACTCTGTGCTGGCTCATCACCCCACCGCTGCTGGCAGTACCAGAAACTCCTGCCTCCTGGAGGAGGCTGCATACGGTTACTCATGTATTTGCATTTTGCAGTGTTGTGGGGCATATCCTGTGAGACTGCACCCACTGTTTCTGGCTTTGGGCCTGCTCCCTGTCTGGGTTTGCTCCTTAGTGTTTCCCTTCATGGTCTTTCCAGTCAACTACAGCACTGAGTGCTCTATGCCACTTCAGTGACCTGGTCCTCTGCCGGCCACAGGAGAAACCTGCTCCTCCTGCAGTCCTAAGGCAGTTCAAAAGGTATGAATAGACTGCTAATTCTGGCATCCTAATCAGTCCCGTCATTCTGAGATTGAGCTTTTCTCCCACCACAAACACACTGCTGTTCCCTTGGCCTCAACTTCTGAGCTGTCTTTCCCATGCTCATTGAAGTCACCACATGGCTCTGCCAGGAGGCATGATAAACACATCCTCTGGTGCACCCCTTACAGCACACCAAGTTATGGGAAACCTATGCCTGTATCTTCCTACATCACCTGCTGACACAATGTCATGCTGGCCTTCCTGGCTGTCCCTGTGATTTTTATGGAGGACTGTCTCACAAAAGTCTCCAGATTTGCCAGTCATCACAGCATCTCTTACCCACCAGAACTTCTTTCCTCTCTTTCCATTTGTCTCCCCCCTGACAGAGCTGTAGGCTGCTCTTAATTGTCCAGATCCTTATTACTTATTTCTGGGAAAGCTATACAGGAACAGATAAATCTCCAAGGCCAGCTCAGATGGTAATATTGTGTGACGCAAGGAAATAGCATCTTCCACATAAACATTTACAGTTTGCCCTCACACTTTGCTGC
Source organism: Falco punctatus (assembly GCF_963210335.1). Taxonomy (NCBI): domain Eukaryota; kingdom Metazoa; phylum Chordata; class Aves; order Falconiformes; family Falconidae; genus Falco; species Falco punctatus. Next base: position 15,498,216 of record NC_137588.1, on the reverse strand, counting down.
ATTCTTCATCTTTCTCATTGACTTTTTTCTTCAGCAGGAACACTTTGCATTACTTGAGCACTTTGCACCTGAAGATCGTGTAGAAGGCTACAGACAGAAGTGAATGAAGCTACCTAGAATCTTAGAGTCAGAAGAAACTAAGAATATGACTATGTGGCAAGTTATCTATTGATACTTTTACAATTTCTAACCTCTATAGAGGTTAAAGGTCCCCCCAAATGTTAAAGTAGGCTCTGCAAGTGGTCTCAAAGGAACAGCAGTTCTCTGCTCTGTTCTTAGAGGTAACTGCTGGCTTCTACACAGATGAGATTTCCTGGGGAGATGTGAAGAAGATCTGAAGAGTTCTCTTAATTGCATTTAAGGCTGTGTTAAAACCATGAAAATGGCCAAGGAAGAGACAATCTTCTGAGTGCCAGCATGGGAACTGCATGGATACTAAGAGATGGAGATGCTGCTTCAGCCTGTAGTGCTATTGTTACCAGTTTGTCTTGGGACACATTCTTTTCCAGGAATTCTAGGTCAAAATTCCTCACATGCTACTTCTACCAGCCTAAGCCCTTAAAGTCATACATGCAAAATCCCCCAGCACATCTGCACTCCAGGCAATCATTGGGAGAAACATGTTGCTTTTAGTTTTCAGCCCTAGCCTACTGATCCTTCTCCTATGCAATGGTAAACAGAATTCCAGTGGTTTGACCTTTCTTGCAGAATTGATGTCAGCACATGAAAACAATAATATTTCTTATCCCTGCTGTTCAGAACACACTTAAAATGAACAGGGGAAAAAACAAATCAAACCCGGCCTCCTCAGGCATTGTACAGTCCAATACAATGCATTTCCATCCCAGTAAGGATTAAACACCAGTGCTATGGCAACACCGGAACATCTGTTGAAGGCATCACCAAGTTTATCAAATTAAACTGAGCTATGTGCACAGTGTACAAGAAGCAAGACACATGGTCTAACTGCAACTTATGAATACAAAAATACCTAGGAAGGCTGTAAAAAGTTACATCTCCACAAGATGCATTAAAAGGTAAATATGTTCTGAACTATTTCAGATCTTGTCTTGCTGAGAAGCTGATTAAAGCCCTTAAGTGTCTTACTGCTCAGGAATACTAGAGGCTGTCATCTGTTTTGTTTTTTTTTTAACATAGTGGGAATCCTATCCAAGTTCGTTAGCCTATATTTATAGACTCAGCTATGGAAGAAAATGCAGCCTGATTGTCAGCTGTCCAGTTTAACAAGAAAATGGATTTTTGATCTCATTTGCTGCTATAGAATTTTTTTTCAGAAACCTCATGGAAAATCTTATAAAACACAGGTTAGCTGCCACATATGGGATGCATTAACTCCTCATTTCTGCTGGTACTTAGCAAATTTTTGTCTAGTGACTACACATGAACTTTCTGCATTTTTGTTTTGCTTTGCACTGCAGAGCACTCTGTTGACTTGGTTTGGTTTTGGAAAGCATTAAGTGTAGAACGCAGCCCCAGTATATCCAAGAGAATCAGTTAGTTATGTTAAATCATGTGGAACAACATTCAGGTTCTTTGGCAGAGAGAAGAGTCTGATCTTCAGTCCCTTTCTTGGGATTTCAGAGCATTGGCCATAGTTTCACTGAAAGTTTTGCCCCATGCAATGCAGAGGCACACCTGAGGATTGTGCATTTGAACACAAAATATATCCCATTCTCCAGGAAGTAAGGGGGGGAAATGAACCATCCATTTCTAATGTGGTCTCTGAATTAGGCATATGTGTGTATGTGCACACGGACATATGTATACAGGGAGCTTCACTGCCCATATATGAAGCGTGTATTGTGTTACACACACCTATCCTGGTGCCTTTGGCATATGCCCATTGGAAAGGCCAGCTCATCCACACCAGCTGAGCATCTCACTATCATCCTGATGGAAAATGGAAAGATACTACAAACAACTACACAGACTTTCTCCCTTGGCATCTGAAACCCAGAAGTTCCGGGGATCTAAATAGCTCCTGGATCCTCTATGTTGCGGGGGACAGGAAGCAAAAAAACCCAACAACAAAGCCTTAGCAGTCAATAATATTTCTGGGTTTCAGCCATTTATTTAGAAGAGCCAGAAAGCAAGCCCTGTCAAGGCTTCTTTCTACAATATCTGTAGAAATGAGTTTTCTAAGTCATAAAGCAATAATGTGGGTCATCAGCAGACAGCCGCTGTGTAACACTCTTTCCCCCACACACTTCTCCTGCCCCTGGTGTCCCCCAACACATCCTGGTGCAAGGGAAAGACATTGCTCCAGCATGGCCCAGCTTTGTGACAGCAGGCCTGCTTCAAAAGGGGCTGAGCTGTATTGGCAGGGAAAAGTGGGGAAAGCTGTACAGCATTTGGCAACACCAAATTTATTCAAGCTGGTGTGATTAGCACTTCTTTTTCTTAACCTGTTTTTTCCTGAAAAGTGTAAATTATCAGAGGTTGAAGGGATTTTTTGGTCTTTGCTTTCTGTTTGGATAACAAGGGGGCTTGGTGGACTGAATGGGCTTAACGAAGATGCACACCTTGTATTCATGTTTATGGCTTTGAAATACTCAGCTCAAAGCACTAGAAAATGGGTTTGTGTATTTAACTTTCCTCTGGGAAATGGACTACAGCAAAGGAAAGGCAAAACCTGCCAGATATTGAAAGTCTTTCCTTATAAACTCAGGGCTATTTTTAGATTTCTAATGTGAAAAGTCAGCAAGATGAAGAGTGAAGTGATCCATTTCCAGCAGTAAAAAATGTCTGGATCTTCATTAATAATTCTTCACAGATAGCTATGTGCCTTCATCTGACAGACTGACAAACCATACTAAACAACAGTTACTGCACAAATGGAAAAGATATAATCTCACTACCCAGCCTCATGGTGCTTCCATTGTCATGTTACATTATAACTGGAGTCTCCACCTTCCCAGAGAGACATGGCAGCAGGGTTGTTTTATTAAGACTTGCACAAATGTGCTCATGATGGATGAAGTTTAGTGCTTTGACACGGAAATGTGCTTGGAAACTAGAGCTGACACATGATATGAAGAAGGGGAGGGAAGAGAAAAAACAAGAACTCAAATGTATAATCTTACCCTCGATCTGCCTGTCAGTGATAATTAGAAAAAGCCTATATCAAAAGCTGAGCTGCAAACTGCCCAGAGGATGGGATTTCATAGTTCCCAGCTAAATGTCCTAGCTGGCTTTTGTAAAGCTGGGTTAGTGGAAGTCAATGACACAAGTTCTATTCCTGGCCTTGATTCCCTTGTAAAATAAGTGGCTTCTCCTTGCAGTGGCTATGAGGCAGTGGAAATAAAGTCTTCCCTTTTGTCACACCCTCACATATGAGGACAGAGTAAGTTGTATTATTTTAACCTCCTGTGTGGTGCTGCAACCAAGCCCTAACTTCTCCAACCTTTGGACTGGTTCAGAAGAGAGTCTCAGCTAAAGGAATTGAATCAATCTCAGCTGCTGGTGGAAATGGTGTGACCTCATATGCAGCACCAAGTCTGTGACAGTGACACTGCAAAGGAAAGACCAGCTTATAAAGCTACTAGCCTGGGCCAATTGTAAAATGACAAACACAGCCTAAGCTACTGGACTGTTTACTTTCCTCCCTCTTCCTGATGTTATCAGTATTTCCTAAACCCTGCCTGTCAGGCATGCTTTGTTAATAACCCTCCAGTACTCTCAGAGCAAAGGTTGCCCAACAGCTTTCTCATCTTCCTGCTGCCTGTCAGAAGAGGAAATCACAGCTTTCAGGAGAACCTGACACAGAGGGAACTGGATAGCAAACTGGGGTCAAGGGTAAGAATGCACGAAGAACTGAGAAAGCACAGGCACTCCAGCTGGCTGCACAGGAAGAGCTTTGCCTTTGCTTTCCCTTGTTTACTGTGTTGGGATATTCCAGGAAGAAACTCAGCAGGCTTTACATCTGAAACAGCCAGCCAAGCGCAAATCACAGCTCACAAAGCAGCATGAGGGAGCAAAATGACAGCTAACAATCTTGGCATAAGTTTGTGACAACTTAGGTCTTTAAAACAAAGGAGTCTGAAAATGTTGTGGACAATGCTACCAGGATTTAACACAGCTGTTATATTCCCCCTCATCTTAACTGCCATCTGTGAGAAGCCCCAGTCAAACCAGAAGTAACAAAATGCCATCAGAATACACCTATCAACTTCTTCAGCAAAAGAAAACTTTCCCAAGTGGCTTTCCTAAGACTGTTACCTGGAAAAAGAAAGACAAACAAGATTTTGAGAGGAAAGTGCTTTAAGATATGCTTCTACATGAAAAACATGCTTAGTGGGACCCTCTGGTTGTTTAGCTAGCCTGCAGGTCCTTGTAGGTCATGTCGACCAAGGTGGGACAGACCAAACCTCTGCATGTATTCCTCCACACTCTGAGTGTCTCCAATCTCCATACTTCTCCAGCCCTGAGCTTGAGCAAATGTCTTTTGACTCAACCAGCTCTGCAGCAACAGAGTGCCACTGCCTTCTGTCTAGTCATTTAATGTAAAGAAGTCTATGTCCAGCTGTCCTCACCGACGCAAAGATGTATTACTCTCTGCAGTTCATATAGATAACACATAGCTATGCTGGGCCCAGAAAAAAATATCCCAGGTGTGGCTAGCTGTGAGAAAAGTCATTTTGGCTAGCCTTTGTACTTGTAATAGCCTGGAGGAAACTCTTTCTCTCTTGCATACCCAGAAATGGAACCCTTGCTCCCAAGCAGGTAATGCTAGCTCAAAACGTGATAGCCCATTATGAGAGTTCACTAGAAAAATCTCTCTCAGATCTTCTGCTGTTTGTGCTAAGTCCACCTCAAGGTCTTTGTTTCTGCATAGGAATGCTCCTGACTACTGATGACAGTGATGCTTCCTATAACTGTGACCCTGTCCTGCCTGATCTCTCCTACCAGCATAAGAAGAAAGAATATTCCACTAAAAAGAGACCAGAGAACCAAAAATTCACCAGGGCTGGAGTCAGCTGAAATAAGAATGACCTCTAACCACAGTATGTTTAGAAGTCTCAGTAAGGGATACAATATATTGCCCATCATTTGAAGATGTTAAAACAAGTCTGGGCATCTTCCTAGGATGAGCTCTGTCAGAAGATATCAGCCTAGTGAGGTGCTGTGAGTGACCTAAGTTAGGAGGGAGGTTGGATCTGATGCCAAAACACTCTATTCTTTGAGAAATCTGGGTCCCCACTCTTCTTTGATGGCTTCTGGAAGTAGGAACTCATTCATGTCTACCCCACCACCACTTCAGTTGGCTGTAATTAGGCAGACTGTGTCTTAGCATAAATGAGATCCCCAGTCACAATCCTTTTTAAAGAAAATCATCCTATATTTTGTAAGTTAAATGGAGTTTGGCTGGAGAATTAAAAGGAGCACTGAAGTGCAGCATTGTGCAATTCACAGGACAAATTTTCCATGCACTGGTCAAGATAACCAGATAAGATGGAGCTTAGAGGAGTGAGGAATGGTTGTAATTCAAATGATCTAAGTTCAGTTTTATTAAAAGTTTTCAAATCAAATCGCTGGAGACAATTTGTATTTTTCCCTTATGAAGAATTTTGATAAAAGTGACATGGTAAAGGCATAGTTACTAACAGATATTTGTTGTAAAAGGCTGTAACATTTCTGCTGGAAAAAATAGGTTTTCTTAGAACACAATTTACTTTTAGAAGGTGGGTATCTTTTCTTATGTCATCTTAATTATTACATCTTAGTTATTATTTGGAAAAAGATATAACCTTTAATATAAATAACCATTATGTAAAACAATCTTCACCATCTGTACAATAACTGGAATGTCATCCACTTGACATAATTAAAAATAACTACCTCTTAGAATTCTCGTTATCATGAGATTCCAGAACAGATAAGTAGTGTTTTACTGATTAGAGAACTGAGGCACAGACAGGAGAAATGGTTTCATCATCATCATCAAGTAGGCCAGCAGCAGAAAGGCATGTAGTACTAATCTATCCCTAACACTCACTAGGCCATGGCAGAGCCATTGATCAGAGATGGCAAAAATGTAAGCAGCAGATGCTGATCAACTTCAGAAAGTTTTATATTGGTTGGTTGGGTGTGGAGGGTACAATCTTTTGTTGAACAAAAAGAAATTGGAGTAGATGAGAAGACAAAGAAGGAAAGAAAGAAAATAAAAGAACAAGACTGTCAGCCTTGGGATGTACCTGAGTGCCAGACAGATTCCTCTCAGGGATTCCAAAAGCACTGAGTGATTTTGATCTTCCTGTTAATTGTTTCATATTTGTTTTTCAGAGAGCACAAGAAAGCCAAGGCAGTACCCAGGGGAGTGGCTGGCAGCTGTTCAAAGACCAGTCTCTGTAAAATCAAACAATGTTGAGCACGAGTGTCCAGGAAAAAGAAAAATAAGCAGACACAAGGAGAAGTCTATGGAGAAGCAAGATACAAAGCGATCAGCCACCCCACACCAAAAGACACACTGAGAATACTTTCCAAGAGCAGTCACAACCTTTGACTTAACTGCTGCACTTACCTTCCCTGTGCAAGGATGGCTTCTCTTGATAGAAGCCAGCTGCATTTTCTATACCCCAAGCTGAAGCTGGGTGCATGCAGGAGCAAGTACCTGCAGACTGAGCAAAAATACTGTCTGAAAACCAATTAGAAATATACAGAACTGGCCTGAGAGGTAAGACAAGTCAAAAGAGCAATTGAGATACAGAAATAAAGAAGTAAATGTGTGACTCCCTTCAAAAGCAAATTAATGCCAAGGGGGAAAAAAAAAGTTTCACTTATGGGAGCAGGAACTGCTACCCTTTCAATTTCAAAGTATTCTTTAAATTGCCATTGTCTTGGAGAAAGACTTTTCTGGAAAATAGGTGGCTTGGATTTGAAAATGTCATTAGATGTAACTCAAGATGCCAAGAAAATACAAAGGATAAAGCAGATGGGGTAGGTAATAAAATGCCAAACCTTCCCCACTTAATTAAACACACCTACCAGATGGTAACGGTGCAGAATCTGGGTCCTGGAGGGGGAGCTCAGCTGCAGGCCTTGCTACACCCTGTCCTTAAGCCACTGATTAATGATACAGAGGGGAGGTACCAGAGGAAAGGTTACTTTATACACTTCAGTTTTCTTTTCTGTCTTTCAGTGTCAAGACCATAGGACTGACCAGTTTCCATGAGTTGCAGTTTTTGTGAGCAGAAGGATGAATGAGGTCTCAAGATTAGGTCAAAGGCAGAATGGCTTATGACAGACACTGCTTTCTTCAAAAAAAAATTTTAAAAAGTCCTTGTGGATAATGGACCCTATTTTGTGTTTTCCATGGGGAAACATTTTTTTAAGTGGATATGATGAAAACTGGTGAAATACTGGTAGCTGTGCCCCAATTAGTCGCAAGTTGCAGAGCTTTTGACGTACCTAGCCCAGAGTCAGCCCAGAACCCTAGTTTTCAGGCTAGCTCCTGACTCACTTCAAAACTTGCTGGTGGGCAGTTAATCCTTTACTTGAGATTAAGCCAACAGGAAACACTGCCAGCATTCTTACATTTACTAAGTTTAAAAGTCAGACTATGTGACTTTGCAAGATTTGTGGTATGTACCTGATTTTGGTGGATTTAGTTTTCCTTCTAAGCTAGTAAGAAATATACAGAATATACTTTCTTTACCCTGTATTATTCTTCAGGCTTTTTTGTACAAAGCCCATTTCAACCTATAAATCTATGGCAAACTGCCTCAGTTATCTGTTGAAAATTCACCACTTTCACGATATCACTGATCTCTGGAATCATACAGCATTGGGTTTTTCCTCTTCGATGAAGTGACCACCAAAGTCTAAAGCATCATCAAGATGCCCACTGGTAGGCTGTAGAAATGAGACTAACCAAGTCATCATAAGACCAGGACTTCCCGGTCTATGGCCCAGTGATAGGCACATTCAGAGGAGCTGCAAATATCACAGTGAAATGGCTCTTTCTCTCCTGTGCCAGCCTCTCACATTATTATTCTTGTAATAATCTTGTACTAAGACCCAGAACCTGGGGCTCTTACATACCTATACATGATCATATATAGTCTCTGATCTGAAGCCCTGACAGTCTAACTACACAATCTAAACAGAGTAGAAGGAAACTGCATTTTCATTCCATAAAAGCAAGCCGAGGCCAACAGAAGTGTCATGACTTGCTGACACAGGAACTGAACTCCTATCTCTTAGTTTTCCCCCCTCTCCACCCACCAAACCTCTATTAACAGCATAGCAGTACCTCTCTTTAGTAGCATTTAAGGGCCACTCAATAGCTTTTTCAAATGATGAAGCAATTTCTACTCATCTACTACTGGTATGTATGACAATTCTTTTCCTTCCAGAAAGTCCCAGTGACAGAAACTGTAAGTTAGGGAAGGCACACTAAGCAGGACTTCACCATCCAAATCAAGGCAAGACAGCTAATTAGTGTAACAAAGCACAGGAGGAAAGTTTCATGGAAGCGGGACTGCACAAGGTTATTATAAAAACAGCAACTGGCAGAATGCAGTCATGTAAGAGTCAAGGCCTGGATTAGCTATTTCTGTGGAATGATTTCATGACTACCCACAAAAATAGCATTTTCCACTGAAAAAAAGAATCTGCCTTTGGCAGCACAGGGCATGGACTCCTTTCAGATCAAGAAACCATACAGAGAGACCCTTTAAGAGAAAAAGACTGTAGCATTCCTAGAAGAGGAGATGGAAGCCAAATTACCCAGGCTCTTCTTCAAAACTTTGCAAGGAAAAGGCTATTCCTGTCAAAGGATGAGATCTTTGCACAGGACTGAGCAACAGGGCAAACAGGCTCGAGTAAGTTGCCAGGTAGGGAGAAGGATACTTGTTCTTCCAGGGAGAAGACAACACAAAGTCCTTCACTAAACTAGCCTCATGCTTGCCAGTTCCTCACAAAACCCACAGAGATTTACAGGGTAAAATAACTCCTTCCAAATGAGCCCAAGAACATGCTGAGGGATATATTCTACACAATATTCTGCTTGGAGGGACCAAGTTACCTTGCAAGCCAAGGATACTTCATTTTCAATCTCAGCTTCCTTCTAGTGCACATACTAGCTCTCAGTCTCATATGTTCTTCAAGACAGATGTAGTAGAACTGAGGGAAACGCTGATAGGTGAGAAACAGCCTGCCTCACAAACAGATGAAAAAGGCCTAAAGGACTAGAGCAAAAGATTCTCCTCATTTCAGAAACAGGACAGGTTCTCCAATAAAAGTACTATTTGCACCAGGATCTAAGGACAACACCAAACCCCTTCCCAAACTACACTCAACCCTTTACCCCACTTCCTTACCCTTCCTCCTTTTGTATGCTTCAGTGGGCCTCACAGGTTAACAAACTCCAGCTGCATCCACTCACTAGACACTTACCCCTCAGCTGTCTGCTTCCAGCCTTGCAGACCTGACAGGAAAGTGCAGTTTTGGCCTTGGTTCAGATGATGCAGTGATAAGGGCCATGGAAATACCTTTAGTTAAAATAAACATTGCACCAGGCTTTTCCATTTTAAGATATTGAAGTCACCAGATACAAAGCCTAAGCCTCCTTCTTCCCTCCCTGTCCCACTGTAAGAAAGAGATGGGGTCGCACCACAGCTAGGTTAATGCCTGGTGGGAGGAACCTCCCTGGATGGCTGGAGCATATCTAGTGTTTTCAAGGTCTTCTGGAAATTGGGAAATACCACATTTGCAAACATTCTGGAAAGTAATTCTGTAAGTGTGCTGCAGCAGCACTGCGTGTTGCAGTGGGGCCAGATGTACACTCAGACTGTTCCCTAGGGCACTCCAGAGCTGGGGTGCTTGCCTTGAAAACCCAGTCAACAGCCAGCAGCTGCCCTTGAGACTGCTCCTCCGTAAGAAAACACATCTTTTTTTTGCAGCAGCCACTGGTGGATCTTAACATGCAAATGTGCCACACAAATCAGCTGGCAGTTCATGCTCTTCACTAGAGTGGTGAATGATATCTGAGGACAGATGAAAGCAAAGAAAAACTCAAACCTCTCTGACTTCAACTGCCCCCCCACCCTCACCCCTTCTCCTAATCTTTACCTCATCTTGGAAAATAAGGAAGAAGTGCAGCAGCAGGTTGTTTTTTGTGATACCCTAATCACTGGGAAAGAGAAAATAATTGTCATTCCTTGGTTTGATGGAAACTGTGTTTAGGGAACAAGCCCCTGCTAACAGTGCTTTTCATTCCACATGAGCTGTCAAGAAGCTTAGTTGAGGCCATCCAGCAACCACATAGATCAAATGAGGTCAGCACAACTCAGAGCCCAGTAGTTCCTGCGGGAACCTATAGGAAGCTCTTCTGTCTCTCCCAGCACATAGGGACTTCAGATGTGCCCATTTAAGGTGATTAAACCCACAGACAGGATAATGAAAACCGATAAATACATAGTTGCATCTGTGTGGCTCAGTACTGACTCAGCAAAATAAGTACCTCCAGACTAATGTTAATAAATTAATCCCTGATAAGTTCAAGGCCTGCTGCAGTGCAAAAAGTGGCATTATTTTGGCGCTAGTAACATGACAGGGTCAGCAATTAGAGATGTTTGAAATATTTTTTTATTTCCTTTCGGCCTTGTTTAAGATTTAACCCTTTCTCCTCTGCTGGGGAGGGAGTCTACCTGCTGATGTTATGTTTCTGTGTGCAGCTGAGAAGGCAGAAGCTTAAGAACTGTCAGCAGGATGGGTTACCTGTGTTCCTCTCTCTGGACAAGGCACTGACCAAGTCATTTTGTTTCATCTTGAAATGGGGATGGATTGCTCTTGCTAATTCCTGAAAAGGACCATACCAGTCCTCAGACAAAAAGCTTTGTCAGTGGCTTCAGCAGTAGCAGCAGAATGAAGGCCCAAAATGAATGGCTCACAGTCCTAAATCTGCAAGTGCTGAAGTGAACAAATGCACAAAGAAATCAGTGGGAGAGGGTCCCAAGGCTAGGAATTACTTCTGATTGCAAAGCTGACACCAGTTTCACTCTCAGGAGCCGAAAATGTGCAGAGAACCTGGATGGATCAGAGTTTCAGTGAAAATCTGAAGAACAGCAAGAAAAAGGAGGCTAGATGCTGGTAAGGTGCTTTAAAACTTATATTGACTTATATGTTTGTTGTATGTGTTCTCTAAACCTCATAAAGCTTCATGTCATTGTATCTCTGTTTTCTGTAGTTCTTTTATCAGCATAGGTAGTTCAGGCTCTTTTTGCTCTGATGGAGATGTCTGATTTTGGGTAAATCATCCTGCTGATCTGCCTGTTTATCCTTTTCATCATGTCCTGTGAATTGCTCCTGCACAATTTATATGGCGTAGATGTAACAAGCTAGAAACACAAGATTTTGCCTTTCCAAAGCTGTATGAACCTTCTTTCCAAAGATGTTCAAAGTATTCAAACAGGGTATGTTTTACAACTCCCCTCTGATACTGTATTAACATTTGGGTTTGGGCTACTGACTCTAATCAGCCTTGTCATGTCTCAATGAGTACAAAAATAGCAAAGTGAAAGCCAGTAATATGAATATATTAAATATATGGATATATTGCTCTTATAAAAGTGAATGCTGAGTGACTTGAAACTTAAACATTAACCAAACACTTCTCAGATCATGCCTTTTAGATATTGGCAAAAGTCACCAAATTCAGATGCAACTGCTGAGCTGTGAAAGTTTTAAACAACAGAGTCAGAAGAGGGACCATTTGCAAATCACTGATGCAGACTAGAATTTCTGGTAGATCCAAAGTAGGCCAGTGTTAGAATGCTTATTTTACTTTCTTCCTTAAGTGCAACAAATCTTTGTGGGAGCTGTTGCTCTTCTACAACTTGCTTGTTGCTGTCCTCAGCAATTACCTTTCCCATAATTCCTTTGGAAAAAAAGTCCATCATTGGAATTATATCTGCTTTTATCCTGAAGGTTAATAACTATTTTCTCTGCAAGGAAGGAACTGTCTTGCCTTTTTGTAGGATTTTTTTTTTTTTTGGCTGTAATCCTAAATGGCATAGAGAAGAGTTTTCATATGTTAGATATTTGAAGGGCTTTGAAGATTTCACTTCACAGAACAAGTAATTTTAGAGTTCTGACAGATGGGTTTTATGTGGTCTGAGGAAGAAAGGGCAGAAAAGCAGCAGCAAAGGGTACTGTACTTAGATACCTAGTTGTGTTGATGCAGCATGCGTAGCAAAGGGGGGAAATGTTTTCTGTGAGGGTCTCACTAATTCAGTAAGAGCAGATCAACATTATGGGCAGCATGCCAATAGCAACAATAAAGGATACATGTTTGTCTGCAAAATGGAGCTAAGGAAATATATTTTCCTAGCATTGCTAAGTAGGTGTTTAGTCATTAAGAGAGTATACAGCAAAAGATGCTACTGGTAGTTATGGCTTTTAGAACCAAAGGATTTTCATTTTAGCTCCCTGGTTTTCCAGTTTTTGCACATTTAAACCTGTCCAGTCTAAGAAAAAAGTAAAAAACTATGAAGGATTGGTTGCAGGTTTGGGTTGATGGTGGGTAAAAAGTTGACAAGTACTTGGTAGGAAAAGCAGTGGCAAATAATTGTTGTGCATGTGCAATAGAGTCTAAATGTCTGTTAGTATGGGAGAAAGACATCTTCTACCACAGAACTATGATGGCTAATGACATGGCTGTGGGCAGTCTCCTACACAGGAGGGACAGCCAAATGTAAATCTTGACTGGAAAAGAAACTCACCAAAGGTCAAGATTTGGGGCTGTCCTATCCCAAAGGAACGTATAAGCCATGAAATCCTCTTCTTTGTTTAGGACTCCAGATAGATCCTAAATTCAGCAGAGCTCTGAGTCCTCACAAAAATATCATCAATAATAAAAACTCATTCTGAAGTTAAGGAAAAACTGCTTGCTGAATTTTATTGCTACCTCAGTATTTTTTTAATTAAATAAAAAGTATTAATTCTTCCCTGTCCATTTGAGCTGTGCAAGGGATGGCTTGCAAGCAAGTGTTAGCAGAGAAGCAGCAATGATTTTCCAGAACAACACTGGCACACCCACTATTGCTGAGTAGATTGTGCTGCTCCTGCTGTTATTCCGCAAAATATCATTTTGAAGAGGCAGTTTTTTGTAAGGACGTGCTGGTCTGTCCCACCCCGGGCAAAGTTAGTAAGTTAGGCACGTGGGAAAAGAAGACTTCAGACATCTAAGAAAATCAGAATAACTATTATTCTTTCAAGGCAAAAAATAGCCACGTTAGGCTGTACCTATCCTACTTTCCTTTCGATAGCTCAGCTGTAACCAGAGAAGCAAGACCCTCTGCCCAAGTCCCTGATATTTGGGGGAGTGATCATTCAAGGTGACAAAAAGGTAGTCCTGACCAACTGAGGTGTCAGAAGGTGAAAGGCTACATACATTAACATATCCTTATCTGCACCATCATCCTTAACCATAGGGAGACATGGTCAGACCTCCCTTCCACCAGCCCCTCAGTCAATCTTGCTGAATTATGCCTTCTGAAATATGAAAGCTTTTGTCTACAGTGGCTTGACCCTCAACTAACAGCTGAAAGCTAGGTTACAAAAAAATCAAGCCTTGAAATTCCAACTGGAAAGTAAGAGCTTTTTCCCTTGCCATTTCACAGTCAAAGCACACAGCACTCAAAGATCAAGCTAGAGAGATGGGAGGCAGGTGAAGGATAAAGAGAGAAGAGCTTTTCCCTTTTTAAAAATGAAATAATTAGCTTAGTAAGTGCAGAAGGAGGAGAGAAAAGAAAGGGAGATCCTTTTGTTAGGCTTTTATAATACAATTCTCTCTCCTGGCCAGGTGTGCTTGCAATATGTTACTAGATTGCATGCACTGATGAACGTAAGGAGTAGGGCACCACTAAATGACTTTCAAAGGCACCCATCTGGGGAATCCTCACTTCTAAAAGCAGGAGATGTTCTATTCTGTGAGCAGTGCACTGTTTTTTAGGAACTGCCTGTTATAGTGGACACTACCAATTTCCCTGTAGCAAACAAGTGTTATTCCTCTGATTTTAAGTAATGGATGGAAATTTTGGTTACAATGGGCAGTTTCCTAGGCTTTTAGTGCTGTTGTGATTAGAACTTTGACAATGAAGGGACAAGGGTTGAGAAGCTGGCAAGCATTGAAGAAAACCAAACGCCCTATAAGTGTAGAAGTTCCCATGAAGTAGCAAGCCCTATAGATGTAGAAGTTCCCATGAAGCAGCCCTTTGTATGTTGAATAATATTTAGTTAAACAAATCTTCTGTAAAAATAAATCTTTGATGTATTTAGTGACTGCTTGGAGTAACAGTTTTGTATGTTCTTAGTGTCCAGGAGCATAAACAAACAAACAAACAGCTGACTTACATTTTCCCTACTACCATTAGCAAAAACCTCTTCCAAGATTCACTTTCAGCCCCTGATTGCAGCTTGAATTTCAATATTAAAGGACATGAGCTAGACCATGGAAAGGGGAAAAGAGTTATGAGTAACTATTATACAAGCTCCTTCCCTTTGAACCTTGCCTCACACATTGTTCACCAGTCACACAGCCTTGCCTCAGAGCTTCTTTGTCAGAATATAATGGACAGAAGTTTGAAGCACAGCTCAGTTCATTGTAAGCACTGTGTAAACCTCCAGGGTAATTGAAATGATACATACTGCAGGAGTTGTTTGAGTAAAAGAATATCCAAAAAGAAGAGCAGAGCAGAGCCAGTGTAAACTGCTCTGAAAGCAAAGGTGAGTGTGTTGTCATGAAACCTTGAGGCCTGAAAGAAGAAACCTACCCTGCAGGGAAGTTGAAAAGCTTCTCAGGAAATTTTCTTATAGGGAGCTACATCACATGGGGGAGGAGGAGAGCAGGGGAGTCTGTCTGAGCCAAACACAGGGCTCTGCTGGGAGGCATAGGTAAATGCACAGAGACACCAGGAAATAATTACACTTAAAGCCAGTGTTGCTGCAAGAAGCAAAAACTGTTCATGAAGAGAGAAAGAAAAGAAGCCTCACTGATTCCTGGAATATGTGGGGCACAAGAAAGGATTAAAAAAAATGAAGAAGAGAGATGGGAGGAAAGGATCCTCACTGCATCTAGAGATCTTCATTGCTTTAGCTGCTGCCTCGCTCTTCCTCTCTGTACGTTTCTCCACATAGATAAAGGTATTATCTGTTCTACTCATCAGGCCCCTCACATATACTTACACCATGTGCCCTCATGCACTCCTTCTTACACTTTCTTGCTGTAAAAATCTTTTTAATATTTTTGTTATCACTCCCACTATGTTATCATTCATTTCAACCCCCCACTGTTTTCCAGGTTCTCCTCTTTCACTGCATCATTAAGTTCATGGGAGTCCCCACTTGCAGTTGAGGGCTGGTCAAATCAAGTTACAGCAATTTCAACAAAAGGTAAATATGACAAAAAAAGGTATTTCAGGTGGTTTCAAAGAGTGAGCTTGTATGGAATGGAGCAAAAATGGAAAAAAGAAGATGAAAGTTTGTTTAAAACAAAACAGCATTTTAAAAACAATGCTCCCTCCTTATTTTTCCCTTTTTGTCTGAAATTGTTCACTATCTATTCTGCCTAAGTTCATGACACATATCTGAAATTACTTCACTTTCAAAGTGTCAGAATGTATTATCAACTTGTATTTCAAGTACTGTATTTCAAGAATGTATTTCAACTTTTTTTGAATGAGACTTTGAATCTCCCTGTACCTCAAGACTCCCTCACTTCCTCCTGTTCGATTGCTCTGAATATTATTCCCATCCTGACCATGGTCCAAGTAGCACCTATGACTGGCATCTTTCCTTCAGTACTCCAACCCAGCCTACACACAGTTCAGTCAAGGTTTTGTGCTGACTCTCATGATTTCACATCTTAATCACTGAAAAATCCTTTGCCCCGACCTGTACAAATGATGGCACCATCATCACCCGTTGTCCCATCAATACCCATACAAAATAGCAAAACAAAATTCCTTTTTGAGAGGATTCAGGGGAAGCATGTACTGTGAGGACCTCTGATGCTCTTCTATACAACTACAGAAAAGAGCTTTGAAGAAATCACTGGAAGATGAGTACCAGACTGGTTAAAAATCACTCCCAAAGAATATATACCATTAGTGGATCTCTCTCCATTTGGAGAAATACCTGAATTAGGATCCAGCATGGATCTGTCCAGGCTTGTCTTTCATTTCATAAGTGACCTCAGTGAGATAATTGAGCATATGCTCAGAAAATATGCATGACACTGACCTGCCTTGTTCTTGTTTTAATTTTCCAGGAGTTTTTAAAAATCTTTGAAAAGCTAGAATACAGAGATGAAATACTTGAATCTCTTCATTTTGGTTCATCCAAAAATTTAAGAATGTTTTATTCTTGGTAACCTTAAAAGAAACTGTTTTGTTAGTATGTTTATGGCTGCAAACCAGAATTTGGGAGTAATCAAACAGCACTCCACATCTCTCTCTCTCCCTCAGCTCACTTCTCCATCATATTCCTTCATTTTGCCAGACATATCTGCACTGAGTTGTATTTTATTTCCCAGCAATGAAGTAATCTGAAAATACACACCCTTCCCCTTCAATGTGCTTCTCCAGATCTAGGCATGGAAGCATTTGGCAATAATAACAGAAGGGCAGGATGTCATACATGCAAAACATTGGCTCTGAAAGATCTGGCACTCCAAGCTGTAAAGTTAAAATCTGCCTGACTCCCTGTACTGTATATAAAGGTCCCTATCTTTAAGCAATAATCCAAGGCATAGTTTCTCCACAGAGCCCTTCAAAAAACAGTTACTGATTTACACTTCTGTTAAGTTTACACATTCAAAAAGCTTTAAAAATTTTCATTTCCTTTCAAAAGCACAAAAGGGGTTTGGGTTTTGTTGT
Source organism: Falco punctatus (assembly GCF_963210335.1). Lineage (NCBI taxonomy): Eukaryota > Metazoa > Chordata > Aves > Falconiformes > Falconidae > Falco > Falco punctatus. The sequence continues at coordinate 15,481,318 of NC_137588.1, read as the reverse complement.
TTGTTTGGTTTTTTTTTCTCTCTCCTCATTCTGATTGTAGAGGTCAGCTTAACTTAATAAAAAAATATATTGTGTGTCTCCAGGCCACTAGCTTTCAAACGACACAGCTCCATAAAAACCTCATGAAGTCTTTCCTGAGAAAGGCATTTATTCAGATAGACTTGGGAAATTAGAATAGAGATTTAATTGTTAAACTACATCTAGTGTGCAGGGAGGCTGCTAGTCAGCAGCCCCCAAGGTTGCAGTCCCCCATCCACATACTGGCACGCTGAAAAGCAGTGGTGCAGGGATCCTGAGTCAGTCCTGCCAATGTGCCTGTCCTGCTGCAGAGCTCAAAAGTGATTCAGCATTAGTGACTCTTCTCATGCTGGGCTCTAGTGCCCATCTACTGAGGTGCTTAGCTGGCTATCTTATGCTACTACTGGGTGGGCTGCTCTGGCTCAAATCAGGCACTTGATTTTTTTGTAGATTGGGGAGGAAGTAGTCAGCATGTATTCCTGAGGAAGAGCTTCCAGGGAGCGAGCTAACTATACCCCGTGTTTGGGAGACTGGTATTCAGCAACAGACCAAACCTACACTAAGCTTTCAAGTTGGTCTTCTCAGGGCAATAATTACTTGTTTGCAAGAAAAGGTGAAAAGCTGTCAATCCATTCCCAATTCTCACTTCACTTATGAGTTCCTTGAGCTTCTCAGCTCCCCTCAGGCATCCTTTTCTCTGACATTTCTGCCCTTAGCAGCTTGAATATGCCTCCCAGGCACTATTCATTGCTACAGTAATGGCTGGGCATCCTTTCCTATTAAGTCACTAGTTTTTTCTGCCTTCACTCCCCTCCAGGCCCAGGCTTTGGAGTGCTTCCTAAAAAATCTCTACCCAACATAAGTTTTCCATCCCTCTTGATTCTGCTCTCCTGCCCTCCCACCACTGAACTTCTAAGCTCTTTATAATGCATTGTCAGGTGCCCTCTTCGTTTCTGGGAAGCTGAGCACAACAGCTTTATCTAAATATTTTATGTGCTAAACTACAATCCCTTCTCAAAACATTGTTTCACCAAGTCCCTCAGATTGCAGCTGAGTCTCTGGTGATGTTTTTAACGGCAAACCCCAAAGATTGCTATTTATGTCACATGCTGCTCAAAAAAAAATTCTGCTCTTGCACTGCCTGCTTCCCATAGCAAGTGACACGCTTTGCTGTTAGTAGTGAGCATGTCATCACACACTGTACATTTCAGCTTCAGCTGTAATGATTTCTTAAAGACTTTTAAATTATCCAAGTGGTGAATATTTGGGCGTACAGACTGTCTTGTAATCCTGTTTGTTCTCAGTACATCACTGCTAAATTTTATCTGCAGAACTAAAGCTACCATTGTAATTATAGCCTCCATAAGGCTGTAACTGTCCAACAAAAAGAATTAATTCAGGTCAAAACAGTATTTGAATGCCATTATGGCTACTGTGGGCTGCCTAGTAGTGCAATGACGACTTGCTGTTGTGTTAATTGGTAGTCACAGATGTGGGCATTGAAAAGGAGCAGCTAGAGTTTGGTGAAAGACAAGCTGACATAATTAGTGGGAGTTGGGGAGGAGATGGACACAGACTCGCAGGCAAAAGAAGCTCCCTGCTTGCTGCTAAAAAAAGCATCTCTGTCTCTGGCTGCAGATGTTGCTCGCTGAATCTTACTTCCATCTGCTTGGAAGATGGCTCTCCAAAGGTGGCAGACCAAATCCCATTCTCAGACAAAACACATTTCCTCTGTGGCACCAAAAGGAAGCTCTGAACAGAGGGAGAAAGCAGCAGTGAAATCTGATCTCAACCAAGTACAAACATTTGGGCCAGAAGAGCCCTTGGTGTTGAGACACCCTTGAAGACAGTTTGTTAAAGCAATTTCCCTGACTACCAGAAGAGACCACTCAGTGGCACAAGATGACATCTGTTCCCTGGGACACCTCACAGTGGTGCTCCACCTCCAACCCCCTTTAGCTGGCTGCTGCATCTGGGCACTACTGTGCAACCAAACCAAGTCCAAGGCTAGGCCAACTGCTTCATGTGGATGAAACTAAGACTTGGGGGCAAGCCATGGCCTACACTCATGAGGAAACATTGCAGTGGGAAAAGAAATGAAAGGTACTCCTCCTGGATATTCACCCCCATTGCTTTGCCTGAGGCCAAGTGTGTTCTAGCACAGAGCAGGTTGCAGAGTGCAGAGCAACCCTAGGAATACTGTTCCTTTACACTTCAGACATTCTTTCTTCTCACCTCAAAAACCAGGCTACCAGACATGGGACAATAGCTCCTGTCTAAACCCAGCTACCTCTCTCACAGCCTGTGCAGAGCCTCTTTCCCAAAGCAGAGGGTCACCCTAACGTTAACAAGGTAGTTGAATGCAATGTCTTTCATATGCATGTTCAGTTAGAAGGCAACCTTCTTTCTGGAGGGGAGGGTGTCCCTACAATTCTTCTCAAGTTAAGCCAGCCTAGCTGAATTCCTTCTTTTTGGCATACATTATTTTTTAGGGAATTCTTTACTTTTCCCTATGCTCTGCTTTACTCTGTGGGTATTTTTTTACTTCCTTGAGAGACTCTTTCAAAGAAGCAGCACAGTCCATAAAGAATTTGAATCAAAAGCCCCGTTTGGTGCACGTTCACAATTTCAATTAATAAGAATTGTGAGTCAGTATGTATATGATGTTATGTGTGTGGATTCATGAGGATTTATATATAATCATGGGAAGTGGAGCCTTGAAGACCTCTTAGGATAACCTCCTCCTCCTCCTAGAACAGAAAAATCTCTACCCATTCCATGCCTTGCAAACAGGAACCTCTGGCTTTACCCTGTCTTCCACTAACCTTACAATACAAAAAGTTCTCCTAATCATGACTTAAATCTCATGCTCCTTTAAAACCAATTATGTCTCTTCATCTCTAGTTATGGGTAAGGAAAAGAGATTATTCCCTTTTCTTTGAAGCAAGATTTTTCCTGTTTGTAGATTTATCATATGTCCCCTAACTATCTTCTGGTAGACTGAACAACCTTAAATACTTCAGTGTGTCTTCACCTGCCATATTTTCTGAATTTCTCATGGTTGCTGTCAGTCATTTCTACTCCCCAGCCAGGCAATCCATACCATGAACTACAGGGCCCCAAACTGAATACTTCATTCAAGTACTAAATACAGCAAAAAATGTTGTCCTTAATTTATAAACAATTTTATATATATCTGCTAGCACTTCTACTTTTGTTATAATGCCATCATACTTTTGACTCCTGGCTCTGCAGCTTTATTTATTTTTTTGTTTCCCATCTAACATTTTTGCAACAGGTTACTCCTAATAAGATACAGATATTTGTACATTGTTCTTACAGAATTTCATTCTACTGTTTTGCAGATAAGACTCCCAAACTGGAAATATCTTTCTGAATTCTCTTCCTGCTGAGCAATGTGCCTGCAGGCCCTCCGTGCCTGGTGCCACCTGCAAGTTTAACTAGCAGACACATTCTTACATCAACTGTGTTGTTCACTGAAGAGCTACAAGACTCATGCCCTCCAGAATCCACTCACACAACACAGCCTCACTATAATAGGTGCTGTCCAAGCACAGCACTGAAAGATGACTGCACCAGCAGAGCTTGCTATGTCAGTAGCCTTGCTTTAACACTGTTTAAATCTCTAGCTAATTTTCACCCCGTCTGCAGCACTGTGACACAGGGCCCTGATCCCACAAAGTACTCCGTTGACATGAATCCCCAAAGCACTGGTGATTCTCCAGGGATCTGGCAAACCATGGCAGAGTTCTGGTTGATGGTAATTGCCCAAAAGCTGTGCTGCTGAAGTTCATTAGAACTTTAGTATCTACAGGTCTGTAAGTGACCTTCCTTATTATGTCCTTCCCAGGTCTAAAAAATCCAGTTACTGCAAATGCCAATCTACACAGACATCCCTTTAGCTACAAGCAAAGAACATGATTTCACTTGTGTCACTGGAAAAGTATGTTCCTCTAAATTTAAGTACAATAAGGTCTTGAGCTTTATCTGTGCCTCTGACATCAAGGCATGCTAATCACCTCCTTACAGAAAATATGCAGACATGATTTATGCATTTGATAAAATTCTATCAATTTACAGCAATCAAATTAATTAGCTAAATTAATTCCTGTTAATTTATTTACATTGCCTAGGAATATTTGTTGCCTGGATAGCTCAATTAACTGCAATGTTAGTTTCAGAGAAACACCAAAGTAGAGTTGTTCAGTTGTAGATCATGTTTAGGCTGTGACCTCAAGCCCTATCAGCTTTGGCCAACTCTGAAATCTTGGAAGTTGTTATCTCACAGGTGATTCACTCTCTCAGGACTTCAGTCAGCTTAGGAGGTGAGCACTACTCTGAAAAGCCAGCCTTTAAAGCACACGAGCTAAATAGAGTCCCCTTTGTCTGACTCAACCAAGGGCAAGAGGTACAAACATAGCCAATCGAAGTTAACACTTTAAGTCCTACTGGAGCCTCAAGTTTGGCTCTCCACTTGTATTTTCGTGCAGGAATTATTCCACAGTTTGGCTTCTAACGACTTAATAACTTAAATAAACTCAAGTTAGCTAGTTTTTCTTCTGCAAGAGGGCTCATGGAATGCCATCTCCCATTGAGGGAAAAAGATGTTATGTCACTGTTTTGCTGTTGGCTTTATGAAAGTTTTCCCGTCTCCTCTTCTTCCCTCCCTCCTTCTCCCTCACACACTTATTTTCCTCAAGTACTTCATGGAGGCTTTTATAAATAACTGGACATATTAATTCTAACAAGCACTTTGGCCGGTCAGATTCATTTCTGTATAACCCCTTGCAGCGCTATTCAATAAAATGCGAATAATTACCATAGCAACTGCAGCATGTGGTACATATGGTGCCTCTGAGAAACAAAGCATTTTCTTTCTTTTCTTACCCTTAAAAAAAGGAGCCACGTACATTAGTTTGTAACACAAAATGATGTCTTACAGTATTTATTAGAGGGGGAAAAAAAAGGTTTTCAAATGAAAAGCCATCTCTCGCTCTGCTTAGAAGCTCAGATAATCAATTCTTCATGTATCACTGTCCTTTAATCTCTCATTTCCTCACATTATCAATGTCTACTTTTTTTGCAAAATGGAAACAATAGGTACTTAGACAACAAAGTACCCTGATTACCTCTTCCTCTGCTCTTACTGGATGGATGCTCCAATAGACAGCCAGCACAAAGTGAAGGGTGTTGACTCACGGAAGGACTGGATTAAACCTAAGAGTAGCAGCCCCTCAGAGCTGCCTTGCTGGTTGCCTGGAAGCTCCCTTCCCCTTGTAAGGGACAGCTGAGCTATAAAATGAAACTGCAACTGAAGAGCTGCAGTGTACATCTCGTGTCCTGAACATGCTGGTAACACCTTGTTATTAACACTGAGCTGCAAAACTAAGCGTTGCAGGAGTTGTTTCACATGCAGTTCCACAGACAGCAGCACCACCCAGGAGTGGGGCTGAGGACCATCTGGAACCAGTAACTGCATTAGTCTTGTGTTTGTGAGTTAAGGTACTAAAATGTTTTGCTAAGATGAAGGTGTGGTAGCTTTTGAGCCTGACTGGCTTCCGCTAAGATCATCTTGTTGACCATGCAGCTAGAATCACATGTTCATATGCGCATGACATGGACATTGAGTTTTCTGAGTGTGGAAGAACAGTGCATTCTAGGAGATCAGTTTCTCAAGCCCACAGCTCCAAAAGTCAAATTACAACACAGTCACCATGTTCCACAAAGGATCTCTGAAGTAGCATAATTTTTTAGCATCCAGTTAGAAACTGAAACTGAGGACGGCTGGCAGACAGAAGAAGCTGTTTACTCAGCCTGCAAGTTAGGTATCCCTAGCAGAGCTTTCCTCAGCCTATAAGTGTTGTGATCCTCTTGAATTCAGAGGGGCTGAGCAAATACTACCCTGTGTTAGCTACTACAAATCTCATATACTTTACACCATCATCCTGCAGTGGGACATCTTGCCCAAAACATATGTCAAGCCCTTTATCGAACTCTTCTGACACAGCAGGCTGTAAGGCTTACTGCCTAAATCTAGCAAATCCCAAGGGGCTTCTAAGCGACAAGGACCATTCCTTCAAAGCCTCAGAATTTTTGTACCAGCCTTTGTTTGTAATTAAACTCTTTCCTTGGTCTCTCTTTGTTTGTTAACCTCCCCACAGGACCAATATCAGAAAAAGATTTCCTGAACGTGCAGATACCTTCTAGGCTCAAACTCAAGAAATTGAAAAGATGTGATGTGTATGTCCCCCGGCCTCTGCCCCACCTTCCCCTGCTCACACATCCATCCATCCCTGAGCTGTACAGAGCCTAGTTCTGCAGGGGGATGAAGCAGTATGAGGAGGGGTCGTAATGCTGCAAACAAACCCCTTTTCCTGGGTGCCCCTTTCTACTTGAAAGAATGACTCATATGTAAAGGATCCCCCTTTCATAGCTCACATACCCCTGGGACCCAGATGGTTGGATTCTTGAGTGTTTTAAGATTCCTTTTGACAACATTGGCTAGAGGTATCTGTAAAACTGGCATGAGAGAGGATTAGTTATACCTAGCTGTATACATTCTTGTATGCATGTTGCACATGTGATATGTAAATGTGGACCTGGTTTTGTCTGTTTCCAAGCTTTCTTTTAGTGATCTATTCAAACTTGCTTGTTAAATCTATAGCAGGCAACCAGCAGTGCACATTTGCTCTGCAGCCTTCAGCCACCAAACTCAGCTGAAGAAAGCACAGCCCTACAAATGCTGATCACCAAATGCAATTTGGAACCGAAATAAACATTACTTTTCAAAATGGAATTATTGGTTACCTTTTATCCTTGATGGAATAAGGCTGCACACATGATAAACACGAGCTCACAGTTTAACTAATAATACTTTCAATAAATACAAAAGAACCCCTTAGCCTTTTGAGGGATTTATTATTTCACCAAAACAAATCTTGGATTGTGATAACATGACTCACCTGAACACAGCCAGGCATGATCACCCTTCTCTGCATTTGGATTAATCCATTTGGAGCCGTTCTGCCACCACCCAGGAGCAATTTTTCAGGCAGAAAACCACTAGAGAGCGCCTCTTCCACAGCGATGGGGCGAGCACTGTAAACCTGCTTATGTGAGAGACTATTTTGCTGAGAAGTGGAGAATTCGGTGACATGGGGAATTATTATGCACCATTCATTTCCTTGTAATTTAACTCTCAGTAACAAAAGCATAATGTATAGTCTGGTTTACTGGGCTGATTTACAACACTTTAAGTGAAAAGACGATTTCCTTCTTTTCATGCTGACATCAGCAGATACAAAATGTGCATCTCATAACATGACATCTGTAGACAGAGCAATGCAGATAAAAGCCCTAAGAGGTTGTGTCACAGCAGCTCAGGAGCAGAGAAGCAGGCCCAGAACCGCAAGGCAGTGCCTCACACTCTTGCTGCCCACAAGAAAAGCCACCAGCAACACCTTGCCAAGGCAGACTGGCAGGGTCTTTTGCTGGAGCCCTGTGGTTTGGCACCTTCTCACAGAGGCTGGTGTCTCGGATCAGGCAGTGTGAGCTTGCCTTATCTTGTGCCAAAACACTCTCTTTAGAGACCACCTTCTTTTTGAAATCCAAAGTTTCATTGTGCTCTCTGGGCATGGGAGGGAGAAAATAAATCAAACTCTGATTAGGTTGGTCATTTTATGGGACCATGTTAAAGCACCATGCTGATACCAGGTGTACCCATAAATTCCCTTTATTCCTTCACCAGATGTAAGAAAATTGCATAAGAAGACCTCAATGTGCAGTTACCTAGACTTACAAACACCAGCTGGCACTTTTTCCTTTTCATCCTAATCTGAAAGGCTAGGGAGAACCTGTTACACATCTTCATACAGCCTCAGCTTTTGCCCTGGATTCCTTAACTCAAAACCTCTGTGGGCAACTCATAAGTCTGGGTTTGCTCGTTTAAGAAAGAAAAAAAAACACCCACAAACAATAAAACACAAAAAACCCCTTACTTTCACAGTGAGACAGGAAAACAACATACTTTCAGCCTTGATCAGAAGTGCTCCATTTCTGCCCAAAGGTGAAAAGTAGAAAGGCACACAATATGCTAAGGGAATATGAAATCCCACAAGAATGAATTTCCTCTCCTCACTTCTATGTATCTTGTGGTTCAGAGTTGGTCAGAAAAAATGTGACAGGGACACTAATAGCAGTGGTTTTGAGAATTTCAGAGCTGAGTAGAAGGCATCACCTCATGATTTCTTTAAACAGGTACACACCTTGAAAAAAACAGCATGCTGTAACACAGAGAAGTGGCAGGGACATGAGAGCCTGCTCTGGTCCTTTTAGGCTGTCTGTGGGACCTACAGGAGTGACAGAGACTCCTTTATTTTCAGCTGAGAGAGCAGGGGAGAGCAAAGGGTGGATACGACAATTGATGCTCAAGGAGGCAGCAGAGAGAGACAAAATGTCACTGCAACTAACTCAAGACAGAGCCCTGCAGTGTCTGGAGGGACAGAGCAGCACACAATACCAAGACAGTCTTGTTTCTGAGACATGGCACATGAGAATGACAGTCATGAGAGAGGCACCACTTTTCTCTGTGACAGCCATGGAGCCTCCTGAGGAACGAGATGCCATCTGCCAAGTGCCCGCTGCTTTGCAATGAAGGAAGGATGAACAATGCCATGACAATACTGGAGAGACTCTACAAACAGAATGGACAAAAGGGACAATAGCAATATTTATAGTAGGCCAGATGCCAGTCTCTACCTTAAGCCAGGAGATTCCTTTGGCCTGCTCAGCTGCTGGCAGTTGCCTATTTTTACCGCAGAAATGACATTCCTGCCCACAGACACAAGGAAAAGCTCCTTTATGTGCCTCACAGACACCATCTCATTCTCAAGCAGATTTCTCGATCAAAAGGATGACCTCCCCTGTGCTTTTGTCCAATAGAGTGAGACGTGAAGGAAAAATATTCATTCTGGATAGCAAAGGTCAATGAGCTTTATGTCTTTACAAGCAACGCATCCAACACCTAGTGGAACACAGAGATGCAAACCTCAAAAGACTTTCAAACCTGTAGAGGGTAGGAGTTCTTGCCTGAATTTTATCCACCATCTGGTCCAGGATAAGTCTGAGACTACTGCAAGGCCAATACCATAAAAAGCAATGCACTACCACCGCTCCACCACCACTTCACTTCCTTCCTCTTCAAGATTTATTGCAATAAGCAAATCTCACAGGACAGGTCATCTCAGCTGGATAACTGTGGCTCCTTCAGAGGAACTGATAGGAGATAGTATGGAAAGGAGCCAACTCCACAGTGGTTTAGGTCTGACACTCCTCCCAGGTGGGCTGAGTGAAAGCCATGTCTAGATAAAGAGCTCCCAGTCTGTAGGCATTGTATTAGAAGGGTTCTCAAAGAAAGAAACTCTGTATGTCAGGTACACTGGTGATTAAACAGCAGTGAATCAGACAACAAAAGGAGCAGCTGGTTAGTCTGAAAACACAGGGAGTCCCCTTACGCTGAGTCCCTCTACCTGACATTGTACAGCCACTACCTCAGCCTGTAGGCAAATCTGTAGAAACGACATGCTATATAGCAGATGACTGGATTTCAAGTAAGTTTTTTGTCTTAACATGAATTATCAGGGTCATTACAAAGCAGCTGGGATGTCTGGTTCATGTTTTGGTCAGCTCATTGGGACATACCCATAGCATCTTCCCAGCAGAAAGGAGCAGCAACACGCCACAGAGCTCTGTGATTGAAAGCTTAGCCCCATCTACTGCCTCTTTGCTGGAAAGAAGTGCAAATCTGGTATAAGCAGGTGCAAATTTCACTGAAACCAACATTGTGCTCTTGACACTCAGCATCTCTGGCAGCCACAGTTATGGTCTATTGAAGTTCTTATACCCACAGTTTTTGTGGGATTGGCTGTCAGTCTAACATCAACTATGGGAAAGATTCCAGCTTGAATAACTGCCTGATAGCTAGTGAGGAAACAGGGACCATGCAAGCTTAGCTTTAAAGGTCGCAAGTACTGGTCAGCAGCTAAGATGGTTACCGTGAGCAGAAAAGTATAGTTTATTGCAATAAACTCTCTAGTTTATCCAGCTGACTCTTATAACTTCAATAAATTCTCAGGTACATTTGTGTTCACACTGAAATAAGAAACAAAGCCAAATCTTATACAACTCCCCCTGGGAGCTACTTACAAGACTTCATGAAAGTTACAAACTCCCTGAGCACTGATGGTAAAGTATGCTCTTACTAAATAGACCAGCAAATACATTCTGCAATTCTTCTAAGTTATGCTCAGGAGAAAACCCCCACAAAATAAAACTTTTTTATCACTCCCAGTGTACATAAATGCTAATGAATTCCCTGATGAAAAATTTGGTTAAAGGTAGAGGTGGGTTGAGAATATATTCTCCCTTAAAATATCACCACTGTGTAGACTCCTCATTCTTTAGACTAAACAAAGAAGAAGTAAAAAAAATCAACCAACCAACCTCCAAAAAACATGAAGGTACACAGGAAGTCCCAGAAGTATCCTACACTGTTGTTACAAGCACATATTTGGCAGATACCACCATACTTTCAATATGTATTGGCATTACTAAACGCTTACATTGCAGCTAAAATCCAAATCATAACTTGTTAGCCACCAAAGAAAGGTATGTGGTTATGTTTCCCAGCCTTGATTAGGTGACTTACAGAACCAATATAGACTGCTCAAATAAAATGTTCTGTACGTCAACATTTGCACATTATTAAACACACTATTATTTGTATAGCTCAAGTATAGCCAATTCAACTTGTATCAGTTAGTTACAAGCTTCACAGTGTGAAAGCACAGTTAATTCTAACACTTCCAGCTGACATGATCTGAAACTTTAGTATTTTTCCATGAACTCACTGGAAAATAATTTCAAATAATGAATCAATGTGAGAATTTCACAACTGTTTGTGAACAGGAAAAAAAAGAGAATTGTTAAATGAATTATTTGTTGAGAATTATTCCCTTCTGTCTCCCAAGAAGCCTTCTAAAAGCCATAATGTGCTCAGCAACAGAAGCTACAGAAGTGTTTGTTGAAGTTACATTACGGGGCTCCAGGCTTATTTTTGGCTAAGACACCTATTCAGTTTCTGGGTAGAGCAGTTACTGTACAGATTTTCTCACAACCACCAGCACTGCAAACTGAGCCTGGGATGAGAGTCATGCTGGATTCCTTTCGTTCTGTTTAGCATCCAGGAAAGCAGAAAAGCTCTGCAGCCCCAGCAACAGCCTCGGTAAAGCACAGGGAGCTGCACTGCCTTCAGTTTATGAAGTAGATTTGCACAGGTGCTAAAATGAAAATGAACTAGCAAGAGTATTCTTCTTGTCATGCAGAGGAAAGAACTGGAGGCAATTCTTTTCCCCAGCCATTCTGATGCTGCAGTGCTAATGGGAATATCAAGCAACACAAGATATTTTTGTCAGAAAAGGGAGCAAATGCAAACAATGAACAGATCTCTTGAGCAAGACTGCAGCTTTACCCAACCACTTTTCAGAGTCAGCTCAATATTAAGTTTCATGTGATACCTGACACTCTTCATTAATTTTGTGGGTTTAGGGCTTCTAAATCATACATTTCTATTAACATTGTTTTAAAAGCCAATATATTATCAGTCTTATCTATTCAGAAAAGTTTGCATGGAAATAATTTAAAACCTTCTAGAATAAATAATTCAGGCTTTTCCTTTTTATTACATACTAAGTATATCCTCATGTAAGTAACAATTGTAATGTCCCTGTAAGGTGAAATTCTTACCATAGAAATCTGTAACTATGTTTGCAATGCTTTTAAGACTGTGTATAATCTATTTATGTGTTCTGGTTTTCCACCACCTGAAAAAATGGGGTGAATGGAGATATTTCTTGTTACAGATTTTAAATTTATTTTTTTCACCTGTGTTACATATTGGCTCTTGATAGGATTTTAGTGTAGCTGTATGGTATAAATTGTGAAATAAATAGTAAATAAATAGGATTTACTGAGCACAAGAGATCAGAGGTGTAAGGATGAGTGTAGGGATGCTCTAGCTTAGCAGAGACGTACCTTCCCTACAGATGACTTTGGGAAACTTCAGTATCATTTCATGCACAATGGATAGTTGGACCTACATTTTTGATTTTTTAACATCTTGAACATCAAAAAATACTTAAATTAGCTTTGTTTCAGCCAGGAAAAGACAAGGAGGGGAACCAAAGGGCAAAGTTCAGTCTTCACATAATCATGAGTGGGAGTGGTTGTGAACTTCCTTTTCCTTTCGTCAGCTTCTGCTTAGCAATTTGCCCCATCATCATTTCCTACTTAGTGTTGGTACTTGGTGTTTCAGCCTTACTTTTGCCACCATCTTTTCTTTCCCAACACAAACACTGAACTGAGAGAATGATGTAAACTTTTCCACCTAAGTTTATAGGGAATCTGAATAATTTCATGTCTGGTTATTGTAAATGACAGGGCTGATAAACAATGACTAGAAACCCAGAACTAGATACCACCAGACATGCAAAAACTTTGCTGCAATTGGTTCATGTAGCTCACATTCCAGACAGAAGGAGAATTACCTACCTCTGTCCTTCCCAGGCGTTCTCCAAGAGTTTAGGGTCAATCCAAAAGGGATGGAGAGGGGAGGGAGGGGAGGGGGGAAGGGAGAGGGGGAGGAGATAATTCTCCAAAATTAGTTTTGAAAATCTGAAGGTCAGAATGGTTCAAGGATGGCTTGGATAACCTGTGATATACACTTGTAATTTCTCCATCATCATAAAACCACATTTCTTTCCACAATTTATGTTTTTACCCAATTAACCTTCAAAATACTTATGCTTTAAATATGTCACAACTGGTCCTATGCAATTTTTTCCCTATAGAGGAAGGCAGTGTGCCCCAGGAGCTCTGCACTTCCTCCATCTCTCCTGCACCTACACCTAAAGACAAAGGCCCTGTGCCTTAACGCTCCAAACTACACCATGCACCTGCAGAGCAAAAGATGCTGCCAGCAAGTGCAAATGGTTGAGGCATCACAGATCCTCAATGCATCACCCTCACTGGCACCAAAGACTGAGGAAGATGCAGGAACACTTAGGAAAGGCCGGAGCTAGGCAAACAGTTCAGCTTCAGTGAGCCTTCAGGGCCAGTGTGGCCCCACTGACAACCAGAATTAGACCTCAGCCCTTCTTAAGCCTCTGCTTACCTTTTGTTGACTGCTATTTTTTTCTTTTTTTTTTCTTCTTGTTGGCAGTAGCAGTTATCATGCAGATAGAATGCATAAAATATACGGGCACAAAACCATAGTAAAATTATTTGGTATTTGTTTTGTTTTCAGAAGGCATGACTTTATTGTCGGCAGCTTTCCAAAACCACTGCACAAACACTGATGGGTCCTGATAATATCAGAGTATATACAAGGACAAAGCATGACAAGTATCTGACACCATGAAAACCAAGATGTTTCATGTAGCCCTTGGCATTGGTTAGCTAGTTCAAGCCAGTAAAGTACACAATTTCTGAGCTTAAGCTTGCTTGTTCTTTTTCTGATTTCTGAGGAATTTCATCAGCTGATTTTTTTTCCTAATAAGAATAAAAAATAATTTGAAAACTCCAATCTCATCTCTATTCCTCCAGCCATACTTCAGGGGCCTATAAGTACCTCAGAAGCTCTCACTTAGCAGGCACTTGTGCTACTGTCCCTCAAGCCTCCTGCTCTGAGTGCAAATGTCAGCAGTTCTTTCTCACCTTCCCAGAGCTGCACCCAGAAACATCCTAGGGGTCTTTCTGGCTCCAAGGGACAGAACAACTATCTGAGCAACACCTACTAGCTGGGCAGCAGAAAGGAGAATGACCCTCCACACCTTCCATAGTCTTGTTACTTTTTGTGTTGTGAATGGGGACTGAAAAATAACATGTATTCCACGGTCACAGTCTAACATCTCATCATGACCAGATCCTGACTAAGGTCCCACAGTGGACAGGCAATACAGTCAGGAGGACTGTGCCAGCCTATCAACACAAGATTCTATTTTCAAGGGACAAAATCATTCAGAACCATCCTTCTGCTACCCATAAAACAGGAATTACAATATTATTTTTTCCCCAACTCTTTTGGACACTGATTTTGAATGCATTTAGGCAGATATGGGAAATTAAACACACAAGTAAATCTCCCTGAGTGCTTAAAAAGTGCTCAGGCATTTAAATGCTATCATGAAGAAAAGTTTGAACCTCATGGGTAAGAACCATCTCTCACTCTGAGTGTAAAATACCTGGCAAAGTAACACTTACTGCCTTAATGACAAACAGGAGAAGGAGAAATTTGGTCCTTAGCTTGTATGAGTAAACTTTTTTCAGTTGCTGCCTGGCATCTTTCAGGATCACTATGAGATTAAAAAGAAAAAAAAAAAAGGGACTTAGCCAGCTGAATTCTGCCCAGTTCGACAGCTGAATCTGGACTAACTCCATTGATTTTGGTGAAGTAATCTTCTCTTTATACTGCATTAACAGAGAATGTTTGGCCTGGGAACATCTCTAAAAATTTATCCTTTTCCATATCTTAAAAAAAAATCAAAAAATACTTGGGAAGGCAGAGAGTTTAAAAGTAAACAAGAAAAAGGAGAGAAGAAGAGAACATTTGGGGTAAGAGAAAGTGGGAAAAGGATGAAAGAACATGGAGATTTTTGAAAAGACTTCCAATTGGATTAAAATGATGATAAATGGAGGTGCAGCACAGGGGTCAGGCTCCTCTCGATAACAGGATCTGAGTGCTCTCAAACAGTTGGTGTCTGTCAGTTATGTGGGAACCCCTTTGGTCTCTTGTGACTAGAGTTTTTCATCGTGCTTTTCTGACAGGATAAAGCAGAGCAGCTAAACAGGATAATTCCCACATTCTGCTGGGTGAGTCATTTCCCTCATACTTTTGAAAAACCTTGCAGGCAAAGGGGAGCCGTGCTGACAAAGCAGAGGAAGTGCACTTTTTCGGATTTCACAGGGCTCCTGGTTCAAACATGTGTCGCTGTGACAGAGAACACCTGCAGCATAGTTCAGCAGCAGTCTGGCAAACACAGCCAATGGGCTCGGCTGGGGCCCTGCATAACACGTGGGCTAGAGGGCTTTATTCTTTATTTTTATGTTGTTTATTTAAACCTTCTGGGCAGTAGGATGAAACTTTCAGCCACTGCACTTTTCTCTCTTGTTATACAGCAAGGTGCAATGACTGAATTAATTAAGCTGCCCAACAGAGAAACAATATCTACAGCCAAGAGGCCCATGCTGTGAAGGAGAATATGTATAGTTTAATGCTGTTTGGCAATGCTGAGCTCAACTGGAGCATCACAGCATTAACAGTAATCCTTAATGCCATTTGAGGATTATGAAGGTAAAAGGGCTGCCATTGATAGTAATCTGAGCGGCTGGTGAGGTTGCTGAACCTGCTGTTTAGCAGACTAATTATCCCCCCGTGGCTCACAAGTCATTAATAAACAATTAAAATATTAATTTATAAGAACAGTCTCAGTTGTATCAGGAGAAGAAGGCTGGGTTAGTTTGTCCATCGCCACTTTGGTCCAATTTGAGTTCAGCTGTTCTAGCAGCCAGGAATGATATCTCTGAACCATTCCGTGCCTTAGCCCCTGACCAGGACCCAGAGCTCTCCAAAGCCTCTGAGTGAAAAATAGCTTCGGCCAATGACCTCTCACAGCCTCCTCTTTCTTCCCTGCTCTGGTCATTCTTCCGACCAGGACATTCACCCCATTTCCCTGGCCAGGCCACTGTAATACTTAACATTCAAGGCAGAAGTCTGCAGCCCTCCTGCCAGTGTCCAACATCCACCTGGCCTCTGGGCTGATGGGCTAACAGCAGTTGCAGCTAAGCACTGAGTGGATCAGAGTATATGCCAATATATAAATTTGCAAATATGCAAATAAGCAAATATGCCCTGTCCAAATTGAACCACACTAACCCTTTCATGCAAACCTTTGCAGTTTAACCCTGTGCCAAATGAGGGAGAAAACAGAAGGCAAAATAAGGCTTCACTCAAGCCATGGATCAGCTGAATTCACACCACCTCCCCATGGCTACAGCACCATGATGGGAGGTCATCTGAGTGGGTTCCAAGGGCAGAGATGCTGGGCGGAAAGCACCTGCCAGTGACACACACCACCAAAACACACCAGTGGACCCAGATGCTGCCTGACAGCATATGGCAGGAGGCCCATCCTTATGTTCCCCACTTGTTTTAACAACTTTAACTCAGCCCATGGCTTGTGCTTCCAGCTCTGCACACAGTGGCCAGACTAGCAGTCTAGGTGATTTCTTCTTCACTATTTGTTCCTAACACTCACTCCTTTGTGTAGTCTTTGTACCCGCTTCTTCTATTTCTTTAGAGAAGATCTGTGTAAAACACTGTCCTCTTTTGACTCTGGCTTGAAAATCCCCCCTGATGGAATGCCTGCAAAATGTCTGATAACAGCCAGACCATGTGTAAGAGGGCACTTTTATCTTTTAAGCTAATGAAGAATGTTTCATTGTTTAACTTGCCTTCTGTCTGGCCAGAGGCTTCTGCTTAGTCTCGCTTACCATACGTACAGCTAATCAGGTCTTCAGTGACAGAACAATCTTTATTACTTATGCCCAGCACTTAGCATGACAAAGTCCTGAACACATGCTGAGGCTGCAGCACAGAGTGGTAGGATAATTCACATATTTTCAGGTCATCTGGGCTTAATGAAAATCCCAAGATATTTAGAGAATTGGCTGAAGATGTCTCTGAGCACCAAGATTCCCCAAAGGAAGGGTCAGGCTTCAGAAAACTGCCAAAGAAAAATGCTTGGGTTTGGGGGGGGGGGTGTGTTTGGTTTTTTTTTTGTTTTTTTTTTTTTTTTTTAAATAGTGAAAGGAGGAGTCGTCAGGAAATAATAGAGCTAAAATCCAATTCCTGGAAAAATGTTGGAACAAATAAACAAATTACTTAAATAACTAGAAGAAAACAAAAGAGAGTAATAGCCAACATGGATTTGTGACAAGGATACCATGTCAAACCAGTCTAACTTCCTTCTATGGCAGGGGAATAGCTTTAGGGGGAAAACAGAAAATGTCAAGGTTTTTGACGTTAACATGGTACTTTGAAATAGAAGATAAGGAAGGGTGGGTCGGACAAAATTAGTCAGGCAGTGCAGAATTGGTTGGAAAATCATTCACTGTCAAAATGAGAAGGTGGACCTAGTGGGGTTCCATAGGGATGATTTAATATTCTCACTGGAGCCTAGATGATAGATTAGAGAGGACACCCACCAAATCTACAAACTATACAGAGCTTAAACAGCAACAATCAACAGTGCAAGTACAGAACCAGGCTGGTAACAGTTCTGTAAGAAAGGATCACAAAGCTGAACATGAGTTGACAGCACCATAGCATCTGTGTATGAAAAAAAAAGGGGGGGGGGGGGGGGCATAGAGCAAGAGCATAACCTGCATATCATATGAAATAATGTTTCCAAGCTCCACTGTTAAAGGCCTCCACTGGAGCAGTACCCATGTAGAAGAAATACAGACTACTTGGGAGGCAAAAGAAGATTGACAAGAAAAGACAGCATAAAGACTGCAAAAACTAGTGGTACTTGGTGTGGTGAAGGTAACAAGAAGAGGAGCTGTACTAAGTCCTGAAATGCAGAAAGAACAGCTTCAGAGAGAAAGGGATGGGTTTGCTTTCCCACTGGTGATGGGCAGGATGAGTTGTAATAGACTGAAATTACCACAAACATTAGACTAATCATTAAAAACTGTAACAGGAGTGTACCATAGGCCTAGATTTCCTAGGGAGGCTATCAAATCATTGTCACTGAAAGTTTTTAAGAATGGTAGACTAAATATATTCAAAAAACAATAGAGGTGAAAAGGCATTAGAGCAGGGAGCTGACTACATATTCATACTGAAAAAAGAGTGCCAAACTGGATCATCTTCATCCCAAAGTTCAAAACCGCAAGCATTCTTGTGCTTCCTGATCTGTAATGTAGTCAGGGAGGATTTTGTTCTCTTACAGTACACTTTTCACAGGTGTTCTGCCTGCAAAGTGTACAATTAAGACAAATATTACCGTACTACATTAAGAATTTACACCTATTTGCAGAGGTGTAAGCAGAGAACAAATCCTTGTGTTTACAGTCAGTGTCACATTAGACAGTGAGACATGTAGATCAGAGTTGTTCATGGGTAAGAATGACAAAAGCACAATCCAATTGCCTTTTGGATACTGCAGTTTATTCGTCGTTTCTTCTGAGAGAGGGGCATGCATACATCTGTACACCAAATTGTAACCCTTTTCCCACACTTTTGCTAATAACAACTTATTGTGTTCCTCTGGTGCAGCAGCAGTTCTAAGGTGTGAATGAAAGGAACAGGACAGAATCTCAGCCTGTGATGGATGAGTAGTTCTAAGTGTGACTTACATAACAGTATACTTTTCTCATGCCTAGAGTTATATCATTGCAAGATGTGATCTTTTTAGATCTTGTAAGTAGGACTAAGCCCAGGTAACACTTGACTAGGAGACTTTAGAAGAAAATCTAAGGGCTGGGGGAAGTGTTTGGCAAAGCTTTGAACAGCTCCTCAGCGTGGGGCTTGAGGTCACTCTAGAACAAAATGGGCCATGCTTCATAGAAAACACAGCCTAGTTTTTACAAATCTGAAGAAAGGAGAGAGAGGAGAGGAGAGGAGAGGAGAGGAGAGGAGAGGAGAGGAGAGGAGAGGAGAGGAGAGGAGAGGAGAGGAGAGGAGAGGAGAGGAGAGGAAGAGAAAAAGAGAAAAAGAGAAAAAGAGAAAAAGAGAAAAAGAGAAAAAGGGAAAAAGGGAAAAAGGAAAAGCAGTTGCTACAAAATGAAAGAAGTTTCTACAAGAAAATATTGACTATGCCACACACAAAAGTAAAAGCCCATAGTTTTCATTTGAAAAATAAAAATTAAATATTTCTACATTTTCATATATTTGTTCCTGGAGAATTTCTGTTCTCTTAAAAAACAATAGTTAACATATCAGCATTTTGTCCTAAGCAGGAATAAAAAAGTCCTGAAATGCTGAAGGTTTCCACAGGACTGAAACCCGAAATGTTGATTATTTTTATTTCCATCTTTATTTTGTTTTCTTTTTTGTCAACTGCATGCCTCTTCCATTTCACAGACAAGGGGGGCTGTGGAGATGACTTATTCTGGGAGAGCTGTCAAGAAGTTCCCAGCTGTCCACCCTCTCCCTCTCCTGGGGACTCTTGCTCTGACTGCAGGTACTATTGACCTGCTTGTAAACTAATTCCTGGCAGTGACTTGGCTTTTCCTTAACAGTTTGAGCTATAATTTGCAGCAGTTCTCAAGCTGCTTCACAAACAAACCAGTGGTGGGGGCAGGAATGCCTAGGACAAGGTAAGGGTAGACCTGGTGCAGAGCAGGGTAGAATCTCCAACTTTGAACTTCCAGCTGTTAGATCCTTAACCCAAAACCTTGCCACTGAACTATTTCAGCAGTCAAACCTCATCTTGACTAGGGTGCAAACTTCATTTCCCTGGACAACTTCCAGCTGGAGTCAGCATGCTACTTCTGATTTGAAATGGATGCTATTTCCAGGGAGGCTCCTGGCTTCTGAAGGTTGACTTCAGAGCTGGATACCAGCAGGTAGGGAAAATAAGCAATTGCAGTCCTATAGGCTGCTATGGTTTCTAGAAGAATTTGAGATCTTTTCAGCCAAAAAAACTTGTGAAGGTTTTTTCACTGGTCCTCCTCTAATTTATTCATATAAGCTCATGTGGGTCAGGTCTCTGTACAGAGACCTATACTGTCTGCACTTTGTATACAGCAAAGGCTATTAAGCCTTCTGACCAATACTGATACTGGGTTTTTTTCTGGGCAATTACAGAGACTAAAAGCTTTGGGAGAGGAGGGAGTTGTAGAGAGTAATAAGGTCTCTCCTGAGCTTCCTTTTCTCCAGGCTAAAAAACCCCAGTTCCCTCAGCCACTACTTACAACTCTTCTCCTCTAGACCTTTCACCAGCTTCATTCCTCTTCATCAGACACACTCCAGCACCTCAACGTCCTTCTTGAGGGGCCTAAAGCTGAAAACAGCGTTCAAGGTGCAATCTCACCGGTGCTGAGTACAGGGGGACAATCACTGCCCTGATGGGCTGAAATCTCCAGTTTGGATCTGTCATTAAATGCAATCAGTCTTTATGACACTTCCACAAACAAAAATGAGAGGTTTTAAATCATTCAGTGCCTGACAACTAAAACTGCAGAAAAATGAAAATACCTAGCTACATTTCAACAGTGAAATACTTTGAAGAGGACGGCTCTACAATGAGATTACTTTGTGCTGGGGTGAGGACGACAATACTAACAACATGGCTAAGTCTCCTGCAAAATCTAGACATTTTCAGGAACCAGATCAGACTGAATGTCGGCACATCCAGTGAAAGCCTTGCTGCACCTCCTCTTGAGAAACCCAAGTGAATAACACATCATTACAAAACAAACAGGAGCCAAATAAGCATTTGCTGCAGGTATGCGGTCATCGGCACTGGAAGGATTCCCAGAAATAGTGTTTTCGGCAGCCCCTTCATGGATGAGAGGGAGGCTGTCCATCAGCTAGGGATCAGCATTTTATTATTGATGTACTGATTAGTTGGGATCCAGCCCAAGGAAGAGAAGCCCTGCAGTGGTGAGCTCTAATTAATTTAACCAGCACAGCATGAAGTCTGGTGAGTACTTTTTGGATCTGCTCGTAGAGAGGCAGAGGCTTGCAGGAAGGTCAAGATGAACCAATAATCAGTCAACTTGGGATAGACACTTGAGCCAGGAGCACAAGAAGAAACACCTTCCTCTGATGACACAGTGAAAGTGGTCAAGCTGCAGTCAGCTTGGCATAGTGAGGCAAGGACTCATCAGTCAGAACCTTGAAAAGTTTTCATTCAGCTGGAAACTTGTAAGACAAGTCTTGTATCCACAAGAATTGCTGTAGTGCTGTGTCAACACAAGAGTGTGGAGAGAAGGGCACAGGCACTATGAAAGTGCAGCTGGGAAAAGGACAAGGATTGAGGACAGGCTGAACAGTCCAGCTAAGAGGAGAGGGGCTTGCTCCAAAAGTGAATGCTCTGGCCATGGACGAAGGTGAGCCCATCAGCCTCACCACAAGCATCAGCATCCCTGTCTACTCATCCTAGCTGCTCAGCTAAAGGCACAGGTGGAAGGAAGAGGAGATCTTAGAAGGGAAAAGCAGTGTTCATAACAGGGAAGGCAGAAAACCAATAAAAATCCCTTCTGTGAGCCTTTCTTCAACAGAGGAGGAGACCTGGCAGACCTCAATTGACAAAAAGATGGAAAGGTGAGATAAGAAAAGCCATGCTGGACTACAGCATGTAACAATACCTAGTATTGGGACTCAGAGGAGGACTCATCTCTTTCAGATGGGATCTCAAGTTTTCCAAGAATTGGGTTATATCACATCACATTTTCACTTTGGCAGAAGTTATATATCAAACCAGAATATTTCATCTAAGCCTTGCAGATAATTTCTTCATCAACATGCTTTATTAAAAAAGTGATTTGAAAAAATCCTGACCTTTTATAGGTCACTTCTCTTTCCCAAGCCAATCAGATCTCGTTGTTCCCTGAGGTCCTAATCAATTATCAGCCCATTTATTTCACTTGATATGAAGACTGTGCCCAATTAATTCAGAGATGCATTAAAGTGAAAGGTTTTAGAATTGAAATGAATGCTTCTTACTTTCTGTCATGTCCTGCTCAGGGAAATTAAGTTTAAATAAATGTTAATGGAATTGTCAATAATGCATTGCATAAAGGTCAGGGTGGTCAGGCTTTAATACAAGGGATGTTTTTATTTCTTTATTATTAGAATATGTTTTCTTCTTTTATCTGGTAAAAGAGGAGATGCATACCGTTACCACATCTGTGGTATGTTGAAGATTCATTGCAACAAATTGTGTTTTCATACCTTCTCAACCATGACTATTTCCTGTCTCCAGTCTTCTGTCATAATTAATGCTAAGTTAAACAGGCTCTCCATTTGACACACATCAGGTAGACTGAACTTTGTATTGGTTAAACAGCTCATTAAAAAGACTGGTCTAAAAAGAGCCGAGCTCTCAGATTCTACAGCAAAAGTCTTCACCCATTTGAAAATACAATGGTTTCTCAGGGAAGTAAGGCAGAGAGACAAAGTTTTTAAAACGGTAAATAATGTGCCAGCTGCGCCCACATTCCTGCTCATAGATTTCTTTCCTTCAGCTCAGTTTAGTGTTGCCAGGTTTTCTTGGGTACTTCTCTATATGAATGGAGTATGTGGAAACCCCTGTCCACTCTACCTTTGTAAAGAGCCTTGGGTACAGGGACTCCATATACTTCCTAGCAGGCTTATCAGTAATCACCTCCTGCAGGTACAAAAAACTTACCTTCCCTGCAGTGCTGGCTGACAGGGAAAAATTCCCTCTGTTTTACAGAGATAACTCTTAAAACTGAGAGGAACTAAGTCTAGGATCTGTAGAGGGACCTTGGCATCCCTGGTAGTCCAGCAACACTCTGCCTAACAGCAAGGCAACTGCCTAAAACCAAGCAGAATGCACAACACACCATATGGTCTTGTTAGTGCCTAGCAAAGGACCTTTTGCATTCTGGGGAAGACCTGAGGATACCTGTGAATGCTGAATATCTCCAATACTCACATCTCTGCAAATCTTGTGCTAGACATGCCCACTTTTATGCCAGTCAAGAAAAAACTTGACATCTTCCAAGGCTTCAGTGTCATGGATACCCTCTCTATGGACTGTTTGGGACTTCAGAAAGTAGAGTTGTGCCAACACACCATTTCTCTCTGCTTGTTCTGCTGGAGAGTGTTATAACAGAAATGAGCAGTGGGCAGCTGCCCTGAGCACTGCACAGCTGCTTATCCCACTGTACACAAGCACCCCATCCTTCCATCTCTCCCAGGGCAGGCCTTACTACACAATACAGGCTAATTCCACACCCATCTGTCACACGCTGACTGAATGTGTCTGGAGAGGTGGGTTTGGCAGTTGGTTTGGGTTTAGACAGAAATAATTTAGAAGTGCTTTACTGAATGGAACTATACTTAATACTTCTGCTGTTACACTTCCCTGCTAGAACTAGTAAGAGAAAGTACAGTTACAAGTATGGAAAAAGAAGGGAAAAGTTGGTGGCAGGTGGAATATGTGCCTTCCACCTCAATTGCCCACAGCTGAGAAATGGATTGTTTTAAACCCGGGAGTTTGCACATGTAAAATGGCTTTGTTGATGCAGGGAAAAGCATCTTGTTCTTCTTCCTTTGATGGTTCAGTTGGGAATTGCTCCAGGAAACATGCCATGTGGAGGAAGAGGGCTAAAATTCAGCTCCCCAGTGTTACCCATTTGTCTTCTACAATGTGGCTGCAATTATGGCATTTTCATTGTTTCAACAATCTGTATAGAGGGAGCCAGGGTCCCCTCTGGTTTCAAAAAGTCCCTGGTCAACAAATACATTGCTTAAAAAATCCGGGTAGGAGGCTAGGAAACACGAACTTTAACTTCATGGGGAAAACTCTATTGCTCCCTTCAGTTTCCTGCACTTCAGTGACAGCATTTACAACATAAAAACATCTTCAGAATAGGATACAAGTTCCTGGAGTTAGAGATGTTGTCTGTGTATAACATGGAAGCAGTTTAAAATCAAGAAAGTTGCTCAGTTTGGAACCAGTCTGTCATGTGGCTGCCTTTTCTCAAGGAAGATTTAAAGAATGATCAGGCCTTCCTCAGATTTTTTAGTCTCAGCATTCTTTCTTCTACATCTCTTTTGTTTGTGAAAAAAAAATAACCCATAAAACCACCCAGCCAAACAACTGTGAAAATACAGCTCAAATGTAATCAATTCATCTTCTGCTGGAGTTTGCAGAGAGCCTGAAACATCAACTCTGAGATGCATGATCTACTCTTTTCATTTCAAAGCAAGCCAGTTCAGATTTGAACTGAATTTGTTTAATTCCACCATCATTAGCTCCTTCACAGTCCTCAGCATGTAAGAATGGTGAAGAAATATAGCACTACAAAGATCTGAAATACCATTAGGTCCTTAACCACATGAGGCAACACAGGAGATGCATGATTGGCTTTGGTGAGGAAGAGCTCAACTCTTTAAAGTTTGAAAAAAACTGCTCCAAGATACTGAGCATCCTCCATTCCCACTGAGCCCCAAGTAATTAGGTAATGGAGCTTATTTTCAATCTTTATACTGTGCTGTTCTTAAAGCTTTAAGCCAAAATACTTCATCACTCATTCTGAGCTGCTTCCCACCCGGTGAAGCTGAACCAGCACTTACTACTAAACCTGTCTCTGGTTTCAAATTCATTGCTTGATATCACACCCAGGAATGGGGCCAGTAGGTTTTTAGGCATTTATTTGCAAGTCTAGATTAATACAGATTAATTTGCTACAACCATCTGTATTCTTAAAAAAAGTGTACTTATTTCCTTTAACTACCTTAATTTTATTTTATTTTTTAAACATAAAAAAAATAACTGGAATTTTGCACAAATATGGACTCAATCAATGGTCATTGGCTATTTTTTCCTGTCTCAGTTATGAAAGGAGATGAGGTGTTTAAATTACTAGATTTCACATGTGGAAGGAATAAGTCTGAAGGAAATAGCATAGGATTCTTTCCAAGCTTGAATTACAAATTATCCCAGGACCCAGGAGAGGAGCAGAGCAGAGCAGAAAACAAGATTTCAGGAGATTCTTTGTCAAGTTAGTTTCTCAATCAGCCTGGAAAGGCACCTTGAGGACCCAATTTCTTCCTTATGTTGCATGCCTCCACTGGTGTAGAAGCTTAAGGATTCCAGTTGGTACCTCTTTCAATAGCTGTTTATATGATGTGCTGAAGTATTTATCTCACAATAATGCATTTTAATGTCGATTTTGAAAGAAAAAATGTTCATCTAATAGATGAACTACTTCCTCCAAATAGCTTATTTGTTAGCGTGAATCTTGTAGGTATGTACTGCTCACATATTACTAAGCTACAAGCTCAAAGGGATTATTTAAAAAACATTCATAAGGTTTGATACATGGGTATTATTAAACAGTTCAGATATTGGATAGGTGGAAATTCACATCTTCCTTTAAGCCCTTTCAGTAAAGCAAGAAGAGTTATCTCCGTCCATTCTCTTACTCTTCCATGTGAAGTTTCTTTTCCTAAACAGGTAGCTCTTTCAGACAGTCCAGTAGGAGTAAATGACTTCACTATTCAGAGTACTAGCCCAGATACTATAATCAGCCATGTGCCAGAGGGTATTGTTCCTGCTCTGAATACCCACAAATCTAGAGAGGAGTCTCTGCCTAGAGGTTATCTTTCCTCTGGCATCAAGGTAAGGCAAGATAATTTCCCTCTCTGGTGCAATGCAGTTCCCATGTCAATTGGTGCCAAAAACATTCTGCAGAGAAACAGTAGTAAAAGGAAAACCAGCAGCCAAGCTCCTGTATCAAGTTTTAAATTTAATTTTTTAATTTATTTTTTAATAATTGACCTGTCAAGATAATTACTGCAGATCATGAGACGATGTCTCTAGCACATTTGGGGAAAATGGAACCATTTGGGGAAGGGTATACATTTTCAAAAAAATTGCTGCTGGACTGAAATGCAATTCCATCATCATTTTAAAGGCAAATGTTATGGAAGAGGGGGAGGAAGGGCAGATGAGGAGCACAGGGAGAGGGGGCTGAGGCCTTTTTTAATTTTAATTTTTATTGGGCTTTTGAGAGTTAAAAATCCAGTGACAGATGAGCTTGCCCTGTAAAGGCTACTATTGAAATTAATGCAAGTAGACTTTTCTTGGAGAGGACTGCAACACAACAGGCGTTTTCAGTGACATCTTGCATTATTCAGTGTACAGTTTGCATAGACCTTAACTATAAAGCTTGATCCATTTTGTTTGACTGTTATGCTTACTTCCAATGGGGCTTGTTTACACTCTGCTCTGCCCTCCGACTTCTCTCCTCCAAATACTCCCCAGGGACCATGAGCTAGAGCATCTCTGCAGTCTGTTACACAGCAGCATGCTGCAAATTCAAGCCATTAACATGACAGCACATCTGATCCCAACACTACTGTCCACCATTCCCTAGCTCTCCTATGGGAACAGCTGCTTTTAAATGGCAGACACCAGTGTCTTGTGTTTTGATATTCAAAAGCTTAGTGGACCATGCTCTGCAGTGGGAAGAAAAATATAAGCTGAATCTGCCTGAGAAGAATTCTGCTGCAGTTTAGCTTTCTCGGTTATTTTAATGCAGCACTGACCAGATAATGAAATCCTTAATATTGAATATGAGCTTCTGAAGTCACAAATGTCATCAGTTTAAAGTGGAAGCATACATCATCCATTCTAGTATAAAAGAAGCCTAAATCATGGCTCCTTTGAAATGAATATGAAAGCACTTCTTAGCCTGGATAGGCCAGAAAATGGTCATAATTATCATAAAACATAAAATTTCACTTCCCAAAGGAACAGGCGTGTTCTTTTCAGGGGGAGAAAACAGCCAGATGTCTCAGTTGTACACCAGACTCTCACTTTCCATTTTTAAGCATGCTTCTAGGTGTAACAGTTGATAAGGGAACTGTGAGAAAGCAATCTAAGCATCACCACTTAAAAGATCTGCCTGAGTCTGCAGATAGCCTGAAATGACAGCTTTGAATTACTCCATTCCAATCCAATTTGGATTCCAAACAGAATATTTTAAGTGGCAGTATTGCCAACTGCTTCACCGCTTAAAATATTTTGAAAAGAAGAGGAAGTACCAGTGTGAAGATAAAGTACTTCTAGGGGTGGGTGTCCAGTAACGGCGCTGGGAGATAGAGGAGCACTTCAATTCTTCTCAGAAGTTGTTTTTAAATACTTGGACAATACACTTCTGACTGCTGACTAGGCCTACAGCTGAGACCTATATTTCTATATTTTATAGTTGAACCTGCATTTAATAAGAGACAAATCATCCTATTTTATTCATTAATAGGAAGACTGCATGATTGACTTACTCTGCCAGGATGACAATGATGCCACTGTCTGAGAGGCTGCAACTGATCACTCCTGAATGAACTAGGGCTATAAGCAAGAACAAGTAGTAGAGGAATAGGAGTGGGACAAAAATGCATCAGGCCACGGTTTAACATGAAGGAAAAATATTTCAAAGTTTTTCTTAACCTTGGCTTAATATCCCCAAGGACAAGAAAGCCCTCAAAGCCATTGCTCTAAGGCCAACCAAATGAAGAAAAGAGACTTTCAGCTATTCTAAGCTCTATCCTTTGCACTTTTTTTAGTTTAACATATCTGTCCAAACCCCAGCTACCATACTGTGTCGTACTGGTTTCTGGTGCCTGGCAAGCTCTTCTGTTTTAATGCTGCTAGTACATTGGGGGATCTTCATGTCTGTAGCAGAACCCAAATTTCACTGCAGAAAGGAAAGAGAATTGATTTGCTCTGAGTCACAATTACAGATTCAGCTTCAGAGCATTCTGAAAGCTGCCATGAGGCGTTCCCAGCAGGAATTAGTGTCCAGCTGGGACCAAGTAACAGTGACTGCCTGACTTCAGAAGCCATTAAAATATAGAAGCACCACTTAACACTGGAAGAAAATGCCTTTTTTCCCCTCCCTATCTTGCCTCTGCTTCTTAAATCACCACTCAGCATTATTCTAAAAGGGCACCTTAAGAAGCTTCCATTCTGGTTTTTAGGAAGTACTAAATGAGAGATCAAGACCAAATATGACCAGAAATCAGCTTTGTTGACAAGTGCTGATGCTGAAACAGAGCACTTCACACCTGAAATCATGTTCACTACTCAGGCAGAAAGCAGCAGAGGAGGCAGGGAATTGAAGCAGGGTCGAGAAATACATGTTACTGTATAACTACAGCTCTGTGTTCAGTTTACCGTTCAGTGGCCCCAATGCTTGAGCTGTAAGCGGACAGAACAGAGGATGAACAAAAGCCCAGCACTACCTTGTATTTCTCCTGGTTTAGCTCATTTCTTTTATACAAAAACTCACAGACTTTCCTGGCCATTGGTTCTGGAAAGAGGTTTGTTGGTAAGCAAGTTTCTAACTGCTGTTTGACTTAAAGTAGACCTACAGGAATTCATGCTGTCTCAGCAAGGGGCTGTGACTACCTGGGTATCCAAACAGCCCTGGTGCACTAGGGAGGGCTGAAATCAAGAGCAGAGCTTATTAGCAACCATGTGCTATAACATAAGGCAGCTCCCACCTGCTCTAAGTACCTAAGTCATTCTACACCACCATGCCAGAGCCTATCTGTATCTAGGGCTGGCCCCTTGTACCTCTCTGGATTAACCTCTTACCTGACCTACTGAAGAATACATGAGATTACAGGCATGAGTGGGCCCCACTACAAGATCCACTGTCTATCTGTGGTTTAGCACCACGGCATCTCTCTTGGAATGTAGCTGGGCATGGCCCACTGCCTCAGACACAGACCTACACTGTGAGCCCAAGCCCTCTCACAGGAGCCAACATATGAGTGAGCAAACAAATAAAGAGGCCTGAAATGCTCTGCACATAGAGATTAATCCAAGATAACCAGTGTGTTTAATGACAGACATTAGTCCTCTCTGAGGTTACTGCACAGGAAAGAACCAGAGACAGAACAAAAGAGATGTGCCTTTCTGACAGGTTTTCATCACAAGACCTTCCTCTGGATATACTGGAGAGAACACATTCCCCCAGCAAGCTCAAGCAGCTGCCTCTCTCCAAGTACCCATAAGCAATAGCTTGCAAGAAAAAAGAAACCCCTCCTGACTTGATGCCTGATATTCCAAACCTGTTGCTAGTTTAAAAACCAACCATCACATGGGAAAACAGGGAGATGCTGCCAATTCCATTACTCGTAACTGCAGATAAACCCTGCTGACACAGTGTTTTTCCCAAGTGATATTGTGACCTGGGGCAACATAAGGGCTTCAGTCCCTCCTTTCCACCTGGATATATCCTTGGCATGTCTGCTACTACACTGTATTGCTTGGTAAGAAATTAGAATTCCAAGAGCAGGGATATATCTGTCCTCTGACTCGAAGAAACACATAAGCCAGACAGTTCATGTTTAGTATGCATGGGAGAAGCATAAATGCCTTTTATGACTGTACATAGATGACGAAATGCTGTATTTGTTGAGGAGAGAAAAGGGGATGCCCCCCATTATAATCTGTGATTTTTTTTTTCTCCTGTCTCTGCCTTGATGCGTTTACAGTAAGTTTCTTCTTTCAGAAGCAGGTAGGTTCATCTATATTTCCACAGTGGTCACAGGATGATTTTCCTTCTCCCTCCTGGAAAATATCCACTCCCCTTTCTCTCTAAGAAAAGGGCAATCCCTCCCTCCCACCCCAAGAAAAGCAGAGAGCTGGAGACCTGCCATATATGACTGTCACATCAGTTTAATTTTACTAGTAACAATAAAGAGGGTCAGTACCCAATTCTGGAGACAGTGGCATGCATACTAAAACTACTGATTTTCCAGCCCCTACCCCTTCAACAAAATTATAAAGACCTGTAGCACTAGAACTGCCTGCAGCACACTGTAGCCAGGGGTTTGCCAGGGAGCCAAATGCAGCAAGTACACAACTCCTTGCTTGGAAAGACTCAGACTTACAGCTTCTGCTTCAGACACGAAACAGAGTGAATGAGCCCCGAGTCTCCACCATGCAGACATGCAGTCTGTGTTAGAATTATAGCACCTCATTTTGCCCCTTCCTGCCCTCCTCCAATATTCTTTTTTGGCGTACATGGGTATGTGAAGGGTAAGTCCCAAAAGAAAAACAACCTCTTGAGATAGTAGCTGAGGAAGCCACAGTTTACCTTTCCCACCTGTACTTCCACACCATACACCCAGCAAAGCAATACTGCCTTCCCCAGCTCAAGTAGATCATCAGCTGAGCTGTTCAGATGAACATGCCCTGAACAGTCTCAGTCAAAACTAGCCAGGTGAGCTAACACAGCTTAAATGCCAGGCTTTCACTAACCCTCTTAATTTTGACTAAAATGTGATAGGCAGCATTCACAAGAGCAGCTTTGCCAGCAGATTACAGGAAAATATCTTCCACGAAGAGCTGGTGAGAAGTAGCTGGTCAACTTGTGTGTCAAGACAAGTGCAGACAGAAAAGGATGCACCACAGATGTGAAAGCCAGTCAAACAGTTAAAAAGCTCATTAAATCACTGAGTCTAGTGGCTAAGCACTTCTAAAGAGCTAAAGCCACCCAAAGCCTAAGAGCGGGCACAGGACACACTTGTGTCTTTCAGAGCTGAGGCCTAAAATACACATTTATCCCTTGTCTTAGGAAAAAGATGCCCACTACATTAGCACTGTCATCACAGCATTTTCCCTGTGGCTTTCCTGCCCCAAAAGCTCTTCCAAATCTGTTTCAGTGCTGCTAAAAGACTTGCACATTGTTTTTCTTCCCCCAGCATGCTTTTTTACAGCCTGCAGGAATAAGCAGGCCTTCTGAAAACAAGAGGAAACATTTTAAAGTGTCTTATGAAACAATATCATGTATGTAGCACTGCAGCAGTATGTACTCTAGAAATCTGGACAATGTGAACACCAGACCCTTAAACTTACTCCCAAGACTGAGACAGTGATGTAGGTATGGAAAGTTGTGTTCCCAAAGAAGTCAGACTGGATATTATTGGCATGCAAAAGAGTAGAGCACATTTAAATACCATCTAGTTGCTCCTCCCTTCACCGTTACAGATCTTTAAAAAAAATACATCATCAGGCTTGAAAGAGCCCAGTGTATTGCTTCCTATAAGGTTATATCTTAAGAAAGGATCTTGCAATAGATCACATTTGTGAAATAAACCACAATGGCTGGCATAATTTTGGCTGAAAAATGTTACAAACTAATGTCAAAGACAGTGTCTCCAAACAACATAACTGTGGCAAAAGTCTATTGTGTAATCCTGATATAAGCCTCTCAGACACAAAACTCAACTGAAAGTTCATAAGGGGAAAAAAAATGAGGAAAGAGAAGGTAGAGGCTTCATGAAACTCATGTGCTTTATTACAAAAATCCAAACTAGCACCACTTCAAGTCTTTTGCAGCTGAAAATGTCCATAGACTTCTAAAGATATATATGCATCCAAAACCAACAAAATGCACTCTGGACCATAAATAAACCTGGTCCACCAGAGTACTGAAGTAATTCCAAAATATTAGTTTATCCTGGTGGATGCTGAGTTGCTAGGAAGCCTCATTGCCTAAGTTCCTTTAGTTGTAACTTTCTAGAACATCTTGATTTCTTCCTGGAGTCAAAGAACTTGTAGGACTTAATGTGTTTAGGTTGGAGTAACACTCCTTACATGATCTTAAATGGGAGTCAAACTAGTCTATCCCTGTAAATCAGTCAGCCAACTGAAACACTGATTTCAAATGAGTTAGCTTGAAACTGGAAGAAAGGATTTGAACCTCACACACATTTTGGTTCTACTACATTAGGACCTTGACAGGTTTAACAGAACAGCTGGGTCCTAAATTAGCTGGAACTACTCTGGAAAAAAAAATAAAAAGACCTAGGTATCTTTGAGATAATGTCAGTGAAAAACATCTGGTCATTGTTTAAAAAAAGGAACATTCATGATGAATGACAAACAGGACAATTTTTTTTTTTTTTTTTTTTTTTTTTGTAATGCCACTCTATAAATTAATGGCATGCTTCTGTGTGGAACTCCTTTCATTTCTGGTCGCCCATCCTGGACAGAAACTGCAGTGAAAGAAAAGCAAAATCACACGTTGTGTTCTGTGTTTGGTAACATACTTTCGTATGCTGTCACACATTTTGTTCCTCCATGGCATTTTGACTCTTAAGCCAGATCCTTCTTTATGTCTTTTCTTGACTGGTATTGTCTACTTCTTAAAATGAAACACCAATTAATAAGTTGTTGGTATCCCTATGAACACTGAACTCCAAGCTATTGTGGGATTTTTACTTAATGGTTTACATACTCCTTCTTAAAGATACTCCCATTAGAAGTCTTTCATGTGAATTAAACACCCCTCCTCTTGGATGAACTAGGAAGAACAACTGCTTTGCACCCTGCGAAACTGTGCTTTGCACCCTGGGAAACTGGTGCCCTAAACCTCTGTCCTTTTGTCATACCCAAATAGCTCATGTATGTTTGGTTGCAATTCCCCTGTTATTACTGCTTCATTGCCTTGTTTCTGTAAGATCTCCCTTAACAGCATGTATGCAATATCTATTTATTGAGGAAAAAGCTGTTCACACAAACTTGTTAGTCCACCTCTAATCATACTGTGGGAGATTTCTATTGGCATAAAATGCCACATGCACTTCACTAAAATTTTACCTCATCAGTTTACCTTTAGTAATTTCTTTCCTTAAAGCTACAGTACCCTTCTCACACCTCGGTGACCTAAGCTGTCCTTTGGGTATAGTTCATAGCCAGGAATTACAGTATCTTATTGATTTTTATCATTGCATCATATTTCAAGCTGTCTATTCAATAATGTCTATGCTATCAAGGTCCTCTTCTCATACTAAGCAGGAGTGTCTAGGACTGTCAATCTCACTGCCATTCATAAGTACTAACATCCACTAAAAATAAATTAGAACAAAAGTGATGTGACAATGAAAAGCTGTAATTTGAAGATATTGAAGAAAAAGGCTTCTGTGAAATTTGACTCATATGGAATGTGTCATATAACATGACCCAAACTGTTTGACAAGAACAAATTACCACAACACTCCCTATCAAAATAAGCCAAAGCCATTAAAATATACAAATAAATCCCTGCTCAAGTATGAGAATAGCATACTGTGTTACAGGAAATAATGTTTACTAGATTACACTATTGGATTATAAAAATTATAAATGTCAATAATTAATCAAGAGCTCCTTATTTTTTCATAATGGAGGAATTTTAAAAATCTTAAACTGAAATCAACTTCAGAAGTAGACTGTGTAATTCCATAGGGTTACTACCATATTGAATGAAACAGAGATGCAAAAGCTGAAAAAAACCTGACACCAACAAAATGTAGATTAACTGCAGAAGCAGACAAAAGGCCGCAGCAACAGATCAAAGAGAGAGCAGCTTGGCAAAGCATGATGGAGCATTACCATAATGAATTTTGTGAGTAAGCAGTGTCCTTTAGAATAATTATTTTGATCTCTTAAGAAGGCATTTACTACAATCAAGAAAGGGTTTACTTAGCAAAAAAAATTAAAAATAAAATTAAAAAGGAGTACACTTATATAGGATTTAACTTTAACTCATTCCAAACACCTCCAGGACGATGTTTCATAGATTTCTAACAGGCTTACCCTGATTATCTAGTCTGGCCTTCTGAATTCCAGCCAAAATAACTTCCCGCAGTAATTCCTGACTTGTACTCTCTAAAAGTAATTTCCTCCTGTTTCCTTTTAGGATTAAGAGTGAAAGTGAGAGACTAGTAGGCATTTCAATTTAACTAGATTTCAGGTCAGGTGCCTGGACTAGAAGGAAACCCAGCTCATCAAATGGCTGAGTTGAGAGCCAACTCAAGGCTTCCCTGTAACACAGGTAAAATTGAACTCTCTTAACCCAAGGACAGACAGACAGGGTTGGGATGCTCTTAGGCAGTTGAGATGGGAGAGTAAAACCAGACAGAAAAATTCTGGGGATAAAGGTTTGCTGTTTCTACTGCTGCTGGCTGCACAGGAGCTGGGGCAGCGAACACTGCTGCTGGTAGGACCCATTCTGCCATCCCCATTTCTCTCCATCCCACAGTAATTGACATTTCCACCCCTGCAACTTTCTCTCAGCAAAAGCAGGAGCCATCAACAGTGAAAGCCTTAGCTTTGCAGGGTACTGTAAACTAGCAAAACCGTAGGATTGTGGTTGCCATTGGCAACTGCTGGCTGTGCCTCGACCTGGCCTCTTCTGGGCTGTGCTGGGCTTGCAGTGAGCAGGCAGAGCTAAAGTACCTCCACAGCAAGAGTCTAAAAGACTGGACAGAACCTACTTTGTTCTGTTCAGGTTTAGGTCCAAACTAGATTAGCAAGTTTACAGGAATTGCAGAGCAGACTGTTGCCCGCTTAGGCATCCAGCTGCATGCTGGTGCCATCTGACAGGCCAGGCCATGCACCAGCAGATCAAAGGGAGCCATAACTGTCATTACAGCTAACATAATGAAGACATGGTGCTAACAATTGTTTGGAGCAGGAGTCTGCTTTTTTGAGGATTTTTCCTGAGTGCTGCTAAAGGGGCCCTGGTTGTTCTCAAACAAGCAACTGAAATCTAAGGTGCTCAGATCTGCTAACAATTATCCTCAGAGCTGCTCTTGCTGCTGCCTTTCTCCAATCCATCCATCACATGGCTGCCTCAGAGCAAAAGCCACATGGCAGGTTGAGCACTCTGTGGGGCGGGAAGCCATTACGCCTTATTAACTTTGAGTGACTAAGCCTTTTGTGCAGGAGCTGAATATAATTAGAACACATTTTCATTGCTAAACTGTTAGAGTGAGGAGGAGCTGGGCTTGGGCTTTTCTTTTTGTCCTACCTGTCTAGTGAGCTTGTGAAAAATAGCAAGGCTGAAGTTAAGAAAAATTCAAAATTATTTGTTGACAAAACGATAATAATGACAACAATAAATAAAAGACAAAAGAACAGTGACTACACATCATTTAAGCCACACACCTGATGCAAAAGGCAGGTATCTTTCATTTCAGAAAAAGAAGAGAGTTACTCAAAGTGGAGACAACTGTTCACACAGGCTCAGGCAAGTCCCTTTTTGTACTTAACATGGCTGTTGACTTTGGAAGATTCCGTTTTTCAGTCTTAAGCTACAGAAACTGCCAGAGCCATCTCAAATTGTTTAACAAAGGCTTCAACAAGCTGGAAAACTCTTCCACCCTTATGGGAATTCTTGCAAGGAACTGAGCAAGCTGAAATATGCCAAAAAACAATGTTTGGCATAAGTAAGTAACTATGGCTGCTGCTGCTACAGTAATTTAAGACAGGCAGCAGCTGGGAAAGACTGTTTCTCATGGTAACCCTTTCCATGTGTGTCCTCCACCCAGATGTAAAGTCAAAGACCCTCCTCTCAAAGGAGCAGCTTTGAAGTTCTTAAGTGATATTTAACTCCAACAGCATAACCCCTTCATCCTTGTCATAAAGCAACCAGTAAAATAAGATACCACACCCCAAAGACTCCAAGACTTTGAAGAGAAGAGTTAAAGCAGAGGAAGGAGAGCAACCTTGTTGCTCAGGAATCCTAAGAATTGTGCTACATTTTAACAGCATTGTTTGAAGTCAGAGAATGCAAAGCCACTCAGCGAGATTTTTATCTCCTCAAACAGCAGTGGTAATAGACACTCCACCATCTGAGTGTGCCTATGACCTGATTTTTGGCTGCTTCTCTGAGATACTGTTGAATTCATATGCTTTTAATTTCTGAAAGAAAAAGTGTTTGGGAAAGGAAGTGAGTATGAAAAATATATCTGCAATCTGGGAGCTACAGTTAATAGAAAGGAATTGTCCATTTCATATTTGTATATATAAATGCACAAAGTGATGACGAAGGACTCTAGATTCTCTGGGAGATTTTTGGGAGTGTAATGAAAAAAACCAGCCCTCATAATCTCACAATATGGCTTGTCATATACAGCTCAATGCTATTCATCCATGGAGGAGAAGCAATGGGGTCCATAGCATGATCTTTCCCCATTCCCAATAAGCCATGCCCAGAACCTTGTGGTACTGGCATGAGGAGGACCTCCACTACCTCTTCATCCAGACCTTGTTACTACATTAATGAAAAAAATTTGGATCCCACAGCTGAATGGTAAAGTTGCATCTATTTAACACTGTAAGTATTATTCCTGGAAAGAGCAGGGTCAAGTATCTGTGCTTCTGTATTTCTTGAACGAATGGGGGAGGAGAAAGGGGGAGCACATGTGTTTGAACAAAACGGCTTATTTTTAGTGATAGTTCCACTTCCATCCAGATCCTTTTCTACTATTCTGAAAACATTCACACTAGCTAGTTCATAACTAAAAAGAAAAACAAAATATTCTGAATGCTCAAGCACGGCTTATATTTCCATGTATATGTGGGTATATCATATTCACATGACTATTTGTGGAGGAACTGTTCAAGAAACAAGCTGAAAAAGGGGTCTGAGAGCTCAGGGGGAATGCCATAAAACTTGGGCAATCAAGCACACAAATACAGTACAACAGTCAGCTTTCAAAGCATAGCAGCAAACAATTAATGAGAAATGTATTGGGTGACAACTTTTATCAGCCACTTCTGAAATAACTGGAAGTATGTTTACAAAACTCTGAGCATATTCAATGACAATTTGAAAAGTGAATACAAAACTCAATTTATTAAATAGGTTAATTATTTCAAATATTTCAACCACTTCCTGTAAATCACAATCTGAATAAAGCAGCCCTGGCTGAGAAGGCATTTCTGTTCGGCATGGCTTGTCACCATGGCTTTTCCTATGTCAGCAAACAGTGCCTTCTGGTTTATGTAGGCTGTGTTGGCTCCAGTACTTTTCTCTGTGTAGCTGCTCATTGCTTTGTGAAGGATTTATAACAGTATTAAAATGGACCATTTAAACCCACAACAAAACAATGAACAAAAGCTTCTCCCCATTTTGTCAATATGGTGAACATAAAGGGCTTGGTGGATTAGCTTTACTCCTGAAGGGCCCCCCCAAAAGGATTGCTGACCCCAGGGCCCTCTGAGGCTACCACACACCACCCAGGAGTTACCTTACCTCTTCCTGCACATTCAGCTTGCATTACCACAGGCCATCTCCTCAGAGGGGCAATAGCATCCATTTCCTCAGCGAGTCAGTGCCAATCTCCTTTGCAGGCACCAACAGCCATTTCCTCAGTGGACACTGGCATCCATCTCCTCAGAGGAGAACTGGCATCCATTTTTTCAGTGAGGCAGCACCCATCACCTTGGCAGGCACCTGAGACCATCTCCTGAGCAGGGCACTGGCAGCCATTTCCTCAACAGGGGTGCTGGCATCCATTTCCTCAAAGGGGCACTGGCATCCATTTTTTCAGCAAGGCAGCACCTATCACCTCAGCAGGCACTTGAGACCATCTCCTCAACAGAACACTGGCTGCCATCTTCCCAGCAGGCACAGGCTGCCATCTCCTCAGCAGGGCACAGGCCCCCTCTCCTCAGCAGGGCAGCACCCATCTCCTCAGCAGGGCACAGCCCCCCTCTCCTCAGCAGGGCAGCACCCATCTCCTCAGCAGGGCACAGGCCCCATCTCCTCAGCAAGGCACTGGCTGCCATCTCCTCAGCAGACACAGGCCCCATCTCCTCAGCAGGCACTGGCTGCCATCTCCTCAACAGGGTACAGGCCCCCTCTCCTCAGCAGGGCAGCACCCATCTCCTCAGCAGGCACAGGCCCCATCTCCTCAGCAGGCACTGGCTGCCATCTCCTCAGCAGGGCACAGGCCCCATCTCCTCAGCAGGCACTGGCTGCCATCTCCTCAGCAGGGCACAGGCTTCATCTCCTCAGCGAGGCACTGGCTGCCATCTCCTCAGCAGGCACAGGCCCCATCTCCTCAGCAAGGCACTGGCTGCCATCTCCTCAGCAGGCACAGGCCCCATCTCCTCAGCAGGCACTGGCTGCCATCTCCTCAGCAGGGCACAGGCCTCATCTCCTCAGCAGGGCACAGGCCCCCTCTCCTCAGCAAGGAACAGGCCCCATCTCCTCAGCAGGCACTGGCTGCCATCTCCTCAGCAAGGCACAGGCCCCATCTCCTCAGCAGGGCACAAGCCCCCTCTCCTCAGGTACAGCCCCCTCTCTGTGGTGCCAGGCACTTCCCAGCAGCCCCTCTGGGTGTAGGCCGGGGCAGCTGGCCGGGGGGTGTGTGTGGGGTGTGCTGAGGTAACTGCCTGCCTGGCTGCCGGGTGAATTCTGTGCTTGTGCCCCATGAGGGAGGTGGGCAGCATGAGAGAAAGGGCAGCAGGATGAGGCAGCAGGGCAGGCAGAGCAGCTGACACAGCAAAAGGTGGAGAATGTCAGTATTTTCTCAAGACTCTGCTTCCCAGAGGCTGCAGGATGGTGGCAGGACCACATACAGGGGCAAGTCACAGTTGTGGTTCCCCACATGAAGGAAGCAGAACCCTGGGCAGCATCCCTGGCCTGGGTTTGGAAAGCCCCAAGGAGCAGATGAGGCAATAGAGGGTACAGATGGACATCTCCAGCCAAGAAAAGACTAGGGCACCCAGATCTTTTTCAGAGTCCAACGTACACCT
This sequence comes from Falco punctatus, assembly GCF_963210335.1. Lineage (NCBI taxonomy): Eukaryota > Metazoa > Chordata > Aves > Falconiformes > Falconidae > Falco > Falco punctatus. The sequence goes on along the minus strand of NC_137588.1, from coordinate 15,442,913 downwards.
GCGGGGGCTGAACCTGTGGGCTCAGCCTGGGCCAGAGTAATACTGTTATGGTATCAAAAGGGAATGCACTGACTGGTGTGAATTTGCTCCCATCGCCGCTCTCTACATGACAATGATGACACACAACAGGGAAACCCTAGAAGTCATCATGACTGAGCTGTGTTGAATTGCAAGTGAGAGATTTTCACACAACAGCACTTTGTCCAGCTGCAGACATCACCCTTGCCCTCACTGCAGGCCCTTGCTATCAGCCACACCCTGCAAGGTGCCACACAAAGAGGTGACGGTGTGCTGAGGTCCTGCAGGGTGGGAGGCCTGCAGCTTTGCATCTCCATGTGGCCTGGCCTTTGTCCTCTGCATCCTCATGCTGTGGTTAGCCAGCTAAAACTGGACAGGCGCTGCTGCTTCCTTGGACATCTGATGGCCAGAATGCATCTTTCTTTCTGAGGAATCCACAGAGGAATGGCAAAGGATAAATCTGAAGGTGGTAAGTCATGTAGGTGTGTTCTTGTCTTGCTTCCTCCTCAGACCTTGGCCTTGTACTGTCTCCTAAGTACAAGAGAAATGACAGACACAGAGGGTATCTTAAATGCAGCAGTGGAAATAATTTTGGGAAAGGGTTCTCTGAATGAACAGACCTGCAAAAAATGCAGTTTAACATCTGCTGAATCATCCCAGAGTATTTGCCATTGCTTCTCACAGTGAATGAGTGTTTGCAGGATCAGGCCCCGTGCCCCTTGTTATTTCATTGGATTCTCAGGTACAGACACAGCCTGGTATAACAGAAATAGCAAACTTGAAAATTTGCAGGTTTTGCCAGTTGAATTTCATGCCCAGATATCTTCATGGACTGAATTTTTTAGAAAACCTTAAAACTAATACATATCTAAATAGCTGTAGATTTGGGCAAGAACATTGTAATTAAAACCATCTACATTTACTAGACAAACCAGTCTAGGCAAATAAATCAATGTACAACCCTACTTATTTAGAAAACTCACTACTGAAAATACTTGTAATTTGAATGGTCTGAACAAGGAGAGAGTTAAAGGAATGAAAATCATGGTAAGGATGAAAATTTGAAGTATTTCTGTTCACATCACTTAATTTTTGAGTACTTTTATTTACATTAATGTAATTGGAACATAATTAATTTCCATTTATGGTTTAAAATCTATGCTATCACAACCATCTTCAAACAGCCAGCTAAAAGCCAGGGCACTATAATCATCCAGCAAGCTGCTCACTGTCAATGTTCTTCTGAACTGCTGTCTTTCTTCAGTTTAGGCAACAATTTCACCTCTACACAGTCCATTGCACTTCCTCGTTCTTTTACATTAGCATAGGGTGTTGCAAACTGAAATGCAGTATTTTTAGAATCATTTAAATGGACAATATAACTAAAAGCACACATGAAAATCTCTTGTGCCTCTTCAGATTTGGATTGCCTGGCACTCTCTTTCTCTTATATTCCTTTATTCCCCAAATCAAATCCATATCCCCACATTACTTGACAGTGTGCCCTGAAATATCTACCAAGACTTATGTATAAGGTGGCTGTTTGTGGCATTTATTAGTTAACAGGAAATAATTTACTGCTAAATTGTTTCTGGTGATATGTATTAGACTGCTGTTATGTGGTATCTGTTGTCGGTTCATACGCCATATAATCTGTGTGCTTTACAACCTATAAAAGATTAATCATAAAGGCAAGCTGTAATTTCATCACAATCAAGGTAAAAAAACTTGCTTTTATGGTTGCCTGTTTTTTATTACCTACAGATTTTATAGTAACTATTAGATCTAAGATATAAAACTTAATTTATGTATGTTCAAAAAGTTTAAACGCTTCTGGAAAAACTTTGCAGTCAGGAGAACACACAGCAAATGCAAGGAGGAACATTATGAAGTAGGCATCAGTGTATTGGCAACATTATTCAACACAGAAGATGATCTGAGAGTATATTTCTCAGGACTGACTTTTTCACACTGAGTACTAGAAAATAAGTTTGGGGGTTGCATTTCTGGTTAATTTGCTTAATTCATTATGCTGTCTTACCACTAGACTATTTCACAGCAAAGAACTCTACCATGTTCAAAAGCCTTTCAGATACATTTAACCTACTACTTTGCCAACGGGATCTAATAAGTAGTGGATTTTTTAGGAAAGGAGCTGAAACTTGAGATGCTTTGAAAAAAACCAGTAGTAGAGGAAGGCCTTCTACACTTTTTATTATTTATAATGATATCTAAATAGTTGTTTGTCTTACACCATTTGCAATGTAAGCAGTATCAATCCTCCTATTTTTGCTTGAGAGGAAATGGGTAAAAGGTGAGACTCTTGGAAATACTGTGCAGAGGGGGGCTTTCAGCCAATAACCAAAAGAAGAGAACTAATTAGCAATTGCTTTATCATGGAGTTTTTTCTGGTATGTTACTAGGCTATTGGAGTTAGACAAAATGCACAATGACGTGGCTTTGTGTTCTTTCTTACGTTATAGAACAGTCTGAAAAAATGTTTACTTTCTTTAAGGAGTATCCCTACCTCCAAATACATTTTTTTTCATGTGTTAGAATTTCAGGTATCTTCATCCCAGGAAAATTATGCAATTACTGAAGCTACCAAAATCATCACAGTATAAAAAACACAACACTGGAAGTTGAGCAGTCAGCAAGTGATGAGGTTTATCTTCAGTTTGTTTAAAAAGATTTGCCATTTCTTTTTTCTCATAAAACCACTGACTTTTAATGCTAAAGATTCAGTACAGATACAACAATAAACAGGCTGCAAGGCTTTTCTACAAAAGTGCTCGAGACCAGAACTGCCTGTTCTGATATTCTTGATGTAAAAAAGTTGAAATCAGCTCATTCTTAAAAATATATACAACCTTTCAGGCTTTCATTATAGAAAAAAGCAAAGCAGAAATATAGTTTTTAAAAATCATGCCTGCATCTCTTGTACTAAATGTCCCTTCACTGTTTTTTAGATGTTGGTCATGTCTGTTTTAATGTCATCATACCATGAATGTGTTTTTCTATACAAATCTTTCAAGAATAAACAAGGTAAGAGCAGAATCTTCCAAAAAGATAGCACATTTTGGAAATTTTCAAGTGGTCTTCATTAAAAAAAAGGAGCACAGTATAGAAAATGGAGAGTGTTTCCAGTGATATCTTTGAAGGTGAATACAGAAGATCTCTTTAACAGTCTCTCCAATACCCATCCTTTGTTTGCCAACCAAGTATTTCTGTATGCAATTGATTCCATCTCTCCATGATGAGTTGGATGTTCCTATTCCTCTGTGGTTATCACTAAGAGATTTGATTCTGGGCAAGCTGACAGAAATACACCATGGCAGCAGCATCTTCAAATTATGAACGGTACAGGCTTTCTGTGTAAACATCAATTTTCCCAGATTGCTACTGCCTGAAAGCTTTAGATGCTATGCTCACAACTTGTGTCTATGGTAATAAATCTTGTGAATGTTTAGCAGCAAAAATGTAGCTAGCACCAGTGTTGATTGTAACAGCCTTGCTAGGGCAGGCCAGAACCAAAGCTTGACAACCTGAGTGGTGCTGAAGTGTTGGCAACTGTCCACCTTAACCCTAACGCCTTCTTACATCCTTAGGCCATCACAGAGTATACACTTGTACTGCTGCAAAAATCTTTCTGGGCATTGGAGATAACTATGCCACTGTTGGAAAAAAGGCGCTAAGTAGCCTGCATTAAGACTGTCAAACTGGCAATCCAGCTCCATCTGGATCCTGAATGATTTTCTATCATCATATAACAGTATAGGGTTCATTTGCCATCTGGCTTCTGAATCAACTGCTGTCGTAGAAGCAGCACCCAGCTGGTCCACGGTCAGGATTAATTTGTTATTTGGGATATCTCCATTTTTAGGTGTCCAGCTTAAGTAATTTTCCTTATTGAGTGGTTATCAAAGGGGTTGCAAACACTTGTTACTGGGATACTGGAAAACTTTAGCAAACCCTCTAATGGTACTCACTGGCATCAGCATTGCAGCAGCAATCAGAAAAGCACTGGAGCAGGCATTGTTGCAGTAGCTAGGCCTGGGGTGTCAGCATGCGCTTAGTTCATGGCCTAATTTGGAACTGAAGCACTTCCGTATTTTTCTTACTGGTTCCGGTTGGTGGCTTTGGGAGCAGGAAATACTAAACTGAAAAAAAGGACCATCTTTAAATGCATTAAATTTGGGACACAACTGTTAAAGTACTGAAAACTAATTGCTTTTGAAAACTTTTGCCTATTTGCTTTAATCTTTTGGCTGTCGTCAATTGTTTCAGAATCTCAGTTGTTTACCCTTTTCCCTGAGCTTTCCCCTGAACATATCTGGTTGAAAGGTGTAATGAAGGCAACTCATTCAACGAAAGTCTCCTTGCCCCAAGGAAACTGTGAGGTGGAGCAGTACTTTGCCATAAGCACTCCATGAACAGGCACAAATATTAGAAAGCCATTCGTTGTAGAGCTCACCAGCTACTGGAACATTTCATTTCTCATTTTTCATTCTTACTTCTTTTAAAGCCATTTGTAATAAAGCTACAGCCTGAAGTAGAAGAACTCACCTTAGCTGTAAAGCTTCATTGCAAAGTGGCAAATTGCAGTGTATCATAATATCAACCTTATCTAAGATTCATGGAATGAATTATACATATTGCATTGCCTTAAAAATGAAACCTGGTGAAGTATTACTGTAATTTAAAAATCTAAGTGGATTTGTATAGTGAGATTTAAAATTTAAACCTGTTTAAATATTGAGCTGATTGGGAAAAAATATTTTTGAGAAGCTGTATTCAATAGGAAAAGAATCTCCATACAGAGAAAAGACAGCCCCAAACTAATTTTGTCATAAGAACAAACCATAAAAAACGTATTCACTGGGCAACTTCCATCTAGGAAAGCACATAAAATCACAGCCACCTGAATGTGTTAATGTCCCTTAGTGTGAATTTATGCTGAATTAGGAATTCAAGGGAATGCAAGGTAATTTACCCCAAAGGGTGATAGCAGACACATTTTGGGCAACTTTATTTTATTCATTTATTTTGATCAAATAAAAGCAAACAATTACTGTTGGTAGCTGAAGCATGACTTTTGCATGTATTTTTAAAAGGACAAACAATAGTGAGACCAGATCCCACCTAGCCTCTCGTGGCTGACACCTATTCTCAAGTGAAGTGGTGTTTTAGCCCACATCCTCCAATCATTACTCTTGTGACAGCCAAAGGGACACCCCTGTGAGAGCAAGGTGTCAGATTCTATCCTTGATCTACTAATCAGCTGACCAGATCAAGGACCAAACTGGCAAAATGATCTTTCATTTTATTAACACCGTGCTGCCAGAGTCTCATTTTACCTCGTCCTCTGTGAGTGTTGCAGGGGTTTATAGGTACCATTTGATACATACCTGTTTAATAATGATTGACCATCTTGCTGTTCACATACCAGCATTTTTTGGCTCTGATAAGGATGTGGTAGAATGTTTTAGCTAGCAGAATGGAGAGGTTTGCCCAAACACTGTTTCACAAATGCACTTACATTAGTGAGGTCATCTTGAAACTGATCTGAAATCAGGCATCGGTTTTAATCTCAGCATTAATTGTTATGCTTCATACACCATGTGTCCTCTAAAAAAATATGCAATAAAGCAGGCTGGTGAAGTTAACCAGACAGATGGCTGAAATTCTACATGTGAGATGGATTGGTAAATGGATAGGTAAGGACATGGGTGGGTGTTTCAAAAGACAGAGAAAAGGGTAGTTGATTACAAGGCTAGATAGAAAATGGAAGGTATTACAAAAAGAAATATGGGGTAATATAAACAGAGCCCTTAATCCAGTTGACTGTAAATCCCTTTTTCTTAATTGGTTTAGAAACTGTGGGCTGTAATGTGAGACAGAGGGCTTTCAGCTGCTTTTCTTCTTTGCTGTCTGGAATCACATTAAGTGGGAAACAATAGCAGAGCTGACAGCTCCTTGTCTGGAGGGGCACTTGGAGCTAATCTGCTATTGAGACTAATACAATTATATGGGATTATAGGATTGCCACTGATACACAGATTAAGAAGCTCCCAGAGGGAGTTGCATCTTGGGGTATTACAAAGCAGGAAAATATACAAGAGTCCCCTGATTATCCAGAATTCAAAGGGGAAAGCTACAAAGACACAGTTGTTTTTTCCTAGACTCTTACAAAATACCGCTTGCATGCATAAGGATCTCACCACGGCAGTATGAGAATAATGCAAGAGACTTTAATGTACATTGCTTACTCCATACAGTGCTCCAGTCTTGTCCCAAACAATCTGAGGTCAGAGACAAAAATGCTCATTTCAAATTGCTCTCCTGCAAGGGTGCACTTCAATGCAGTAATCTGAAATGAAGGCACAACCTAGATCCAGTTTTCATATAGCAGCTAGGTGTCCTTGCTTTCTCCCTTCCTGTGCACGCACAACATATAAGGACACCAAACCATGAACAGAACAATGTAAAGTCTCTTGGGCTGGTTTTGAATATCCATAAATACCATAGTTGTGAGCCCAGTCCTTACTTCCTCTTACAGCTTTACTCCATATTCCCAGAAGAATGAGCACAGAGCTGGGTTATCACAGCCCACTATGAATGTATGTGCTGTAGGCACTGAGCTGACTCTTCTGCTACCAGCTTCTGGGTACCTCAAGCCTTTAGTGAATTACACTTTTAACAGCACCATAAGGTGTGTAAATGCAAATGGCTTAATTTTAAAGTTTATTAACCAGCTCAACACAAGTCACATAAAAAGTCTACATTAGTGTAGCTAATCAACTGTAGCTGTCCCAAGTCTCAAGTTACTAGGCCATGTTTCACATATAACCCTTTAAGTACATATATTTAATATATATTCTTTTTCCCTGGCCAGCTGGCAACAAAATGCAAGCATGCTGTTCCCATTACTCCTATTCCCATCTTCAGGACAAACAGCTGCAATGTTGTTTAACAGCATTTGCTCATATGACAATAGCGAATAGAGATCTTCAACAAACCTTCCCACCTCCTATTCTAAGTTTGGTCCAGGCATCTAATAAAAGGTATTCCCAGTCCTGAGTTCTACAGTAGGAAGAAAAACAGAAACAGGAAAATGAACTATTATTATCTCATAGCAATGACTCATAGAAAAGCTAGGATTAACATTTGATTGACAGCAAAGCCCAGTACTCACTGGACCACACTGTTGTAATTCAGATCTGGCACCTACTAACTGCAGCAAAGGAGAGAGACTGGTTTTCTCATTCCAAACTTTAAAAGATTTTTCCATGCATGCAGGACAAAATTGTAAGAGAACAGATACAATTTGTAAATTTAGTCAAGTGCGTTTTTTATAATACTAGACAATATCTCCTTAAAACTCACATTCTTTAAATCTTGACCTGAAAAACCTTTGGCCTTCAAAGAGCATGAGTGAGAGTTACACATGGACCCAAGCATCCTTGGGAACTCACCCTTCATTTTCATTTAACCAAAGCATAAAGTAAAGTAGCCTTCAGGTCTTGAACCTGCATCAGGTACTACCCAAGTGCCAAGACAGTTGTAAGATTAAAGGAATCAGGTGGTTGTTTAGCCTTCAGCTTCATCCACCTCTGGCTTCTTGAGTAGAGCATGAGATCTGGTCTTCCTTGGTGGTGTCTGAAGGTAGGTTTCAAGTAGCCTCCCATTGTCTGGCATCATGCTTTTACTCACAAAAGCCAGTTCCTCCATCTGAACCAAACTGCACACACTGAGCATTGTGTTATATATGAATCTGGAGCTTGAAGCATTGCCTGAGGGACCAACCTGAATTACTTTCCTAGAGAGAACATGCTGCTTGCCAGTTATAGCTGTCATCTGAGAAATATCCAGCTACTGCAAACTGGGGAAAGAATACTCAAGAGTTGATTCTGAGCAGCAGTTCATTGATGGAGGAAACAAGACAAATTCCTTGAAGTTAAATTAATTCTAATCATGGTTCCTGTGTGAATAAATCAAGGGTTCTCTACTTCCTACAGACCTTCTCCCATATTGACAGGAGGTTTACAACAAAATGAAAAGCTGGCCTTTCTGTAGCAATTCTTTTATTTATTGGCTAGTTACTTCACTATTGACTTGACTCAGAAGGAAAGCAGCTTCCCCTTGTTGAACTGCTGTGGTTGGGCCCAGTTACGGCTCCACCATCTATTTTCTATGTCTTTTTTCTTCCTCTTTTTTCCCCTTTAGAAGTGCTTTCCCTCTGATCTGCATTTTTCTCTCTTTGCAACAACTACCAGCCACTAAAATTAACCAGTTCCTGCTGAGGTTAATATAGCATTGTGAAGCTGGAGAATTAACACCCTAACATACTCCGTGCAGACAGAATTTCAGCTCGAATACAGGTCAGGCTGCTTGCACATTCAGAAAAAACTTTTGTGTCCAAAAACCTTGCCTGTTTTTTTTCCTTGCTACATTGTGTGACTCAGTACAAAACAATACCTCTCCTTATAGATCCGGGCTTGAAAACACAGTATATTCATAACATTTCTTTTCCTTTTTTAGCAGCCAGGGCACCATAATTTATTTTTATTGGTAGGAAAGCTCAGATTGTGAAAGCACTCTCTCTAGGAAAAACATCATTCAAGCTTATTCAGCAGATTAAGAGTTTGTACCCCAAAATTAGAGGAAACAGAGATCAATCAGTCTTTATTTTTGTTTGGAGTACTGAATTTTAAAAAGTGGACTGAGTGGGTGAAAACAGAGAGCATGAGTCTGCCAACCCCCTTGGACATCTAATCTAACTTAAAGTGAAGAGCTTTGTGGTAGAACTATCTGACAACAAGACCAGACTCTGTGCATGCAGGTTCCTCTGTGTGCGAGAGACAGATGGATACAGCTTCCCATCTGGCTGGGCACTGGGGGCAGACAGAGAGAGACGCAGGTGCATCAGGGAATGTAAAAGGCAGTTAATACACAGTATGGAACAGGAGTGCTATATAAAACACTTTAAAGTGGAACAAGTAACAAAGTGTCTTGGTTTTAAAGGTGAAAAGCATCTTGTTAGGGTCTGAAGTGGGTTTGAGAACAGAGTTTACTGAGGAATTTTTGTGAGGGAAAGTGCGGTTTGGAAGGAGAGAACTAGGGGAGAATAAGCAAACAGTAGCCCCGGGAAGCTGAAGTCAGGAAACAGACTGCCATGCAGAGGGCTGCTGATGTACACTCTCAAAAGAGGACTGTCTAGAAATGAGGCCATCAGTTTTACATGTATGTGAAGTCTGGATGGGTGCCACAGACCTGTTTACTTATAACCCACAACCTATACTGGTGCAGTGCTTAAACAATTACAAACAAAGATGGGCAGGTTTCACTCCTGAAGCCCTACAGTGTTAGACTGTTGTGGTTTAACCTCAGTCAGCAACAAAGCAACACACAGCTGCTTGCTCACTTCACCCACCCCCCCACCCCCCCCACCCCCCCCCCCCGCAGTGGGATAGGGGAGAGAACTGGAAGGGTAAAAGTGAGAAAACTCTAGGACTGAAATAAAGACAGTTTAATAGGTAAAGCAAAAGCTGCACATGCAAGCAAAGCAAAACAAGGAATTCATTCACTGCTTCCCATCAGCAGGCAGGTGTTCAGCCATCCCCAGGCAAACAGGGCTCCATCATGTGTAACAATTACTTCAGAAGACAAATGCCATTGCTCCGAATGTGCCCCCCTTCCTTCTTCTTCCGCCAGCTTATATACCTATCATGATATTCTGTGTTATGGAATATCCCTTTCGTCAGTTTGGGTCAGCTGAGCTGGCTGTGTCCCCTCCCAGCTTCTTGTGCCCCTCCAGCCTTCTTGCTGTCAGGGCCCAAGAAACTGAGAAGTTCTTGACTGAATATAAATATCACTTAGCAACAACTGAAAAAACCCAGTATATTATCATTATTATTCTTATACTAAATCCAAAACACAGCATTGTAGCAACTACTAAGAAGAAAACGCTCTATCCCAGCCAAAACCAGGACATAGACCTGGTGCCTCTCTCCCAGGGCTGCCACCAGGAGCCATGCTGTGGTTGTCATCAACAGAATGGACCCCCCAGCAAACCATGTGCAAGGGTCCATGGCTTTGCTTTCATTCCTTCTCAGAGGACCTGAAGTGGTAATGAATGCTGCTGCCAGCAATGGCCTTGAAAACATGTGAGCAGATAAGGTAAGTTTATCTTTAGCAATGGTGTGCTTTTAAGCGGTGTGCAGGGAGCTTGAAGACAGCATCCTTAGCAGCACATCCATGCATCACCTGCAGTAAGTAAATCCATGTGTCCACATATTTGCCTGGGCGGAGCTGTGGGATTCATCACAAAGCAGAATACAGCTGCATGTGTAGGAGTGTGTGTGTGATTCAGAAAATAAATGAGATTTAAGTAGTACAGGGTAGATTAGATTATTATACACCTAAGCAAGAGATCACAGATACTATATGTTATACTGTGGAGGGAAGTTGACTCTCGCCTTTCTTTTTGAGTGTACTGTACAACTTCTAATTGCATTGCGAGTGAAACAGATTACTTGTAGTACCATGGAAGGAATCAGCAGCTACATTTGTTCACAGATATAACCTGGATTTCTCAGGTATTTAAGTACAATAGCCAGCTGCCAGCAAAAAATGTTTGTTGCCATTTTGGTTTACATATTTATGTGGGACTGAAAAAGTGAAAATGATGAATTATTGTGCATTCATTACTGAAGAAATACATAGACAATTCAAGACTGGGAAAAAATACCACTTTGCTGGCAGATTTATATACACAGCTTTAATCTTGGTTATATTTGAGAGGAGCTGAATGTTTATGGTTATCTAACCAAGGGACTATAAACTCTGAGAACAGATGAAGACAGAAAAATAATGTAATTCAAATGAGTATGGAGGGTCAATCAGAATTAAGAAAAGAAAAAGGAGAGGAGAGAAACTGATTTAAGCAGCATTAGGGAGTTAGATATTTAAATTAGATATTTAAAATATTATTTCCCTGGTGCTTGACTAAAAACTGCCTTGTGGACATGCAAGATGTTAACATGTGCATGAAATTACGATGAAAATTCACCAGGACCAAGATTCCTAAAAAGGAAATAATAATTTTGGAGGGGTTCTACCATGGGCTGTTCAACTTAGACTCACAAGAGTCTCAGCAGTCTCTCTATGAACAACTCTTCAAAAGTCTCTTTGGTGAAAAGTTGAATGTTAGAAACCAGAGACCCCCAGCATCATTAATCATGTCTTGATAACCTTGTCCTGTACAAAGAGGAGAGCCCAGCACTTTCTATACATAACTCTCACAGAGTGCTTTGGGATCTTAACTACTGAAGTTATATTAAGGAATGATCCCAAAACATTTTACAAAACTATGTATCTGTCAAGAAGCATCACCACAGACAAGTGCATTCTGAAATTCACCAACTGCATAGAGGTGTTCAGCACCACAACGCAGTAGTTCAGAATAGGAAGTAAAAGCTATTGTAAGCAAATAAAACTGTGTAGATAAAGTTCAAGTGACAGAAAGTAATAGTCCAAATTACAGGCTGATTAGATAAGTTTCTTAGGACTTACCAAGAGCTTACTGGGATTATTAATGAAGAAAAATATCTCAGGAGTCATAACTGGGCATCCAGTGCCAGTCCATATGGCCTTGGTTATTCTATCTAGTTTCCACCTACTGCTCCAGAGGATGATGGGGCTAGAGATGCATACCTGTCACAGTCCAGATGCAATGTTCAAGAGCATCTGAAATACTACTAGGTGCCTGTGTTCAGACACCTGAATCCCAGCCCATATATCTCACCTAAAATATACTAAAAGCATATTCATTAACCTAATACTGTGAAGAGACAAATAAAAACTACCATGTGGTGGGCTGGTACTTTGATGAAAAGAGGCAGACTAGGGAGCAGTAGGCCACAGTTTTGCCACAGCTATGAGCAATGAAGTGACTACTCCTCTGTCACAGAACTCTTCAAACAAGCAAAAGTGGAGACAGCCAAGTGTGATGAGCCCCTATTTACCCTAGGATACAACACTTCCTTCACATTGCTCAAGAGAGGGAAAGAAAGAGACGGAGAAGAAAATTTTCTACCACCTACCCACACAAGAGCTGGGGCAATGAACATGTGGAGCAATACACAATCAATGTTTGCCTGAAAATCATTCATTTTTTGTTCAAGTGAGATATGGGAATCAATGTGTTAAAAACAAACCATGTTCATATTTTACACTTGCATAGTTTTAAATTATATTAACAAGGTACATTCAGACCCTTTACAACACAGAATGAAAGAATATTTAGAAACTTCTAAAGCTGCACACTGTGAACCTAACAGTCTGCAAATGCTTTGTTAAAATATAAAACTTTTCAAGTTAATATAATGGATTCATGCATTCCAGGTCTGGAGGGATGGATCATTATGCTCATCAGCTCCGACCTCCTGTATATGACACAGTCCACAGCATTTCACCCAGTGATACCACCATCAAGTCAAATAATTTATAGCTAAATCATACCATCTTTTTTAGAAGAAAAGACATCCAATCTTGATTTAAAGACTCTAGGCGATTAATTTACCACATCCCTTTACCATCTGTTCCAGTGGTTAATTATCTTCAATTAAATGTGTATGCTATTTGCAGTCTGATCTTTGTGGACTTTAGACTTCTATCTGCCTCTCTGTGTGGACATGATGGCTCAAAATACTTCAATATTTCCTGTGCATTAGAACTGAAATGTGATGTCTAGACTGGAAATTTCAGGTTTGGAATTTTGTTTTGGTTTCTTTTGTTGAAACCTTAACACAAAGACTTTCAAGGCATTGGCAGAACACACTATAATATTTCATTTTGGAGCAATTTCAATGACTCAGTGTTAATGGCATATAGTATTCCAGATTTTGAGGAGTAAAAATATTATGTGCACTTCATCTGTTTGTTTAAAGTGGTTTTTCCTAATGAAGGCTGTACTGTGCTGAAGTATGGAAGCAGGATTTTGATCTAGTAGCAAGAATAAGGAGTGCTGAGAGTTTTAATTCTTCTGTCCTCATCCCAGTTCGGCCACTGCAATTTGATTTGTGAGCCAGGGGAAATCACCTCACTCAATTGTAAATACTTACAGGGGCTGTGTTACAAAGTGCACAGAGATTTTTGGAGCTGGGCTGGTTGAATCACATTAAAAAACAACACCTGCCTGACACTGTGTGCTTTTGAAAGCTTAGTAACTTCAATTACAGTGATTTAAAAGGTCAAACCCTACCCCAAATCTTTGAGTTTTAAGTGTGTCATACCATTATGAAAAGTACTTTATCTACCAATATAATTCTGTATTGCTGTATTTATAATATATAAATACATTTTCATGAGCAACCAGACACACACCCTTTTTATACTTGTCACATGCAGATGTAAAATCTGATTGTGGTGCTATCATTGTTTTACTACTTAACCTGAGTTATTGTTGTAGCCGTGTCCCCTTCATAACCTAATTCTGTATCATGTTTACTTGAATAATCCCACTGTCCATTAAACCCAGAGCTCCATTCATTCTCTGGTATTGCAATTTGACTGGTTTTCCTTCAAAAACTTTCCTCTGGCTGAATAGTCTAAGTTCCTGGAGGATGACCATTTCAAATTACCCTTTTCTCAGAAATGCTATTACCTCTATGAAATGCAGCTTTAAGGCCTTAGTCTGTGGTTTTGACAATACAGAATTCAACCTTTTCCTCTCTCTACAAACAATTACATAAAGCTCTTTCAGGTTACTGATTTCTGAGCAGATTTGATCATCAGAATGTAGAGAGTTCCTCAAATACCTGCTATTCTCACTACCTAAATCTCTCTCTTCCCTGTGCCACCACAGTCTTCAAATTTATCAACAGCCTGCATCTTTCTTGGTAAAGTAACCCAGTATTCCTGGTTCTGCATCACACTTGGTTCCCTTGAGCCACATAAAAGTAGCCTTACATGTAGAGTAGAAAGCTGAGAATTAACTAGTGTCTTCCTTCTTTATTCCTTAACACATTTGTAAAGTGCCCTGCCCCATCTACGAGTTGTCCAGCTCCCTCTTAGCCAGGTCACTCTCACAACTGGTGTATGAGCTCCCCTACAGACATTCCCCCAGTTGCCCTTTCCTACTGATTAACAAAGACAGAACTCCATAAGGGGATATTACATACCTGGCTGTAAATGTAATGCTTACAACCTACTTTGCAGTTAACTCCTCTCAGTATATGCTTTTGTGTGAAGGAGCAGCCCTCTGCGTGCACTGGTATAGCTTTGCTAATGCAGCTCAAATTCATACTCTTGGTCACTGCCCAATAACTTCTATGTACAGACAAGACCATAGTGATAGAACCAGCCATGCTATGATAATAAAGGCTTTGTTCCTTTCTCCAAAGGGATCTTCAGGATGCACAAGGAAGCACCAGTGCCTGCTTCCACTGCCAGATGATGCTGCATTATCCCTTCTGTTCATGAAGCAATTAGCACTGAATTCTGGCAGGATACCATAGACAGCCAGAAAACCAGAACTTAGGTAGTTAATTCCTTCCTAATCCTCCTCTCTTTCAACAATCATGGAATGCTCCTAGATCTCCTTCAATCAGGAGTCCTAATTAAAAGAATCCTTTCTTGAGCCTAATTAAAACCTAAGAGCCTAAGCACAATCAGGTAGCTTAAGAGAGATTCTCCCAAGATGACAGGAAGAATTTTTTGATGGAAAATGAACTTCAAGCAACCACAAGACTATGACAGTAGTATAGATGCAAATAGAGACACTTCAGTGAAGTCCACCAAATTCCTCTTGATTTTAATTTTCCTCTCCTTTGAACGGGTATAATCTCAAATTTTATTTCCATTACCTCATTTTTTCTCAAACCATCTGGCATATTCTGGATATTAGCTGAATCAAGATAAATAACTGGAGATGATGGCCACATGGAGCTACACAGATTATCTCATGGGGAGGCAGTTTTGCTAAGTCATGAAATAAGTAAGAGGTGCAATTTTTCCTCCCTCCTACCTCTGCTTTACCCTTGATGGATAATGTGTTCCCAAGATACATCAGGCATTGTGAACCTCAGCGATATTTGTGCTTACATTGTTCAGACAATAACAACAGGTGAAATATGCTGTATATCTCTTTACATAAAACATAACATGAAAAAGCACTTCCCTTGAAAGATCTGTTTACTCAACTGAGGTTGGCAGCTAGTAGCTTAGACACATTTGAGAGTGCTAGAAACCTATGGCTAGGGAAGCACACTGTGAATCTAACAAGGAATGACACCGCAAAGCAGGATTATCTGTAGCAGGAGATAATGAAAAATTAAGCACTTCTGTACCAGAGTGGTCAGCAAGGGCTCAGTTTTGTGTGGTATGGGCACCTTGGCCAACCAGATGACCCTTTAAGTTTGCATCCTGCTGTCCTGCAGCAGCAGACCCGGCCCAGGACACAGAGCAACACTCCTCTCATCAGAAAGCAGCAGAAATAGCTTTAAAATATTGCTTTGCTTCTGTCTTGCATTGAATTGTGTGAGACGCACAAAAGTCAGGTCAAGATATCTGGCTGTTAGGCTGCACTGAGAACAAAATTTCCTTTGATCCATATTACATTTGTGCCTTTTTATTTCATCAAGAGCTGACTTGCATTTAGGCCATGGGATGGAATGGAATTCATTATCTCCTGTTTCTTATCTTCTTTATTACTTTGCACTTCTCAAATTAAGTCATCCTAGTTTTTTTTAACTTCATCTGGCATAGACTCTCCCATTCCTCCATGCTGCGTCTTTAATAATTTTGTTGGGCTGTTGTCTGGCTTGGTCTCTGCAATGGCCATTTAGAAATGAAGCCACCAAAACTATATGCAGTAGTTTAGCTGGAGCTATAACACCAATCGATGTAATCCTGCTTTAATATGTTCTACATTATTCTTCTCCCTCTTTCATATGATCTGACTTTTTTCTGTTGGTTGTTTTTGTTTGTTTGGGTTTTTTGGGGTTTTTTTTGTTTGTTTGTTTTTTACCAGCTGTGCACATAATATCTTCATTGACATCTTTTTTTTTCCCCAGAGAGGTTGCAGCCAAGTAAAACATAATCTCTGCATGTATGTACATACATACTGGTGTGTAGTTTAAGTAGTTCTTTCAAAAGTGCAACATTTTGCACTTCTCCATGCTAAATCTTCTGACCTCCTGTCAGCAAATTTTCCTGGAACTTGCGACTTATAGGAGGTCTCTAGTCACTTCCTCCCACTTCTACTTGCTTTCCCTTCTCTCTCTCCCCTCTCCCCCTCCTTCTTTTTTGTTCAAAATTTGATATTTGAGATTTCTCTCATAGGATTTCCACTTCCTCCCTCAGTCCCAGCTCTCAGAGAGCCAGGCAGTATTAGTAAGAGGTCAAGAAAAATGTGGCCCAACTGAAGCTGTTCCAGAGTATCGTGGTGAAAATCAGCAGAGAACTAAAATACATGGGGGTAAGGGAAAAGCAAAGCAATTGCAGTTGTTATGTAAACAGGAAAATAAACTGAAGGGAGTCAAGATAACAGATAAAATAGTTATAAAGGAAAAAAAAAAAAAAAAAAAAGAGTAGATAGCCATGATAAGCAGTATCACAGTTTGAAGTGAGGGGAAGTAAAACAGAGCAACATTATTTTCTAACATGATGGATTGAATGCAGAGGTCTGGGAACCTCTACCATTCTTCCATAACTGGCAAGGCAGGCAGGGTAAGGTAGGTGGAGCAGAACCCATTCTAAGTATGAGTATTCAGGAACAATTCCCCACCCTGTTTTCTGTGATTCTGTGCAAGATAGCTCCTCCACATGTGCTTAGCAGCATTTCACCTTGTTCACAGCTGATAGAATGTAGAACCCATCCTTTACACAGGGTCTTACAGTTGCTGAAGTTAAATCAGTGGCAATGCAGAAGTTATAATGGAACAAATGAAAAAAAATCCTCATGTGGCTCCTGGGTGTCCCACCAAATGAGTATCACAGTGGTAGTGGCAGTCTACAGCTCCAGCAGAACATACGTCGTCTCAGGGAGGGTCTTCTGACTTGTTCGCATGGTTATGACACTAAAGAATCCCTTCCTCTGTCCTCTGTCATCCCCTGTTTGCATTGCAGGGTGAGGACTGTCTTGCTAGATGTCTCAGCAGCGCTAACTGTAACAAGGATTTTAGCTCAAGTCAGTCTGCTAAGTGCTACCATAACACAATTAACAGGCAGGAATAGAAGGTATTAACATTGAGAAATTCCTGACCGCATATTTCTGTCGAAAGGAACAGCAGCATGTTACCTGTGCATGACAGTAGTATCTTTATCTATAGTAGTATCTTTATCTTCACTGTGAAGTAACTCATGCTTTAGAATCAATTTATACATATATATTTATATCTAAAATACATGTTAAATATAAAAATCTGTATTTATAGAGATATATGCCCGTATATGAATATAAAATATTAGTCTTCAGAGAGGAAAAATAAACCAGTGAAGTGACTGGTAAGAGCTATCATTAGGATTAACTATTTAGGCTTAGATGCCAGAGACCTACACTGAAACCAAAGCCCTGGAAGCAAAGCTGGACACAATCCTGCTTTTAACCATAATTCATAACGCAAACTAAGACAGAGCTAAAGGAAACAAAAACATTACTTAAAAACATTCATGACAAAATACATGTTTGCTCTCCAAAGCTTTCTGGGATTTGTTAGTTTTCTGAGCTGTTAAGAGTCATGTAAACCCTGACTACAGCTCCTTATGAAGAAATTCACTTACAGTTCCTCACAGAAAGGTGAGAAAGTGGCTTTGATGGAACAAAAGAAAATGTGCTGCTTACTATGCAGCGTTTATCTTCTAACAGTTCCTGTTTTACTGCAGAATCCTACCTCAAATCCCATTGATTTTGAGATTCTCTGAATACTAGATGCAACATTCCCTGATAAGCACAGCAAAACCCATTCATAGGAGTGTATTTCAGGAGTTAGGGGATTATGACATCTGCATGCTCTTTCTCACAAAAGTATAAACTGGCGATAAAAATGATAACACAACTTATTTGGTTTACTGCTACCTCCACCTCTTCTAAAAAACAGCCAAAAAATAAAGTATAACGCAAGGGACAACTCATTTAATGACACAGAAGCAATTCCTTCAATGCTTTTTTGATTCAATTAACAATAAACACACAGAGATGGTTCCTGCTGTGCAGTCTATCCAAAGGTATGGATGTTTCAGGGTACTCTTGACAGAAGAACCAGACTCACTGAATATTATTCTTAGCCCATACACTCTTTTTTGCCATGCTGTTCATTAGGAAGACTACCTGATAGTTATTTACAGTGGTATGCTAATATGCTTTTCAGTATATGATGATATACTTGGGAGTAAACTAATCATTTGAATTGTTTGCCTGTGGAATTGTAGGTCATTCAAGATTTTCAGTGCTTAAATCTACACAGATTGCTCTGGAGATCCCAGAGAACTGGCTGCTGTTTACACATGTACAGACAAAATCCCTTTAAAAGAAGTGAGCCTCTGAGTTGGGAACTGCCTTGCCAGACATGAGACTCCCAAGAAGACAGATCGTCTCACATATTGATACAACATCACAATGCAAATATCATATTGCAGTGTCGGGACAACATGCAACAAGTGTTTTGTGGCTCTCTCAAAATCCATTTGATGTGATCCATCCCTCCTCTCATTCCTTCTGTCTGTGCACAGAAAATGTGGTTTGTTTCTTCTTTCTTGCTGGATACTTGGAAAAATAAGAGACGAAGGCTTGAAAAACATGCTGCATACCAGTTACATTAGCTGCCCTCAAGAGCCACAAATAGCCCTATTATTCTTCCAGAATATTTATATTACAGTACTGCCTAGAGGCTCCATCTAACAGCAGGGCTGTACAAAACCAGGCTGTGTGCCAGCCACAGTATAAATGCATGTTGACATACAGCCCATTCTCCAATGAGCTGGGGATCCTCACTGCAACTTCTCATATTTACCACAGAATTAAAGATTTTTTTTTTTCTCTCAAATGCTCCTGTGAGACAGGGAGGTTCTAGGTACCTGCAGCTCCCGCTACAGCCCAAACCCTGGATAATTCTGACTGACAGGAAATTAGTGCAACAAAACTCAAGGTGTGATCTTAGGAGAGGGGAAGCTGGTATTTATTTACAAAATCTCTGAGTTAATTTTACTTACTCATACTCTTACAGATTTTATACACTCATACTCTTTTTTTCTTTAAGTACATATTTTATACGGATATGTATTATTGTGAAGAAGCAGGCTATTTTGATAATTATCTCCAGGTCATTTTGTAAGTGGACATGTGTTTACAATACGTGCTGAAATTATTATGTGTTTCAAACTAAGGCAATAGTAAGAAATCAGGGACCTTTCTGTTGCAGAAAAGATTGTGTGTATAAGTGGGGATGACTTATACTAGCAAACCCACCTCTCAACATCAGTAGTTTGAAGAATCTCTTCAGATGATAGAGCAAGAATCAGGAATGCAAAGTGCAGCATTGCTGAAGTGTTACAATAAAGGCTACTTGCTTCAGTTGATACACCATCCTTTTATGAGGAGAACCATGTCAACTGAAAGCAGCTTATGTTACATTCCTCACAAGGTACCCTGCCAGGAGTAACAACCTCCCTACATACGACAGGGGCTAAAGGTCTCAGGATTAGAGTGAACAAGGTCAAAGTTAATTAATGCTTTAACTAATCAGAGGGTAAGTGTTTCCAGCCACAGGCAGCCTAAAATACTGGCTTAGTCTGCTATATATATGGTCTGGAGCTGCTGTGATTGTAGTAATTTTTAAAAAGTGTATGTGTATATGCATTTGTTGCATATAATAGTGAACCTGGTATAAAACCTTCAAGAAGTCAGGCATGTCTTTTCAGACTGATCTTCAGTGCTGGCTACCTCCATTTAATTAGTTTATACAGACAGGCACCTAAGTACCCTCAGCTTCCCAACTTTGACTGCAGTTTGGAGCCTGCTCAGTGCCTGGACAAGTGCAGCACTACAACAGGCTGGCTTCCAAGAGCAGTGACCAGTTTTGCTACTGGGTACACAGAAAACTGCACCCGTAACTCATGGCCTTTCTCTTCCTGGACAGTGTGTGGGCCGGAGGTATAGAGACAGAGTTAGTGTAAGTTCTGGGACAAGATCAACAGAGCAAAACCAAAAACAAAATCCCAAAACAAACCAAAAAAAGGACGCAAAGAAGAACAAGAAAAGTGAAACCCTTTTGCCTCCAAGTCATAAACATCTCTTTTGATCTCTGTATCTCCTATTTCTGATCTGACAAGTGTTACAAATGCCAAGCCCACACCCCGCTTCCCTCCAGTGATTAATGCGCTACAGTCTTTCTGAAAGCTTAAAGAGCTTTCCCTCCGGGCCACAACATTTGATAAAGAAATGAAGCCCGGCGATTAATAATTCCCCGGGCTGAGTTTTTGTTTAATAACTATTCTGTCAGTGATAGATCTAAAGGGCGAGGGTGTGGATGTGCGTGCATGTGGAGGGAGTAATTTGATTGTGGCCAGGAGATTTGGCAGGCTGGCATTACAAAACAGCTCTTTAGCTATGGCTGGAAAACCAGCATGACAAATCACTCCCTTCTCCGCTTCCCCAGCCTACCCCCTCTCAACAGAGCTATCTCATTAGGCTCGAGCCAGCCAATCCAAGCCTATGATTTGGGAAATATTTCCTTCTTGACATTCAAGAGAACAATTCCTTACCCGGGGAAAATTACATTTAAAAATAAATGGAAAAGCATCAATCAGCTAGGAAAATATATTCAGCTTTTTGGATCTCTGGAGAGAAAGTGATTTTTTTATTTTATTACATTTAAATAGGACTGAAGACCATGGTTTGATTTTTTAAAAAAGTGAGATAACTAAAAAGATAGCACCGTAACATTTGCATATAAACTGTTACCTTTTCTTTATATAGAAACAGTATTTTTCATTAAAGGTACATCTTGAATATTTACAGACCTGTAGAGATGTGCTAGCAGATACCTGTTAGTAGAGACAGATATGCTACACAGTATGAGAAATTGCAAGGCATATCCTGGGGTGATTTGTGTGTGTGTTTTTTTTAACCAGCAAGCCAAGTATCTTTTCAGGTGAGCTTTTTAAGAATTCTCAAGACTTCTTTCAAGATTTAAAAGAAAGATCTAATTAAAATAGCTTTCCTTTAAAAGCAGTTCTCTCTACTGGACAGGATCTTATTCACTCTTGCTTCTTTAGTCCAGAAAAATATGAGTCAGCCAAGACACTAAAGAGTAATTTTTTCATGTGTAGTAGCTTCAAACTTGGCCCATGCAGGCCAATAATTGTTATAACATCTCAGCCTATGCACCGAGCCAAAAGAAAACCACCACATTAGCGACAGCTTTCCTGGAGCATCCAGAAATCCTAGCTGATGAATCCTGCACCTTCCTGCAGATATAACACCCTGTCTCAGGGACCCAGTATCTTACAGCTCTGGACACCTGTCCTCTCCTAACCATAGCTAGTACTACTCAGGCCTCTCCATAGCTATGCATCACCTCTCCCACTGAAGATTACGTCCCTGTCAGACAGGTTAAATGGCTCCAACGCATTTCACCCAGAAGGAGCTGGTTGGCTCAGGCGGCTTAAATAAATGAGTCTTTACTACACCAGCTGACTTGTGACAGATGGATCCAGAGGAGTCACAGGAAAGAGTCTCAGGGTGCTCACCCAGCATGATACAGCAGCAGAATCAGGAATATAACCCAGGTATTCTGAGTCCTAGTCCAGCTTCCCTGTTGATGAAACTCACTGCCTTTACAACTCTGACAAAAAATACATTCAGCAAAACCTTCTAATGAGATTCCACCACAAATGTATCTAAGGAGATATTTTCATATTATGAGAGAGATTATGAATTTTATCCAGGGGGTAAATAACCTAGCAAATTAAATATGTCATTGCTAGGCCATGAAAGAAGAATTCATTGCATCACCTTTTCCTAATGGGACATTATAACTGATTGTGTTTTATTTCTGCAGTCCTGCAAGCTCTACCATGTCCCATAATTCACTGCAAAGCATTGGAATTCAGGCTTTACCCATATCATTACATGAAGATGAAGTGCTAGTGCTGCTCTGAATTACGTTTCTATTCATTTTACTCATTTTTTTAAGTATTTGCTTCCCATACATAAATTCTTACTATTATATAAAGACTCGCTAAGGCACCTTGCTGGCAATTTTGCCTCTCTTTTACTCTGAATTAATAACAAAATGCAAATTAGTAGCAGTGCAGGGATTTTTTTCCCTTCTACTTAATACAATGCTTGAATAACAGAGCATTTAAAGATTTACAATACATATTAATGCATTTAAACATCCTTCAGAGTAGATACACCTTTGTTTTTCATCTTCTCCTTCTTTACTCACCCTTTCCTATATTATGCGTCCTCTGTGCACCTCACACTTCAAAACAAGGCCACCTCATCATATGCTTTCTCTCCCCCTTCCTTTTCAGTTAGCAGCAAAAACTACGTCACTACTTAAAGAAAAATGACCCTCATCAGCTCCACCCCCCCCTCCCTGCAGAATGAAAGCTCAATATATCTGGTCACCTAGATAAATCCAGGCAGCATTGTCAAGGCTGAATGTCAGGCCACAGTCACAAAGGCTGCTGCTCTATTAAATTCTTTAGCCAATAAAACACTGGTGTGGCAGCCTTAGTCCGTGCCATTACAAACAACTGACTACTGCTTATTAAGTCAGACAAACGGCAGTTTCTAAGTCTATGCCAGATTTTTACCTCCTTTACCCAATTAAAGCTATCAGTTGTACATACAGTTTCTGTTTTGTCAGTGACACTACTCAATTACTACTTTTTACTCAATGGTGCAGTGACAGACATCCTTTAAATAATAATAATGAAACAAAAAAAAAAAAAAACCACTTAAAAAAACCCAGAACAATTCCCTGTATTATCTACCACAGATTTTATGTGGAAAGAATTTTAAAAAATAAAATTTCCTCCAGCAGCACTTTTAGCTTTGTAATAGGAGGATGGTTTTGTGGACATGATGGTGTGGATGAAAACTAACTGCACCACCATCTTCCATCTTCTTCCTGGAACAGTCCAGCCCCACAACACTGTTAACTATTCTTGCTTTCCCAAGAAAATATTCCTTCCTCCCCTTCTTCTCTGGGGTTCAAGAGGTTTAGTGGTATCTTTAGGAATTGTCAGCTCTCCCTAGCTCTGTTAGCTGGTTTTTATAAAGATGATGCAGGTTTGGAATCTATCGCCAACTTCAGCATCATTTTGTGGATGTATTTGGTTTGGATCCATCACCATGCTAAGAGATTGTGCTCTGATCTTCCTAAACTATCCTGGGAAAACACAACCAGAAACAATAGCCTTCCCTTCTGGCTTAAGACTCACTAAACCCAGAAGCTAGACTGACCCATCACCTGCCATGTGCACAACACCCAAGAGCCATTGTCTACTTGCTGAGCACAGTACTCAAGAAGGAATTGAAGAAGTTACACAATCTTCCAAAGGCAACCCACTTAAAAACCTTGCTTATTTATAACAGGACCTGAATTATCTGTTTCAGTAACTTAGAAAGGAATATTCCAACAGGGTCCAGGAAAAGCCAGTCCAGCATATGCCAGGTACCAGCTGCAGCGCTGGAGCACATCAGCAGATTTGAGTGCTGAAAACCAGCGCTGGGTGGCAGGATAGGACAGCACTTAGTAGTGACTCCCAGCCCTGGTGCAATACTTCCCAGCTTCTCCCAAAGTTGTCTGCTTGTCACCTACAAAAGGCTAGAACAGCTTTAGTTTGGTGGTGGTGGAGCAGGAGAAACCCGTGCATCCAACACTGGGGACTGCCATGTTCTACTAGGTCTACCTAAGGAACCAGGCAGAACTCTCCCTCTCCCCGCAACCACGGAGGCTGCGGATACTGGCTCACTCTTTTCTCAGTTTAAATCTGAAGTAAAAACAACAACACCTTTGAGAGGGAAAAGTGCGACTGGAATTTGTCCAGGCAACTAATCTTGTGGGTGTAATTTTAGAATGGAGCAGTCTGGTAGTCACATACATTAACAAGCATATCTTGCACTGCATCCGTGTGTGACGTAAAACCAACTTCGCAGTCAGCAGCCTTCCCCCTCATAAAAGCAACCACAAAAATCTTCCCCCATCACCACCAGTAAGGGTAGGACTAACTTGCAAGGTGATCTCCTGCACACAAATCAGCTGTCCTCCATTCCTAGGAAATTAATCTGTTGGGTATATGTGTGAATGTTTTTGAGACAAAGTCAGCTGATGGGGACAGAGACATTTCTGTTCCCCTCAACCAACCTACTGATGCCTCTGTGCACCATTGCAATCCCTTTTCTACGTGTTTGGGTGCTGTGTTACAGCCCAGTCACTTTGTCTCCTTCTGGCCTACTGTGATTCATACCAAATGTATGCAGACCACTCAAACACCCAGGCCCTGCCTGAATGCATAAAATGCTAATCTCATTAGATTTCTCATTTTCAGTGTAATATTGTCACAGTGCTATGCACCACTGGCAGAGATTAGCAGGCTTGCCAGAATGGAGCCCCACTAATGAGTTAATCCAAATAACACTCAAATCCCAAATCAGATTTAAAGCCATCTAGACAGAGGACCCGCCAAGGATGGGCGAGGGGTCGGAAGGGAGAGGGTCAGCCTTGTTTTGACAGAAGTAGTTGTCGATTAAGTGAGAGGGGGCTATAAGGGAGAAGCAAGCATGCATTTTTTTCCTTGGTAGGACAGGGTCAGTCAAACTCCAAGTTACCATGCATGGCCAATAGCCCAAATGGGTCTGAGAAATAATCTGCAGTAATACATATATCTGTACAGACTGTCAGCTTCTCGCTTGAGAGAGACACACTTAGCTGTACAAATCAGGAGCTAGCAAAGCTTCTGTTGTCATTGTTAATCTACAGTGTTTGGAAGGTCTAAGCAGCTTACAGATCTGAGCTTGATTCATTCTACACAGGAACCTGGAGATGAGGGGAAGGGTTGGTTTTCATGTATTGGTTTCTTACTTTGCCAGTGACCCAACATCCTAAAGAGCCACACAGAGGCTCAAAGGAAAAGCACCGAGGGAAACAAACATCTCTTACTGTTTTCATTCCAAATAGGTTCTTAAAACATAGCTGCAGACTGAAGGGTAGACCTGGAAAGGATATTTTTTTCTCTCTCTCTTTCCCCCCCCGTCCTTTTAGATGAAATTGCTTTTCTGGTGGGAAAATACCAAATTACTGAAGCTGAAAAATTTCATGGGCACATGCTGGCTTCATTACGCCTCCAGTAAGACATAGCTCTACCTTAGATTTAGGAAAATCTGGCCAGACCCCAAAGAAGCACCTCAAAGCAGCCTGGCCAGCAGAATGCTGTCCCAGAACAGGAGAACAGGGTTACCCACTCCTCCAACAAGGGTCCAAATACTAGCTCTTCAAGATAATACTTTAATTTATCTTTAATATTTTCCATAAAATACACCTTGAAAGACCTCAGCTTTGCTTCGTGGAGAACAAAACCTTTTTTTTGCCATGTTGGCGTACTTCCCTGGACAGAAATGGTGTTTCCTGTCCAACAATTTACCAAAGAGTGCCTAGAAAACAGCATAACTTGCCATTGCACTTATTTCCTCCTTGTGGATCCAATCCTGTATGTTTCACTCAGGAAAGTAGTTCACTGCCTACAACATGATTTTTTTGCCAACAGTAGGGAACAAGTCTTGCATCCTTTAATGAAAATCCAAGAGCTTAGCACTAGGACCACATAGCTGCAGAGAAGAGATGCTTGTGCATCATCAACAAATTTAACTCCAAAGTTTTAATTCCTTATTCTTTCATTTAACTATTGATGGATGGAGCTAGAAAGAAGGTTTGACTCTCAGATGTGGAATTCAGCTAAGCAAAGCTGCTGAGAACCCTATTTTGACAGGTAAATGTAGTAAATTTGTTATGGAAATCTCTCTCTAGGAATTTTATGGAACAAATGCTGTGTTAAGAAAACCTTTCTTCCCAGAAGCCCTGCTTCTCAGCACATCCTGTACTGCTGTACCTTTTAACTATCATGTCAACTATCAGAGCACGCAAGCCCACTAGTCTGAGCATGTTCTAGAGAAGTAAATGTGAATCTGTTGATTTTACATCATCTTGATCCAGGCCTTAAACTGTATTGCATGCAGACAGAATAGATGCCTATGTCTCTTTCTACCTCTCACTGAGCAAACAAGTATTAAGCAATGCTTTCAAATAAAGGGGGTCCATTTTCCTTTATTGTGTTATAACCTTGTTAAATTGTCCTGCTGATAAAGCATGACGATATGCTTTTTTTAAGCATGAAATAAATTTTGCAAGTCCCTTACATCTTTTTAACCACTGACAAATAGATCCCACTGTAAAGGGCATGAAATAGCCAATAGTCCCAAACTTTCCAAATGTAACTAAGCTGCCAGGAACATGCTTTTGTGTGCACAGATCCTGCCCCTTTCAGAGACAACTGCCCGCAACAGTCTTCCTGCCTCATGCTAACAAGGTACTAATAACAATAGTAATCACAGTTTGTCTGCTCAGCTCACCCCAGGAGCATGGCAGCAAATTGATGATCATTTCTCATTGTGAATTATGACACAGGCACATCACCTCACCCCTGGAATAAAGCAGCACCTGCCAATCCTGTTAAAACAGCAAGGGGAGAAATGAAAACCCTGCTGTAGCCAATCTGATTCCCTGCTGACTCTAATTACCCAGACGGGAGTTTTACAATTGCTTCCTCCACCAACTCGTGCTCTGCAGTCTGCAGACTTTGGCTAGTTCTTTCTTTTGTATGCCTACCACCACTGAGTAGATTGGGTTCCTAATGAGTCTTGACACTAATGGCACAGGGAGACAGTGCAATTACATATCCCCCTCCCATTCAGAGCAAACCTGGCAGGAAATGACCTGAGACCTCACACCCTTCTACCCCAAAGAATCCAGTTATAATGCCTCAGGAGCAGGGCCAGCTGGTGCCCACTCCCCCCTCCAGCAGCCCTCACTTCACTTCCCTTTCCATTGTGCAGGTGGCTGGAAACAGTTCTTTATGGCCTGATCCATGACTGGTGGGTTGAGTCTAATACAGAAGCCAAAGAAGCCTAAACACGTTTGGAACCGAAGCCCATCAAGAAAGAAAAAAAAGAAAAAAACCATTATTTCACACATGTGCTGGAGAGCTCCAACACACAGTTGTTGTCTATTAGGTGTTTAACAATGTGTGTAACTCAGACTGCTTTAAAGTGAGGAGGGGAGAGACAGGTGCTTCTGTGATTTTCATGTTGATTGTAGTCCAGGTGTAAAAGAGACTGGAGCTACCTATTGAACTGTGAGCTAATTACAAGATGAAACAGATGTTATCTGCTAATGATGAAGCAGATCCATAAGCATCATCTTAGCTGGTGAGGAATAAATATGTCTTCCTCTCCTAGAGTGAGCAGCATTCTAGAAAAAATGTCATGTCTTACCCATGTTGCCACATCATCTGAACAGCTCACAAAACTGTAAAAAGCCCTGCTAAAGGAGAAAGCACTAGCCCCAATATGCAGGTGGGAAGGTGAGGCAGAGAACCAAGGACACACACAGAGTCTGATCAAAGCATAAAATAGGCCCAAATCAGTTTATTTGCACTCCAGTGCTTGAAAAACAATCTATTGTTTGCCTCATGCTAGTAACTCTGAACCTAGCATTTATTTCATGTATCGTTTAATCTCTTTCACTATTTTACTACCCTATGATAGCATAATCTCCTATTTCTGTTAACCTCACTGGTCCTTCTGTTTCTCCTCAGGGGCCTGTAAGTCTTCTGTCTCACAGCTGTGTGTCATGACATATGGGGCATTTCTCTTAGCCCTCAAAGCGTTCATCTGACCTACAAGGTTGTGCCTTCTTCCCTTCACCCCAAGGTAACAAGGAACTGTGGCAGTTCTCAGCTTCTCACCAACTCCCACCTTGTTATTCTCCCCACACACACCCTGACAGTTTCTCTGTACGCCATGTACTTTCTCTCCTGGACAGCATTATCTGTAGTACTCTAAGGCTGCCGTCAATGTGAGTGAGCTCTCTAATTGCAATGCTTATGGATTATTACAGTTTAACATCAGGGGAAAAGATTGGAGAATTTATCTCTAGTGTAACTCCACTGGCAGCAATTACAGCATGAATCATTTCAAGCGTCATTTTAACCTTTTGCAGACTCTTCTCCCAAATTTTGTCTAAAATGCATGTAATTTTAATATAACAATATTTTTATTCCCTATTTTTAATCCCACTAATTGCTTTTTTCCTTATTGACAGAGGTGCTCTGAGCCACATCATATCCTGTAAAGTTTTTAGGGACAAGAGATTATGCAGAGAAACCAGCACAATTATGCAGGTGTTGCTATTCTATAACCCACTGCACAAAGCATTCCATACTTGCAAAACATGAAAAAGGAGCAGTAATTTCAAGTGGCTCGGGGAACTCTTAATGGAGTTCATTCTTTTTATTTTCCTCTCCAGTTTTAAAGTATTGTTTACTGTAGTATTCAATTAAGAACAAGGATTTACTATAGCAACCACAGCAGTGAGAGGTACTATTCATAGAGTCTCTGAAATACAAGCTTTTAAGCACCTTCTTAGCAACACTTGTTGCTAAATGTATGGAATAGGAGAATGTGATGTGGTGTATTAGGAGTGACTTGCAAACTAAACTGTCTGCAGGAACTGTATTGCTTAAGGTGTTCCTCTTCCTTTGTGACTTTAACCTCGTAGAATTAGTGCACTTATTACCAGAGAACACTAATAAAAATACAAAGACATCTTTGGACAAGAACTACAAAGGAGGATCTGTCATACGGCAGCTTTTCTCTCTGCCACTATGTGGCAGCAAAAGTTGCTTGTGATTCACTGCATCAGTATCTTCACAGACATTCCAGCTGTGACCTTGCCATCACTCATTCTGGGGACCCTCTCTCATTCAGCATCTGCCAACTGTCAGCATGGGACTCCAGGGAAAATTACAGAAGATTTCTGGAAAATTACAAGGGGCAGAAAAAGGGAGGATTTGATTTGTTTCTATTTTCTCTGTGTAAGGGAGTTCAGGTGCCTGCAGTTTGCCAGCTTCCCGACTTTCTTTTGCCTGGGTGTCTCTTTCTGTAGTCTTCCACTTCACTGTTTCAGTTTTTCTCATGTCTCTCCATTTCACACACTTCCACTTCCCATGATGTCATTTGCCTGCTCAAATCCATTCTTCAAGAATGGGAGAGCAACGAAAATCCTCTCCCCTTCTGATGCAGAGACTGAGTATTATTTAGACATATCAGGGAGTATTGATCATTATCTTCCTTGACAAGCCTTCCTTCCTCAAGCTGCACTCCCTTCACAAAGGCAACTTCCAGACCCAGCAAAGCTGCAAATGGGTGTGCACTAGGAAAACCCACAATTAACAACTGTGGTTAACCACAAGAGATAAGACCATTTTAAACATGCCTGTCTTTGTCTAGACTAGATGCTAAGTGATGTTTGAAGTATACTCACTTTAGATATTATGAGTAATTCTGTTTTCACATTTCCACCTGCTTCCCCTACTGGTTGAGAACATCATAACAAATATATTCACGGTTCCTGTGGATTTGATATTCAGGATTCTCACTCTTTCATCGACCGAGGTACCATTGAATCCAAGCTGGCAGTGTTCCACACTGCAGGACAGAAGTGCTGATCACTGCATCCTGATTTCTTATCTCATTATGGCCTACGTTTTTAACTGATGTACTCAGTTGCATTTTCTACTTCCTTCCTAAAATCCAGCTGCTAGCATGGTTGGGCAACCACTTCACTCCACTGTGGGATAGCTATATTGGAGCAGTAGCCGAAGCAGCGATTTTGTGTGTATTGTTTGTAAAACATGTTGGAATTAAGAAAGCTATATGCAAATACAGTATTACTGTTCTTTCCAGAAAGTATCTGCAAACGTGTTCAAAACTACATTTTACTATGAAACTAGGGAACAGTGTTAGATTTACATAAAGGCCAAACACTCCTTTAGATAAAAACTCCTGGTTTGTATCATTATCTAGGGTATGGCTGTAGAAAGCATTTGAGCACGTATAAGCAAGGACCTGATCAGCTGGAATTGGGTGCTGCTGATTATAACTGTTATTTCAAGAAGACTTAAGGGAAACACAGATGTACACCCTAGGCTTGGCAGAAAGAAACAGCTCCGAGCACTCACGCAATTACAGCTGAAGAAATAGAACCACTGTGGAGTATCAGGCTGCTCATTAACTTCCACTACCAAGGTTAACACCTATATTTCGCCCTCTCACGTACACACTATGAAACTCCCTTTGATTGTCCACTTCTCTCCTCCTGCTATAGGACCCAAATCAAGCCCTGATTAGACTGTTTTCAATCTTCCTTAAAAAGCCATGGACAATTTTAAGTGAAATGTTGCTGCACAAATTGTTTTAATTGAAAGAACCCTATTTTCTCCTTGACTAGAATCGTACCCCAGGTAGCAACAACACTGACAAGAAAATCAAGAGGTGGCCTGTTTGCCAATTACCTGAGCATCACGTCTGCTTTATTCAGCACATTTTCAGTAGGATCAGGTTACATTCACTCAGATTTTTATAGCCCTATTTATTAATGACTCTCTTTATCCAAAAGCTAGAAATTTCACTGAATCACTTCAAAACGATGTTAAGACAAGTTATACTCTTTGGCAGGCTGATGCCAAACAAGAAGTGTAGCCAGGGTCTCATTCATTAAAAATCATGCTATTCAGCTCCAGTACGTCCATTGTTTTTCTGGAAGGCATAATTTTATGCTGATACTTTCCCAAGTCCCACATTGCTACATATTTTGAATATTTTGTCCCAATATGGTCTGATTATTGCTAAGTGGGAAACCGCTGCCAAAAAATTTCATGCAGGCTGGATTTCATCTCAGAAAAGAGTGGAGGATGAATATTACAAAAGGCCTTGTACTGTGCCATCCTTCAGCTCAAACTACTTGGCAAGCCACAGGCAGGCTTGGTACCCATGCTAAGCTCCTTGTTGCTTGTATCTCCATGAAAGCTCACTTCAGCATAAATTCAAAGCTCTGTTTCCTTAGCTGGGAGCCAGCAGGAACTGTGCATTCCCTGCGGACTGTGAAAGAAATCCCCAGGCCTAGACCTCCACACATAATGCACTGATTGAGCACCTGAAGTCCTTCTGTGTTACCGTACCAAGGCTCTTCATACTCCATTTTTCAGCACCCACAGTAGCACCTCAGCACACTCCTGTGCATTACTGCAGGACCAGCTCCACTGGAAATGTAGCTGTAAGTTGCCTTCCTTTTATATGTGAGAAAAATAAAGTGTTTCCTCACAGTCCAAAGCAGTAACACAGGTTGTAAAGACTCCATATTCAGCTCACTTCATTATTTGAGATGTGTTAGACTCTTAGCTCTCTGGTGGAACAGACTGAACTACCAGGGTAATTCCAGGAAAATACTTTTGCTGAAACTATAGAATTGTTGTAAGAGATGAGAAATGTGATCAAAGGGATAGAGAAGTCCCTTGAGAGATAGTAGATATGGGGTCTAGTTCTTTGATCAAAGACTTCACATTAAAACTTCCTATTAAGAAGTTATTAACAAGTTGTTTGGGGAAAAAACAACAACTGAGAGACTTGAAAACAGCTGAATTGAAGGTATTTGCTAAGCAAACCCCCTGCTCCCAAGTGCTTTCTCTGGCAGCAACCCCAGAGGGAACTGAAACCTCTTGGCAACACACACCTTCACTGTTAGAGCTTACTCTGTATTGAGATATGGGTTCAAATTTCCTCAGGAAGCCCAGTTGGTGGTGGGGAATACGATCAGTCTACATGAGAAGTGTTTTGGAAGTAGGGTATTCTGAAAAAGAAAAGCTTATGCCCCAACTTTCAGGAAAGAGCAGCTGTTTGTGAAGCCTAAGTGGGCAGACGTCTCATTTGACAGGGCTGAATGTGATAGTTGTGTTCCAGAAAGGGGCACAACTTTAAACATTCTTATAGCTTCATGGCTTTTGTGAATTGCTCTCTGAGATGCCTATTTCTTCCTGGATACTGCAGAGATAATCCAGGTACCTCAGCCAGGTTTGTGATATTACAGGCTATAAATGCTTATGTCTTTGTGGCTTTGTGTCCTAGGTGTTACAAGAGCTGATATGATTTTATGCTATTACATTATTCAGAAACAATTCTTTCATTCACACTCTGATGGCTTCTACCCCACATGCTCAGGTTTGGAAAGCAACTCCCAAGGAAGAGATGCTGCCAGAAAAACTACCAGTGCTTAACATAACTGTGCCTTCAGTAGGGAAAAAAAATAATATCCAGGTTCATAATAGTAGTTTAAAGCTGAGTAAGCTGAGATACTATGGGCCATGCTCTCTGACAAGCCCTCTCGATTATCAGCAGAGATGAATGAAGTTACCTTTTCTCTGCATTGCTGATGACTAGGCCAGAACAGCTGGGCAGGGCTGCAAGCAGAGGAAAGGAGATGTTTTTGCTGTGACAAGATCAGCTTTAAGACCACCAGTAGGAAGAGGAACTGGAGCACCCACTTGTCACAAATTTAGTGGGACAGCCAAGGGTTTTCAAGGGCTTGCAAGTAGTGATTTTTTCAGCTCAGCAGCTGAACCAGAAAAAAAAGCATAAATATTTTATTGTCTTTGGATTTAACCAAAGCCTTTGTTTTTAAATCCATCATCCTTCCTTTATGCTGAACAAGTACCCCATCTAAGCCAAAATGGGATATTTTGTTTTCAAGGACTTGTAAGACAAGCAAAAGAAATGAAGGGTTAGATTCATGGAGGAAGTAGAAGAGTCTGTCTCCAGTTTAACAGTCCCTCAGCAAAGGTTGGCAAACTTATCTCAGATTTGGGAAGTCACCCCTCAAAAACTGATTAATAATGGGGGTAATGATTAAAACCCAACTCCCTGCTGAGTGTTTTGTACATTAGAATAGCAAGTTGTGATCTCTCTGACCCCAAACGTATACAGCCCCTTGAGGAGGATCCAAAAGCTTCCCATCTCTATATACCCTGTTTCCTGTTAGCCAAGGCACATTTCGGTGTGAGGAGATGTTAAAGGAAGGCAGTAGATCCTCAGGCTGAGAAGAAATTGAGCTGAATTCTATTATGTACTAGAGGTTTTCACCATCTACTTCTCTCTCATCCTGTTCTGCTAAACTTATGCAGTAAATTAGACTCTATGCCAGTCTGGCATTACATTATACCAGGAATATAGCTACAGCAAATTCTGCCCTGGGGTAAGAGATGGCTTTAGCATCCCTTCCAGCTCCCTCTTTGTGATCCTGTGATCCCTCCTGTGATCCTGATTGATGAAGAATCCTTGGGTGAAACAAACCCACTATTTACTATTTGCTTGCGTAGCAGAACCTATTACCTAAGGGTGAATGAAACGGGATAATGGCTAGCTGGGTAAATCACAGAAATGGATTTTCCCTGGACACTCTCTAACCAAGCTGAATGTCCTACCATTATACAGCAAATTATCTGGGGCCAAAATAGAAGGAGAAACCAAAGGAACCACTAGATAAAGGGAAATGGCTAAAGAAATATAAAGCTACTTTCTCAAGGAAGTTGAATTCTAAATATTAACTGGACTGTGGCAGGGTTTACTAGAAAATCCCTGACTTTGAGAATTATTTTCATTTATTAAAATATCCAGCAGAGTCAAAATGTTGATTTTCCCTATTTACCCAGAAGTTATATCTGCCTATCTCCAATGGCAGTCCTCTCCCAAACATTCACTCCCAGGATGGAGACTCATTCCAGTGATTCTGATCCTTTCTCTTGCCAGTGACAGTCTGTGGTGTAGCTTTGCCTCCCGTTAAGAGTTCCTGAGGAAAGCCAACACTAGTGCCAGATTTGGAGACAATACTGTCCCTCCATGGACTGTAATATCAGGTTGCAAAGCAAACTTTGCTTTCAAACAGCCACAACAAAATAACAAATCCGCCCCTTCATTTTCTACACTCTATTTTCCTAATTAGGTGGGTGGGAGAACAAATGTCCACATGCAGAAAGTAGGTGGGCATAGGCTGGATAAATCCCATGCTCCCAATTCTTGGCATGGAACAGCGCAGCCATTATCCCTTCTAAATGTCAGGGAACTAGCTCCAACTCTGCGAGGTGCCAGACACCTGCTCCCACTACTCCCAGCTTTGCCTTCTGCTGTTGCATCTCTCACTCACAGGCCTTGGTGCAATTCCACTCTGCACAAATTGAGCCATAAGTGCCAGGAAAGTGGGATTCTGAAAGCATTTCATAGAAAGGCACAGACCAGGGCAGCAACAGACCCACAAGGAGGGACACAGCTGCCATTTCCATGAAGAGGAACCACTCAATACAGAGACTGCATATTGATAAAAAGCCAGCAGAGGGTTAAAGCAAGATGCTTTCTCACAGGCAGATGAAGTGAAATGGATCTAAGGATTTTTTTCACAACAAAAAGAGGTGGAAGAGCCACAAAAGGCTATTGAAGAACATGGTGAGCTCTCCTATCTGACACGTTGACACAGAAGCAGTGGCAATGGAACAAGACTGTCACATTGAAAAAGCAGCTCTTCCAGCCACAAGCTGGGCTGCAGGGCAAATCCTGTGCAGTGAAGTCCTCAAACACAGGGGAATCTACCTGACTTACTGCAAGGAGGAAGCAAGATGGGCAGAGCCTGCCTCAGGGGATCATCATTCCCTTCCTCTGATCAGGGCTCCATACACGCTCCTATCTAACAGTTTAAGATGGGCAGCGCCGGTGGATCCATCACCATGATGTGTAATAGAAGAGAGAGCTGCAAGGTGGTGTGGTGGAGGGTAAAGACGTGAGAGTGTCTCTCAGTTTCTTTCTCTGCCCTCACTCAGACACTCACACTGCTCATTTGGGGCATGTGATACCTAATGGACCATTCAGCACCCTTCCCATCCTAACACCCTTCCCATCCACGCTACATAGCAAAGCAGCCCAATGGCCGAAAGGCGTGCCTGCTGCAGATCACTGCAGCATTCCAACATGGTCCAGCAAACCTATCACCATTCTTTGCAAGGTGGAAATGTTTAATGCCCCAGGCAGCTGTCAGCCCATGCACTTGTTGGAAAGGCACAGATAGCTCTTCCATAGGGACAGTGTGGTTCCCTACTCCCTGACCTGCACAGAATACGCTGTAGTGCTCATACCACTCTTGTCAGCTGAGCTGAAAAAAACCCACTGGTTTAGTCTGGAACCAGTTGGAGAGCATGCACGCAAGCATGCTGCTCTTTGGGCACATTTAGGGGAAGGTAATGCCAACAGGCAAGAGTAGTAGTTTTTCCGCTGGGGGCTTGGAAACAGAAAGAGACATACGTTACCACACTGGAGGCACAGGTAGCATGGGTGAGAAGAAGGAGGAACATGTGCTACAGCCCAAGATGGTGACTACTGTAAAGAACTGCCAGCTGGGTTACACCACTATTTACAATATACATTTCTGTGAATGAAGGTGTATCAGTTCCACATTCACGGGCAAATGGAAACACAGTGTGCCACTCCTGATGTGCTTCTGCTTGTTACACAATTTATGGATATGAGCAGGGTTATATATCTGCTGACTGCTCGACAGCACATCACAACCCTCATTGCAGAACAAGTTCACCACTCTGCTTCGTTTGCGCCTCTTTGAACAAAGCTGCAGACTGCTAGCCATAGCACTGCAAATCAAGCAAGCCATTCAGTAGCAAATTACAGACATAGGTAAGAAAGTAAGCCGGTAGCTTGCTTTCTGGTTCATCATATGGTTTCACTATTTTCATGGAAATAGCAGAGCTGTTCAGTTTTCATGGCAGTAGCAATACTGTCACCACGATTTTCAGGTACTTCACATTATCTGTTTTGTAAAAGCCTTACGCATTATTAACTCATATTTAATGCATAGTCCCAGAAACAGTGGTGCCATCTGAAGATAAAACATGTCTTGCACTTGAGGAATTCTGTATCACCCAAGAAAAATGGGACACACTTCAATGACACAACCCTTTCTGCCACACCATGCTGCTCTGGAGGCTGTCTACTAAAGACACCAAATAACACACCAAACAAAACACAACTCTTCTTGTGACTACTGAGTGGTTTCTCTGGCAAAGAGAAACATGGCTCTCCCAATACAAACCATTCCTCAGCCCAGTGTTTCCAAGAATGACAGACCAGTTCTCCCCGTGAGTAGCCCTCAGAAAAGGTTCTAATTACACCATGCTAATGCAGAGGAGGAAATGTATTGATTGGCATAGAAACAGAAGAATATTCCCAGACTACTTTCCACCTCATTTCCAAACTCATATGACTCCCCCATACGTCAGCTCGAGTAACAGTGTTAACTGTTCCATTTTCAGTGGAATTGGTGAGAATCAACTTGAAAGCTCTTATGTAGGAATGTAGTCTTTCCCTCTGAGAATCATAAACATTAATCAAACCATACACAGCAAGATAATAATTTTAATTGATACTGTATAGCACCTAGCAATTCCCAACCAAGTTACACAAGTTTGAACAATGTTCAAATAAGGCTAAGATGTCCTTCAGGAGACAAGAGGCAAACAGATGGAGAGGGAGCACAAGAAACTAAGAAATGAAGTGGATTTCAGTCACATTCTGAGTCTTATTTATTAAAGAACAAATCGCTTTATATTGGAGGGTTTCTGTTACTGTAGGATTTTTTAAAAGGAAGTCATTATTGGAAACTGCAAGATACATGCCAAGCACATATTTTTCTTACTGAATTCTTTATTTCCTAACCTCACATAGTGCTTCAAAATATATTGCTGTGGGCAAGTATTCTTCTGAAGGAAACCTCTGAAAATCACTATTGAGAAGATTAACATCTAGCATATAAAATAACATAAGGCAACAAGTAGCTGTATGTGGAAAGGAGGAGAAATACTTGCCTAACCAGAGGTCAGTAGGTCAAATTTTGACCCCTAAATAACTAGTCTGAAATAAATCCATTTACCTAACCACTAACCTGATGTCAGTGGGTTAAATGAGCTCAGGATCTGCCAGCCAAACACACAGCACACTTGAAATCTTGTTGCTTGGCTGATATGAGTCTCATTGTTGGGATCCATGTGGATTTCCACTTCTGGAGTATCAGCTTCTTTTCTGCCAGCAAAATCCACAGGATCTGTTTGTCTTGGAACCAGAAGGTGCCAGCTGTCTACTTCACCAGTACGAATAAACGCAGATTTACTATTTCAAAAAGACTTATAAATTATAGTGGTTGTCTGAAGACAGAAACAACCCTTTTAAACTCCACATGCAATCTGCAAACATGTTTTTCTTTTAGGCTACAGGTAGCCTAAAACCTGAAGACGGCATATGAAGATCCCTAAAGATCAGCCTTCAGAGAGAGAAAGTAAGTCAGATTCTACTTGGGCTATTGAAAAAAGTTTCCTGGTTATGTTTGCATTACATGCTATCTTGGAGAAGTGCCTGATTTCAGCTTATACAGGAAGCATTAGCATGGCCAATTGTGCTATAAAGATCAGAAATAACACACAGTCCTTCCTGAATTTGTCGCACATCATCTAACTTGAGAGAATGAAAGAAGAGGGAAGTCAAGGCAATGGAGAAGGAAGAGGAAGAGTCAATGAGTCCTAAGGGCAAGGAAAGGGGATGACTGCCGTCAATTTTAGGGAGGAAGTAAGATGAGATGAGGGCATCTAGGTACCATTAATGTTGTCCATTTGTTTTCCCACCTGTGCAAACCAATCCATGAAATTCAGCAAGCTACTAGGTCTGCCCTGGTCTCACTGCTAGTGCAAGCACAAAAGCAGCATCTGCTGTTGCTATTGCAAGAGGAAAACCAAATATCTGACAGGAGGGAAGGAAGAAATAATCTAGATGGCTTTCTCCTCATTTAAATGCAACTCAATGCTAAAAATCTCAGCTTGCGCTCATTGTCCCTGACACACAGGGCCAGCAAAACAGCCACAAATCTTGACCCTATTTACATGATGGCAGGTAAAGAACAAAAGGACATTTGGACTTAATTACCCCTGTGTGAAAACAATTTCAGATTTGGATACAAAGCCAGAAAGGAAAACCCTTTTTCCCAAAATTATTTGAAAGCTTCCCATGCAAGATTTCAGCTCAAAAGACCCACCCATTCAAGGTGACACAAATATCACAAAATACTGTGACAGGGACAGAAATCTCAAGAATATCTCAGACCACTGCAGACCTGAACCACAGATCCATCAGATCTCACACATGAAACACAGGATCTACTTCTGATCCTACCCGTACTCTTCTCACCCACTGTTTTACCTGTCTTTAGTGGGTGACTAAGCAGCACCGTGGCTTCTTTCCTCACTCTGGGACCCTTCACATCCTTTGGTTCTCCAGGCTGTGGTATCCAGCATGTAAAGTTACACTAGACAAAAGGCAGATGGTCTCTTGCATGCAAGTACATGCCCCAGCATGTGCCTAACATGACAGCCCATGACAATATGACCCAATATATAGGAGTATGCACCAGCATGTCAGATACTTCTTCTCATAATGTGTCCCACAACTGTTGTTTCACATTGGAAGGAGCCTAAAAACATACAGAGTTGGTCTGAATGCCAAAAAAGCTGAAAACACAGGTCCACAATTAAACCAGCTCAAATACCTTGACCTAGCTATAGAAGTGCACCATCCAGACATCATTGTAGGAACGGTATTAAGAGAAACTCAGACTAACCTTACTACTTCACAGATCTCCCCCTTACACCTTAGAAACACACTGTCAGTGTTTAGAAATGTTATTTTTTCACCTGTTTACTTTAAACTTTTTTTACTGCTGTGAAGGCACTGTCTCTCTTCATTAGCAGGATTTTCACAGAAATAGCTTTGTTCCAGCTTAAATATTTTAATAATTTACTCAATCAGTATATATTTGCTCATTTCCCTTTCAACTAGTAACGCAACCATGTGAGTGCAACTATGCAAGTGGGTGAAGCAGCTGTGAAAAATTGTTTAACTATGACCTTAAGCAGCCTAGTTATGGCAGAAACCCTCTCCCATTAATCAGTTGCATTTTGTCTGTAGTATTGACATTGTACTCTTTGTGGAGCCTTTCACTGCAGAAAAGCTGGTGGATAGCTCAAGAATGTCAAAATTACATTCAGATTTCAGGGCACCAAAAAATAAACAGGAGGAGAAAAAATCTTGACAAAATTCTTATGCAGCTTCCAAATGCTGCAACATGTACTTTCGAAAATGCGGTATGGCATTTTCCTGTGTTATTTGAGAAAGTGTGTAATCTCCCAGTTGTTGGGCTTATCATACAAGAAGTTGCCAGCAAATAACTGTTATCTCTCAACCATAAGATTTCTGTCCCTGGCTGACATTGCTGATTAAAGAGTTCCTGTGGTGAGTGAGTGTGGAAAGGCAACCATTTTAGCTGGCAGTATATTGTTCCCCATTCATATTGTTTAAAAAAAAAGGATGGTGCTTACACAAAGGACGAACAGCATCAGAGCTGGAAAGGCAGAAGCAACGATGAGTCTATAGAAAAACAAGTTACAATTCAGCACCAATGCAAGATTGTTGATGAGATGTTACACTGAGGCTGGCGGGCCGCATTTAGTTTGATATGTATGATATTTTTATTTATGCATCTGCCTGACAGAAGCTGTAGAGATCACCCTGATTAGAAAAAGACAGTACCAGAAGCTCTTCTGTCCTGAATAATGTTGCACTTGTGAATCCTGGCAATTCCTGCAAGTCCTGATCAGAGGGATACACACAGCTGAGTATGTCTCTTGCCTACCCCAACAGCACTCTGGGGGTAGCAAAGATTTGCAGGAGAATGGGACACTTGGATTTCTGCAAAGAAACATTGAGCAGCTAGACAGTAATCCTGCTGGGGGCAAAGACTATCTTTGGAATCAGTGTCTGTGCAGCACTCAGTGCTGTTGTCTTAACGGTAAACAGTTTGATAGAAAGAGAAGACTCCAAAGCAAAGAACAAACACAGTTGGTGTTCATAATCTGAATAGCCATATCTGACCTTTCTCTTAGCTGTCAGAGAAGAAGAATATATTCTTTTTATACAGGCAAACCCCAGAAATAACATATGTAAATTAAACAGGGGAAACAGAGCACATGAAATGGAAGGGTTAACACATTCTTTTCTGAAAAAAGGTGTTACTCCCTCCATAATTGATACCAAAGCAGCTTTGGGCACAATGCATCCAACAAGAGAGCATGTGGCCTAATTTGGCAGTTCTTCCACCAGCAGGAGGCTCTTCTGCAGGCTAGTCACAGTCCAACTGAGGCTGGCATCCTTGCCTGGTTGAAGCTGACATACTGTGCCACATTATGAGTGGGAACAGGACCATCCTAACAGATTAGCATGGACACAGGCTTGCCAGAATACCAGTATGTGGATAATACTTAAGTGTTACAGGGGGGATCTCTGTCCAAAAATTATGAAATGACAGTCTGTCTTCAGCTTGCCCAGCTACAGTTAAGAAATCTGTCACAGGGTACCACAGCTGAGCTCCACACATCCCAAAGCCATTTGTGCAGGCCACGTCAACGAAGAAACTCTGTTCCAGGAATCAGGTTCTCTAGAGGACATAGGTATGAGATGGTCCCCAGAAGAAAACTGCAAAAGCCTCAGTGGACTGGTTATTTTTCTTGCAGAAGTGCCTTGTTTGGCAGGGAAGCTCAGTTACGAAATTATTATTATTATTCAGGGTAATTTATATACCTGTGGGCTTCATGGTAAGTTTTGTAGTAA
This sequence comes from Falco punctatus, assembly GCF_963210335.1. NCBI lineage: Eukaryota > Metazoa > Chordata > Aves > Falconiformes > Falconidae > Falco > Falco punctatus. The sequence continues at coordinate 15,402,010 of NC_137588.1, read as the reverse complement.
GGAAAAAAGGTTAGGATCAGACTGTGATGAAGACTATACAGATGCACAAAAGGTGGTAAGGCAGGAGACACCTCTCCCTATTTCTTAGTGCCTTGCGAGGTTAAAGCAATACTCTGTGTTGGGTCTCTGTGCACTGGCCCCCATTTGCTCCTTGGAGAAGTCAGCTGGCATGCTCCTGTGTCTCAGCAAGCAATTCAGGCTGAGTACCTTCAAAGCTTGCAGAATATGAACTGAATTTTTGCAAGATACTTGTTGCACATAACTAGGAGCTATGGTCTGTAAGGCAAGGAAGAGTCATACTCACAGGATCAACATCACCACAGTTCACTTGGCATCCTCCTTTGCCTCTCAAAATCAGGGATTTTCCCAGCTGTAGTTAAAAGAGGGACCTACCATTAGGCTGCACAGGTGATTTACACAAAAAATACACTTCAGCACCCTTTGCAAGCAATTAATGTCACTTCTGAATACTCTTTTCAGAAGTTTTTCATAATAAAAGAGGGAAAGAACAACTATATTTGCACAAACTGTGGTTAAAGTGTTTGACACTTTTCAAAGGTGTGTGTTGAAATGCAGAAACATTTTAAAACCCAGATAAGATCTTGAGGAAATGTTTACTGGGCCTCAGAGAAAACTAAACCAGAACTGCCAAAACTGTGTCAGTAGATTTTATTACAGTTTACTTATTTAAGATAAGAATGAAAACAAGCAGAGTTCTGAGCAAGTCTGTACTCCCGAATCTCCTTTTAGATCTGTTTGTTTACATTTTGCAGTGTTTTAGGAGTTACACAAAGGTGGCAAGTTGCTGAATTCTAAATGTCCTTCAGTAGATGGAACATTGCATTCCCGTGCCGTTTGATGAGTCACATTACTTATTTGTCACATATGTTGTTAACACAAGGAAATGTATTCAATGGAGAAATTAATCCAGGCAGCCAGCCACGGACAGATGAATGAAAGTGACCAAGCGCAGGTTGGAGCAGAAAGCAAGGGAAGGAGAAAGGACCGTTAAATCTCTGCAGTCTCCAAATCCTTTTAATATCAAACACAAAGGCTTTGGAGAGTGAAATCAGCTCTTCCCAATGCAGAAACCACTTTCTTCCTGCTCCTGAACAGGAACCTGGGTTAGGACTGTGCTCTTTTCTTGACATTTGACTTCTCTAATCCATGTTTTCTCCCTTGACCTTAGGAAAGAGGAGGAACAGCAGTTAGCATTTGGGTAGGCTTCTTAGCAGGGATGTGAAGAGCCTATGGATCTTTCATCAGGGCCCACTGAGGACTCATTTTGGAAGGAATGAAGAAGCTGAAAGCATTGCCAGCATTATGCTGAGCTGTTGTTCTCTGGAGTCCAGTCTTCAGCCAGATTGTGAAATCAGAGGACATGGAATTGAGACAAGGATAAACCCAAATACAAAATAAGGTTTCTGCTATATCACCTCTTTTCACTGCTGTCCCCCTAGGCACGTGGACACCACAATAGGTCATTGTCAGGTTCATTATTCTAACACAACATTTTTTCCTCAGTATTTTTTGAAGAGAAAAGTAACATTCTGCTATGATAGCCAAAAACTGCCAGGAACCAGCTGACTTACCAGGCAACATAGAAAGTAAAGGAACCCAGATCTTTGTTCCAGCACCTAAATGGCTGTGAAGTCAGATGAAATTTGGACTTAACAAACTCATTCAAGCTTTTCTCATCATCTTTGCTCTTTCGCTATAGAGGAAGCAGTAGCAACTTTGATGCTCTTCTAGCAAAGAAAGGCCTCAGGAACCTCAGATACTTTCTCTTGAAATAGATGGGTCCATGCAAACTTTTTGGCACGACTCCCACTTCCCACCAGCCAGTGGCTCATTTTTTCCAAGAGCTGGCTTCAGGACACTCATCTCACTGTGATCTTCCATATTGTTCCTAACTCAGAGACATAAGCCTTTCCTACACCAGAGCAATGGGAAGGTCTTTAGCATTGCCACAGTGCTGTACCCTGCTCACAGGCATGGCTGAGTGGCTGACAGCCCTGGGAATCGGGAAAAATATCTGTGCTTTTTCCTAAATGGAATGGTGCTTCCTCCCTTAGGAGGCAACTCCTGGCTGTGCAAGCTAGTTGGGCTCCAGCAGCTACAGCTGTTATGCATGGCATGGAGAGGCACATCTTGCAGTAGCTATGCTATGAAGAGGTGGGGGTTTTGTTTATTTTCTTTACAGAAGTGGAATATTTCATTATTTGAGATGTGTTGCTTTCAAATCTGTCCTCTGAGAAACTGAGATCACTGCAGCCTGGAGACCAGCCAGGACTCAAGGGAATTACAGTCCTAGACTAATAAATTTTGGTCTGACCTAAAGCAACAATAAATCCTGAATAACCCCTCTTACTTCATTCATGTTACTCTAAGCTCACCATGGTGTTTCAGAGTCTAAACATCGTCCATGCCCTCTTTTCCTGAAAAGACAGTTTGATAGAAAATTTATGTCTAAAGAAGCATTCTTGGTAACCTAAATCCTTTCTGTTAATTCAAAATGCAACAAAAAAGATAGGCTCTTGTACTCTGGAGAAGATGTCCAATCTTAATACCTTCTGTTGTCTCCCCAAGCCTTTCAACTTGAAAGCAGAAGTCCTTCTCATCTTTCTCTTGCTGGCCTAATCACAGCAGCTGTCTCAGAAAACAGATGAAATCAAAGTGTAACCTGGAATCTCCAGCAGAACTCTGGCATGTTCATTTAAAGGCCTCCTACCTCCCAATAAAACAATGTTTCATGTCACACACGAGTTCTGTTGTCCACCAGCTCCCATCAAGCATGGTAGAAATTGCTGTTATCCAGCAAGGATTAACCAGTTTACAGCATTAACCAGTTGACCCTCACAGCACTAGTGAGGTCAGGAGGCTGAGCCAGGTAGGGGAAACTGGATGCACAGTTTGAAGTAATTTACGCTGTAGGCTGGGTTTGTGCAGAAACATTGGCACGTATCACACAGTCATGTTTAACTGATTCTGAAAATCTGGGCCTAAAAGTTAGTGTCAGATGTTGAACTACAGATAAAACTAAGACTTGTTATATTTTGTCCCCAGTCCTGCAGTACAGGCAGAACTGACTTTCAGTTTGTAAGGCTTTCAAAGGCAATCCTCCGCTCTAAACCCACACCAGCCTCCTACATTCACACAAAGACCCCAGACTGTTCCTCTGTTGCTCACATGCGCTCATTTGTGATTCACACAGATGTGGCTTGCATCATCACCACAGCACACTTAAGATTAAAAAATCAAAACTGTCTCCTGCATTCCCACATATGCCATGATTGCTTCTGCACCAGGGGAGCCCTGATATTCTCATCTACCTTCATGAAGGATCATTTGTCACTTCAAGCCCTCTAGCCACCTGGAGCATTGAAATTCCATTTACATAAATTCAGGGCCCAGGTTGTCTCTCTGCTCTCACTGGCTGTCATAAAAGCTTAATTCATGGGTGGTCACATCAGCCTTTCACCCTCTTATGGTGTCTTAGATTTACAAGTAGCAAACAAAAAGCAGAAGAGGAAACACATTCTTCAGTCTGAACCAGAATAGCAGGCTAAGCATGCAAAGAAACCTGAGGGATTTTATACTCTGAAAATAACTGAACACACAAATTAATAGCTAGTTCTTCCTCTCTTTAATTCAGGCTATCACAGAAGTCCCTCTTACACAGGAGTCAAGCTCTGGAAAACCACTGGTACCTTAGGGCACTTCCTAGCGGTCGTCTTCTACAGAATGGATTACTTAAGGATTTCAGATTTGGATTAAACTCCTTGGGAAGATTCAAATGTTGCCTTTCCACACCAAACAACATCCATATCTGTTGTTGGCATAAACAACATTCAAGCTGCCTTCTCTTCTTGCCAAAACTAGGTCCAATGGGACTTAGCAACCATAATTTTTTCTACCATAGCTTCCAGCTCAAGACTTCCCACCAAACAGCCATGCATTTTCTGTGGGTTCCAGCTCTGGAATTATCTCCAAGAGATTCAGTTTCAGTCTCATAAAGGTGAGGGCATGGGTCTAGCTCCACTCTGGGACACAACAGACAATTCTTAGAAATCTGCAGTTCCGTCTAAACCTGAGCTGAATTTGACCCTTATGGAATTTTAACACATCTGGCAGAACTCTTAGATTAGAGCCACCTTCTCTCCATTTAGTTCATAGTTCAAAAACCGATATTCCCCATCCATTAGCATTTCACAATGAGTTATTTGTTTAGTAGCAAAAAGAAGTGATTAAAATATATAACAACGTGAAAATCACATTCTCATCCTCTGCACTGCTGTATAATTCATGCTGAAGAACAAATGAGATTACAGCTCTGGGACTGTCTCCAGAATGAGTTACATTTGTCCTGTTTCTCATTCTTGTTATAATCTTTGTCAAGACAGTAGAATGATATGTCCCATTTGCTGTCCCCTTCACAACATTTGTCAAACTACTGCAATAATAGAGTTGTTGGATGCCCCTATACACATCATGAATTATTTGTTGATGTAAGGAAAGTTTTCTTGCATTTTCATTGAGTAATCTGTCCTTGCCTTTAAATCCAGAAGGAGGTATCGATGATCATTATTCCTTTTTATTGTTTTTAGGATAAGATTTGCTACTCTCAACCTTTTGTTTAGAAGTGGTAGAGGAGGAGGGAGTGAGCAGCAGGGTGGCAGACACAGTGTATCACTTTGCTAATTACAAAGAGGTATCCAGGTGTTGGCAAAGATCAAACCTACTAATATAATATCACCAGTCCTAAAGGACAAATAATTGCAACAGATAAATCACTGTTCAATAAACACAACATTAGAACAGTCATTTACCCCTAAGCAAACAGCTCTGAGAAAACTTACCTTTTTATGTAAGCATTTGTGCTGGATTGATAGTCATCAACCAACAGCATTTATTTAAGCTGACTTCAAATGTGGATATGCTCTGGTTGCTGCTGAGTAAATGCAAATAGGAAAAGTAAAGGAAAAAACTGAATGCATGGAAAATGGTAGCAATGCTTCAAAATTAATGGGAAAAGGAAGGAACAAGCATTACCCTGTTTTGCTTGCACTACTGGGAACACCTCACATGGCAGAATATTGAAAGGGGTGTCAAGCAATTACCCCAAGCAAGCAACCCCCTGTTATTTTAGAGGTTTAGTTTAAAGACTTGCCTGCCCCGCCTTGGTTGGAAACTGTGTGAGATGAAGCTCATTCCTTCGTCTTCAATGTATGAGTCTGAGTGGTCTGGAAATTAGGTGGTTTTGAACACTGGGCCATAGTTGGGAAGCACAGCTGCAGGCTCAGACTCCTGAATGAACTCCTCCCCTCTAGGGAGGGACCCACTGACACTCCATTACCTCTCCACCCACCCACCCCCAGAGCCTGGTGGCCACTAAATGCAAACTTCTGAAAACAAGGAAGTGGAGTCTATGGGTAAGAGAAATGTGATTAGAACCAGGAAATACATAGTTAAGGGGGACCCTGGTCCTTCTTGGGCACCTTAGCAGTGAGCAGATGACTGTAAGTAGGTACATATAAGGAGCATTCATGGCTTTCTCTGCTGCATCTATCTTCAGTAATCTCCATTTGCTGTGTGAGCTGCAGCTGTATAGGGAGATGGTTTTGCTTCACTGGTACACTCCAAGCAGCTGTACTCTGGCAGTACCACTGCTGGTGCTAGCCACGCTGGAGAGAACCTGAAGGAGTATACCACAGGAGGGGAAGGAGAGAAGGTCATCTGCATCAGACTGGGAGAGAAGAAAAACCCCGCTTTGGACACTCTGCCTTGGGCGACAAGACACTCAGGAACCAGACAGTTCTTTGTAATATAAGTTATGTCACGGGAATAGAAGAACAACCATTTTGGTCCAGCCCAAAGGTCCATCCAGTGCAGTTTACTGTCAGTCCTAGGCTTGGCGGGGCTAGTAGCAGGGACCCAGATCATACTGGAGCTAGCACAGGCAAGACCATGCGGCAAAGAAACCACACAGAAGGAGCACAAGAACATGCTACCCCCTCAGCAGCAGGGAAGAATGAAGTGGTCAGCTTAGCATGCCGCTTGTGGGGGAGGGATAAATGTGCCAGCAGAAAACCTGGTCAAAAGCAGCAGCAAGCCCACAGAGAGAAGGCAGTCTCTCTGTGGGCACCAACTAAAGCTGTTTATGAAAAGGGTGAAGGAAGGGAATTTACCATTGATGAGTCTTGATTAGCAAAAGCATTTGTTCTTCCCAAGTCAAAGAGCCAGGGGGTTCACTGTAATATATATTACTCTAAAACAATTTATATCACGTGATAGCTAGAAATTAATGGAGACTTCCACCTCCCCAGAGAAAGACAGGTGTGACCAGCAGCATGGTGGCTAGGGCAGCCACAGATGCAGAATGGGTTGTGGACCTGGTTTGACCCATGCATGCAGCAACTCAGGTGCTTCTGCTCTGGCGTAAATGGCCCAGAGACTCTTTAGCTCTGTCCTAAACTGAATGTCATGAGCCAGCTGTGCATTCAATTCATCTTTCTTTAGGAGGTTTGCAAGCTTAAGAATCCTAAATGACAAAGAAATCAAAATAGGGAGACTGTCATTCATGCCACTCAGAAAAAAATGAACTTTTCTCACCACACAAACAGAAGCAGCAATATGGCAGTCAGGTCTGTATTTAGAAATGAAAGAGTAGCAAGAATGCTGTCAGTTTTTTTCAGAGATTTTACATTCTTCATGGGTACTTTTTGTATTGCTGTTTGAAATATGCATTTCCAAATGTGAAATATAGGCATGAACATTGTGTACCAGTTTTTTAAAAAATAACAAAATACATAAACCCATGACAGTGAACAGATGCCTGGAGAGAATAAGAATAGAGAAAGCATAAGGATACTCCTTCATCCCCCTAATACCACCCTCTCAGCATCCAGCTATTTTCAGCTCAAGAGATGTCCTCCCTTTCCCAACATTATCCTTCCCTTAACTGTAAGTTTTGAGTCAGCCTGTTCAGGTAAGAGTAAGATTATAGTCAGCTGTTAATGATTTTGAGCAATGACCTAGAAGGATTTCTATTTTAGACTAAGATGGGATACTTCACAGTGGTTAACCTTGCCATGAAATATAAAAAAAAAACAACCCACAAGTCAAGCTTACCAGAGGCAAAACACTATCTCTGCTTTTGCACATGTCTATCTGTCAGCCACAAAGAGGAGAAGGAAACCATTTACCATAAGATTCCCCAGTGAGAACGAGTTTCGCATTTGCTGCTGTTTACAAAAGTTGTGTAGGTTGAAGTCACTTTCATACACCTTGAAAGGATGACGGTTTCATATATATATATATATATATATATAAAAAATTATTTGTATCTTTATTCCTGGTTATATGTTGCATTCACCTTAATAATTTATTGCTCCTTGTTAACTACAGCAGTTGTGTTTATGCACAACCAGAAGAAGGTATGAATTCTAAGGAACCATTGTGGTGTTTCACAATGTACTGCAGAAGGAAAGCAAGCAATTGCATAATTATTCCAGCATGACATATTCATGCATAAAATTAGGCCTTCTCTCCAAGCAGTCTGTCAATAAGCCGTGTAAGTCTATAGGAGAGCTGTTCATAACACATTCAATTTTACCTATCAGTATGATGTCCAATTACTTGGGAAAGGGTGAAAGACTTTATGCCACATCTAAACATGACAGACATAACCTTTAAGTACTGGCAAATGCCAAGATGTTGCTGGTGGTAAGCATTCTGAACATGTTTGTGCTTTTCTTTGTACATGGATTTCCCTTTTTTTTTATATATATATAAATGCAAATTATCAAGTATTTTAAAACCCTGCATTATCACATCTCCCAAGGATCAACTTTGGAAAGTAGAAGGAAGTTTTACACTGCCTAACCTTCCCTAATGCATTTAACATAACGTAGGTTTTGTTCCTTCCACAGGTACTAAAGTAGCATTTCCCTGACCCCTGATTTCAGCACACAAGTGTCAAGTTATAAGTTCAACACTAGGTCAATTCACTGAGCCCGGCACAAAAGAAAAAAAAAGTAAAATAAGTTTGTTGTATTGTCCTGTGTAAAACACATTAAAAGCCTCTACTCCATCTCCAAATTATAAAGCTGATCTGTACCTCACAAGTCTTTTGAAATAGGCCAGCATGTGTTCCTTCTTAATAACTCCCAGCAGGGAGCACAACAGCAGGTCTAGTTTATCTTAATTATCTCTCTTTATCTCCATAGGAGGAAGAGATTACTGCCAGTGTGTTGCTGGCTAGAACAGAAGAAGCTAAAGAGCAGAAGTCATCTGCATTTCTCCACAACTACTCCCACAGCTCAGGTAACTACAATGAGAAAACCTGATGGAGGGAATCGAGACCAGGGGAATATTTTTGTTGTTTGGGGTTATGCATTGTAACTGGAAGTGGGCGGTCAGAGTCACAGCGCATGTAGAAGAGAGAAAAAAGTTTCTTTGTGTAAGGGAGGATGTGTTTTATGCTTGTTTACTGCACAGGGAAACAACAAAGAGGAAGCTGCCTGCAGTCACTGGGACAGCATGCACTAGCAAAGACAAAACTTTAAAAAACATCCTTTGAATTAACCATACAGAGAGACAGTGAGTACTAGGGATACCTACAATGCTGAGTGCCCTTAAGATAAAGAGAGACTGTTAGGGCTTCTATTTTATAGTGTAGTGTGTATATGGTAGTTCTTTATACGTTATTGAAGTTACCTTTCTGTCAGTTGTTGACTTCCTGCGCAACACCATACTGCTGCTTCTCTTTTGGCTAGCTTAAGGAGCAGGCATCTGGAGTTTTATGTTCCCAGGAAGATGTTGTGGCCTTTGATTTGAGGACTATGGCCTATTCAATATTGCAGTTTCATTGCTTTGTGGTGATTTTGGTTGCACCTTTAGTTGAAGGGTCAGCTGTGACTATTGATGTGTCCTTGCTTTTGGTCTTTGTTATTAAAGGAGTCCCATTCTGTTTTCAGCAGGGCATCATAAGCTGCCTTAGGAATCTGATACACTGCCCAGAGACGTTCATGGGGACTAGAACAAGACTTTCATGTGCTTCATAGGGCCTCATTAATGAAGCAAAAATAAGATTACAACATAAATATAAGTTATCATTTTCTCATGTGCTTTATTCACCTGTAGTGATCTTCCCAAGATTGCCTTTCTCTTAACTCTTCATGGCTCTGAGGACCAATCTTCTTGCATCATTTACATCCTGATTGGAAACAATAACTTAGCAGTAATTTCCAGAAACATTAATGGAAATATTTAGCATGTAAGACTCAACAGAAGCACCTTGCAGAGGTGAAAGTTAAAACAGACAATACCAAAAACTTAGCTCTGACTGACCTTGTCTGCTCCACATGCTGAATAAACAAACATCACAAAATCACTGCCTTGATGGCCTAACCTAGGTTATTATTATACTCTTCCTCTGTTAATTATCATGTATGAGAAATTTAAACTAATTTTTCCTTTACGTTAAGAGTTGGATTATGGTGCACAGATCAGTCCATCAGATCAGTTTATGGGACTGTGGCAGTTTGCAGGTCTCTGTTAAATAGTGGGTTACAGACAGTGCTTTTTGCCCTCGCTGTAATTTATCTAAAGGCAGAGTCAGCAGATTGGGTCATCACTAAAAAGGAAGCTCTGGGCCTAAGATTCCCCAGTTTAAGGGGAAAATGTTGACTATAAATCTAAATAAATGTTGATGAGTAGCCTCTCCTTTATCCTCATGCAGTCAAGGGTGGATTTACAAGACTGAAGTTAGTAGGAAATCCTTTCAAACAGCTTAAAAAATTTTAGCCAAGAATCCTTTTCTAACAGACTTTTGGCAGCATGTGTGCACCCTTCTGGTTTCCTTTTTGATGAGGATAGTGCTATCCACATAGTGAAGAACTAAAAAGCAAGATACCAGTAATAATAATATATTAATTTCAAAAGCTGGCAAGTTCTCTTCCTCTAAATCAGGAAGTGCCCTTGAGCCAGCTGGACAGACTGAGTACTGGCTATCAAAGCTGTTTTCCAAGATAGAAGTAATTTGATAACCTCTTTCAAGCACAAATCTTTATCATTTTGAAACATGTTCTGTATCTGCTAGCTGTCTATAAAAAACTGTAGCCCAGTAAGACCCTGGTTCTGACAGGGGCCTTCAGGACCATACAGCTGATAAATCCAAGTGGTGGTGAAGATGATGACTGCTTTAAGAAGTTGTAAAACTCCTACTGTTGGCATATAGTCAACAAGTGAAATAGTTGCCCGTTTCACTGTTCTAGGAATTCCACAACATTCTGTCAAATCTAAATCTTACTCTGAGGCCCATGTTTGAAGTTTCAGCCATACATGCCTTCAGGACTAGTGGTCCCAGCGTCTGAGCATGGTGCTTATGTCAGAAAGCATGGAGAGGTGTCCTAGTTTTGGCTGGGACAAAGCTAATTTTCTTCTTAGTAGCTGATGCAGTGCTGTATTTTCGATTTGGTGTGAGAGCAATGTTGGTAACACACTGATGGCTTTGGCTGTTGCTGGGTGATGTTTGTACTAAGTCAAGGACTTCTCAGTTTCTGAGGTCCTGCCAGCAAGAAGGCTGGAGAGGCATGGGAAACTGGGAGGGGACATTACCAGGACAGCTGGTCTGAACTAGCCAAAGGGATATTCCATACCATATGACATCATGCTCAGTATATATAAGCTGGGGGAAAAAGAAGTCAGGGGTACATATTCAGCATTATGGTGTTCGTCTTCCCAAGTAACCATTACGCATGATGAAGCCCTGCTTTCCTGGAAATGGCTGAACACCTGCCGGCCGATAGGAAGCGGTGAATGAATTCCTTGGTTTGCTTTGCTTGTGTGCGCAGCTTTTGCTTTACCTATTAATCTCGACCCATGAGTCTTCTCACTTTTACTCTTCCAATCCTCTTCTCCATCCCACTGTGGGTGGATTGAGCGAGTGGCTATGTGCTGCTTGGTCGACAGCCAGGGTTAAACCATGACAGGAGCTTTCGTAGCAGCAACAGTAATGAGAGCTTCTGGCTAGAAAAATATCCATATTCAAAATACTTACCCACCTGCAGTTTATCAGTGATGGCCCAAACAAATGAATTACTTCTCTCCTGTGAAAAATGTAATTTTATGGTGGGAAAGAGTGATTTAAGTATGCATGGCACTCTTCTGAAGAAATGGAATAGGGGTAGCATATGTATATCTCTATTCAGCGAACCTCGGCTGACGTGGTGATCTGTGCTTGATGATGGCAGCAAAGGAAAGACTCCATTTTGTATTACATTTGTGCAACTCTTCATTCTGTAAAAAGAAAAAAACATGCCTCACTTGTGTTAATGTTCGAGACTGTTTGGCAGCTGTTTATTTCATGCTGTATTTATTTTTGTTGCTCACAATCCTTTGTTGTTATAGATATTATGAGGTTATTTTAATTTTTACTGCACTCAGCTGGAGAAATCCACTTGGACACAACCATCAAGAACCATTTTCTTAGTCTACTCCTCTGTAAATGGGAAGTGGTGGGGCAAAAAACCACAAAACCCAGGTAAAAAACTATCCGTGTTGTGCAGTTCTTTTTCCTCTCACACCCAAGACCGATTTTCTTCCATGAGTGGCTTAATGGCATTTCCAAATGGCTGAATGTTTTCATTCTTTCTAGCTAGATTTTTCTAAGCAATCAGAATTCTGCTGCAGCATTACATTAAAAAAAATAAAAATAAATAGAATGAGCATTTCAACTACAAGCAGTCTTTGCTCTTTCACTGCAGCATGGCTCCCATCCAAAGCCAATTATGTAAAACAACAGCACCTCAGCACCATTACCAACAGCCATCTAAAGGGAAGAATTTCATCTACTCAAAGCTGAAAACATTTTCAAGAAATTTAATTATTTTCTTACTTTCTTGCCTCTAGCATGTTTTTTACCTTACTTCACTCTAAAATGCCTTGGGTGTTATTCATCTAGAACATATGGAGCACTATATAAATCCAAGTTGTTGCTAATTTTACTTAAAAGTCAGGTTTTATTTTCTGTTTTTACTTCTGCCTGTTTACACTCCTTGAAACATCTTTTGCATTGCCCCAGATGTCGCTTCTCACAGTGCTTCATCTTTTGTACATGTTAATCTTGCTTCCTCAGTACTTGTGATTTTTTGCTTCATACAGTGATGGAGAGAAATGTGATGCCAAAAAATAATTGTCAAAGAAAATGGCAAAATGATTTAACTTCATGCTTTTAAATTCAGTATCAATTAAGTTTAATGGTCAAAATCCTTTCATCGATTTATGAAACTCTGTAGATCATGATTTCTAAGGGAAGAAGTGACTGTGAGACAGCTCTATCTAATAGAGAGATTTCTCTCTATTTTACAGCTTATGTCTTGACTTTAACATACTGTGGAAATAACTTGTAGCCTTTTGTTCTCAAATTGGGCTTTCAATGATCTTGATCAAGAATTCCAAGTATGCTGATAACAGTTGCTGTCAAAGCATGTTCTCTGTGCTACAGTGGGTGTAAGAAGGAAGAATCAAAGCATGATTTACTCTCAGATATGGCACCAGTTAGCTCTCTAGAATGTCCATCAGAGTTATGTCCTGGAGACACAGTGAGTTGTTAAATATTGGTCATCAAAGTTGTGGTGGTCTTCTAGCATGTTTTTCATTTAACAACTGGGATGCACAGCAGGCTGTACTTATCTCCAGAAGGTGTTCTTCACAAGGAAGTAATCTTAATTAAGATGTATAATGTTTCACAGATAAAAAACACATACATTTGCATAAATATTGATATTGGTTCATGTGTGCACTCATACTTCCTAAATGAAAAATTGTTAAAATGAAAGGATGGAGTGATATCATCGCTCTCAACCAAGCTCACACAAATGGGTCTTCCCATCTCTTGGTTTGTAGTGTGAAAACGCTACATACAAGGGTAAGAGGAAATAATGACTTTCTGCCTTATATGTATCTGGGTACTCATTCAGTTCGAACACTTGCTGCTGACCTCACCTGGCTCCAAATTCTTTCAGGTAGTTGACACCCCAGAAACCATATATTAAACTGCTTGTTCATGGTCCAACAGGGTAAAGCTTATTACCTTACTGGTTTTGAGACTGTGATTACAAATTATTCCCTTTCAATTAATTTGTTACCCCTTTATGTACAGTTCCCCCCTAACGTGAACTGAGAACTGTGAATGAAAGCAGTTGTTTGGAAGAAATCTCTTTGACGTAAGCACAGGATCAGATAGTCCCTAAGATATAAGAGGCACTGAAGTGAAGGGGAAATGGGGAGAAAAAAGTAGGAAGGAGAGTGGCGAGCAATGAGAATACACATAAAATTAGGGCAACTATAAGCAGAAGAATAGAACCTGGCCCTGCAGCAGAGATTTTCTTTTAAAGTAAATTATTAATGTAGTATAGTGCCAGCCATAAGCCTGAATTTCTCTTGGCATCACGGAAGAGAATAAATTAGTAGACTTATATAAATTTTGAAAGGAGTAAATATGTACTACGTTGTAGAGCATGGATGTTTCTATTAACTGAGCTTACAGCGTGTAGAGCTGGGTGGGAAGAGGCAAAAAATCCCACACTTTGGGTCTCAGCCCTCTTTGGAAGCTTCCACTCATTTAACCACCACCCATACTGACCTTGCATCTCTGCCACTTGTCTTGGTACTTGGACTTGCTCCTGCAAGCAATGGCAAGACCATCATTGTGCTCAAAAGCAGTGGAATTGTAGTCTCTGGATTCATTCAACATGGATATCAACAGAGCTGTGCAGATGCCTGCTTACCATAAAGTCCAAATTTTTCACGTCATAATGAGGATTATAATAAAGACTTACGGAAAAGAACAGAGTCACGGCCCCTGCCATTCAGTAGCTCTGTGCTAGCAGGACTGTAAGCAGTTCATTGTGAGTAAATGTATTAGGTTTGTGTGGCAAGATTTTTGGTAGCAGGAGGGCTACAGGGGTGGCTTTTATGCGAAGCTGCTAGAAGCTTCCCCTATGTCTGACAGAGCCAATGCCGGCCAACTCCAAGACAGACCTGCTGCTGTCTAAGGCCAAGCTATCAGTGATGGTGGTAGTGCCCTCTGTGATGATGTATTTAAGAAAAAAACCACAAACTACACAAGGGCAATTGCAGCCAGAGAGAGGAGTGAGAATATGTGAGAGCAACAATTCTGCAGACGTGAAGGTCAGTGAAGGAGGTGGAGGAGGTGTTTCAGGTACCCTGCAGCCCGTGGTGAAAACCATGATGAGGCAGACTGTCCCCCTTCAGCCTATGGAGGTCCATGGTGGAGCAGATATCCACCTGAACCCCATGGAGGACCCCATACCAGAGCAGGTGGATGTGCCTGAAGGAGGCTGTGACCCTGTGGGAAGCCCACTCTGGAGCAGGCTCCTGGCAGGACCTGTGGACCAGTGGAAAAAGGAGCCCACAATGGAGCAGGTTTGCTGGCAGGACTTGTGACCCCATGGGAGACCCATGCTGGAGCAGCCTGTTCCTGGAGGACTACACCCCATGGAACATACCCATGCTGGACAGTTCATCAAGAACCGTAGCCTGTGGAAAGGACTCACCTGGTAGAGTTCATAGACAACTGTCTGCCATGGGAGGGACCCCACACTAGAGCAGGTGAAGAGTGTGAGGAGTCCTCCCCCTGAGGAGGAAGGAGCAGCAGAGGCAGCATGTGATGAATTGACTGTAACTCCCACTTCCCTAGCCCTGTGATGCTGAGGGGGAGGAGGTACAGAAATTGGGAGTGAAGTTGAGCCTAGGAAGAAGGGAGAGGTGGAGGGAAGGTGTTTTAAGATTTTTTTTTTATTATTATTAGTATTTTCTCATTACTCTGCTCTGATTTGATTGGTAATAAATTAAACTGATTTCCCCAAGTCAAGCCTGTTTTGCCTGTGATGCTAATTGGTGAATGATCTCTCCCTGTCCTTATCTTGACCCACAAGACTTTTATATGTTCTCTCCCCTATCCAGCTAAGGAGGGGAGTGATAGAGAGGCTTTGGTGGGCACTTGGCATTCAGCCAGGGTCAACCCCCCACAGTAAATAACAAAGAAGAGATATGTGAGTCTGTTATGGGGAACTTCAGAAAGCTCAGTAAGGTCCTGCATCAATATATTATGCTCAGCAGTACTGTTGCTGCAGGTAATATGTTGTTTGCTTGCTGTCCCTGTTTGAAGATGTTGTGTGCAATGCTGTTAGGCATGGGAGAGCTCTATCGAGGAAAAGTACAATTCATTGGCTTAAAAAATGAGGCCTTCAGAAAGGCTTGTTGGCTCTGCACAAACATAGCAGCATTAAATCATAACCCGAGCTTTTTACCAGGCTCACTCGAGTACAGCAAATACCAGCTGGAGGGTAAGGAAGGATTTGCTTTTCAAACAACTAGGACAGGCATTTATTTCACTAAATTAAACAAATATCAGCCTGTTTATGACAGTAAAAGTCAGCTGGACATCATGCACTGTGGCTGGTACTATAGGCTGTTCAGGGCTTGGCATCCGAGGAGGAACTGAAGAGTACAGCAAAGCTACAGAAAAACACAGAAGATGTGTGGGCTACAGGTCAGTGGGATCCAGGCACCATGCCATGAAGATGGAGGGCAGGTTTCTTCTATACACCAGAACAAATGTTGATGGTGCTACACTGTTCACCCATGGTCTCCTAAGAGACCATCTGCCTGCACTGAGCTTCTGTACAGAAGAAAACCATCTCTACTCCACCTTTATTTGAGATTGTTGAAATGAGTGGGAACACCAGAGAAATAAGCAAAGAAAGAAAATGGGAGGAGAAAACTTTCTGCATCCTCTCTGCAACATGCTTTTGAAAGTCTCAGGAAGGGCTGCTGACAGTCTGACCAGAAGTGGACAGATGTAATTCCTGATCTAGTTTGGGCTCCCTCCAGCCCCAGTGGTATCTAAATTCCCGGAGAGTCAGCTTTTCTTCCATGCAACATACTGCAATATACAAATACCTTAGTCCTGGTTATTGAGGGCTGCTCAATGCCAGAGCAAAGGGATAGAAATTGTCCTAGTAGGAAAGAGGAACTGGGCCCCCTTCGTTCCCCATGCATATGAGTGCAAAGAGCATACCACACTTCCTGTAATTCTGCAGCACATATATATGACTAACCCTGGCCACTCATGATGGCTGCAGGTGATCTTGAATCTCTCTGCTATTCAATTTCACAGGGCCCCAGTTATCCATAATGCAAGAAAACAGAATCCCATCACACTGAATGATAAGAAGGATTTCCAACAACAGTTTCCATCAACCAGTTACTCTTAATGTGGCCTGAGGTTGGGCATTTTGTCATCAGTCACTCATGCACAGAATATCCTGTCAAACTGGAGACAGGCTGTGCCCCTTTTCACCATGAGCAATCTAGGAGGCAACAGGGTGTTCTGCGTCAAAGAATGAGTGGGAAGGTTCCCTTTTCTTTATCATTTCCAACTGATTTCAGGGGGGATGGATTTTCACTCCCTCCCCATATATTTTGCCCTGTATTCTTATATTCCCTGCTTTCCGTTACTAACACATGCTTTTTGTGGAATTTAAGGACTTCTTTCATTAATTTTTTTAAGTACATCTGCCCTTCCTGATAATGCAGACAGCCTTGAAAATACAAATCATAATACACACACCAATAACAACAAAATAAACTTTCTGATTAAAGAATTGTTCCTCTAGGCTTGTATTCTTCAGTCAATTGAGACCTTAAACTTTACCTGAGGTTTGCAGGAAATGACAGGTGAGGCCAGCATCTTCAAAAAGCTCTTGAATCCCAGCCTGGTGTTGCTGTTTTTCCTGAGGACTGTCATTTTGCTGATAGCATTAATGCCTCTGCGGTTGTGAGAGAGAAACAAGAGTGAACTGGCCAATGTAATGCCGGTACACACACATACAGACTTATTTCAAAAAATAAAAGTAATTGAACTTACCTAACAGTAACTTAGGAAATCTGATTTCTTATTTGTTTCAGTGGTGAGAGGCATTTCCTTTGTCTCAATCTACTTCTCAGCAGGAGTCCACACTGATGAAATATCATCAAATTGTCAGCTCCCACTGAGAGAGACACCCTCACTGCTCACTGATTGGAGAGATGGAAACAGTGACAGGTGTTTCTAAAAACTGTTGTGGTTTAAAATCAAAGGAAAAAATATTTTTTCCTCTTATGGAAGGTATTTCAAAGGTAGAAGAACTCGAAGTAAGGCCATGAAAATTATGTTGGGAGAGACCGAAGAAGACAAGTAAGACTTGTTAGTGTAGCAAAGAACTAGGTGACAAAAGCTTAAGTCAACCTCAGTGGTGCAAAGTACATCGTTCTCAGTCAGCTGAAGTCTTGACAGTTTTGCAGCAGAGTAGGGGCGACACTGTTGTTGGAGTCCATCTTACAACGGCTGTTCAATCAAGGGAGTTGGTGGGATTCTGAAAATGGGTTAATTATTCTTATGAATAATGAAAGTATCTGCACTTAGATTGGTTAAGATGAAAATGTAAAATTTACGCAGGACTGGTAACACCACTAATGATTAAAACTGAACAGTTCTCATAGTAAAACCATATTTCATTTGCTTTTTTAACCATTTCAGAAAGAGCAATGGAAATTCTCATAGAAATTGTTCAGCAGTGATCCCCTCAGCTGAACAGGGATAATGCCAAGCCCTCCTTTTACACAGATGAAAACAAGTGTGTTAATTTATGAGCTCCACAGCTGCTAAAGTCAGGAATGTGACAAGAATGTCCATGATAAGATGGTACCTTAGTACCAGGTTTCCAGAGTAACCCTACCTTCGGCATGAAGTGAATAGTGTTCTGTAAATAAGCCTGGGACCACGCAAACAGAGAGAAGAAAGGAAAATATTGAACAGCTTCTCACACAGTGGATCTTGTCTGTCCCCTCCATCGTGAGACACAGGCCCTCTGGGGAGAAAGAATATATGCTCATGCAATTAGATAATGCATGTACACAGGAGAGTTAATTAAGGTTGCACAGTTCTGACATCTCCTATCCGTGTGTTAGAGTTTGCGGTCTTAGTGTTGTGGTGTTTTTCAAGGGATTGTTTTTAAATTTTGTGTTGGATTATAGAATATAAACAGTGTTTGTGTTCTAACACCAACTAACCACTTGCTTCCCCCTCTTGCTTAACTGCATTGAAGCCCCCTCTCTACCACCAATGCAGGATCCCTCTTAGAACTTAGGTCACGATCAACTCCCTTCAGCATCAGCTTAGAGGAGAATGAACAACAACAGTTAAGTATTTTCTGTTTCTTTCTGCTAGTCTCCTGAAAAACAACAAAGCTGAGCCGTCACAGAGAAACTCTAAATCAAGTTTTACTTTTTACATGGGAATACACTCAAAACACGACCGGTGTGGGAAGGGGTTGGTTTGTGTGTTCATGGTAGGCTGTTGTGCAGTTCTTTTGTATAGAACACAATTGAAAAGTCCCATATATGTTGCATAGATACACGCTAACTGAACAAAGAGGTCTGATCCCTTCTATGCTCAAAATGATTCACATTGTTTGTTATGTAAGGACCAGATGCCTCCTCTGAATCACTTGGGTAAAGGAGCTTTCCACAGGCTATGAAGAACACCAGTTTGGCATCTCCACAGACTGTATGGTTGGTTGCTGCCTCTGCTGCACCTGGGGGCCTATTGCAGCAGCCAGGGACTTTGTACTCCACCTACCACTATTAGGTAGATAAAGCAGTTTAGTTGTGTATCTGCGGGGCACTCGTCTGTTGTTTCTCTGGTTTTATCCCCTTTAACCCGCTTCTAAACACTCCTGACCCCTTTATTGTGGAGTCGAATAGTCCCACTATGTTTGCGTCTCCCAAGACACCTTTTGGCAGTAAATTCAGTCCAGACATTTTCCTGTCTCTCTACAGCAATTTTTCTCCCATCGTTCTTCTTATCCTACATGCAAACCCTTCTGGTAAAGTCCTGCAGAAGTTGAGAGGGATGAAACCCATAGGAGTCTATAGAAGTGTAACAGTACTCTGTTCTGGAATTGAAATTAGTGTGCTGTCTTCTGCAACCTTTTTGAGCCA
This sequence comes from Falco punctatus, assembly GCF_963210335.1. Classification (NCBI taxonomy): domain Eukaryota; kingdom Metazoa; phylum Chordata; class Aves; order Falconiformes; family Falconidae; genus Falco; species Falco punctatus. The sequence continues at coordinate 15,382,939 of NC_137588.1, read as the reverse complement.
TTCTAAAAAAGATTATATTATTTCACAAAGATGTTAATTGTATTCTATTGTTCTATAGGATGTTCAAAATGTAAGGAAAGGTTATAATTTTCTCTTAAATTCTACAGGGTTTTACCACAGAAAATGACATCAGAGGCTGCATAATGTAGTCACCACATGAAGTATGCCCATGTCTCTTTTGTTAGGTATCTTTTATTTTTTTTATGAATTATTTATTACTCATTAATACTGCGGAAAGTGAATGTGCTTCTGAACATGACCAAGAGAATGACAGAGGCAACATGGCATAATTACAGGAGTGTGTGAGTTCTCTCAATGACTGTAAAAATGACTTACTTGGTTGTAGGGGGAAAAAAAAGGATGTTTAATGTCTGGTTTTGTAGGAAGCTCAAATACTCTGGTGACGAGTGCTATATAAATACCATAATACAGTATTTAAACCTCATTTTGTATATTGATAATGACAGTAATACACAAACAGCACAGTGGTCTTTGACATAGTGACATCTACTCTTAGATGTCTAAAAATTTGGTGGGATGATATAATCACAGCATCTGTATGTAAGCAGCTAAGCACAGAGTAGCACAGCTGCCCACCTGCTCCTCAGTAAATTCACTGTGAAATGAAGAGGAGATCTCAAGGCACCAGATTCTTGCTTCTGCGGTCCAGGGTGTGCTTCCCCTGCAGAGTATTTGAGCATCATCTCATAGGTAGGACGTTACAATTTACTTTGCTTTTACGGTTCTTAAAGAGTTTTAATCTGTCTTGGGGACTACTTAGATACGTAGACCTAAGAGATTTTCATGTATCAGGGGTACAATGCACTCAGCACACCCATCATAATTACATCTTGACCTTTTCTGGCAGGTAATCCCAGCAGGCTAGCATCAATGAATTTAGTAGTAGACTCTCCTTTTAAGATAACCCAGTGTCTTCATTTCCTTTCTGTCAGCAGTTTTGTAATTTTTGGCCCTATCTTTGTATGCCTGTTAGTATAATTAGTTGCTAAAATAAGTCATTCTTACAAATGCAGGAGTAAAACAGCAGAGTAGTAGAAAATAGGTGCATCTTGGGGAGCTGTCACTGAAGAGAGGATGTGACTGATCGTCTGAATGACATGAACATATGAAAGTTATGGTGGGTTATTTTTCATAGACCAAGAGCAAATGTTTTCGCACACTGCATAGCTCTCATTTTAGATTGCAGGAAGCAGAGACAGAGGGTGAAGGGGAGTTTGAACCAAGTAGGTGGAGTTACAAAGCAATCACAGTTGACTTCCCGTGGGGCTTATAGAGGGGTCTTCCCACTTTGTCCATGTCATGATTAGCTCTCCATTACAATGCACCAACAGATATCAGTGGAGAGTTACTGGTGCTACTGGCAGCAATGCAAAGTGGAAAAATGAAGAAAGCTCTGTAAGTGCATGTGTGTACGCAGATGGTTTGCACTTGGACAGTGACTGCAATGGGCTTAGACCAGGACCGCTGCCTTAAAGAGTGGCTGCAGGATCACTTCAGGCTTTAATGGCACAATATGTAAAAAACCATAAACCACAGGCACACATTTACATATTTAGCCTGTACTATTAACCGGACAAACAACCAGTGTCAGCAGCAGAAACAAAAAGAGGGGAGAGCGGAAGATTTTGTCAGTGATGCTTAAACCTTCCAAGCAGCCACAGGGAAAGAATCCCTGTGTTTTTTCCCTTCAGCATTGTGCTCTTGACTGCACAGTCACTGTCTGATCTTGAAACAGTTTTAAAATGTCTCGTGCAGATTCAGTGAAGAAATTGCTGTTGCAGCTTCAATGGGAGACCAGTTCCTACTGTACACAATACTATATAGGTTTGCCACTGAGGTCAGAGGAAATTAATGCCTCAGCTCACCATAACATGAAGTTCTGACTTCTTTAGCTAAAAACAAAAGCAAGCTGGACTCATACTTTCTTCCAGGGTTTCTTTAGAGGTGCAGCACCATTTAGCTCTGAAGGCAGAAGTGTAGTTACACCATTTTCTTTGGCTCTACATAAATAAAGCGATCCTATTGAGAAACCTGAAATATGAAATCAAGTTCTAATAGGATCTCAGCACATACTTAAATTTAATCATGTAAGGAAGTATTTTCCCTAGCAGGGTTGAAAATAAAATAAATTTCTGTCTCCCTTTTGCTTCCACTCCTGAACTGAGTCTGTTGTGTTTCTAATTCCAGCTGGGAGTGCAAAGTACAGAAAATTTCCCATAAAAGCCTTTTTGCTACAATCCAAGTTTTTTTCTGACCAGTAGCACTTACGAATATTTCTTTTGGGATTTTATCTCTATCCAAACTGCAGACCTTAGTGAAGGTCAATTTTTTTCCAGCACTCAAAACCTGATAAGACCTTAAAAATCATGAGATCACTGTTAAAAATGCAGAAGTTTAAGAGTAATGCACACAGAGTTGTGGGGGTTTTTTAGGTTTATAATTCCTCAGTTCTGTTGGATGTCAGGTTTTCAGGTTTTCCATCCCATCAAAAGGAACAGACAGCATTTTTTTAAGAGAAAGCCAAGATTCCCACAGACCCAGAGTTTGGAGTTTAAAGGAAACAATCACCAAATATGGTAAAAAACCATGAGCTGAAGATGTTGAAATGCTATTATTATTATCTGCTCTCATCCTGTCTTTCCCAACAGGCTTCACACCAAACAGAGAACAGAGAAAATGCTGTCTTCTAAGACAGGATGAATAAGCTGGTTATATTTTAAGAAGTGCCAGGCACCCACAGCTCTGCTATCAGTGGGAAATGCAGGTGCTCTGAGAATAAGATCCAGTTGTCAGTTTTTTTCTGCCTTCTTGTTCTCTCTTCAGGCAGGACAGAGTCCCATTGCTTTTCTGTGTAATAATAAATGGAGACTTGAGGCTATTCTCTGCCAGCTTTATCTCGGGGCTTAGAAGGGTCATTTGGACTCTTGGGGCAAGACATAAATTGTGTGTCCTGTGCTTGTGGTCTGAAAGACAGAGAGGTCTGGCTTAAACACCTTTTTACATACTTTCCCCAGTTGATTTCCCCCAGAAACCAGGGTGTGGGAGGATGTGTATGCCTATGTCTCGCTCAAGCATGGAGCTGGGATTTTCCTGAGTGAATGGCAGTACTAAGGAGTAAAGGATTACATTCAGTTTTCTGTGATGATCTTACTGAAAACAGCAGTGTGTGTTACAAGGTTTGGGCTCAGTGGTGGAGTGCCAGATAACGCAGTTGGTTGCCCAAGCAGGTGTCTGAAGCATACCCCACAGAAAGGTTTTTGAACAGGACTGGCCCATGGACTGAAGCTGTCGGCTGTGGCAGAGCCAATGGCACTAGTTCTCTGACTTGCCTAAAAGCTTTCCTTTGCTGCCAAATGCTAAGCAAGGATTCCTGTTAGTATGTGATGGAAGAAAAGTGCCTTTGAGTCATCTGATAGAAGGTGATGGTACCAGCCTCCACAGATCTACCACTGATGGACTACAAAAAGGGGCTTGAAGAAAGCTAAAAAGGAAAGAGCATAGATTAAGCAATAGGAATCCCAGTGACTGCTGACAGAGGTGTGCATATTTTCATGCTAGGAAGGGGGTTGGAGAGACCATACCTTGTCCTTTGCTAGACCTGCCCTTTCACAACTTGCAAACACCTGTGAACTATCACAAGGTGAAAAGGAACATGGATTTCTCTCCCTGCTGGTCTTGCACTGATTGCAGTTGAGGAGGAGCTGAGGGTAAGGCTTGTATGAGTGCATATTCCCCCCAGTCCAGAGGAGTTCTTGCTATTTGATTTTCTTTTTTACCTGCCCTGTCACTTTGCTCTGCTTGTTAAAGGTGCCAATTGTATAATTTTGTGCTACTATGTGAGAACGCTGCTCACACCCATGGTAACGATGTTCTATTTCATTGGACTGCACAGCTTTTAATTTCAAGTTAATACAGTATAGAGGTTTTATGTCCAACATTCTAAATGCCACAGCATGTTGATGAAAAGAAATTACATTGATGAAACAGTTAGACAGTGATTAATATGATCCATAACTCAGAGTGATGTAACAGCTCCAGCTTTCTATCCTATGCAAAATGATGCCCAATTACTTGCTATTGATCAGATATTGCATTGCACCAAACGGGATGCCAGCCTCAATTCATTTCATCATATTGAATTTCAGCCAATATCAATGGATATTTGGCACATGTTTTGCTGAAACATTTGTCTGCCATCACAGAGCTGATGAACAGGTTGGCAGGTTTTGTTTGTGAAGGGGGTGGGGAAGGGATAGAGAAAAAAAAAAAAAAAGAAATGTGCTAATCCTGCTTGTGAATTTTTCCTCATACCTGGCACTGACAGGACAGGAATGCCTCTGTGCATGTGCACATTTGTTTCACACATCTGGCTGCATGCTCCTTTCAGATGTGTTAACATTCTGCACTGCTTACTGCTTATTTTTTATTGATAATCAAGTGAATAATTAAAGCCCAACAGCTATGTAAAATCCACATAAATGATCTTCAATATGCAAGTAACGCACCTCTGCTCAGGCATAGCTCCCATTACAAATGGTGGCCCAGAAATCCATGATTCATATCAGTGTGTATTGCTTCCTTTCTTTACATTTGTCTGTAGGAGATATGGGTGCCAGACAAAGCGCAAGGAAATAGGATGGAGGTACATGGGGTGGTCTTCAGATGTCTTTTTCAGTCCACTTGCCCATGAAATTTTCATCTTGGTTTTATGTCTCTTCTCAGCTGTTGATGTGTTATTTTCCTAGCTGACACACCCTTATCTCTGAGCTTCCCTTCCCCTTATTTTAATATGTTGTTGTTGTTCCTACTGTTATTGGTTCACTTATAACATTTGTTCCACTCTCATTTAAAAGAAAACCTTCACATTGGAGTGCCCATCCCTATTAACCTCCCTGGCTAAGATCATCAGTCGTGTGACTGCCACATGGAGTACTGCTAGGCCAAATGCAACAACATCTGCCATGCATTCAACAACTTCCTTTTGGATTCCTCGCACTCTATTTTCACTTCCAGCTCTGAGCAGGAGTGAGACATGTTCTGCTGTCTCTTGGATGCCAAAGTGCTGGGAATGTGCCATCCTTCCACTGTGAACTGGGTGAATTTTGGAGATGGCCAAATTAAGCCAAGCACTAGAATACAAGTGGAGATGAGCTGTCCACAGATTATATCTGTTGACCCTCAAGAGACTTTTTGCCATAGAACTTCTTTCCAGATCCTTGAAAAATAAAGTAGCTGCAAAATTACCAATTATGGAGCTGTAGCTCTGCAAATATTTACATATCGGCTCAATTTTATGCACTTGAATGGTCCCTGAGCCTTCTTGAGTGTGTAAAATTAAGCATGCATGGAAGTTTTTATAGGCTCCAGCTTTCTACCTTACAGAGCAGATGGCATCTCTGTAAACTTTGTGGAATATTATATTTAGAAACAATTCAATTTGTTATTGTAATTATTTGTTTACTGAGCATCGACAACATAATTGGTATGTTACAGCTATTGAGAAATGGTCCTATTTTCCCAGAAGCTTGTGATTTCAGTGGAGAGTGACTACAGGGACCTGAGTGGGACAGCCTCCCTAAACTTCTTTCTCCTTGAGAACCTGGTTGGCTTTACCTGATGGCATCATTTTCTTTTCAAGATACTCCAGTCAGTTCCACAGCAAACTACTGTAGTGCCTGTAGCAAGATTAGAATGTATCCTAGGGCACAGGCATTCCTTGTGCTTTAAAAGACAGGACAGATCAGCTTGACCATGTTACTCAAACTTGAGATCTGGTATAAAGAGAAAAAATGGCTGAGATCACAAAAAGAAGTAGATTAAATAAAAGAAAATGTTGATTTCTTTTTGTTCCATGAGCATATACGTTTTTCTTAATGAGTTCTGGTGTACAGCAATAGTTAATGGCTAAGAGTAGAATAATCATCACAGCTGTCCACTCAGTATTGCACTTCTAAACACCAAAAATATTTTCCATCCTTACCCTTTTTTAGAATATTTTTTCCGAATGCAATTTCAAGTTTATGAACAAAGTATAACTCATCATGTGTCTGGAGGGAGAAATATTCTTCTGCAATAATTCAGTGGATAAAGGATTTAAGGGACAATCCCCCTGGCAATGTTTGTTGTATGGTGGACAGCATTCTCCACCTGATGAATTAGTCTGATCCTTGCCCTTGGGTTACATCACAGACAGTTTTTCAGAGTAGTCCTCATCGTTTCCCAAAAACCAGACCCCTTTGCAGTGTGTCAGGATAGGGACACAGAAAACTGATATATCCCAAATTAGGAGACACTTCTGATTTTGTAGGTTTATATACTTACATAATGAAAAGAAGCCTCTCTTTTTTGAATCAAATACCCAATACAGGATTAAGTCCCCTAATTAATCGTAACTTGATAAATGTCATAGAATTACAGAACCATTTAGGCTGGAAAAGACCTCTGAGATCATCAGGTCCAACTATTAACCCAGGACTGCGATGTCCATCATGAAGCCATGTCCCTAAGCACCACGTCTATGTGGGTTTTAAATACCTCGAGGGATGGTGATTCCACCATCTCCCTGAGCAGCCTGTTTCAATGTTTCACTGCTCTTGCAGCAAAGAATTTTTTTCCTAATATCCAACCTAAACCTCCCATAACTTGAGGCTGTTTCCTCTTGTCCTGTTGCTTGTTATCTGGGAGAAGAGACCGACCCCACCTGCCTACAGCCTCCTTGAAGGTAGTTGGAGAGAGCAGTAAGGTCCCCCCTGAGCTGCCTTCTCTCAGGCTAAACACCCCCAGTTCCCTCCGCTGCTCCTCATAAGCCTTGTGCTCCAGCCCCTTCACAGGTGACATTGCCCTTCCCTGGACATGCTCCAGCACCTCTATGTCCATCTTGCAGTGAGGGGCCCAATTCTGAACACAGGATTCGAGGTGGGGCCTCTCCAGTGCTGAGTACAGGGGGACAATCACTGCCCTGGCCCTGCTGGCCACACTGTTTCAGATACAAGCCAGGATGCTGTTGGTCATCTTGGCCACCTGGGTACACTGCTGGCTCATGTTCAGCTGGCCAACACTGAGAAACCCCCAGGCCCTTTTCTACCAGGCAAATTATGCCAATATCATTACAATACTTGAATATTCAGCTCTCTGTATTGGACTACTAAGAACCTAAGTATCTCAAAATGCTTTCTACCACTTTCTCTTTTAAAGAGTTTGTATCTGTGATGTAAGATGGTCAGCTTTAGTCAAGAAGAGGAGGGATGTCTGAGTGTTTTGGCAGTAATTCTATTTGGCTTATTACTGCTTTTAAATTTTTATTTTATAATGGGAAGGGTTTTTTTTTTTAATCTCTGTTGGCAGCAAACATGTGAAAGAATGAAGGGAATAAATGCAGCTACTGATTACTCTTAACAGATTTTCAAAACCTGAATGTAACACCTTTAAAAGTCAATTATGCTGATGAAAATCCTCCTGCAAATCACTGAAACAAACTTCAAACAAATTCACATTTAGAACTCTTAACATCTTCACTCTTATCCACCTCTAGGTTCAGTTTCATATGTGGTTGTTTAAATGAGCAAATATACAAGACACACTGGGAACTACCCAGATGCTGTATATTGCAATGTTGAGGCCTCAGCTTCATCTTTGCTTGGTTAAAGTGATGTTCAAATCTCGCCCATGAGAAGCCATTGCAGGTGACTGTAACATGCTGTGCAGTCTATGGCCAGGGCTGGTCCCAGAGCTTGCGCCTACTTAAGGAGGAGGACTGGAGGCCAAGGAAAATATAACACATTATTGTTGACAGAGGTCATGAAAAAGAATGAATTAGCTCCCGTCCCAGAATTTTAAATGGCTCTAAACCTAGAAATCAACATTTAAAATTACAATTTTGGCACTCTGTCAGAGAACCACAGCATCACAAGAAAGGCTGAGATTGGGAGGCATATTTGGAGATCACCCAGTCCTACCCTCTTCTGCAAGCAGGGACAACTGGAGCAGGCTGCTCTGGGCCATATCCAGTTGGGTTTATGAGTATCTCTAAGGATGCAGACTCCACAGCCTTTCTGGGCAGGCTGTGCCAGTGCTCAGTTATCCTCAAAGGAAAAAAAAAGAAAAAGAAAAAAGTTTTTTTCTTATGTTTAAATGAAATTTCCTGTATTTCAGTTTCTGCCCACTGTCACTGGGCACTGCTGGGAAAAGTCAGGATCTATATTCCTTACCCCCGTCATGAGTTTACACACACTGATAAGGTCCCCCTGAGCCTTCTCTTCTCCTAAACAACCCCAGCTCTCTCAGCCACTCATCATATGGCGGATGCTCTGATTCCTCTGTCATCTTTTTGTCCTTCTGCTAGGCTTGCTTCGATATGTCCATGTCTCTCTGTGCTGGGGAGCCTAACACTGGGCAGCGCTGTGGTCTAGGGCAAGGGTCACCTCCCTCCATCTGCTGGAGAGCTTCAATCTGCTGGAGATCCTCTTCCTAATAGTAATCAGCCTCTGTTTTTCAAACTAGATCTGTTTGTTTCTTGTTTTCAAGCTTTCTTCCATAACTATGAACAATAAAGGAGGGGTGGGGGGTGGGGGGGTGGGGAGCAGGGAGCAAGCAAGGGAAAAATAAAGCCCATAGCAGAAAGAACAAGCAAAGAATGTCAGACAAGCCCTTGGATCCTGAGGCCAGGGCTCTAAGAAGAAATGTCACGCTGCCACAAGACTTTTAATAGCTTAAAGAGCTGGCAAGGCAGACATTGTCATTCAACCACCCTGGTTTTAATTGCATCATTTCTTCTGTGGGGAGGCATCAGGCATTTGAGCTACAGCCGGCGCCAGCTATGCTGGTTCCTGGTTTCTCTCTGCACTCCAAACTTTCCCTTAGCCTACAGAAAGTCCAGAGTAATTTCTTTGACTCTTCAGTTGTTTGAGCCTGTGGCACTTGCTCTAGGCTGGCATAAGGGATTCTGAGAGAAGAGTTTGGCCTTAAGCTGTAGATGGAAACCTGTATGGGTGTGCATCATGGAGAAATTGAAGGGAGGATGGATGTTGCAATGTCTTGATCACTTAATATAGGGAACTAATCAAATAAAGAAGTGATGTGGAAGAGCAGAGGGGGAAGAATTGAGGAAACAAAATTATTTAGCCAACATACGAATTGTGGCAAGGAATGTCACAATTTCAAGAGGCTTTCCAATATTTATAAAATGCAATAATAGGATTAAGGGAAGAAAGGCATGAGGGTAGGCATCATGTGATGTCTGTGATAAGAGAAATGTGTAATTGAGCTGGAGTGCAGGTGAAGGCTCTCCCTGCATATACAGTGATATTACATTCTTTTCCACTTGGATACTCTCTCCAAGCACACTAATCCATGGATCTGGAGAAGGATAATCTACTGACACCCAGTTTTCTGGTTGGTTTTTTTTTTTTTCCTGGATGAGCCAATTTGTTCACTGAGAAGTGTGGGTGTTAACCCTTTCCTGGCTAATGGACCTCAAGAACTGAGGATGAGTTTGTCCACAAGCAATAAGCAAGCCTGTGCTTCCACCTGTCTTCCTGATGACTTGAATAGGTTCCTCAGGCTAGGGAGAACATTGACGATGTTAGAGGTTAGATTACCACTGCAATTAACATGTAGGTAAAGGAACAAGCGGGGTCTTAAAATTAGCTGAAGCAAAGAGACAGAAGTAAGCTAAAATTGTTTTGACAGTGATCCATCTTCAGATCTGTTCCCTGGAGGTCAAATACAGAATTCTGGGCAAAGCTTAATTCTAACATAGATATTCCTCACTCTTACAAGATGAATGCATTTCTTTTCCAACCACAAATGCCTTGAAGCTAGCATAAAAAAGGCCATTGTGCTTTGCTAGTGCTCGCTCCTCCTGGTGCTGACAAAGCCCCATTGTTCTCCCCAGGAGGAGGAGGAGGAGGAAGGCTAGGGAGCAGGGTGTGGCCAGCACAGCCTCACAGGGAGCTTGCATCCAGTCACTTATTTGCAAACCACAATGAACATTTTGCAGCTGCTATTATAGCGGAGAGAGTTTGGATGGTAGCTTAGCTGGGGTATTAGTACATTCTGCATCCTTACAATGGGTACTGGAAAACAATTTTGTCATTTTAAAATGGCTTGATGTGGAGGGATCTGTGTTGTGGTGTTGCCTGTGCAAGCAGAGGCTTGGGTCAGTGACTCAGTTCATTCAGTCCCTGCCCAGTGCTTGGCAGATCTTTCTTCTCAAGCAAGCCCACCATAGACATACTGCTGCCCTGCCTTCTAGAAGGGACATGCAGATGCAGCTTGTGGGGAAGGGTGGGCTTTCCCTCTTCTGCAAAGTCAGTTACATGCAAATGGCGTATCCTTGGCACTCAGAAAGCAGCCCAAGAAGCATTCCTGCCTCTGGTCAGGCCTGATGAAGGACTGCTCAAGGTCAGTGTGGGAATCTGTTGAGTGTTGTTGTGCTGGGTCTGGCTGAGCCCCATAGCAGCCCTCACAGTGCTGTGCTTTGTATTGGAGCTAGGAGGGTGGTGGTAACACACCAGTGTTTTGGCTACTACTCGGCAGCGCTCACACAGCATCAGGGGTGTCTCTCCAACATTCCCCCCTGCTCTCACCAGTAGGCTGGAAGTGGGCAAGATCTTGGGAGGGGAGCCAGGACAGCTGACCCAAATTGCCCAATGGGATATTCTATACATATGATGTCTGCTCAGATGTAAAAGCTAAGAGAAGGAGGGTGGCATTCATTATTTACAGCATTTCTCTTCCAGAGCAACTGCTATGCGTACTGAAGCTCTGCTTCCCAGGAAGTGACTGAACATCACCTGCTGATGGGAAGTAAAGAACAACATCCTTTGTTTTCCTTTGCTTCCTCATGCACAACCTTTGCTATTGCTTCGTTAAACTGCCTTTATCTTGACCCACAAGTTTTTTTAATCTAATTTTCTCTCCCCCTGTTCTGCTGAGGAAAGGAGCGATAGAGCAGTTTGGTGGGCACCTGATGTCCAGCCAGGGTCAAGCCACCGCAGCTGTGCGTGGCAACTGTTTGCATATTCCTTCAGAAACCTCAGGCCTCTGTGTCAAAGATGAGTGTGTGTGGACAAGGTTTCTCCCACAGCGTTTCTCTGCAGGAAGAAAGACAAGTTTAAAAGGAGAAGAATAAGAAAAACAAAGAGAGTGATGGGCTAAGGGAAGTTGTGGTAAAGACTTTTGTTACAAGTACAGTGGGACCTATTTTGTCACTGGCCAATCTGCTGACCTCCCGGCTCTGGATATCCTCAGCCACACTGGTCTGCAGTTTGATCCAGCTGTAGGCGTGATGGATATGTCCATCCCCACCAGGGAAGGGGAGCACTTATGGAGAAGACTTACCTTTTGACCTCTGTCTCTAGCCCTGCTGGGTTAATTTTGTGTAGAGGGACAATCTCCAAGAACCTAATTACTCATTAAAATCTCATGTAGTGAGTTTCTCCCCAAGGGAAAGTAGCATTTTCATAACTCTCTCTTCCTGTACAAACACACGCACACACCTCCTGTTTTGTTAATGTCTGGCTGGGTGTTCCCCTTGTAGATTGACCTCGGCCACCAGATAAAAGGGAATGTCAAATTAATGAGTCCCACTTCCTCCCACTGCAGCCAGGCAGAGCAGTTCCAGTAATGGTTAGCAAAATGGTCGTTATTTTAATTTGTGGAACAAGGACACTGAATTCATTGCCAAAGTTGTATCCCACCCTGTTGGATTTGTAATATTCCCTTCCATTTCAGAGTGACCCCAATCCCAGTATGGACAGCTGTAGCAGGACAAACTGCACCCCAGTTTCCTATACACCCACCTCCTGGCTTTATTTGCAGAGACTGGGCCAGGTCTTCTCTGTTCCTAATGGTTCATAATCTCTCTCCCATCTCGCGGCAGACCTGTCCTCCCTCAAGACACAGCACAGCCAAATCAATGGATCTTGGATCTTGACTTTATGATGGATCACTCTTTGGCCCTGGAGACTCTCCCCATTTCAGTTCACACTGCTTCCTGCTTGAGGTCCCTAGCCCAGAGAAATGGTCATCTCACTTCTGAAGATCTGCTGCCTTGAAGACCATCAGTTTGCTCAGAGTGCAAATAGAAGTCATAAAACATGCAAGCATTGATGCTTCATCTAGCATTTAGAGTCATCAAGAGTCAAAAGAAGGGACAAATGGGGGAAAGGGGCAAATCGTGTTTGTGGAGCCTATTTCATTCTGGCCCCAGCCCTCTGCTGTATGCCTGCTTTCTCCTGGCCAGGGACTGGAAGAGGCAGGCTGAAATTTCAACACTAAGTCTATCCCATGAATTGATGTTGTGCTAGCTCTTGCTTGGGGGAGTGGCTCGCAATTCTTTACAGCCTGGAGCTCCTAGTTCTGCTCGTTTTAAATTAAATGGCTCATTTCCCAGCATGCTTACATGATGGCTTTGTGTCCCACACAGCTTACTGCTCATTCCCCACCTCCAGCCCTGCACAGGAGACACACACACACGTCGGTTCACTTAATGTAAAATCGTAGCTAGAGAAATTACTGTCATTTCAGGCAGCTGGACACAAGAAAGCATTTGCTGCTCTTTGCTTTCTCCCTTGTCTGTCTGTGCACTACCCTGCCTGGCTCAGAAGGACAGAGGCAGTTGATGATTAAAAGAATGAGACAGATTTTCTTTATTATTCCATCAGAGCAGGAGACAGAGAAGCACTTGACACGAAAGAGCATCCCTTGAGGTGGCCAAGGCCTGGCTGGGCTGTCACAGTCATGCTTTCCATGAGGATGCCTATTGCCTTGCTGAGGCAGCATCCCCAGTGAGCAGGGAAGCACAGAGCAGAGCATTAATAGGGTTGGTGGCTGTTGTAGCAGTTGATGAAGTAACAGGCTTAGCCTGCGGTTTCCTTTCTCATCATTTCCATACTTGGTTGTTAAGGTCGATGGCAACATGTCAATTTGCCTTCAGTCACTGTGGGGTTTCTTGTATTCCAAGCATGCCATGTCCAGCTGCATCTGGAAAAGCACAGTGGATGCAGTTGTGATTCTTTATCTTTATGTGACAGAGTTTTCAGGAAAAGGAGCTGGGGTCAGGAACCTGACATCAGATATGCCCGCTGCAAAAATCAGTATTGAAATCAAAGAAGCTATGCCAGATTTGCACTCCTTATCTGAGATCAAAATATGGCCATTCGTTCTAAACAAAAAGTATCAGACTCCCTTTCTGGCAAGCCAGACAGCTGGTCAAAATTACATAAACACATTGCAATCAAAACATCCCCCGAGAGCTGTGATTTTCTTCCCGGTGGCCATGAGCGGCTGTCACCTCTAAGGGGCAGTGTGTATGTGCGCATCGCACCGCCGGGCAGCGGGAACATACTGCTGCGATCCTTCTGCAGGGGCAAGTCGTTTTTCTGGCTGAGAAACAAGACATAATATATAAAGTTGCTTTAAGGACAAGAATAACAAACATGCTGCATAAATAATGTAAAGCAAGAAGAAAGTCCAGCATTGTTTAGAATATTTTATGAGGAATTTATTGCTGTTAATTGAACGGGAGAGATTGATCACTGAGGAATCTAGCTCATTACTTAACAAAACCTGGATAAATGGTGTGTCATTTCTCTGTTCTGCTTAGCATTCTCCTTCTGAAGCCTTTCTGTTTATGGAAGGGAAAAAAAACAACCCTGTATTGCAAACCAGATACAAAGTGATGCCCAAGTCCCCCCCTCCCATTTCCACATAAATATATTATAAAATAGAGACAGGCCAGATACAATTCTCTCTCCTTCCTTTTCTTTTCTGGCTCCCCGACATTTTGAAATGCCTGTTGAACCTCAGCACATATAAACAAGAGGGGCCAGAAATGGAGGAAGAGAGGAATCCGCTGTGCTGTGCCCCATATTCCCTTCTCTTGGGGCTTCCCATGGTCGCATGCGGCAATTAAGATGCTGAGTGCTCCAAGGAGCAGGTTGCAACGCTGCTGTCAGCTCCTTTGCCGAGGAGCCCTGCCAGCTATCGATCCAGCAGTGGGAGTCACCTCAATACAACTGCGCCTAGGGCCTGATTCTCACCAGCAGGACAGTTTTGATAACAAGGATGCTTACGTGAGGTGTTTTAAAAGGTCTTTGCTGTTAATTTGGTAGGGAAAGAAGCAGGAGGAGGTGAAAAGCCAGCACATTATGCTAATTTTCCCCCCTTTTTTGCTATTCTCATTTTGGATGTAGAGTCCAGCCTTTGAATAGATGCCCGTAATGACCTGGCTCTAAACAGAAGTACCATCAGAATTAAAATAAGACAAGACTATCTTGGACATGCACAGGGATGCTGATTATATCCAACCTACTGTAGCCACCCTCTGCTGCCTGTGTAATATTCATTTTCCAATTGTCAGCACCAGGCAAGTCAAATTAAAGGGCACTGGGTCTCTATTAGAGTCTAACCTTGCTTTTGTCGTGCTGAAGTTGAGGGGGTTGGCCGGCTGGGAATTGTTGAATCAAGTCTCAGCATCCACAGAAACAAGTGAGAAGGTTCCATCACCCAGCAAACCATCCCCAAGCCACTCAAACAATACTGCAACGGCACTGGGCAGGGCCAAGCTGGATGGATGCAGAAGAAGCAGGGCTCTCCGGGGCACAGTGAAACACTTAGTCTCCCATCCACTCACCTGCAGAGATATCAGCCCTAGACTGGAGTCACACAGGACCACACATGTCCCTGGGTGATCATTACATGACTCAATGTCACAGCAGCAAGATAATTCTCAAATAAATCTTGATTTTAGTAGCTATTTAAAAAAAAATATATCCCCCAAAGTCCAATTATCTCCTTTTGGTCTTTTTTTCTAATGAAATATTTTGATTTTCAGTTGCCAGCATGACGTTTTTATTTTCAAACTTCCATTTTATTTTGAAATTGTTTACACAATGTACAGATCAGCAAAACTGCTTCAATCCAAATTTTCATTCAGCCCAAAGCAGAATTTCTTCCACTCACTGCTTCACCAATGTTTCATATCTAATGTCAACCTGGAAATATTTTCACCACCTTTTTTCCCCTGGAACTACTAATACATCAAAATTTAAACACAGTTCCAGTGAACCCTTCCTTTCTTGCACTTCCCAGTCACTGAAGCACAGCTAACACTTTGCTGGGTTCAGGTTTTATAAGATCGTCAAGACAGATCTCCTCCCTGGATATCTGCTAGCACCAGGGGCTCCAAGCACGAGGCAGGGTACCTCATAATAAATAGAATTGTGAACTCTTTTTAAATGGCATTGGATCATTCTTTAGATTTGTCAGTGCTCTGCAATATAGTTCATTAACAACTGCTTGTTAAAACGTATAAGAGACTACTGCCTATTTGTGTGGATAATAATGTGTGAAGTTTAGTTATAGGAAATTATCTGAGGTTTCAGCTTTCTTCTCTTTTCTTTCTTTTTTGAATTTCTGTAGGGCTTTAATAAAATCAGGCCTAATTATGTATGTGCTTTTTTTGTCTCTGCCTTGGTTATTGTGAAGAAAAATCAAGGGTTGTAAAGGAGAACAGTCTATTAAGAAGAAATCATAGTCTTTGGGTACTTTTTCTAAAATACTCACCTGTCTCATTCTGCAAAATATTCTTACAAACCTAAGGAAAATCCCTGGGTCTGAGCTGCAGCACATGGGTGTTATTGCAGCCATACTAATAGCAATAGAAAGAATTACTTTGACTTTCTTCCTTGGGCCTTGAATGGTTTCTGAAAGAGCCAGAGTGGAAGCTGTCCCTCAGAAGTCACAAAGCAACACCTGCCAGATCACCTTAAACTTTATGGCTAGGATGAGGTAGGGGAACTGGTCACTGGGTGGAAGGGGCAACATGTTCCCCTGCCTTGTCCTGACTTCTCCTACCTGTCGTAAGGTGTTCCCTGGCATGGAGAAGTCCCCAGTAGTGGGGTGGCCTCTCCTTGGTGGGCTGCTTTGTCTGTGCTGTGCAGCAGTAGTCCATGCACCCCCAGATGCTCCGATGGCCCATTTGTTTTCGTGCCTGTCCCTATCCACTGGCTGTACAGAGACTCCAAAACCAGCAGCCCCGGAAGCAGGGAGCACTGTGAATCTCTCACAGATTTTTTGAACGTGGATGCTGTGTTAGGCAGCTAAGTTTGTCTGCAGCCTCACAGTTGGCTGTTTGAATCCAGCCCCAGCTGCCTCATGATAAAACCACAACACTGACTTTTTCTTGTGTTTTTTAGAAATAGGTTTACTCAAATCGTTACAAACAATTTGAACTTCGGAAAGTAAAATCCCTTTTTTTTGTTGTTTTTCTGTGGGCCCAGTGCTGGAGAAACCAGGTGATTCATGACATGACATTATGCTCTTCATTTGCCAAGTGCTGCAAAGATCAGGTTAAGCTGCTTGTGTACAGTATGTGTGGCTGAGCCAAAGTGCTGCCATGGAAAATGTGGTCCTTTCTGCTGCAGCAATGAGAGCGCAGCTCCTCACTTCGGTAGTGCTAATGGTGCCAGGGGTCAGACCAATCACCAGTGGTCAGCTATGGGTCAGTGTTCATGCCTCTGTTTGCATGTGTGTGTCCCTTGGGTCCATTTATCTCACGTCTAGCAGGATGGTCCTTCTGTGTCCTCATATATTTGCAGACAGTGACACAGAACTGTGATATTCCCTTCCTCCACCTCTTCTCAGTATTGAAATTGAGAGAATTGTAACAGAGTGGTTTCCAGCAGAGAAGAGGAATCAAGAGCAAGGGACTGAACCCTCACATGTATTCATGACCATGCACACTTTTATGGACCCAATAGTACTGTCAAGCATTTCATGGGGCTTTCTATCAAGGACACTATATAACAATAAGTTGTATTGTACTGCACTTTCAGTGAATATATGAGGTAATTGGTGTGCAGTTCCCTAGACTAATACTGGAAGACAGGCACCTGTAGACAGAGAAAATGAAGTTTAAAAATCTCTTTGCTGACTGCATTCCCCCAGCTGGGAGAGCAAAGCACAGCCAGTAGCAGCCGCAGGTCAGTTCTTAACCCTCTCCAAGCTGGGTTAGATCCCTCCACTGCCTCCCTCTCTTACTGGGATGGAGCTGGGGACTGGTTTCATTTAGCGGTGGTGAGAGCAGTGTATGCTTACACTCCCTGGCCCTTTCTAAGTCTCAGAAGAAGAGGCTTGCTCCCTTTCCACAGTGCTGAGCTGAGATGTAAGCCCCAGGGCACTAGGTGTTCAGCACACAGAAGGCCAAGTGAGTGAGGAGAAACCCCTGCCACCTGGAGTCATGATCCAGGCTGCTGTGAGGGACTGGCTGCTCCCCAGCAGAATGTTTCACCTGGTAGCTCTCCAGGGCTGTGTAACACATGCTGTCATGGCAGTCATGGAGCACTTGGGAAACAGAAAGAGCCAAGCCCACCATTCTCTGAGCAGCTTCCCTAGGCCACCATGGGTAGGAAACACAGGAGATGTGGGCTACAGGCAGAGAGCCACCCTGCTTTCTCCGTAGCTGCGTTCAAACAAGATGTTCATCACAGGAGCCATAAGTGATATCTTTTCCCATCCAAGGCCTGTTCCATTGACTGTCACAGTCATTGGGACTGTCTAGGTTAGCTCTTCTGGGCATGGTGCAAGCCCTTCTTCAACCCAGCCCTTGACGCACTGCATGGCCAGGAACTTGCCTGCTGCTGAAGCGCTGCATATGAGCTACGGCTAGGAGGAACATGGTGTATTTTCTTTCTTGTTCTTTCTTAATCTGTGAGCCATCAACAGACACATTTCACTGAGATGCTGAGTCCCAAACGTCAGGAACGTGATTAGGCTGAGTCATCCTTTCATATAGGTTTCATTATTATTATTTCTAACATTTACCCACTTAACCATGACCAATAATATTTATAGGGAGCATGTCCATCCATACACAAATATTGCTGGTGATGTGCTCAGAGACAACAACTTGCTAGGCAGCAGGACGTCAAAAACGTAGGCAGTGTATTAAAGCCCACCCATGATGATTTATCTTCTGACTAAATCTCCACAGGAGGAGGCCATGCTGGCAGTTCTGCCATGCTCACAGTGGCCAAAGAGCAGCTTACAGTGTTAGTAGTACCATGTATCATGGTAAAATTGCACTCAAAGCAATCTGTCACCCATTGCTGCCAGGGCTAGTTATGGATTCAGATAACCTACCCATGGGTGGGAATGTGAACTTGCACATCACTGGAGACTCCAGAGATTTATTTCTACCACACTGTGTATGCAAGCCAGTCAGAGTTTGTCGTCCTCTGACCAAGTGACAGAGCAGGTGCAAAGCACAAAGAAAAGTGACTTGAAAAAGGGAGGAGACTATAACTCATGGAGATTTGTCCCTCGTAATACAACAATGAAAAAAGCAGCAACAGGATTTTCAAAGAAACATGCTGAGAAAAAATGAAAATGTTCTGCGGCCGTTCCCCGTCAGATGTAGCACTTCATGGCAGAGCAAGAAGAGACATCACACTGTAAACTCTCTGAAGGTAAAGGCAATCTTTGGAGTCCATATTTGTGTAGCACCTTGCAAAGTAGTGAGCCAGTCTATGACCTGTCTTCCTTCTAAAGCAAATGCTCCTAATAGGTTAGGTAATAGTAAGCAGAATCAAGTATGTTTGTCAGTCTGCCTGTCTATAGCAAGGTTATATAGTTACCCATTAGCAATGTAGCAACTGTGTTGTGATAAGAAAAAATATATACACAATATGTGGCATCAAACCTTTTTTTTAAGATTACTGCAGTGTTACAGTCTAAACCTCTCTGTACACCCTATTGACTATAGTAATCTTCCACACTATTGTTTAACCATACCTGAAGACAAATGTTTTATATGAATTCCAATTTCCCTTAAATTGTCTTATTTCATGCTATTGAGCAAATTAATCCACTGGATCAAGGGCAATTCTTTTTCTTGGGCAGCTCACCTTGCTCATTATTCATTCCTGAAGGAATGGAAATCCTTTATGTAACTTCATGCTTCTTTTGCTTGCAGTACTCCCTGTTAATAAAAGGAGTTGGTTTTCTTCAGCCATAGGCGACTGTGTTGGGACAGATTGGTTTATCCCATATCCAGAAGGAATCTAAAGTCCGTTTTGTGGGCAAGTTTGCTCTAGGATTGCTTTGGGCCTGGAGAAGCCAACACATACATTTCTAGTGTATGCCCAGGAGCCGCACTCTGCCTGCCTTGAACTTTGTGAACCTTTCCTCAGCAGAATATAACTGAATTCAAAACCTGTTGCTGGGCAGAATGCCCTGAGTAGAGCTGTGACATTCAGTGAGGACTGCCTGGTTCCCTGGGAATCTGGAAGCCAAATTACAGCAAAATTGAATCTTTAACTTTGAAATTTTGGGAAAGAATAATCTGGAACACCTGGTTGCGAAATATTCACATGGATTACTATTAGGTATTACTATGCACTTTCTAGATACTTTTTGGGGTCCCAGTGTGTTCCCAGTGCACCCACTGGATTCTCCCAGCACACATGCTCGGAGGGCAGGCCTAGCGCTGCCTCAGGCATTGGGGTTGCAGAGCAGATTCGGCGCTGCAGAGGCAATGGATTACAGGCAGAGAGGCAGAAGCTTGTCTAGTTCTTATCCCACGTGCTCACTTATGCACAGCAGATGATGGCACAGGGAAGAAGGGATTTTGTGCCATCATCTAACTGATTTGAAAAGTGCTCAGAGGCTGCGGGTTGCGTGTGGATGCTGCAGCTGCACAGACATCTATGCATGTCACTTCTGAAGACACTGGCTTTGTCTGATGTGGAGGCTCTTGGTGTGGTGGCTGATAGAAGGTCCCCTCCTGAAAGGAGTGAGTGACAGATGGAATTCAGCCCCATTGCTTATCCTGGATGTAGAAAAACTTCTGAAGAGCTAACCTAATTCCTTATCTTTTTATTTGTTTTAGCAAGACAGGGTTGTATTTTCATCCTTGTAGACTGATCTTGCTCGTTCAAAATTGTTCATTCAACAGGAAAGTAAACAGCACTTCGAGCTATAGTTCTCTCCCCCACTTCCTTGGCAAGAGAGACCTGTAAAAGAAGAAGATAAATAACGTGTCAAACATGGTCTGGAGAGGATTCAGCTAAGCAATTTCTGGCTTCCCCTGCCTGTCTTCCAGCTGTTGTGCCCCTAGTAACTTCAACGACTGTATACAAGCTTGGCCTGGCTGCAGTTTCATTCAGTTAGATCTATGCTTCCAAATATTTTTCTGATGTAACAATCTCTGGCCTGGCCAGGGCTTTAAACCTCTCCCTGCATGGACTGGAAAGAATATATAGTAACTATTTCTGCACTTTGCTATGAACAGACATTTAATACCTGTAAGAAAAGTCTTCAGTCAGGGTGCTGGGTCAGCAAACTGCTTCTGTGGGTACTGGAGTCCTGTGTGTCACGTTCGTGTGTACCTCATCACATACATCCATGGTTTGGTTTCCCTGGGAAGGGAGACCTAATGCTCTAACAGCATTAATCAAATTTTCATGTGATGACTACGAGAGTTCCTCCATGGATCTGCCCTAAAAAATGCTTTTATGAAATAAAATTACATTCAAACAAAGCTGAAAAGTATCTGCTTTCAACATAAATTTCCTGTTATTTGTCAAAAAGAAGTACATGAGCAAGTCCCAACTGTCTTATTGTAAAATTGTGATGTGATGCCCCACACTGAACCTGTGGTTCTCTAACTTGCTCTGGGCTAGGGATCTTGTAACAGCAGCAGAGCCATGTCTCCACAGCAGGATCAGCAAGAAAGGTGGCGGCAGAACACCATGAAACTTGGGATATAGCCATGGTGCCAAAGGGACAGGGCAGAAGGAAGTGGGAGATACTTAAACTGCAAATGCCAAAGAGGTATTTGAGAATGCAAATACTCAGGGGCTGATTTTTTTCCCCAAAACCTGAGACTTGTCTTTAAAAGGTTCTTAAAAGCTTCTACAGGAAAAAGATTAATTCCAGTCATTTCTAATTACTACATTAAATGATGAATATATTCTGTTAACCTAATTACTGTTTAGAAAATGGATTGCACATTCTGATCCATTGCTTTGCTATGTACACCTCAAACACAAAATATTAAAAATCATCTGCATTTTCTAAACTCCTAGGGATTCTGTTATAATAGGCATTCTGGGTGTGTGGTAGAAGATATGAGACTTTAGTAGGAGTTCTAGGTAAATCTGGTGATCTGTGATTTTCCAAAGCTGTTTACTCATTGGTACTAACCAATAATATTTTGTGACTCTTTCCCTGTAATTTCACACAAGCTATCTCCTCTTCATAAATCCAGTGACTAAAGGTTTGAGGTCACTTTTTAGGAGTGGCACAGGAGATGTGGTTTCCCTATAAACTCCACAATAACAATAAATGATGCTCAGTGCGTAAATCTGTAGGATTCCAGTTAACATCCTCCTCTCAGCTATTCAGTGAATGTCATCAGTTACAATATCCTACTCTCAGTATAAGCAGGTAACACCATTCACACCAGCTGAAGATTATATACTGAGGGAAAACAAAATATCAGAAACAACATTAGCTGGGAGCAGAGATGTTGCCAAAAATTTAGAAATGTCCATTTCAATGAGGGAGCTAAGCAGGAAAGTTACAGCAAATTGTGTCACAAATAGCAATCAAACATTTAAAAGGAAGACAAGGTAGCTTGATTTTGTTTTTTTTTTTCTAAGATGTAAAGTAAAATCTGGTTCTCTCTAGCTGGCAGCTGTGAGGAAGCAAGATTTTTTTTTTTTTTAACTCATGTTGATTAAATTAAAAGCCTGATTTTTGGAGAGCATGTGATATGAAACCACTTGCACTTGGAGAATTTTCCATTTCATAAGAGCAAAACACAATCCTTTCCACAATTGGTTTATGGATTGATTACAGTACATCAAAACAGGCAAATTGATTCATAGCTGTTTGCATACTTGTGCTTATAAGCCACATCCTCCATGTGCATTTGCTGTTAGTATGATTTATAATAATATGCTGATAGCATTAACTGTATGCAAGAAGCTTTGCAACACAGCGACCTGACTGAAACGGTTTAGAGACTAGCCAGGCACTAATTAAAGAGTGGATACAGTACACTGGGCTGTGCTGTAGCTGTAGGGCAGTTTTCCATGTGTTTCCCTTAAAAGGTAATTTCTGGGATTTCTCTTTTAATGGGGATTCTTCAATCTTATTATTTGCTTGCACTGCTCTGATGGCAGGCTTGGTGCTTTTGGGAAATTGTCGCTTTGCTGTTGTGGTTTAGAAAGCTAGAGATTTAAGAGCAGAGAAGGAGGCAAAGTTGAAACCTTGGAGGCAAATGCAAAAGAAATTACAACTGAGGTGGAAGAAGGTGGCACTGCTGGTAAACTTTGCAGATTAAATAAACATCTCTGGCATGTTAAGTGATGCTAATAAGGACAGAGTGTTCCTACGGCAAGATCTGGATTGCTTAGTACACTGTATTCTTTTAGAAAGCTAGTGTATACATATAGCCGCTGGGAAGGTCACATATACACAAACCAAGAATGCAGGTTGTATTTTCACTTTCAGACTGAGAACTAGAAAGCAGAAGTTGCTGGAAAGAATGTAGGGGCTATTTCGGATGAACAAATGAGTGTGAACTCCCAGTGTGAAGCTGGTGCTCCAGAGGCTGATGCAATCCTTGGGCAAGTAAACAAAGGGATTTAGTGGGGCTCCAGAGAGCATAATGTCCCTTCTTGATACGGGTTTGCTGAGGTATCTGCTGAATTCTGTGTCCAGTGTTCACGCTCAGACAACCAGAAAGGGTGCAAAAAACTGGAAAAGCAGTACAAAACCAACTGAAAATTATTCCCGGCCCTGGAAATTCTGCCTTGTAAGAAGCAACTTAAAAAGCTCTTACAAGTCTTTTCTAGCTTATCGAAAAGAAGGTTAAGAATTTGACTGAGATGTATAAGCATCAGTATTGCAAGAAAATTTCTGATGCTAATCTTCCACCTAGGAAAGAAACTGCAGCAGAAAGGAAGACATGCAGACAAGGTACCAGGAAAAATAATTACCTTATACCAGCTGATCTACAGGGGCTGTTTGTCTGATCTCTGCAAAAGTGTGTTTACCCCTCTTACCCTAGGAGACAGGTTCCCCTAATAAATCATCTCACCATTGTTGTAGTTTGCTGTAGGTAAGAGCATGAATAGGGGTGATTACCACAGGGAAGCTGACCTGCAGTAAATTTTTCCCTTGAGGTGAACTGTTAGAATGTTAAAGTCCATAAGAGGTCCAAGGGCTGTCAGCTGAGGCTAGCCACATTTGGATGAAAGATATGATGCATTTATTTTTAACGGGGAGGGTTAAATCTTTAGGTCAAGATACCTAGGGATGTAGTGGGCTCTCCATTAGTTGCAGTCTTTTAATCAAGACTAGGTGCTTTTGTAAAAGACACAATAATCATTCAAACAGAAGTTACAGGTTCAACACGGAAAATCCTGGATCAAATTCTGTGGCCTGTTAGGCTAAATGGCTAATGAACCTTTCCTGGCCTTTCACTTTATTAATCTGTGAAATGAGCAGAGAATTGGAAGGTAATCAGGAGCTATGCAGTTCAGATTGTGGATAGCAAGGACAAGGAGATTAAATTTGGTGGAAAAGGTAAAAAGAAGATCCAGAGGAGCTGCCAGTAAAATGGGCAGAAAGCTGGGCATGGCTGCAGTAACTCAGGGCGTAGTGGAAGCACCTATGGGACAATGTGGGGTGTTCAAAGAGAGCAGGACTGAGCAAGGGAGGTATAGGTAATACAAACGGCAGAGACTGTGCAATGGAGAGACAGGCAGCTCTCGAAAGGGGAAAATACACCTGCAGTGCAGGGAATGTCACTGTTGATTTAGGGGGTTAGGGTGGGAAATGATTTTCCAGTTCTGACAGAGGAGGAAGGAAAAAGTGATTCGGGCAGAAAGGTGAGACAGCCTGGGGGGGAGGGGGTGAAACACAAAGTCTGGACATTGCAGAGTAGTGAAGGGTTTGAAAGATGCTTGCTTTGGAGAGATACAGAAGTCAGCAGAGCATGCGCCTTAATTCATACAGCACACACCTGACTTCCATAGCAGGATTACCTGGTGGCATTACACCCATGCTACTGAGGAAAAAACTAGACTCCTGACATGATATAAACCCAGTGGATTCAATTTTAACCACTCCATGACCGAAAATAAATTCTTCAGTCATCCTATTCCAGAATACCAGATCGATAGCTGAATAGTTAGAACTCAGCAAGTTAGGTAATTTTGTACTGAATATAAATGAGAGTTATAAGATAAATGACATTTAGTGACATTAATTAACTGATTAAATTAAATCTGATATTTTAATCAGAATTTGTTTATTCAAGGCTCTGGATAAAAAGAAATGGAGTTTAACCTAGTTACTTTTAAAATTCCAGTTACCGTAACAACATCTTGTGATATCAATTAAAGGTGGTCTTTTCTTTATGTTATTTTTAGAACTTGAGTTACCATAACAACAGAATGCTGCTTCATTTGCAAAGAGTTAAAATATGTTGTTGTTCTTTGGGAAACAATCAAAATACAAGTGGGATGCCAGGAATCAATAGCCTAGAATGGTTGCACAAACAGCATTTTTCAAACACCTCATTTGTAGCACAAAAGACTGATGGATCTTCTCCAGTGTGACAGATTCAAGATGTTCCTTGGTCGCTCAAATCAGAAAGAGATTATTTATCAATTGGAGAAGAGTGGGGCTGTCAGGCACCAGAGGTATTATGAGCTGTCAGATCTGTAAGGAAAAACAGTGCAATAGCAAATAAATTCACCTGGCTCTCAGGCGGTTCCGGAGAGCAGGCGGGAGGGTGTCCCCCAGAGCTGAGGCAGTGACCTCACGCCTTCTCCCCAGGCATCCCATGTGGGAAAGAAAAATGCTGACAGATCATATCAAGGACTTTCCCTTGAATGTGCTGGGCTCCCTTGGAGGTCAATGCTAGTATCCTTCTAGTCTACCTCTGGCTGTTTTTCTCCTGTGAGGGGTTTTCTCTTGTGCAAAGGCAACACCTGCTGAAAGAGAGCAGTCTTGGTATGAACTGCCTACAGAGGACTGGATGAAGGTAGTCTGGCCAGTCCCACAAGAACCTCCATGAGACAAAAGCATGGGTAGGGTTACAAGCCAGATATGTCACAGTGGCCAAGATACATAAAGGGCACCATAAACATGCGCACACGTGTGTTTGTGTATGTTCACCACAAAATTAGCTAAGGGATTACATTTATATCCTTGTGGTCCTGGGTCTGATTTTAACATAAGTACTGTTCTAACTTACCTTCAAAGGGGAGGTAACTAACAGCTGTTGGAGGTGTACCCTTTGCAGGGTCTGTACAGATGGGGCTTTCCTCTTTTTGCAGAGGTGGATCTTAGGGATCCTTTTACTTGTGTGTATAGCAAGGGGTGGCCTTTAGACACTCAAAGGCCCTTGAACCTACAAGGAAAATGCCTTGAAGCAAACAGCAGCCCATGAAGCATTGGAGTAAGATGCTTCTTGCAGCCAAGACCCCACCCACAGTCCAGATCTAGTCTAGACAAGACAAGTAGGGTGAGCATCAGCTTCTGTATTTGCTGCCCTGCTGGGCATTACTATTCATTAGAGGACGCTGCAACACAAATGCAGTTCTCCTTACTTCAGCTGCAGCTTCTAGCTAATCTGTGGGAGCAGAGATACTTCAGGCTGTTATCAAACTGGAGAAGAAAGTGGGATGTCTGAAAGCAGAAACGACTTCCCCACCACCACCACTTGCACACTTCCCTCCCCAACTTCACATTGACTACAGAGGAAAAGGAGACTCATACTGGATTTCTGTTGTTGCCTTTCGATGACAGGAGAAAAGGCAGCTGTAGCCATCTTGCATTGTTCTGCTGTGACCTTTTGTCTAGGCAAAGATGTGCAGATGACAGCCTGAAAGTAGGAGAGGCTACACTGCATTCCTTGTTTGATTGTGGTCCTCTTCCTTAATGAGTTTTTAAGAGGAAGAGGAGGAGGAGGGCACACAGGGGAATTTGCATGTGTCTTGTGTCTGAGACTTATTTAATTAAAAGACAATAAAAATGTCAGCTGCTGCAGGTTGCAATCTGAATCCCCTTCCGCCACCCTCATCTCCCTTCCTTCTTCCTTCTTTCAAAGCAAATAGATAAGTGATGTGGAGGAGGAGGGTCAATGGAACAGGACTGCTGCAAAATGCCAGCTTGTACTGATTTATGCTGGGCTAACTGTGAGAGGGCTCAAGGCAGAATCCTTCTCCTCTCAGCAGCAGCTCCAAAGTCACAGTGTGTTTGTCTCCTGCAGAAGTTCACTAGATGTGACTTGGGGCAGCTTCCTTCCCAGGAGGGGTGGCTTGAAAATACAACCTTTTCTAGTGGCAGCCACCCTGGGGCCAGCCCCAGCTGCTCCTCGCGACTGCTCTGACACAGTCCACCTCCTTGGATCTGCTGGTCGGTGTCTTCAGTGAGTGATCCTTGCCCATTTAGGCAAATGGGTTGCCTTGGTGAAGGAAGGCTTTAACATGTTACACTGGAAACAGCTCATTTTACCAATGTAGATGTAAGGTGTGCTCACACAGAGAGCGCATCTGGCTGAGCTTTGTGTACTGGTCATTATCAGTGCGGGGAGAGCCACGAAGAGCTGGGGGCTGAGGTGAAGCCAACCTGTTGCAGAGGGCCGAGGCAGCATGAACTCACCCAGAAAGGTTGCCTCCAACTTCCTGCAGGAATCTGAATTTATAGAAGGACAGAGTAAAGCTTTATACCCAACTCCCATTCCTTGAGATCATCTTTTGTTAGCCTCGTTGCCCAGCTGGGCCACGGTGAACCTGTGACTCTACATGCAATTTTACTGCATGAAGAGAAACTGAAGAAAAGTATCAGGCTTCTTTTCCCAGCTGGTGATCCTTCACTCAGCAAGCTGTGTTCTGGGTAGTTTGTGCTATGGGGCAGAAGGTGCTGTGAGAAAGGCTAAGGATGGGGTGTAAATGCCAGAAGTGACTAGCTCGTGCCCCTGCACTCACCCATCATACTTGGAGTCCAGAGGCACCTATGATCCAGAGGCCCCACTTCTTGTCTGAATACACTGCTCCCATTTGAATGGCAGCCATCCTGCCTGGGGCAAGGTTTGCATGTGCTGGAGCTGGTGCACTCTTTTCCTTGGGGTGATGTGTCATGGTTCAGAGCTAGCTGGCTGGGGAGCCCAGCTGCAAGCATGGGTACCCTCTGATGGACTGAGTATGCAGCCTTTGCTGAGTCCTTCCCCAGCCTCTGCACAGAGCCAGATACTCAGAGATCCTGACTCCCTGAAGCTGAAGTTGATGGCAAATGAATGCAGTAAATGTGGCAGTGGTAAATAATTGTGCTGTACACAGAACAGCCAATTTAACTTGTCATGACAGTGATAGCAACAGTGCCCATAATGTTAATTTGTATGAATCCGTTCTGTATAGGGACTTGCACTGTGCCATAGTCTCCATAGCTTCTGAGTACCTTTCCTTTTGCATCCTCCCGTCAGCTCCTAGGAAAGCTAGCCGTATGGAGAGTGGATTGTTTTACCACTGCAAAAAAGAAAAGCTTAAGAAGATGGAAATAAATGTATTGACAAGTGAGACGAATAAATGTTCCTCTTGCCCGCACTATATAGAGGTGTTTGACATACCAAATTATGACATAACTGTAGGAGTAATGGTTGCAGCTGTTGCTTTTGTAAAATGATCTGCAATACCACATGCTAATAAGAAAGACAACATGTCTAAGTCATTTTATACAGTGCCAGAAGACTAATCCCATGCCATGCATGCACAGTGCCAAAAGTGGTCATATCACAGCAGTAGGATCAGTTATGGAATAATCACATCCTTAGGAAAAAATCCTCTGTGTAATACAATGAAATCCCACTTAAACAAGTCAACCTTGTGAATCTATTAGAGCAACATCCCCAGAGTACTGCTACTGTAGCGTGCCTGTAGCACAAAGTGGAATGCTCATGTGTAAAAATGAAGACAGGAGCAGAATATTTACTCAGGTGAAAATAGCCTTCTTCTGGGAATCCTAATGGGGAGAGAGACAGAAGAGTAGCAGTTTCCATAAGGAGGATATCAAAACCTAGAAACGCTCGTATGCAACCAACCTGACAGCCTGGTTCTGCACCCTTAATCCACACAGAGCTCCCCTTGTCTTCTGCTGGAACCTTCATTGAGCTAAAATGGGGGATCATCCCCCTAATCTAAAGAAGTTCAAACCCTTGCTGCATTTTCCAATTCATACGTTCATCCTGAATAGGAACAGGATGTCAGAAAGTCCTGAGGCAGCTTTGCAAATTTCATCCTTTAGACCTACAAAATCTGGATTATTTTTTCCCCTATGTACTTTGATTAGGTCTAAACACCACCTTTGAAAGAAATGCTTTTGACAACTTGCTTCTAAGTATCACTACAAGTATAAATCTGAGAAATACCTGAAAGCTGCCTATTTATTGGATAATGAGACCAGGCTTGCTAATTCAGCTGTGCAACACAGACAGATGTGATTTCCCTAATACCTGGGGCTTAATAATTGTGGTATGTTAGGGCACATCTAAGCTTCCAAATCACAGCGGGGTTTTGTATATCCATGCAAAACCTTGTCCAAGTATATCTATTCCTTGCTTTTCTTCCACAGAATGGTATTTATTACATCTATTTGCTGTCATAAAGCATAGGAGGAGGTTTATAAATAAGCATGTTGGTCAGAAATCCTCAGGGTCTCTTAAACAGATGCTGAGCTTTCCACTTCCAAGGAAAGCTGGGGGATTTGAATAGGCTGGAGCCAGACCGTTCATGGGACTCCTCCACTTTCCTTGGCAGAGGGAAAGTACGACCTTGAAAAGTTTCCTAGGCACATACACGCATACATCCACCAATACTTGGGATCTCGCCCTTTATCACTGGCTGCTGCCAGCCTCTTGCTTACCAGTTGGTGGTTTGTAGTTCAGCCTTGGGGCACTGACAATGGAAAAGCGTGCTGCCATCAAAAGACTGCTGGACTCTTCTCCCATTCCTCTCCAGTTTCAGCCTGGGCAACAAACAGTGTGCTGTTGTGAGGGATACACAGTCAGGGTTTATCAAAATATCTTGGGATCAGCACTTGGGCTGATGGTGTTGTCCTTTGCTTCCCTTTCCTCTTGTGCTCTTAAGTCCTGGTTGATCACCACATAAACCATACAGATCTGGACAGATCTATGAGGCAGGAACCTTAGTAGGTCTGGACATTTTTCTGCCTTGAGAAGTACAGTCTCTGTATCCATGGTCTGTCTGCAGGGATTTCATGGCAAATTCAGCCAAATTCAGTGAAAGACAAACACAATTTCTCTCTTTTTGCCCCCGTACGTTTACTGATCACAAGAACCTGCCAGCCTGTCCTAGTTGGGGTACACAGGGTATGAAGACAGGTGAGGCAGATTTCCAAGGAAAGTAGCGCTGAAGGCAAATGCATTCCCACAGAGCTTCAGCAGATGCTGTTTCCAGACAGGATTTGGTAACACATTACAAAGTTATGGGTGATTTAGGACACAAAGTTTAAGAAGGTTCCCTATATCTCTGTAGGCAGAGATGACATATTTACCCCATGAGTCGCACAAATCCTTTTTTGCCCAAGAAGCTCCTGAATCATCTATACAGCTGTATGTGGAGTATGGTGGAGATTTCAGGCCTCTTGGTAGTCCTACTGTAGAGATGACACTGCTGTTCCAGAAATTCCCCTAAACAGATGGCCTCTGCAGACCAGAAGTCCTATAAATGCATTGGAAGTATGTTAATCGGTTTTGCATGCAGTAAATAAGAATTTATTCAGGATGGAACATTTTGAGGCTTAGTCACTGAAAACAGCTTGAAATTATTTATTGGAGAAGATTTTTGTTTGGGGGCCAGGACAATGCCTGAGAAAGATCGGATCATTTTCAAAAGTGAATAAACCTACCCATACAGATTTTCTTTCCTCTTATCCCTCTTTCCCTCATTACTCATTTTTCTGTAACTTTGTCTGTTGTCTTATTTACCATGGCTTTTCCCAAAGCAAATTTTCTAAGAGAATGTCAGCTAATTAATTATTGTTTCAACATAATTTTTATTCCAGACTTTTGACCTCCTGGCAGCTCTGCAAAGCATTCTGATGCGTTTCACATTTTCTTAGTAAATATTTCTTTCAAACAATACATTGAGAAACAAGGGAAAGAATGCATTGTCTTTCAAAAAAAAAAAAAAGGCAGTTAGAAGGGAGATAGAGAAAAAAGAGAAAGCCAAAATCGCTAATAGGAGGCTAAACAAAGATCAATGTTTGAGGTCCCATGAAAAAATGAAGTGGCAGGCTCTGTACCAAGTACAGGGTAGAAAGGAACATCTCAAACAATATTACGCTACCATTTTTTATAATTCACTTTTTTTTATTGCCTTTTATTCCTTGATTCCCCATGTGAGTATAGATGCTTTCTGTGGAGCAGCATCATTTATCTTTACCCTGGTGAGGAAGGGATCATTCCTTGCTGAGGCTGACATGCCAGTGCAGCACTGCAAATTACCAGTAACTGCTATTCACCAGGTGATGCATCTGGCACTTTCCTTTGGAGACACAATCAACATCCTTGTGCCTGCTCACCTCTGTCTGCCTTCAAGCCCTGGCCAGAGAGTGCAAATTCCCAGCACAGAGCTTTCCTCTTGCAGGACTTGGAGGGAATCAGCTTTCCGCACTCATGGCAACATCAGTGCCAGGAAAGAGGGGAGAATACAGCCACAGGCCTCCTTGAAGTCTCAGGACTATATTCTCATGTCTGAGCATCGCTTTATGTCCTTGATGCAGTTAAATGAGCAAGTGAGACACCTCTCGAAAGCCTCCAATGATCTGAGTAAGGCACTGTATAATAGAGAGTAGGGGGCATCAAGCTGGGACATCGGCGTCTGTCTGAATGCAGCCCTGAAGGCAAAGTCCCAGTTTCTTTGTGAAGCTGAATGTACTGCCTTGGCTGTGTTTTACCCAGGTTAAGGGCTTGGTGAAACTCCAGCTCTCCTCCAGCTGCTAGTCCCATACCCACACTCACACCCGCCAAGCAGGTGTCTGGCCTTGTTCTGTCAGACCATCCCAGATCACTGTGATCGTTTCTTTAGAGAGATTTTTTAGCCAGATTAGTTAATTTGACTTGATCTGAATTCGGAAGTTCCTCAGAAATCTGAGGTTGGAACTATCTACCTCACCTTATTGCCATAGGTCCTGGGTTCCTGTGCCCTTGAAGTGCATCCAGCACTCCTCTGGCAAGTTGCAGGTGTCTTTTGCTTTTGTTTTTTTGGCTGGAAGCTATGGGGAGGGGAGGAAGCATGAGAAGACAGAGCAAGGTTTCACAAGCTGTGGCCACAGTGGTCAGGCGGTATGCAGAGAACAGTCCCAGCCAAAGCACAGGACCCTGAGCCAAGCTTTCTGGATCTTTTTTGTCAGTTCTCCTACACATTTCCTGGAGGATTTTGAAGGAACCTTTTAAGCTAAATTGGGCATTTGCATCCAAAAGAGCAACTAAAGTAGCTTGATTTTCAGAGGTGTTGAAAGCTTACAGCTTCTATTTAAAAAAGAAATGGCAGGAGGTGCCTGCCCTTAGAGCCCCAGTTTCCTCATATGGTCTTCATCTTCCTTTGCCTTGGCTTCCCACATCTGCAGACTAAGGAGAGGAACAGCTAACCGGGGGGGCTCAGAGAGAGTTAATTCAGTAATGTTTGCAAAGTGCTCTGAGATCTCAGATTGAAGGCACTATATAAATGCAAAGTATTATTTTATGAAGATCAGTTAGTAGCACTTCATCATTTCAAATGGCACCAATTATACACAATGTACATTGATATATACACACTATTTTCATAAAGTGCTGCTGCATTTGATTCAAACTTATTTGCAGTCTGATAACTACACAGATATTAATAATGCCAGGAAGAAGGGAGTTTTGCATAATCTATAATTTGTAAAATTATTTTCCAAGCATTATTTTGTATGCACTGAATGCTGGATTCACCAGCCTGTGCACTGGCCTGTGTGCAGGGTCCTTGTACTGTTCTGGTGACACAAAACAACCATAAACTCATGTATCTATTCTGTGTCACCAAAGCGGCCAAGTAACAGCGAAAATACATTTGCCAGTGAAGCTAGCTCTGGACAGGTTCAGTCTGTGAATGGGGATAGGTGAGATCTTCTAATGTCCTTTTAAACAAACTGGTTTTTCCTTAAAGAAGTAACTAAAGCTTTCTGTAAATACAGCTCTTTTTCAGACTGTGCATATTACATCACTACAGAAAGCTACCAAATGATATGACTAAACTCAGAAGCAGTGTGAATTTTGTATGTCCAACATTAAATTCTCTGACAAAACACTGGAAGGCAAACCATGAGTTTCCTTTCATCCCCTCACCTCTGTGAGTTGCATCTGTATTCCCCCATTGTATTCTCAGCCTTTGCAGTTGTTTTAGAAGGGTTATGATATTTGGTGCTTTTTCTTATTGTCCCTTGGATGGCACACAGCTGAGAAAAAGACCTCAGGCATCATGGTTGTTGAACAGCTTGAGAACTTGAGCTTAATGCATCCCAGTGGCTTCTGAATGGACATAGGTAGGCCTCGTTAATCTGCATTTAATCATGTAGACACACCTGATGTGGTCTCCCTGTGCTTACAGCCTTTGAAACATAGATAAACAGCACCTGAAGACAGACCTAAGCCAACCTTGCATGTCACCTGTCAGAATCTGCCTATGGCCAACAGCCACTAGACCTACCCCTGTCCTTAAAGAGCAGGGAGATGCTCAGGGTGGGGTCCAAGCAAGGGGACAAGTCCCACTGCCTCTTCATGTACCTCTTTACTCTTTGCTGGCCCAGTAATGGCTGCTGGTTGGCCTCTTCCTAGAGCAAGGGGTTCAGATGACGTGGTACAACGTGGCCTGGCCACAGGTGGTAGCTTCCCCTGAACTCCCTGCAAACAGGACAGCCCCCCTGCCTGCTGGGTGCTGACAGCACCATGTACCAGGGCTGTGGATGGCAGCTGTGGCTGTGTTGAAGGAGGGAGGTGAGGTGCCTGGAGAGGGTCCCAGCATCCTGTGAAGTCACACACAGGTTTTGCAGCTAGGCACCATCCCTTGCTAGTGTAGGAGGCTGTGAAAAGATGATGTTTGTATGTCTCTGCAGGAAGTCTTTGACTCTGTGTTCTTAAAGACACAGATAGCAAGTACAGAGGGCACTGGCACCCTGCTGATTTGAATTTGCAGTTCACTTGAGCTCGGTTTCAAAAAAGCCTTTCATTTGAGTACATAACATATCAACTTCCCCACTACCTCACATGCAATTTAAGAAAAACCATTCACAGCTCTGTAACCTCTTGCAGTCGTTCAGATGGTCCTAGGCTTCAGAAAATATCTGGGAATATACAAAGAAATTATATTTTCAAATGGACACATTTTCATCAGGTTCCCTCTGCATCTGAGAGCTGTGCTGTTTGTGAGCCTGATCTATTTGAGAACAGCTGCACAATTTAAGTTATTGATGGAAGCATCTGTAGGATAAAGATTTTTGGTTTTCCCATTTTTTTTCTCAGCCATATTTCACTCCCTGCCTTTGAGTCCGTAACAGCCCAATGGGTTTAAATATTTGATGGCAAGAAAATTGCTTTATTTAGCTTATAGTTGAGCATAAGATTTTTCTAGGACCGGAACTACAAAAATCATCTGAGCGCAAGATTTAGAGGAGAAGGGGTTTATGTGCAATCGCACAACATGACAAAATGTTCATATCATAAAAGTGAAGGGTGGCTATTGACACAACAGAAGTGAAGTGAAGTTCAAGGCATAAATCAAGAGCAAATTGCAGCATGGCAGGTGCAGGCAGTGCATCAGAAGCGAGTGGGCTGTGTGTTGAAATGGACACCTCTGAAAAGCTGACAAATTTATTTGTGATTTCACATCTACAAGTAAATCTGCCATAGTTTCTAGGAATGGTGCAGGACGCTTGCAGTTTTTTTGAAGTGGGACACCCTGACTCGCTTCAGGCAGAGGTGCTAGAGGTGCTCCTGGCTCTCAGGAGGCCAGGCAAAAGTGGTGTGCTTTTCCAAAGGTTTGAGTGACCACAGCAGTATCTGAAGATCCTCAGCAGATTCCTTGCCACGGAAAAAGGAGTACCTAGCTCAGATGTGAAATCATTTCAATACTCATGTGCACAGGTATATTTTTATGCCAGGTTTTATTTTATTTTGGTTTGGTTTATTTTATTATTGTGGATGTACTGTATTTCTAAACACTGTAACATTTTCTGAACAAAAGTGTTTCAGAAGGGGGAGAGAACAGTGTGCAAGGCTCATTTTTCAGACCTTCCCCTCTGCTGATCTAAGATATAACTCAGGGGTAGTTAACAAATGTATAACCTTAGTTTAGATTTTAATGGGTACACCTCCACGCAGAAAAATTGGCCATGCTGAACACTTGCTTCCTTAAGAAAGGCCCATTGAAGAAAACTGGGATACTGTAACAGACAAAATAACGGAGTAAAAATGCTTGTTGCCATGTTTGCTTATTACACACTTTGATCAAGCCAATCCTATTAGTTTGCTTCCAATCTTTTAATGATGCTACTGTGTGTAGAGCTTTAGCAGGAGGTACTTGATGCATTTCAAAATAGAGATCCTTTGGTTGGGCAGGGCTCAGAGGCAGAGGTCTTTCACACTGAATTAAGGCAGTAATTCCCAAAGGGAAGCACAGGAGCAAGAATGCACATTTTTTATTTTCTCTAGCTGGCGTGGGCTGTAAAAGGATCCAGACACACAGGGTCAGCTGCAAACAGCTGTGGCAGTTCAAGACATAAGTATGTTCCAGCTGCTTGTTACTGCCCTTCAGCCTAAGGATGGTAAGTAGGGAGCGGATAACTGTAGGCTAGGCAGAAGGACATCATCTCCTGTTCCACTTCTATACTTAAGCTGTTAACAGTCAGCAAGCTCAGTTTGTTTAAATTCCACCCCCACAACAGTAATTTTGGCAGCACAGTTATAATAATTGGTTGGTGACTCTGCAAAATGTGGGAAAAACTTGACAGGCTTGAGGTGAAGAAAACCCTGATTTATATCTGAAAAAATGAACGTGGAACTCAGAATTAGGTATGGGCAAGCTGGGTTGCCAGGATCAATGGTACAGCCTTGTGCAGCCAGCCTTCAGTTCCTCAAACAGGTGTCTGCAGCATCCTCAGCAACCATGGAGATGACCTCGCCAGAGATATCCACCTCTGTTCAGGTGAAAACTTGGTCTCCCAGGCTTAACTACTGACTGAACAGGAATCAGAGGGAACAATTCCCTTATTTGTTTAAAGGAACGATAAGACTTAGAAATGTAATGAATCATGGCAAGACCCAGATCAGAATTAGAATGCACACAGTCTGTTTCTCAGGCTTTTAATGCTTTTCTTCTTTAATTGGACTTACTGTGGTTTCAGCTTATTTGAATAAAGCTTCAGATGTGTTTGGATTTATTCTAGCTTGAATGATGTCATGTGATATTCCTGGGATTCAGAGAGGACTGTGGGATTCTCATAGGTATTTTAAGCTGAATTTTAATGGGAAAGGTGACATGGATTGTCACACAAATGGAAATTGCCATGGCTACCGATAGTGCTGATCCAATGCCTTGACTGACTAATCCTGACCTCATTGTGCTCAATAAAGAGATAAGCAAAGATTTCTGCAGGTTGGTTGGTTTTCCAGCTGTACCAGCAGCTATCTAACCTGATACAGCTTGAGGAATTTGCATGGATAATGGACATGGATTGAACAGCATCCCAGAAAGCTACTTCTATAAATAATGCCTTTTGAAGATCGCTAACGGAGTGCAGTGTTGGGCTAGCTTGTTGGAGCACTGAGATTAAATGGAGATCTTACGCTCCCCTCTTTCATACTAGAGCACAGGGACAAGATCAACATACCAATTTCTTCAGGAGGTACTGCATCAACTATCAAGTTAATGAAATTAAACAAGTCCCCGGACCTGCTGATTTTGCTGCTTCATTAGTAGACGTTTTGTTCAGATCATGCTCCCATAGCTCCATGAGATCCTGACATCAGGAGCTACCAGCCAAGGAGCCATCTCAGCACAGAGATTTTGGAGTAGGTGCAGGTTAGGCCTGAAATCCAAGCAGCTGAAAGGCTTTGCAGCTGCTCCGTCAGGTTACATAGCTAGATCCTGTGCAGTGCTCTGCATGTGCAAGTGCAGAGAAGAAAATGATGAGCAGGGCAGGGAATTCAGCAAGCAACAGAAACCACTGCTGTGCAGAGGCCAAGCAGCTGGTCCTTAACAGCAGGAGTAAGGCCAAAGCTGGGTCTACATCGCTCAGAAGTTCATTTGCACCCTGCCAATCCACTTCTAAAGTTGTTGTTTCTTCAGGGAGATAGTCCCTGCGAGTGTACTCCTCTGGACCCCAGGTTGTGGAAGGCCAGAACAAGCCCTACATGCTCCCAGTGTCCCTCAATGGCTGCAGGAAGATTTTTGCAAAAGCATTTGCCTGGTTGCCTTGGCTCTTTGCACAGGGATTAATCTCACGAGGACCTTGAGACTTCTTTAGTTTCAGCTCTTGGAGTTATGCCTGCTACTGAGTGCTGGCTCTGCCCAGAGATGGCCTCTGCTCTCCCTACAGTCTCTAAATTTGTGCAATTTCCTTTTCCCCCTTTCACTGTAAAACACAGTACCAGTGTGAAGACTGCAAATGAAATGGAACATATCAATGTCACAGGCAGGGTGCTCCTATACAAAATAAAATGTTTCAATTTCAATAAGCACTAAATATTGTCCTGTAAAACACATCCCTTACCAAAACACTCCCTATTTTACCAGCCATTTCTCCAACAACCCTTCTTACATAGCAAACATGGAAAGATGTTGAGGAGTTGCACTATAGTCAAGGGCTCACCAAATTCTGGCAAGAATTGAGCTGAAAATGAAATCCAAAGGTTCCCCTCCAATTCCAGGTTCCTAGGTTCCAGGCTTTCACCTGCTCTTTTCCTCCATACCTCAGAGCTGCTAATACTCTTATGCTGAAAATTGTGCCCAAGTGTCACTGTAACACACCCGCCACATGCTTTAAGACACCAGAAAAAATTAAATAAAGTGTGAGGATCCCCCTGTGCTGATGGTTGATTCCTTATCAACACATCAAGGCTCTTCTCAAGTCCAGAGAGAACCTGTTCTCTTTGCAACTCCTAAAATATTAACAAAAATAATTAATGAAATCGTCCGCTGTCTCTGCTCTTAAGCCCAGTGCAGCACGTTAATCCCAAATCTATCTTTAACCTACACCAGCTTCCTCCATCCTCATACATCTCCTTTGGCTGCTGTCATGGTGATTGAAAAATGATCTGGCTCTGAACAAAGCTGATTTGGGTTATTGCCATGTAGGTGAATATGGGGGTGTGCCCTTGGAAGCCATTCTCATCTTTTTTGTAAATGTCCAACAGTTCCCTGCAGAAAGTTAATGGTGTATTTAAATTAAAGGTTTGTTTCTTTATTTTTCCAGAACACAAGGATAATGAAACAAGCCTGGGGCTGTCTACACAAGTCAGGCAGGGACAGCAGGCCAGTGGACGGACATCTGAGCTACTGAAATAACACTCAAGAGGTAAGTGCTGAGCATCTGTCCAGGTGTGGAGCTGACACAGGCTGCCTCTCAGTTCAACACATTTCTCAACGGCACTTTCATTCCTCTACATCCTTTTTCTGCCAGCTTGAGGAGGGCCATCTCTGTGCTCAACTCCTGTCAGAAAAGATGAGCTATACTGCTGATTATTTGCTGCTAGGAAAGTCATTCTAGTGAACTGTAAGAGAAATCGTGTGCCCGGGGAGTGCTGTTGACTGCAGGAACACACAGGTCTGGAAAAAAAAAAAAAAAAATACACACACATTCCCTGACCAAACCTGCTGGTTTGAGATTGTGGGTGATTTCAAAGGGGCTTAAGGGTAAGGGTTCCAGTACCCATGGAAAATAAATTGGAACTGGGTACCTAATTATATAATATTTTATGAAAATCCCAGCCAGCATCTGGAGTTACATGCTTTGTCAGAATTATGTCACCAATATACTTCTCCTTTGATGCACAAAATACTTGAACATAGCTGCCAAGACTATTCCTCTTACCTGCCTCCTGTGCAACTCACTGGAATTCAATCAGTCCCCAGGCCAGGCTGTGTGAGAGCTGGAGAGTCAAAGAAGGCCTCTCTGTTCATGCATCTGGATTTTAGTCAGTCTAGTATGCGAGCCTGTTTGGTGGAAATGTGCTGTTTGGTCACGCCTGTGAAGTGCCACTTGTTGCGGAGGAATAATCGGCTCGTTGAAAGGGGACTCAGATGACACTCTAACAGGGTGACAGGAGAGTTTGCCTGGCGGTGTTGAGTAGTGCTCTTAGTATCATCTGTTCTGAGCATAAGATGCAAGAGCTTTTTTAAAGCCATGGAGGGAAAACAAGGGGAGGATACGAAATGGGATAGTAAGCAAGTCGTTAACCCATGAGGCCAGAGCAGATGGAGACCCATCCCAAAACATGAACTAACAGTTTGTGGTGGCTCAGGGACACAGCCAGCCACAGCCTGCAGGTGACATCTGGCATTACCAGCAACACCATGAAGCACAAATAGTTTAGGAAATCCCACTCTAAAGTAGTTGTCCTTCCCTTTTGCAATGATTCTCTGCATGCATTGGGATCCATGTGGGCTTGATTTTGACATGTGTTCAATTTTTTTATAAGCCATTCCTGAGACTATGACTTAGACTTGGTTTTCAAAACGAGGGCTTGATTCTTCTGAGTGCTCATCTCTTCTGAAAATCAGGTCCATCTTGTGTGAGCATGTGGTTCTTGTTATTTGTCACAAAACTAAAAAGAAGTTTTGATGGAAAACAAGTTTTATATCTTCTCTTTCATACAGACAACATGTAGTACTGCCCTTGGGGCTTTGAATATATTTACATCCTTTCACAATTAACCCTAATGGGACAAATGTGGCATTTTTGTCTTCTCTGAGCAGATACACTCAAAGCTGCAAAACATCCAGTGTTTAAATAGATCTCATTATATCAGCTACACCAAATCTCTCCTCTTTATATACAGAGGATTAGACTTCTTTTCACTGTCATGCAACATTAAAATAGGAAGGCATACACAAGGCTGACATGGATTTGACAAAAAATTAATGATTTGTACATCACTTTAATGCTTTAAATCTGCAATTCATGTATGCTAATTAGGTCATAATGGGGCTGTTTGAGAACAGAACTGTCATCAGGCTGCTCTGGCGGCTTCTGGGAGCGGAGATACAGCCCTGCCTTCCCCTGGTGGGCTCCTGGAGTCTGTGCTGTAACCTGGCAGATCTATGACACCATTTTTTTCTTGCACAATTGTTTCCTGGATGTGGTGCTTTAATCTATCAGAGTTATGATGGCATATCTCAAATAGCAAGCTCCTAGATCCTGCAATACATCCTGGTGGAAACGGCATCCAGGCACTATATCTCAGTGATTGATTCCTTGATTTTAAACTGTCACACTCTATCTCATAAGGCAGCTGTCAGCTTCCCAGATGCATGAATTTGTATTTATGCAGTGTGCTATGCAAAAATCTATGAAGATTTTATTTACAGATAAGTAAGGTTGTAAAACTTAGGAAAAGCAAAAGGGGATTCAAAAACATGTCTATATTTTATTTTTCAGCTGAAAAGACTGGCATATCTCTGTTGCAGGAGAACAAAACTGCTCCCTCGTTCAGAGATCTCTTTAGTTTCACACCAGTGGTGGCAAGACAAAAGCTGTCACAACAGAGGGAGAGAAAGCCAGAAAGCACCTTCACAAATGGGACAATGGGAAGCAGCACATCTTGCAAAATGATAATGGTGCAGAGCATTTTGCTGTGTGATAACATGAGCTGCTGTCTTTGCTGACAGCTGTTCTTTACAGGTTCTACCAAAGCCCAAAGCTGCTTTACAGTTTGAACAAGGGTACTTTGTATGGAAATTCCACAAAGCATGCAGTAACAGAGGAGAAAGTTGTGCCTTCCTGGGGGTTTCTTCAGGGAGAATGTTATAGTTGTCATGGGGCTGATCCAAGCTGCCTGAGGACAGCTTGAACTTTCAGTCAGCTCCAGATCATACAGGAGTATTTTCAGGAGACATACCATGTTCTTTGTTCTTGAAAGCTGGAAGAAAGACTAAGTATAGATGAATACTTAAAGATTATGGGATTTTAACAGTGGTTCTGCAAGGAATTATGTATTTAAAAAAATCTGGGAAGCAACAGCTCTAGGTAGCAACCATATTATTCTGCCTGTGGGATCCCTCTTTTTGACTTCTCTTTTGGCACATTGTCTTCACACTTCTCTCTCTTGTTTCTTCTCTGTCTATACACACACAGACACACACACTGAGACTCATATTTACGGTCAGAATTGTACTTATGGTAAGTGTGCATCTACAGCCAATGAAACCCCGTCCCATTAGGACCGGTCAGATCTTTCCTTGGCCTATGTATCTCTACAGCACCTTGTAAATGTGGGGTGGTTTTATCACATTAATGGTAAGAACATTGTTCCTCATCCATTTGTTAACAGTAATTTTTAATAAATATGGTCATAAGAGTTAATTTCCTTTGGCACTTTGTGTGGTCATATGTAGAAGAAGAAGCCTTCGTATAGCGTGTCTGTTTCCATGTAGAAAAGCACATTCAAAGCACACCTTCAAGGCAAAGCAGCCCTGTTCATAATCTCACTTTTCATGCACAGTCAACAATCAAAATGAAAATATAGAAGGTCTGCTAAGCAGCATGTCTTGCCTACTCTGTAGACAGAGTGCCAGGGTACATGGGAAGTGCCGATGTGGCAAATCTTGGAGTAGTGGCCCATTCTGGCCCACTCTGCAACACTTCTGTGCAAAGTGGTAATGTAGACAGTGTGGACTACAGAATAGCAGTAGGTTTTGTACTGTGCCTCAGAGTCCCAACAGAGATTAAAGCTCTCCTGTGGTTGGTGCTGCATACTCATCGTAAGAGATGATCCCCCTCCCAAAGCTTACAGTCAAACAGACAAGACAGATGAAAGACAGGAAGTAGAAGAGGCATGCAGAAGTGAAGTGATTTGCCTGAGGTCACACAGCAGGTCAGTGACAGAGCCAAGAATAAGAAGCCTTGCTACTTCTTGCCAGCATGATGTCCATTGCCTAAAGCTACACACAGAATTTCTCTAAGGCTGAAATACTCGCAGTCTTCTGGAGGGCCGCTGCCAACAACAGAGTGCAGCTGCGCTGTGGAGTGATGGCTTTTACTTTCTGCAACAGAGCACTGTGCCTGGCCTTTACACTGTGCATGGCTTGAGCACAGGGCACTGCAGTGTTAGTTTGTGCAGCTGCCCTGGCACCGGCTTGTCACCGATCTGGCAGCCCTATTGTAACACTGAGGGGTAAGCACAGCCCTGGTGCAGGGCAGACTTTACGTGCACAAGAGATGTTCTTTGAGTCATCACTACTAAACATAGTATTTGCCAACAGTGAGATGTGATGAGCTCCCTTTCTCCTTCCCCCTTACCTGGGCTAGCTGTGTTTTATTGACTGGCAAAAAGTCTTTCTTGTGTTGTTCTTTAGTACTTATTCATGATGCAAAGGCCATCTTTCCTTTCCACAGCGAGGCCAGAGACCACGTGTGAACTTGAAATACATTTGTGTACGGCTATCTTTCATGAGCTTGTAGTTAAGATGTTCTGCCACTGTTAATCTAGGTCAGAACTGGCTTCCCTGTAGGAGTAAAATAAACAAAGCCAAATGCCTTTGTAGCCTCACAAGTATAATTCAGCACAACACTAGACAGGACAGAGACAACCTGTCTACTGACTTCTCCAGCTTTTGGTGGCTTTTCTGAATGAAGTCTGCTCCCGACAGGACAAGCAACTGGAGCCAGGCCAAAGGAAACAACAGGGAATCCAGACAGAAAGCATTTGTCGTAAGCGTAGTTCAGATTGCCTTGACTAGCATGCTAGGATTTTATGCCTATCACAATTTATTAAAGCCCTGGACCTTCTTGTCGCTGCTTGGAAGTTCATGTCATGTGGGGCACCAGACCAGTGCAGGAGTATGTAATGACTACATGGAAAGTACAAGGTGTAAAGTGAGAGCAGATAACAACATTAAGGTGTGACAGCATATGCTTAGCAATAGTCCTGATCTGAGAAAATGCAACCTTCAGTGTGTATTTTGTCTGCTTTAGGTAGAAATTGCCTCCTGGTTCTCTGGATACAGAAAACTCGTCAGTAAGCACTTTAATGCCTGATTGATTTTTCCAACAGTACTTGTCCCACTCATCATTTCACATGTAAACATACCAAGAGATAAACTCCCCACGTTTCCAGTGGAAGGCAGCAGTTCTTTCTACAGGAACCTGGGTATTTGGTGAAGTTCACCATGCAGGGCAAGAAATCCATTGCTAAAGAGACAAGATACAGAAATCTTGGCCCTGTTTCTGTTCAGTTATCCTCAGCATCATCACTGATGTCCTCAGAGTCACCAGTGTCACATTCCTTGTGGCAAAAGCTGAACTCAGCTTTTGCCAAAATTACTCCAGTGCTTAGTATCAAGGAGACGCCCTGGGTCTGAAGCCCACAGGTGGCAAACACCCACAGCCACAGGAGCTGTCAAAGCTGTGCCACAGCAAACACCAACCACTGCATATCAGGAGTGGCTGCTCAGCAACTGAGACATCCACAGTGAGTGCCACTTCCACCTGAGCTTCTGAATTTTCTGTGGGCCCAATTTTTCCAAAGAGCCTTCCCCTGCTCAAGGAAGCCAAGGGCCTTTTAAAGTATGTCTGACACTCTGCTTTCTCCTTCAGTTTAGCTGCCTCCCATCTCTGCACCTCTGTCAAACAGCCTTCTCCATATGCATGTTGCCTGTCATCTTACTTAGAAAATGCAACTATAAAGCATAATTAGTATTAATGATGTGAGAGATGGAGTTTCTTATTTGTATTAATTGCTGATTAATGCTTTAAATGTCTCTAGCACTTACAAGGATTTTAAATTAGAAGTATTCCTTTCTGTAGTGTTTTCTCGGAGGGGGGCTCTTACTGACTGGCGCTGACTAACCCAGAGTGTGCCATGAGGTTGTTTATATGTTCAGGTCTGTTACCACAAACCAGGGAAAACACTGACAGAGTTTGCTTAAGGGGAAAGAATTATTTCACAGCTAGTGCTGCACTGAGCTGAATGTTTGGATTTAAAAAAAAAAATACTGTTGTGAGGCTGGAGGAGTCTTGTGTGAGCCCCTTGGTACCATTGCCAGTCCTACAGGTGGAGGGGGATCTCAACTTTTGTTTTATCTGTGTGTGTGTAAGGAAGGCAGTGCCCTTTCCTCTGTTAAGGGAATTTCTATAAACCAATCTCTAAGGCTACCAGGAAGCTTTGACAGCTGGAGGCTGGAACAGCTTTCCTATATGTAGTGTTAATGTAGCCCTGTGAATAGCAATGACTGCTAAGAAGTCCAGCCAGTGACCTCCTTGGGAGGCAGAAAGGACCACAGAGACCAGTACAAGCAATGTCCATGTTCTCCCAACCCAGTCCAGATACACGACATATGTATGTAGGATAAGGATTCTGGCTGGGGGCATATATGGGTGTATCGATGTACCTATTCCACAGGAACGCTTTCTTAAGAGGAAAGGGGAATATACTGCCCATGAAAGGTACCTCTGAATTGTATGAATTCATTCATATGAGGGTTTATATTGGTGTAACTCTCCCATGAAGAGCAACCAACATGAAAACTTAGACTAGTTGGGCCTGCACCTAGAAACAGCAGTCCCACCTTCTCAGTAGGTATCTGACAGCATTGCTTTGGTAATGCCTCTTTGCAGTGTAATTCAGTTCCTTAATTCTGCTGCCAGTGTGCAGGTCTCAGCTGGAAGAAGTAAATGCTGTGAGTCGTGGTGGTCAGCTGGGCCGCTTTAAGAAATTATCATCTTTCAGTTGCTTCTTATTACACCACAGCAGTTCACACTAAGGTTGGCAGAAAGGAACACGTGCTGTCAGACCACCAGGGCTGCGTGACACTGCTCGACCAAGAAATGAAACGGTGAGGCAAAGGCTGGTGTTCCCTTCTAGGTGTTGCAGAGCTTCTTGTCAGAGCCCTGCATCCTGACTGTGAGAGGGGCTTCAGTGGCAGTTCTGCACTGAGGTAAGGAAAATAAGTTTAAGATTTCTATCTAATGAGCATTGGGTCCTAGGGTGGGACTGCATTTGCTGCTTGTACCCCAGAGGGAGGGTGACAGCCTGCAGGAAGGAGCAATTTCTCACTTTTTGCCCTCAGCTGGGGTGGGAGGCTCGCAGGAGTGCAGAGATGGTTTCAGGCAG
The DNA here is from genome assembly GCF_963210335.1 of Falco punctatus. Classification (NCBI taxonomy): domain Eukaryota; kingdom Metazoa; phylum Chordata; class Aves; order Falconiformes; family Falconidae; genus Falco; species Falco punctatus. The sequence continues at coordinate 15,338,529 of NC_137588.1, read as the reverse complement.
CCATCATCCACATACTTCTATGTCATCCACATGGAAGAAGTTGTGGCTTGCAGGGATGGATCTTCCCCAGGGAAAGGGGATGGTTTCATATGTATGTCTTCCTGCACATGAGTGCTTCCCAGTTTGGGAAGAGGACAGCCTGTCTGTTATTGCATGTTAAGGTTGCTACCATGAAACCAGCCTTCCACACCCTCTGTAGTAACTCCCAGAGGAAGAGGGTAAGGTGTGAGTTTTACTCCAAGGATGCAAAGAGTAATGGAGTGTATCACCCGTTTGCCTGTCCAAAGCAGTATGCTCTCATTGGCAATGAGTGGGCTCATGAGCTTTCATATGAAACATATTGCATTAAATCAAAATATTTATCCTAAGGTTTTGGGTTGAAAGCATATATGGCCTTTAACTTAGCTCCTCAGGACATCTCAGTGTCTGTTTCAGATCTGTGGCCTTTCTGGGAAGACTCTGAAGTCTGGTTTCAATTAATCTAAGAAGAGTTTGTTTTTTTCATTCTGATTCAGGCCACTCAAGTAGAAAGAGATGTCCCTGTTACTGGAAGTTGTGTGAAATTTATTTCAGCTCTAGAAAAATACGGTTCTGACAGGCCCATAGTGGAGAAGGTCTCTTGGAAGGGCAAATGCAAGATAGTGGGCTGGCAGCGGGCTGCCTGAGGTGTTTGTAGGTTACACAGCACTCAGGCCAGCTGTGCTCCCCAGCCCATGCTCTGTGCTCTCGGAGAGGCTATGTGGCCTTTCTTGCTGTTATGATTCTTTGCAAGGACTAAAATTACACATTTTCCAACCCATTTCACTTTTTACTTCACAGAATGTTTTAAAATAGTAGGGTTTTGGCAAGCTCACAGATTTTAAGTTCCATAAATAAATCTTCCTGTTTTTTAAAGGCTTTTGATCTCTGTAAATGTGACAAACGGACCAGAAACCATAGGCAGTTAAGAGGGGTCTCAGATCCATAGCAGCAGCACACTGTATGCAGATGCGTTTTAAGGCAGAGTAAGTTCCCAAAGTTCGTTATGCTGGGGCACATCTGGTCTTTCTCTCACAGCCCTGGGGCAGTGGCTGTTCCCTGCCTCCTGCAAGAGGATGGGCCCAAGATTGCCACTAAACCCTGCCCCAGAAATGATGCGGTCCCACTCCTTCTCTGTGTGCCCAGAGTACTTCAGCCTCTCTGGAAGGGCTCCTCTGCATGTCGCAGCCTGCGGTCCTGGTGATGCACAGCACAGCCTCCCTCAAAGCCAGTCATGTTACTGCGTTCAGGTTGGGTTTGTCCAAGTGGGGCACTGGTCCATAGGGCCTCAGTAGTCCTCCTGGGATAAAACGCCCTTTAGCATGCACAGAATTATGTGGGATGTAGGACTGCTTGGGGTCCTTAGTCACATATTTGTCTTGTCACTTGACAGCTGGGGGTAACCATTCATTTACAATGAAAAAGAGCGTATAAATGGTAATTTTAGCAGTGTGTCTTGAGCTATTACATTGACTGTAATCTGAATTCTTTGCACTCCTCTGTGACAACTCAGGGAGGGAGTATTTTCCTAAAAGATCCTGGGTATCATAAAAACAGTCTGATATAAACTGATTTCAACTAGGAGCTATTAGAGAACCCTGAAGAGCTACTCTGCAATGCCCCAGTCCAGCCTTTGGTTGTGTGGTGTTGATATCATCAGTGTAAGGGAAGAAGGAAATTCCACACTCGGCACTGGAAAATAAAGGAAGAAGGATGACAATTTTCCAGCCATTTAACAGCAGATTTGTGACCTATTTTTTCTTTTTTCAAACAATGGTTGGCAGATGGGGGCTTGCTTATCATTTTCATTACAACTGTTCAGGAATTACTTTCTTTTCATTGAGCCTCTGTGTGTGTGTTGGGGGGGTGGGGGTGGGGTGTCACTGAAGTAGGAAGTAAGGCTTTCCATGGGCCCATTTTTCCAGTGTGTGTGTCATCCCCCCTTCCTTTTGCATGGTAACTTGAATTCTAATTCTGCAATTAATTGCTTAAACTATAGACATGCCTATGCAGAGCTGACTTCATCAGTATTCTGCATTTTCATTGGTCAGCCCCGCGCAGCCTACCCACAAGTTTAGTGTGGCTATGAGAGGAAGAGGAGAGGAAATGCCAGCCAGTCCAAACACAGAATACTGAAAAGGTCAACAGAGCAGAGCATGCTGCTATGATTCATAGAGACTTTAAGAGTCTAATATTTCATCTTATGACAAAGATTGTAATTGGAACTGAAAATGGCACAACATTAATTCATCTTTGTGACAAATACCATAATGAGAATGGAAGTGTACAAGCTTCAAATATTTGTGTTACTGATCTGTGGTCCTTTGTCTGTAACAGGACACAAACACCAACTGCTGACTTAGAAACAGAAATCTAAAATCAACAACTTTTACAGCTACTCTGAACAGCCTTGTTACATGTTCTGATGCTAATCCAAGCAGAGAGTGGCACAAGACTGCCAAAGGCAACCAAATCCGCTGTGTGCTGCCCAAGCACATGTGGCACACTAGCACACAGTCTGGCTGCCATGACATGACCACACTAAACTGTGTACATGCATGTGTGTTCATACAGTTGTATAACAAACATGCTATTTACATAGGCTTATGTCCACAATGGTAGAAACCCTGTAGCTCCTGGGAGTTAGCTGGGGGCAAAGATGATAGGCTGCATAACAGTAATAAGTCCCCTATTTTCTGCCTCTGAGTAGTCCTTATATAAATGAAGGGGGAGAAAATATGTGTGTGTAGAAAGTGTTTTCACTTAGTACATTTTTAGTCGGCATTTTCCATGTTATACTTAGGGTCATGGCAACCTAAGCAAAGCATGAATTGCAAGTCTAATTTTATTTTCTGTTGGTTTGCTTTAAAAAAAGGAAAAAAAAGAAGAAAGAAAGAAAAAGAAAAGAAGTGACATATGGACTGTGGTATCAGTTCTTGGAAATGCTCAGATTCATTAAAGAGACATGTATTCTTAAGTACTGTGATACAAGAGGCTGCAATATCATAATTCACTTTCTGGGCACCGGGTGCAGCCTCTGGCTTCAGCTCCACAGGCTGCTCTAACATGGCGAGTCTTTTATCTTTGTAGAGTGTCACTGTAGATCCCCCTCCACCCTACCCCAAGCTTTCCAGGTGACCTCTCACTGTGTACTTCAGTCTGTGCCTAACAATCTCCCCTGAAAAGACTTAATTATGACTACGTTGCAAGCATCCTGAAAAGCTTTGGATGCCTGATAAAAAGCAAAGCAAAGACCTGACACTTTTCAGGGGTTTGCCCCAAAACACAGCTTGGCTAGTGGGACCCGGCTCTGAACAGCACCTAAATTGTTGCTAGAGCAGGGCAGTTTTCCTGTTTGAGAACAGGAATCCATTATGGTGTGGATCATATTAACCAGAGGGATCACATTAACCAGAGAGATTCTTGTTGATCGTTCTTTCCCTTTCTTTCTCCCCATGCTTGCAACTGCAGAATTTCCTTCAGGCAATGGAAGCAATTTACTTGCTTAAGTAACATTAGGAAAGTCTTTAACGTATATTTAACATTGTCACAGTGCAATTTAACAGCTGGAAACAAGGAGCAAATAAGTACCATGTGACATACCAGCTCCTAATGGACCATCCACAAGTGCTCTGTGGAGCGTAGTTTAAGAATCAGTGTCTTATTCCATGTTTGAAAGAAATCTGTATTAATAAAATACTCTTTCTCTCTCTCACACACATATAAAGACACGCAGAGATGTGTGTTTCACATTGCAAACTATAGACAAGATGGGTTAGCCACTAATGAAATGGAGCTCTGGGAACGACTGCAGCAGCTGTTTAACAGCACACAGTCACACTACACAGCATGCTGGAGTGGGAAGTGAAGAGAAATATTGTATCAGGTTGTAACTACAGGAGGAATTTAGATAAGCAGAAGGAATTTCAAAAAGCAGAATGTGATTACCCACACTGAAATTTAATTAGACCTCCAGAGCTTCCGCCCTCTTACAAAAGGTGTCATAGGACTGCCAGCGAAGGCGAGCAGCTACTATTCTTGTGCTTGGCAATGTACAAACATGCAAGATGATATAATTTGTATCCTGAAGACTTAACAGTCTAAAGCCCCCAATTACAGTGTCGGGAAGGAAAGTGGAGTAGAGACAAGTGGGGAGACGTGGGTTGGGAGAAGGTAAGAGCATGTATTAGTTGGTTAGCTGGTGGGTTTGGCTCAGTGAGATTATCTGCAATGCTTAAGGTGCAAATGCGTGTGTGTATCTTCAGGATCAAAGTTTCCTTGAAAACAAGCTTGTAAAAGATGAGTTAAAATGGGGGAAGAAAGGGATGGTCAGAGGATGTTGGACAGCAAACATGTATATATATGAAGTGTAGGTTTTCTGTAATTTTGAGGTTCCAAGTCATCTGAAAAAAGTTTCTTGTTAAAGTGGAAACAGTCCCATAATTGCTGAATCTTGTCCCAAGGGAAGAGGTAGAAGGGCAGAAGAGTGGAAGGCCCGACTCTGGTGTCTCAGCCAAAATGAGCTGGAGGCGAGTGGAGATCTGCAGTCACATATTCACTTATTCATAGTTTCCATTAAGCGTTCCACTGTAAAAATGAATTATACCCTTTAACACCACGCTGAAGCATAAGTAGTTCCAGGATTTTGCTTTCCATGGAGATCTGCTGTTCAAGCTGGGGCAAATCTACTATGAAGTCAAAATATTTGGGGTTGAAAACCTGGCCTTAACTGAAGCTGGTTTTAAAGACCTCTTTGACTTCATTGAAGGCCAGGTTTTACCACTAGTACTTACAGGAGCCATTTAAAACTTCTATGACATTTTAAACTGATTATTTTGCAATTGGTTTCCAAGCATCTCTTTCATGCTGGAATGTCACATTAATTCATTCTTAATTAATCCATACGCTTCCAATTTTCTAAATCCAAACAAGTCTAAAACTTGAGCAGTCAAGATAGTATCTTAAAGTTTATTACCAGAGATATAGTTTCTGTGGCTTAGATTCCCTTACAGAGGTAAGAAGCAGCAGGTTTTTGTTAAAAAGTCTTGCAAGAAACGTATGTTCCCTGAATTGTACTATTTTCCCAAAGAAAGTCATTTTAACCATGGTTATTTAAACAGCATCTATCTTAGAGGATGTAAAGATGACTGGACACCATGGTTACTTGATTTCTGCAAGCTGTAGTTGCTTGCCAAAATATAGTTGGAAGGACTGCTATTTAATAAGACTGTTGTTGGTCTTCTTTTTTCTTCCCTGAACCACAGGACTGCTGTGGTTTTCTTTTTCTCTCCTGAACAATGTGAAATATGTCCATACCGATTAAAAATATTCAAGCTCCTACTGCATGGCAGACATAAAATATTATAATTTATATTCTCATTTGAAATTAAGTTTTAGTGGAAAATGCCTATCAATCTTACTTACAGAAAAGAAAGATTTTTTTCCACAGCTTTATAACTGTAACAATATGCAGATATGTTTTACTTCTCATTCCAGGGAAATAGGGCTTAAAATGCAGAGGGTGTTCTGAATTTACGGAGTCTGAAAGGATAAGCTCATGGATTATTTTGTGTCAGTAATGAACGGAAAAAAATTGCTTCTCATACTTTCATTTGGCACTTATTTTGTATTTTCTGCAATTAAAGTGGGGTTATAGTCAAAGCGACTCTAAAAATGACACATTTATCCTCTCAGAGTGACTCCTGCATCAAATTTCCTCTGATTATATATCAAGAGATGATTTCTCTGGCTGTCAGCACTGCAAATTCATCCTGGGATCCCAAACTGCAAGCTGCATTCTTTATGCTTATTGCAACATCATTCATAACAAAGACCCAGGAACATGGATGTGATTGCTGCTGCACAATGCAAAGTACAATCCAGCTCATTCCCCCATGGCATAGCTGGGGGCACAGCAACACAGGGAAATGGTCCGACACAGCTGTGAGCCAGCGTGCCCGCACCAACTACTCTTTTGTAGGTGTGTTGGTGTAACTCCCTTACGTGGACTTTCTAGCCCAGAATAAACTCAGTTGGACAGCGCTGAAGTCGTATGAACATCCGTTCCCATGCTGAATAACCTGCAATGACTCGGGTGCGGTCCTGCCCTGCAAAATACAGATCTTCATTGAAACACAGAGATGTCCAGGCTCTAGTTTCAGTTCAGCTCTCTTTTGCCTTTAACCAGAATGAAGAGATCCCATTGTCTGTTTCGTCGGTTCTCATTTTTCTAAGTACCTGCCCAGCTTTTCATTTTGACTTTTTTTCAGTTAGACCAATCTCCTGTTGCTCAGCTTTACCCAGCAAAACCAAGCTGCAGTTGTAGGTGCTGGAGGCACAATCATGGTGCAGGCAGTAGCATGGCATGGTACAGCAGCCCAGAAATGTTCACAAGTGCCTTCTCTTTGCTAGCAAGATTTATGCTAGCAGAGGTGTATCTCTCTTCATTCTAGTAATCTTTCTTTTTATACCTTTATTTTCCAGTACCATCAGCACCACAGGGACTGGTACATCTGGCTCCAGAGGGCAAGACGGATATTCCCCAAACTATCTGTCCCAGACGGAGGTCACTGCTTATGTGGCAGGTTTAGCAATGTGAAGTGGTCCCCAGGCTGCCACTGCTCCCTGCAGCCTCTTATGCTGAATCACCAGCAAAAGGGGATTTGTTCTCAGTTGCCAAACTGTAAACTGGAATTGCTGAAGATGTGGTGTCTGCTCCACCCTCCTGAATCTGCTACAGGGAAAGGGAGCACCTGGTATCAAAGATTTGTGGGTCACTGGCATCCTTACAGGCTCCTGCCGTTGCTTAGGGAACTCTGCTCACAGGCACAAGAGCCGGAGCCCAGGGATGCAGAATGTAGGGCATCTACATGGCTTCTCCCAACTTCCAGTCCATAGTACAGTGAATTCAAACTGGCATGTTAAGAGACCAGCAACTGTATTGTGTCAAGCTTATTTATCACCAGCTCCAGGTGTGGGAGTCATTTAGCTTTATATGTTTGTTATGTAGAAATTTAGTGTGCTGCCACCTCATCAGCCTGCTGAGGCATCTTCTAGATAATTATGCTCATTCATTAAGTGCATACTGCCATGAACGTCTCCTTCGTGCTAGAGCAAGGGTAGTACAAACTTAGCTGGCAAGTGAAATACAAAAATGGTTATTGTTGCAGTAGTGCTGGCATAGGAGAGAGATGTTAACTTGCATACAGACTCAATAATAAATGAAATGTTTGACAGAGAAAAATGAATTGGCAATGTTCCTCCATCTTTCTAAGAAAGTGACAGTGTATCCTACAGCCATGGAGTCCACATGCTGACAGTTACAAAGAGGTTTTGTGAACAAACTAATATAGACTGTCAGCCTGCCATTAATTCTGGAGTTCCTTTTCTGGGCAGTTTGTAAAAGCTAATCAATGGGACATTTTTCAAAAATCTATGAAAATTGTGAGCCTGTAATTGTGCCTTCCTAAAATAATAACAGGGAATCTGGCAAGGGAAGGTGAAAGCTACACAATGTGCCTTTCTTCCTGGCTGCTGCTGGAATGTGTCTTGCAAGCACAAGCTTTACCCATTATGCAATAGTCTCACGCAAAATCTTCAGTGGTATCATGCTACTTTGAGAAATTGGAAACTCCAGATGCACTTTCCCTTCTTATTCCTGCAACATATATGGTGTTAAAATAAAGCCAGTATCATGGTTTTCCCCTTGCTTTCTCCCAACATAGTTTAACTGTTTATTTACATATTTTTCTTTTATCTCAAATTGTATGGCAGGCTCTACACATCTGAAGATGGGCTGGTTCAAGCCTCCCCATGCTTGAACTGCCTCTTGAACTTTCTCTGATTACATCATTATATATAATGATACATTATTAGTGCCATCAGGCATGCAGAGTTGGTCACAGTGCTTACACTCTAAATCTGACAGAAGCGAAAAAAAAGAGGGCAATAGTTTAAATAAAGGGGGAAGTGGAGATGACATTGAGGAGGAAATTGATTGCAGAAAGCTTTATGAAATGAGCACTTAGATGAAAGAGGGTTCTGAAGGAGAGAAAAGAGCCTGTTGGACTAGAATTTGGGGCTGTTCCAAAATGAATCCGCTATTCAAGAAAGCATTTCTGTTCTCGGTAGTGTTTAAGCATGAAGTCAGACATTTGTTGGACTGGGGCACATAGACCTTAGGGAGACATGCATAGAAAGACACGATGGGAAGGAAGAATCAATAGGAATGTAAATACAGGAGAGCAAAGAGGCCTCATAGCTTGTGTTCAAGAGGGTCAAAGTCAGCGAAATAATGAAATGCATGAAGGGGAATGTTAGGGTTGGTCATACCAGAGGTTCAGGAGAACAAAGCTGGCTATTTGAGTGAGAAGATGTGCAGGGAAAGATGCTGTCTTCTACTTAAATGGACCAGTATGCTTATGTGGAGGGGGCAGAAAACTGAGTGCACGAACTTCTCTCTGAGGCTTCATTAGCACTTTCTGGAGATCTGGTCAAAAAGAAAAACAAAGACCTTTTCCACTGACACAGGTTTTGAACTCTTCCTTAAATAAATGGCTAGTTGCACGGAAGTCATAGAACTTGAGGCTTTTGCGCTCCAGAGGAATGTCAAAGCTCTGTTTAGAAAGAGGAGAGCGATGGCAGCAGACATATCTTCATCCACAAACAACAACACAACAGGTTTAACAAATCTTGCATACCCATGCCTCTCATTTGGTTTTGCTAATTTTTGCTTAACTGAAATGGAGCTTTCCAGCTAGTCTTGTTGTGTGGTATGGTTACACAAACAGGAGGAACAAAACTGGGAGAAAGATGGGAGGCTGACTGTTAGGAGGAAGAGAGCCATGTGGGTAGGAATAGATGAGCAGAGAACAGAGATCACCTGATGGGCATGCAGCTAATTTAAGATAAAGGAGACAAGATGCTCTTGATTCCTTTACCATATGCTTATACTTTGATAGTGGAGTTTGACTACACAACATTTGCCGTACTAACATTAACTGCTGTATTTTTATCTGTCTTCTGACTGCTGTATAATGTAAGGATTATTTTATTTTTAAAAAGATGGATGATAGATGTACAGTGTAGGCCATGGACTAGACACAGGACTGTTGGTGGTAAAGGCCTCAATATTCTATATTAACAATATTCAATAGTAACACATAGTGCCTGCTTCAAGGGGCTTGTAGAATAAATATTTAGGAAAAATGCCTCTGAGTACAGCCTTTCCTCCCTAGAAAAAATGAGCCTCTAAAGCATCCACCAATCTTTTGTTTAATTCACAGCATAGTCAGAGAAACATCTCCTTTCGTCCCAATCTGGCCCAATCAGAGTCTACTGCACGTGTGTGTGTGTGGTTCCTATGGTATAACTGTTCTCCACTTGTTCAAGATGCAGCTACATGATTGAGCACCCTTATATTCAATATGAAAAATTATTTTATCTGAATATTCCACTGAATAAATGCAAATAAGAGATAGTCTCATCACGTAAAAATCAGCAACTCTGGGGGAGTTGCCTTTGACACACAGCTGAGTAATGAATGACACCTTCACCAGTTGTTGCCAAACTGCCGGCGTGGTGGGGTGTGCATGTCTAGCCCTGCCCATGCTGAAGGATCATGAGTTAGCCTAAGCTGTGCAAAGCAATGCAACTTGGTGCACTTGTTTCGGTTCAAACTATCATCGTGCGCACTGATGGCTGGTAGGCGGTAACCTGTAACACCACAGTTTACCCTCTTTGTCCTTTCTATCTAAAAGCAACCTTGTAATGAAGTTTTACTGAAAAACAGAAGTTGCCTCAGTAACAGTGGGAGGTAGAACAGAGTTTAACAAAAGAAACAGTAGGCTAGTGAATAAACTGTTAGTGGAGGTGTGAGTTACTGTGTCTTTGCCTGCACTATTTGCATCATTCGGCTTTCTTAAAATAAAATGGCTATTTATTCCAGACTGCATCTTACAGCTACCTTAGCTGTCAGAAGTCACATGTAAAAATATCCTTTCTTCCAGAAAGAGCCATTCATCACTCAACCAGTAAATATTACTCACTCCATTGATTAAACTGTGATTATATTTTCTCTTTAAATGGCTGTTAGAATTGGGTATAAAAGACCCATTTGTTTCTACTATAGATAATCTCTGTCTATAAATGCTTCATTGTTTTGAATTAGTCATTGCAGTTTGCACAACTGAAATGCCAAATGTGATGCCTTTCTGGGTGAAGTCTGGGAGCTGTCTCAGCCTTTCGCCTCATAATTTTTGGATCTTCTGAGGGAACCTCCAAATCCTACACAATGAGTTCAGAAGTTATTACTGCCATCCCCTTGTACAGAGATGTAACTTGACTTTCTGCAGCATCGGAAATTCTAAAGTAATTCTCCACAACAACAAGGCACAAGCGAAGTGATTTATATCAGGTAAATAGGGTGTCAGGAGACCTGAGCCCCAGACACAGATCTTCCCTGCCTTGCTGCTCTTCCAGCATTTCATGTGCTGTCACCTGAGGACAGTGAAACCCCACGTAAAGTGCTTTAAAATTTGCAGGTGTCAGTAGAAACTCCCTTTAATCCTGTTCCTCCAGGTCTCTGTGCTCTCTCTCTAGGTATAAACTGCCAAGCAAAGAACTACCTATAAACATGGTGCAGCCCTTGAACATTATCAACCCACACAAAACCTGGCATATGGTTAATTAATTAGACTGAATACTAGTTAATTAAGGGGCATCCTCAGTGATTCTGTCCAGAGCCAGCTCAGATGGAGTCTGGCGCAGCAGCGCTTGCACAGCCTGCGGCCTGAGCTTGCTGCCTGCCTTCACACAACACTGACAACATGCAAGGGAACCATCTAAACACCAGGAGCAATCCTGAGTGTGCTACATGGATTTTTTCCCACCACCTGGGTATCCCTGCAGAGCAGAGTGCTGGTTGAGTGTAGGTCTGGAGCCTAGCACAAAGACTACGGACTTCTTTGTTCCTTGGCCACCTCAGTTCTTGCCAGACCTCTCTCTCTTCCCCTCCCCTACTCCTCCAACCCAACAAAGCTCTCTCATCAGCCAGCTGAAGTTTTTCTGATTCTTTTGAGGATGCTCTCAACATCCTGCAGACCAGCAGGGCACTTTCCAGCTGCAAGCAGCCTTAGAGACCTGTGCTGTACAATAACCTTCCCATCACTTTGCTTGTCTTCTGCAGCACAGGGGCTTTTGATGGAACTGGAGCTTGTCTTGCAAATGGCCAGTCTGAGTGGGAGGAGGTTATTCAGGTTACTTAAGGGTAGGAAACTGTCCTTGAGTCTTTCCTTTAGATCCACCTCAAAGACATTTCTTAGACTTGTTGCTGTGCGAGAAGGCAGTCCTAGCAAGTCTGTCTTAGGAAATTCAGGTTTCTCAAGCCTGGAAACGAAGAGGAAAGGTTTAACTGTTTCCAAACAAACTCTTACCTGCTGTATGTGTGAGAGTAAACAATGGTACTGTGGTCACATCAAAAATGCAGCACATTCCAGGTTAACTGGTGAGCTCATTTTAGGCAGTTTTAGTGGCTCTGGAAAGTGATCTGTATCATTTTATTAAAAGATAAACATGCACAGTATTCTGTATATATACATGCCACACCATGGCTGTAAGAGAAAAACAAAACTAAGCTTAAAATAAAATCTTCAAAAGTACAAGAAAAACATTAAATGAGATAATCTGATGCTCTGAAGTTACACTAAAATTCACTTATCCATTATCTTCAAATTAGGAAGCACCTGTTCTTTATAACCGTCTGTTTGTATGAATGAGGGACTCTGAGTTTAATTAAGTAGCATGTGTGGGTGGAACAGGCTTCCCGACAGCAGTGAGATTATTAATGGACATCTATATTGGAGTTCTTTGCATTTTTGAAAGGCTAATTACAATGTAAATTTAGTTTTAAATTATTGCTTTGCTGTGGGATAGAAGTTGTCATTTATTATTAGGCAGGGTTTTTTCAGATCCCAGGAAAACATGGTTTGACTGTGTAAGCACTTTGTAGTCTTTTATTTTCCCCTAATTTACACTTTTTGCTCATGGTTCAATGTGCTGTAAAATATGCCCCCCCTCTAGTTTCATTATTTTTATAGGTTTCTGTTTTGTTTCTGCCCTGCAACATTCTAATGTTTTGAGGAAATGAAAGCCAAGCTTTTCAAAACCAGGCCTGAAGCTGAAATCTGGAAAAGGTGAACTTGTCTTAAGAAAATTGCCCCCACTGACTTCCTGATACTTTAACATTTTAACTGCTAGTGTATTACATGTAGCTGGTGATGTTTGCAACATAAACTCAAATATTCTGGGTGTTAGACCATGTTCTGTCGTAGTGAACCCAGAATAATTCTTACATAGTTTGTCAGTGCCCACCAGGAAAAACAAGCCTCGGCTGGTGGACAAGCCTGCAGCGTGCCCAGCCCTTCCCGTGTCCTGCTGTTCAAACCACATGGAAGACAGTTTCGGCTCATGTTCTAAGCCAAGATTTATGTTCTCTCTATTTCCTCACCCAGGAAGTTTGAAATTTGGACTGGAAAAGGTTTGAGGCATGAGCCTGAGAGGAGCAGGCAGTGTAGGTCAGGCGGTGAAGGCTCTCACAAACAACATCTTTTGCATCCGAGGTGTTGTGCCCACACAGTGTTTGCAGGTAGAGGGAAGAGAAAGGCGATGAACTAGCACATCTAGGAAGATATGACTTGACCTGTTTCTGCAGTAACTTAGGAAAGCAGTCAGCCTAACATCAGCAGCACTTTGGTATTTTGTGTGTTGGGGGTTATTAGATGAGGGAGTTCTCTCGGGAGTGAGCTGCAGCCTGCCTGCCACTGGCCACAGGGTCACTTGGAGGCTAGAAGGAAATAGAAGCCTCTGATTCCACACAGGCTACATTAAAGACCTATCTGCGTTGGCACTGATGGATAACCTAAAGTTTGCAGATGGGAACAACAGGAAAAGATACAATATCTGGTCACATCTGAAAGACCTGCAGAGCACCGTAACTCAATTGTACACAGTAAGAGCTTTGCTCACATTGCCATTGATAGAATTCAATTAAAAGCTATTAGCATAACAAACCATACAAAGGTTGCCAAAGTGCAAGGAAGATATAAAGCATCTGACTGGGACTAGGAGGGGACTGATTTGACAGTTTTGATCTTTCCTGCTCCTTCCTCATTTAGTAGTGAACAGTGACAAAGTGTTTATCTGCCCAGTGGCATTTTTTTCTTTATCTTTTCCTTAAGTAAGAACTACCTCATAGAGATTTCTGAGGTCTGCATCCACAATTTCTCTGCCTTAAGGCTCTTTTGAAAGAAAAGAAGCACTATATAGCTCTTGTTATGAAAGTTGCACAGTTCATGTATTGCTGGGGGAAGGTACCTGCAGCAGGAATTGTTTGATTGTGTGGGAAGTGGGATTAAGTATTTGCTGAAGTCTCCTTGGCCTCATACAGTGTGACTGTCTACAGTTTCTTTTCAGAGCACTGAAAATAAAACATGGCTGTGAATTAGAGTCAATTTCTACCTTCCCTAGTAGTCCCTGAAGGAAAATTCTTGTGGATATTGAAGGACCCTTCTAAGAGGCCTGATGACACACGCAATACAGAGGCAGGGTGTCTCCAGAGGACTTGCCATTCCCTGTGCCTTGCCCTCATCTTGGCTCACTCACCCACCCACTCTCTCGCTCCAGGCGCGGTGGAGTTCCCTGTGAAGCTGCCTGCCCCAGTGCGGGGCTCCATCCCCTGGCCATGGGTCCACACGCATGGGGCTGGGGCTGGCCTTGAGAGCCAGCAGCTGCCACAGCCTACAGGGTGAAAAGGGATCTGTCCTAACCCTGGATCTGCCCATATCCAGTACGGGCACTGGTGTTTTTTTAAGAAGATGGGAAAGGAGTGATCATTAGATATCTTTAAATTCTTAGAAAAGTAAGAAATTACGGTTAAACGGTTAAAAGCTTGAACAAAACTGCTGCAAAAATAACGTAGCAGTTGAAAACTATGACTACCTCAGGGTGGGACTATTATTACAATTATTTTTTTATTATTTTTATGGAATTTGTTGATTTTTTGTATGGCTGATGGAGTATTCTCATTTTGCCATAAACTGGAGAAAAATGGCTAGACATGCGAAAGCACTTTTGCAGCTGAGTCTCTGGATCTTTCCAGCAAGTTGGAAGAGGTAATTCTCCCCCTCTGCTCCACTCTCGTAAGACCCCGTCTGGAGTACTGCATTTGGGTTTGGGGCCCCCAACTTAAAAAGGACATGGACCTGTTGGAATGAGTCCAGAGGAGGGCCATGAAGATGATCAGAGGGCTGGAGCACTTCTCCTATAAAGGCAAGCTGAGAGTTGGGGTTGTTCAGCCTGGAGAAGGGATGGCTCTGGGGAGACCATACAGCAGCCTCCTGGTACCTCAAGGGGGCCTACAAGAAAGCTGGAGAGGGACCTTCTACAAGGGCATGTAGCAAGTAAGTGGTAATGGCTTCAAACTGAACAAGGGTAGGTTTAGATTAAAGGAATAAATTCTTCACTATGAGGGTGGTGAAGCACTGGAACAGGCAGGCCAGAGGAGCCGTAGATGACCCATCCCTGGAAGTGTCCCAAGGCCAGGCTGGATCAGGCTTTGAGCAGCATGGTCTAGCAGAAGGTGTCCCTGCCCACGGAAGTGGGGGTGGAACTAGATGATTTTTAAGGTCCCTTCCAATCCAAACCATTCCATGATTCTCTGATGACATGGCCATTTCAATACAGGAGGGGTGCTTTGCCCCAGGTTGGTTCTCAAGGTGACCCTCTGCCTCTTGGGGTCAGTAATAACACCACAAAGACATTGTGTCATTGCTGAACTTCTTTATGAGTTCCCAAGATGAATGCTTGTATAATAATACAAAATAAGATTCATATTTATTTCATTCCATAGTCCAGCTAAGGGCATATTTTGTGAAATGGCAGAAAACAGTATGAAATTTTCATTTCAACTGGATTTTCCTTAAAGTATTTCTTGTCTGGTTTTCATATGTACTATAAGGTTTCCTTCCTTGCTTTGCAGCTGTGCAGTCATTCCTTTTTATGTTATTAAAACTGAGAAGGAATGCCTCTAGGTGAAAAGACATTATTGTGTTAGGTCTTGCTCTCAGGAATAGATCCTGATTTATGTGTTACAATTTGAGAATGATATTAACTCAAATTTCCGTCGTAGAATGAGAAGGTGCATGTAAATTACAGGAAAATAACTGTGATTTAACAAAATAAAACTATTTTGTTTTATCTACACTCTCTTTGAAGTAGAAAGAGTAGTAATATTATTAAATTATCCCAAACCCATTGATTAGTATAAACTGTTCCCTGACTGCAGCATTTTGGAAAGAATTATGAAAGAAGCAGTTGGTGTTATCTTATACTGAGTTCATCCAGCTTTATGTTTGTGTAGCTCAATTCAATACAATGCCATAGCTTATTTAGGAACAACTTTACAGACTGACTTTGCAGTCTCAAGCCATACCCACAGACAGATCAAAAAGTCCCAGTTATTCTGTTTTGCCTGGGTTAAATGTTTGAGGGTAGGTCGGGGTGGGTAGCTTTATTCCATGCATGGTACTGCAAGAGGCTGTGAATCACATCTTCTAATGCTTTTGCATTTGAGGTTTTTGTTTTATTATCTTGTTGTGGGGTGGAGTCAAATGAATATGATTTCAATTTTGCAGTGAATTGTTAAAATCTGAAATGGCTTTTGTAAGCTTCTTGGCATCGATAAGCATAAGTGGTTGTGGTTTTGAACCCAAGACACATAAGGACAACCGTAACATAATCATTTTCCCTCTGCATGTTCCCCCCTCCAGGTTCTGACTGCTGAATATTCTGAGTTAGCCAAAAGGCACACATGGAAAAATGGTTTTGTTTTGAATAAATGTGCAAATAGGTACACACATGCTGTGTTTATTCCTGTAGGCTAATATTTGCAGTTGTAGTTATATCCTTGCATTCACATATTGCAGTCCCTTAATCTAATCTCATTTTCCAAAGAAGTTACAGCATTCTCAGCAATTCTGTAGCCATGACAGAAAATCAGGATGCTGATTTACACAGTTAGATTTGCACCTGTAAATTTATCAGAACACTGTAACTGTGGAAAATGATGAGTTCAAAAAATGTCTTCATTATTAGGGCCAAATGAATAATCTTTTTTTATTTTGTCATCTATTTTTTTAATTGGTTTAGAACAGACTTATTGTCCTGCTTAATAAAATTACTTGGGTTTTTTCCCCTCAAAATTTCACTTAGTTCAATTTAAAAAAATTACATCTGTAAAAAGAGGAGACAAAGACAAATTTAGAAAACTGTTTGAGAATGCAGTGGTGTTGCTGTTTTCCTCTTGTTTGGTAGCTCAGTGTCTTTAAGAACACTGCTCTGAATGTCAACAAAGTGGTTCAAATCCTACTCAGAACTGGTCAACTTTAAGCAGCAACCTATCTTAGGTGAGTTTTCTAACTAGGCTGTAAGTACTTGGAACATGGACTCGGTCCCTTCTCATGGGATTGCAGCTGTACTTTGTAGTTGGGACCGCTCAAGTATTTCTTGTAGAGGATGATTCCACAGGCCCTTGGTTAGAGCACATGCCTGGGGCTTGCCCCAGAGAGTATTTGTTCAACTGAATATAATAAAAAATATCACTGGATAAAGGACTATGCAGACAAATCACCTCCTCCAGTGGCAGTTCCTTCTTTGGTATGTGGGACTTGTCGTGTCTACGCTTTTTTGGAAAAGAAGGGAATACATTCTGCATCATTTGCATAATTTTGAAAAAGGAAGCACAAAATCACATTGTTTCCTTGTCCTGACTTTCCCCTTTCTTCCTCTTCTCTTATCAGGTATTATTTATGGCACACTTTATGTTAACTTGCAAAACTAAAAATAAACGGAGTTTCTGAAGGTGAAGTTACACTTTCAGCTACTTTACAGTTTGTTAGCAGAATTGTAAAAACCCTCTGTTCTGATACTCTCTGCTGCTCCTTTCTCAACTTGACTAACAGATCACCCTTTTTGCCAAAACACACCCTGCAGCCAACTGTCACACCAGTGTATATCTGGTAGCTATCTCAGTGCACCCTTGGAAAGATGAGCAATGGGTACAGCAATATTTTGGCATGAATATTAGCTGTTTAGATTTTCACATGTACTGTTTTAGGGAATGTGTAAAGGCTCCTACCCACACCTTGAAACAGTTAAGAAATGGCATAAGGCCAGGTAAGAAGTCTAAGAAAGGAAAGAATCTGGAGCATAGCAGTATCACTGTATATCAAGTCCACTGTATAACAGTGGAAAATAGTCAGAAGGAATATGAGGTGAGAGGAAGAACCATCCATTTAGGTAAAAGAGCAAACTGAATGCGAAATATCCAGATTCAACTTTACATTTGTAGTAGGGCAACAGTTCACAACTAACCCTCCTCCACTTCTTGTAGCTGATGCTTCAGTCTGGCACAGTTGTCTGAAACTGTAGGTAACATGACAAAGCTAGGAACTCTTTGGCTGTGAGGAGCAAACTGCCATGCAAAAAGGATTCCGTGCTGTCCCTTCATCCTGCCGCTGTCGAGGGATGAGGAATCACAAGACAGGCTGAAGCCTTCAATGTTGCCTGCCTGCTCTAACAGGGAATTTTAAAAGCAAAAAAAAAAATAAAAATGCTGACTACATCCGATGTGCATTTTAAGTGGCTAAGTAGCAACCAAGAGAATCCCTAGATGAATTTGTGCCTTGTTGATGAGCCTTGTGTGACGTGCACAACTACTTCATATGCAGGCAACCATTCCCTCTTCAGTAACAAAACTGTTTGATGTGGCCCTGATCTGAGAAAGCCACTAAGCCCACTTTTAAATATGTGCGTAACGATCTGAAACAAAGAGGTTTTCCAAATCTGGGTCACCTCTGGAGATAAATCTAACAGGAATTATTAAACACAGCCTAGAAACCAGTGTTTACAAAAATAGAGTGCCAAAGTTGGGCTCCCAGCAGTCTCAGGCTTCTAAATGGCTGAGTTGCTTACGGCTGGATGAGGCCGCCTAGGGGCACGTACCCTTGCACTTAAAGCTTCTCAGCACAATATTTCTGCATTGGTCTTTTGGGAGGGGGCTGGGGGGGGGGGGAGGGGAGGGGGAGGTGTTTTTTTTCTTGAAATGTTAATTTTGCAAAAGGTTTAATCTGCATGCATTAAGGCACAGGAAAGTAAGGCAGGGCTCACTGTGAGAAACGTACCAGTTTAGGAGTGACAAATCCAAGGCTCCTGGCTGGATTTGGAGAGTGTGAGCAGCTCACCTGCTGCCCTGGAGGCAGCTATATGTTCTTACTTCCCTAGACACAGCCGAAGAGCAGGCAATAGGGTGTGTGAACTACTCCAGCTGCTCCCCGCATTGTCTGCATTGAAAGCTGCTAGGTATATCCGTGAGGCTCTAGCTGCGTCCCCATGCACGTACGTGTAGAATCGCTCTAGCAGGGCTGGGGAGGGCACGTCTCAACCTTTGCTCACCAGGGCAGAGGGCAGCGATACTGTAATTGGCCACAGGGTCAATTACAGCCCTGAAAGAAAGGCAGGGCACTGTAAAATAGGCATGGCTGGAAATAGCCTTCTTATAGGGCTGCATGCCCCGTGCAAGTGCAAGGTCACTTACCTTGTGAGGGAACCAAGCCCAAGCATTCTGGGCTCACCCCACAAGCCGTTTGTTTCAGTTAAGTATTTTCTCCTTGAATAAGCAGGACGAAAGGGATGTGATATGCTGAATCATTTAGAGGAAAAAATCACCCTGTCAAGTAGATTATCATCAGCTAAGCAAGGCCCTGGAGGCCAAAACCTCAGCTTCTAAATTATACATGCTGAATGCCTATGCTTTTGCTGTACCGTTGAGGCAAAGCTGGCACTGTGTGTTTCAGGGACGTTAAAGAAAACATGAAAGCGAAGTTATATCACAGCTGGTGTTTGCCTAGTGATTCCATCTTATCCTTGGGAATAGCAGGTGTCCTAGACACACCTAGGCCCTAGCAGGGAGGGAGGGAGGGAGGGAGGGCACACCCCGTGTCTTGCTTTGTAATTGTTGGAAGAGATTCCTGTGCGGTCACTCAGCTGCTAAAAGATTAAAGCGTATAAAAGCAGAATGTGGGAACTGCAAACCTCCTATAAGAATGTACACCCTGTATGTGAGAGGGAACAGATGCGTTCTCGGGAGGTGGGCGTCAGTCTTGCTTGTACCACTCACTTCTCTGACATTTTCTCTGTTTACTGTCTACCTTTTTATCCTGTTTTCACTGTCAAAGCTACCTGTGCACATTAGCAGATGGTTGACTTTCTGGCTATATTCTCTTTCCCGGAGGTGTTCAGAGGCAAGGTTGAAGTGGAAACACCCCTGCGTTTGGCTTAACACCTGACATTGTCCAGGTTACTTCAGGTTTGAATGTGATACCAGCAAAATCGTGCAAATCATTTTCTCGTTGGAAATTGCCCCCTGCAATTCCATTTCACTCACAGGGATTATATCCCACGCCAGCTATTCTCCACTGAATTATATTATTCTAACCCAAACCTTTGGATATTAAATTAACAGTTTCTTACCCAGGCATCTTAGAGGAATGGTGTTATGAGATTCTGGTGCGCACCTCTGGAAAAAAAGCTGTAGCTTTCCCCTTCTCACTACGTGCAACTAGATACATTCTAGGACCTTCTGTGCTGACTGGACTGACCTCCCTGGACTTGTTCTGCAATGAGTCGCTTTCGCTTTTCCCATGTAATGCTGCTTCTGTTACCGTTTCTGTGGCAATCACTGTCTACAACTGTAACCCCTATTCACTGTGCATTAACCTAGTGTCTGAATAGAGCATTCTGTTACACGCCTTTCAGAGGAAATCCATCTCACTTGGGGAAACCTGCGGAAAATTACCTGTGAAGCATAGAGAAGGGAGTAGGGTCTTGATGCTTCCTTTCCTTCCTGGCAAATAGGTCACATGGTGCTTTGCATGGATGTACTGGGAAGCATGAAGCCCCTTCAGTCTTGAGCATCACTTCCTGCAGGTAGCAGCATAGTGGGGAAAGCAACACTGGAGCTTTGTTTTTGCTTGTGAGCGTGGGCAAACCCAGCTGGTACGTCTATAACAAACAAGGTCTTACATCTTACACCCAAGAAAGGCAAAAGGGATGGTTCCCGCACTCTGCCCCTTAGGACAAACCTGTAAGCACATAATCATGATACTGAGCTTTTACTCTAATAGAGGGAGGCCAGTGCAAGGCTGAGTGTGCATGCACAGGAGTCTGACATGCATGAGCTTCACTCCTTTAGGTAATAACTGGCAACAGCACTTCTACAGCAACTCCGGTCTGCTCCAGGACTGTGATAATAAGCTGCCCCCTTACTCTGAGTAATAGTATGATTGAGTCCCCATTTAAAAACTGTATTGATTTTGATGGAAGTTTTGATAGAGTATGGGTGTTGAAGGACTGCCAGATTTGGCTGTTAATCTTCGGGATTGCTTCTTTCTGCTTGGCTGAGCCTATGCCTCATGTTTGCTGTCCCCAGTGTGAAGGATTCAGGAACTGTCAATATCTCTGTTGATATATGAAGCACTAAACATGGTGGGAGCAAGATGCACATTTGCATCACTCCTGCTGAGGCCTGGCATTTATAGTGGGGTAATTTCACAAGTCCCCACCTTCTGCTGTCCCCCTGTAAAACCTATTGCCCCAAGAATACAAACTGTGAAATCTTTTGGGTGCCGACTCCTCTGTTGCCAGTGCTGCAGCTCCATGAGCAAACAAACAGAAGCTGAGACACAAGATGGTTCAGTTAATTACGTGCTCACCATTTCATCTCCTGCCTTTATTGTGTGGCGTGGTTCCCCTGCCAGTCCAGCCATTGCTGACCTGGCAGTGTTCTGCGAGGTGCTCTGCGGAGCTGTGGCTGCTTGAGCCCACACTGGGTCGGCAGCAGCAAGGGGGGGTCTGAATCTCCGAGGTGCTGAGAACCCAGTGCTGTTATCAGTCCTTCTGGAGTGCTCCCTGCTCCTGAAAGCTAACCCCTGTATATTGCAAAACAGGGCAACCTGCACAGGAGGGCTCTTTGGAAACATGTATATCTTCATAAATTTACCATAGATGCCCTGTTTCAAGTGAGAATGAGTCATTTCTGCAAATGGTCTGATGCTTAGACTGCAGTGACTTCTGCTAGGTGTCTGTAAAGACTGCAAAGGTTGTGGCTGAACTAACAGGTACATCAAAGCTACATGGCAAACAAGACTTTTAAAAGGGAGTGATTCCATTTTATTTATTTATCTTTTAAGTAATGCCTGACATTTTTGTCACAACCTTAGCTGACAAAGCATTTTCTGGTCACATTGCCTCAAGACAGCACAGAAGATTAATGTTTGGAATATGCTAAGCTCTTGAAAAAAATATAAAGATAATATCAGAAAAGTAATTCAACATGTCCTTGAATCTCTTAACCACCAGTGATGACATTCTAATCTTTGGGGAAATGCAGGACCAGCACTGTCAGCCTTTCAGAGTGGTGTGTGTCACAATGCAGAGGGTGCAGAACCAAGGCTGAATTTGGAAAAGGATTGCTGCGCTTGCACGGAATTCCCCAGAAAGCAGAAAATCCATAAGTGCTCCAAAGAAAGTTCTTCTTTGGCTAAGCCTGTGGGTGTCAGCCGGGTGTGGGATGTGTTCCTAGCTGTTCTTCAGAAGTTTCAGTGTGACTTTGGGGCATAGGCATCCTGTTCCCACATCTGTAGAAGTGGGCCCATGAGCAATTTTTTCACTTGTGGACTGCTTCATTTGTTGGTTCTGAGGTTGCCCAGGAGCATGCCCCACAGGCAGAAGCAGAGAGGCATGCTGAATTTGTATAAATTCTAATTGTGCTGGGCTCAGGCTTAGGTACTCTGCTCTCATTTGTATGCAAACACACAGGAGAACAGCGTGTGCAGATGTGGTTCATCTGGCACGGTGGGAATGCAGAGGCAGTTCAGTCACAGCCCTTACTGCGGCTGGATACCATCTGGTGCAGTTGCCCTCGGCTCTCTCCGCTCAGCACCCTGTACAGCCATCAACAGGGAGACCCTGCAGACGGGCTGAGGTCAATAATGCCTGGTTTTCTGAGGCAGCCCGCTTTGCTTTTAACCTGGAGCGTGCTATGGAGGGGAAAGAGCTGCAACAGTTAGCTTCAAAGTCAAGAGTCCTCAAAAAACAAAGCTGCTGATTTTTGTCACAGCACAGCAGTTTCTGATGTCCTTGCTGGAGCTAATGAGAGCTTGGCTAGCCCAAAGCCTGAAGGAAGACTGCTTTCAGGTGGTGTTTAGAGTTTGGGCAGGAGAGCAGGGCTGGAAGGGTCCTTGCCCACAGGAGCGGTGTCCTTTATAGATGCAGCCCTTCTCAGGGCTGCTAGTTCTGCACAGGGCTGGTGGAAACAGAGTGACAGATTTTGTTTCTTTTCTGATGAACTGAGCCTTATTTCCATTGCAGTGCATTAGAAGTGGTTCTCGCTGACTTTTACTCCAGGACCAAAGCTGAAGAAGGCTGAGAAGGGCCACGTAGGTTGGCACAGGGTAATTCCAACTAGCGGCAGAGAGGAGGCAGATTCAAGTGCCCTGCTGCTGGTGTTCCATTACGCTGTCCCCCAGAAAAGCCTCTAGCTGTCCTCTAGGCATGCATGAATAGATTGGTCTATTTATAAATCTCTGCTTACTATAGCAACTCATTATTTTGTCTGACTTTCTTGAAATGATGGCTCTCTTGAAACAAATGCATAAATAACAATAATAATAATAATAATAAAAAAGCCAGGAAGCCCCCAGCCAAGCAAAAGAATGCTACAATTCTAAACTTGAGCCAGATGACCTTGAGAAATGGAAAATGTCCCAAAATTCAAATTTAAAAAAAGAAATATGTTCTTTTGGATTCTGAGCCTTTACAGCACAGTAAAAACATGTGACTTAAGCAGTCTCTGGCCCTAATACTTGCAGGTCTTGCTTCCTTGTTTCTTTAACAAAATCTGAAATGTTTGTGTGTAAGTTGACTCCATCTGCTGGGCTTTACACATGGTATTAAGTACCAGGAGATTCAGTTTTGCACATTCACAGTTTTATCTTAAGTTGAGCTTGCCAGCCAACAAGGGAGAAGTTTACGTTAGCTGTGAGGTTAGGACCATAAAACTGTGACTAACTCAAGGAAAGAAAGTAACCTGACAATATTTCAAATATACCCACTGGATCAGAGATACTATATACCATCAATCACAAAAGAATACTTCCTTTTCAGAGCTATCCCTGTGGTTTCATAAGCTTTTGCCTTTACTAGAAATGCTAGGAGTAGTAAAAGAAGACATGGTTCTAAATGCTGTAATGGATCCGAAGGGAGTGCAGATGGGGCAGATGATTACAGCACTGGACTCCCTGCTATGGAAAATGGACATATCTGAATAGAAATTTCCCTTCAAAACTTAACAATGAGGTTACAGCTCCTGAGACTGCATAGTGCTGACCAGTACTACTTTTCTGGCACAGTTTCCTTTAGTAACTTCAATAAAAATATCAAATTGGTAGTAGTACCTTTCTTTCAGAGACTCTCTAGGCTTCAGGCCCCAAACTGTTCGCAACCCAGGTATGTCAGGACAACTTTGTGGTTAAGCTCTTTTTCCCAAGGACTCTTGAGAACAGAGCATCCTATAAGGAAAAGTGCTAAGTCGCCTGTTAAAGTTTGCAGTGTGTCAGCCATTAACCTGGAAATTCTTTATAAGAAGAGAGTAGACTGATTTAAAATCTTCAAGTGGGTGGTTTTAAACTATTCAAAATACTGTATTACAAATCCAGCTGAGTCAATTCAAATTTCAACAAAAAATGCAAAGGACCAGAAATTATCTGACTACCAGTACATGATTACCTCAAAAATCTTAATGACTAAAAAAACATGTTTTCCTGTAAAATTGTCAGATAAATTAGAAAAACTTCACCACTTCCATAACATGCTTCAATTGTTGCAGCTGACTTTAAAAACCTGAAAAAATACCATAGAAAAGTTCTTTATCTTTCACATTTTCCATCTTCCAAAATACAAAATGTCTCTTTTTCTTCTTTTTATGTACTGGTTTTAAATCTATAACTCTAAAACAGTCATTACATTCCGACTGTTTGTGTGCTTAATCACTGTTCATCAACACCCTTTTTCTATGCAGCACTGCCAAAAATATTTGTTGGCAGTTGCTTTTGTGCTCTGAACTGTGCCATTTCCCAAGCATAACTTCCTGTGCAGGGAGGCAGAGCATTAATACTCCGCTCAGGTAATTCGGAGAACACGGTGACACATTGGCAAAATTAAATAATGTCATCAGTCTCTGAAGTGTACTCCCTACGGTGATGCACCGCATGAGAAACCTCCTAATACGACACCTACGGGTTTCTTACACAAAACCGACTTTACTGTAATGTATTCCATTAGAAGAGCTGAAGTTTAATGGAGAAATCGTTATTTTATTTTATTGGTATTTCATGGGTAACGTGATCTGAAGTTTCTGCCTACTGAATCCTTTTATTCTTTTTTCCAGCCAAATTAAAGAGCTGTCTCTTCTGTGTCTTTGCCACATAGGTGCTAGACCACCACAGTCCAGCTTCTTCAGTGTAATGAGTTTAGGTGGTCCCTGACTACAACGCATATTTTGTATTGCAGAAGTTCTTCTGAGCTCTCTTCTAAAGCCTCTACAGTTTTTAACAGCCATTTTGAAGTGTGGACATCGAAATCACAACACAGTGTTCAAGTAACTATGTCCTCAAGTATTAAATAGTACCTCTCTGATATGTCCAACCCATAGTTGTAACCCTGAGCATTTCTCCCATCACACCATTCTCACCACAGCCATCAGGCAACATGAGATCCCAGTCCCAAGGAAAACGGCTGGGAGAAAGGTCCCTGCAGTGTTGCAGCTTCTCCAACACCAGGTGATGGGCGATATGTACCACACTACTCGTGACAACAGGGCACAGCTTCAGCTCTAATATCCATTGCCCTTGTCATATGCTCCAGACGAACTTTCTCACAGCAGAGTTGAACACATTTGCAGTGCTGCCATCTCAGAAAATGAGGGGGAAAGCAGAGGAGAAAGCTGGGCCAAAGGACCGTTGCCCCAGGGTGCCACACACCTTAGCTTAGCAGCTTCTCCAGGCTCTCATTCCTTCACCAGGTTTTTTTGCTGCTTTCTGATCTCCACGCATCCTGCCCTTCGCGTTCCTGATACCTTATGCATGAACTTCTGGTTTCCTACCTTGTATCACCTCTCACAGCCAGACTCGCTTTGTTTTACCCATTCCTTGCTCTGACTCCTTGCCTTCCCTGTACTATTATTTATCCATTTAACGCTGTTCTCATGATTATGGCATTTGGGCACCAAGCAACTTGAATAAACTGTCTACTTCATTGGCTCAAACTGTTCTCATTTATGTCGGTTGCCTGGTAACAGCTGTTGCAACTGAAGTTAGAAAATTTTCAGGGGAAAAAAAGAATCCGGTGCTCCCCAGCAGCCTGAACTTGAATAAAACTGCAAACGGAGCTGGAATTTTCCATGCTTTGGGACTCTCCCAAGCTGATCTCTCGCTGTTGGCTTGGAAAAATTCAAACAAAACCAAGTCAGCCTCCTTAAAGCCCTGTGGGGGGAAGTGCAGAAAGCTCCACTGTGTCCCTGCTGCCTTAACTCAGTCTTTGCGGCACTCGCATGGATGCAAATCATTACCCAAGCCCGTAGCTGGCTGGAGGCTGCCGGAGGAGCTCGCTTTTGGCTGGAGGCTGGTCCTGACTCCTGAAATGGCAACAGAGGGTTTGTCTCTGTCTCTGCCAACGGTTTCCACCCTGCAGGATTCGAAGCTAAAAGATGTTTCTAATTACAAGCACTGCGGAGGCAGCCTGGGAGCTGGGAGGCCACATGATTTTAGCCGCGCTGAGCAGGGGAGGCAGAGGGTGTTGCAGGGAGGCAGGTACCCCACCTGCCACCTGGGGTGAAACCTCTGCGGTGGTGTGCTGTGGGTCCAGACGGTGCAGGCATCACTGCCTCAAACCTGGCCTGTCCGTGGCCCAGGGCCCGTCTCACACTTTGACTTCATGCAAATCAAACTGGGGGGCAGAGTGGAGAAGCAGCTTTGATTCAACGCCCGCGCTGCAGAGGCTCTTTGAGTAGCAGCGGCGCATTGCAAAGGTGGCGGCAGCTCTTGGCCATGCTCTTCTCTGTCGGCTCCCACCAGCACCCACTGGTGCTGCTGGGTTGCCTTCCATTGGCGCTACTACAGAACACCATTTAAACTTCTCCCCAAATTACTGCTAGATTCTGCAGTACCTTGTAAAAACCCTAACTCTCTTGCTAAGCAGGGAGATGTTCAGCCCCTTGCCAAGAGCACCCTGACCTTGCAGGAACAGACTTTCACGTGACCATAAAATTAACTTCAGGAACAAAATTGTAACTGCTGCAGGAAACTGGGTGGAAACAGATCAAAAATTAACTGTTAACCTTGTAATGAAAAATCCATAATATAGAAATCATGGACAAAGAGTGAAAGATTTCATGGGCCAGTTACAGTAAAAATAAGAAATTTCACACTTTGTTGCATTAGTTGAAAAGCATCTAAACCCACCAATAACATTATTTCACAGTATTAATAATGATTATTCAGTGTTCAAAGTTATTGAATGATGAATCCAAATACAAACAAAATTAGTATGACCGGATCATAATCTATTTTTAAAAATACGAATGAGCTGTTGAAACAGCAAGCAAAAGAAATCAGCATGTGTGTGTTTGTTTGTTTGCTTTTTTCCTTATGGAATTAGTGGGTGTATTTCATTCCCAAAGCCTAGCAGAGGGCAAAAAGAGCATTTTGCCAGCCATTTAATATGAATTCTGGAGGGGTGAAAAGCTGTTCTTAATGCCAACATGAAAACTTCCCCTCTGTGTTTGTAAATATGTGTGCAGATAGCAGCAAAGGATAGTGTGTTTGGGCTTTAATTGCTGTTTTTCGGGGTAATGTTCTTGTCACAGGGAGAAATCACTGAGATTTTCAACCCTCAAGGAAAACCAAATTTAGCTGCTTTGGGGAACTGGCGGATGAGCACTAGTGCTTCCCAAACTTTGGCCAGGCTAGCTGGCTTTGAAGTTTCTGAAACCCAGGCTCCTCCCCTGTGAGATTAAAGAAGAGAAACTAAAAGGCATGATGTTAATGGATAACACTAAATGATATTTGCTTAAATTGCCGTGTCCCTTAATCATTACTACTTAAATATAATAAAACTAAATCATGTGTAAGATTTTATTTTTGATCCTTTGTGATCTCTGCAATGTGTGTAAACATGTTGGGGCAAAATAACTACAGCTGCAAAACATTTATTATTAAGCAGTGTGTCTTATTTTAAATATCAATATTATGGCCTCCAGCAGTAGCTTTGCAATGACAAGAACCATAAGGGTTTTTTTAAAGTTTTTTAAACAGATCCAGCACTCAGTAAACACTTAACATTTTCTAAAAAGATACAATCTTGGTTTATTTTCTGAAAGTCCCTTTGGCTTTGCATGTAGCTAACAAGAACATTACTTGCACTTCATCCCCAAATTTCAGATTCCTCTTTCTCATCCTGATTAAATGATAGCAAAGGTAAATTTTTGTTTGCCTCAAATGTAACATTTAGTTACGTGCATGGTAGGTTTTCTTTGTGGAGTACTGTTGCTCTGTTTCTTTTCGTTTCGTTTTGTTGTGTTTTTTTTTTCTTTATTTTCCCGCTCTTTCTTTCCAAGTGTCTGGTTTTGGTCCTCCATTGTGTGACAGTGCTTGAGCTGGCTGCTTTAAGCCTTGCAGATGCTGACCTGGGGCAGGTTTGTCCCTGGCAGACACATGGTGAGTCAGCAGCCTGGGAACCTCTGCAAAGGAAGTTTTGGAAGAGTCCATGACAAACCCAGTTCCCATTTGAAGCCAGTGACTTTAATAGGAAATTGCTTTCTTCCCCAGCAAAGAAAAGACCAGTTTGTTACTGGAACAAGGCAGAAAGATGTTGGTAGAAGCATTTATGTCTTGGATCTATTTATTTGCAGCTGTGGGAATATGTAGCTGGTGTATTAGGTACTCACTAGTCCTACAGGTGTAATAACTCTAGAAAGCTGTGAATGCGCAGCTACAGATAGATGTCAGACTATGGACTGGTGCCCAATGGGTCAGAAAAGTGAACTGTTTGTGTAAGTGCCAAAATGTCCTCAGGTACCTATCGTACAGCTGAGGTTTCTTCTCTTTTGTCAACCCCTGTGCTTATATGCTTTGCTGAAGCCCATCGCACTTCCTAATCAGGAGAAATATAGTATTGCTGTACTGCCATCCAACTAATGAACGGTTAATTTCTCCTGCCCAGCTCAGAACCTTTGAAACAGCATTCTTCTGGGCAGGCCAGGAGTCTGTCTGTCTTGCAGGTTTAAGTCAAGCTCTGGGCACTGCATGTCTGTTAGGCACGGCATAACCCCTGGTGATGGGACACTACACACAGAGTGTCCCTCCGCTCCGCTCCTCGTATCTCCCATAAAACACATGGCTGTGCAGGGATGTGCCTGGCTTGGGTGGCCTCTTCAGCACCGTCTGTGCTAGCTGCCAGCTCATGCTGAAAGGCTTGGGAGAGGGTGAGGTGGAGTTAGGGTGGATGTAACCAAGGAGTGGCTGAACGTCAAGTGTTGAGCAGATGAGTGTTTGTCCTGCCTGCTAGCTCTGTGCTCACACGGGGAGGTCCAGGCTGGGCTCCCAGCAGGCAGTAGCGACAGGGAGAAGCCACAGCAGTAAGTGGTGGGCAGAAGAAACTCAGGACATGGCACCAGGCGCTCCGAGAGGAGCTGGGAAATCTTTCCCTGCTTGCCACAGTCAAGCTCAGGCAGACTGAGTTTGTTGCTGTAGCTGGTGGAAAGCTGAGAAACCCCTTAGGAGGAAGGGTGTGTTACAATGACTGAGGGTTTTACACAAAGGCTGGCAAGGTGTGACCAGAAGGCATGTATTAATGAGAGGGAAGCCAGATTCTCGTGAATCCCCACTGAAGCCAGTATGGGAAGGCCTAAGTGACAAGAAGATCTGAAAACCGCTTGCAGTTTAATTATTGTCAAAAAGCTCTAAGAAGAATTTGAGCGACTGAGGAGTTACGCTGTCTGAATGCATATCACCAGAGCAAATCCCATTAGAAGCAGATGAAACTACAAGAAGCTGATAGCTGGACTACGGAATAAACCTCTCCTATTCAAAGACTGATATAATGTATTTTTCCACTGCAGGGCAGGAGTGAAACTTCAAGCTATTGTTTAAAGAGAGAAAGAAACTCTGGCCCTCAGGGCTGCGGTAGGAAAGATAGTTGAAAAAAGATCATTAAAGAAAAATCCCTCTTGAAGACTTTGATGTCTATTGATGCAAGGTGCTATTTGTTCTCCTGCTGAAGACAGATCTGAAAAACTCTGCGATTACTAATAAATCACTTGCAATATTGAGCAATTACCAACAATGCAATCATAAAACAGTGCAATAACTAAATAAGTATACACTTGTTAGGAGAATACGTTATTAGGCACCTTGGAAAGAAAGGGGAGGGAGGTAAGAATACAAAAGACAGGATATTGGATACACACAAACAGCAACAAAACACACTTCACAGCCAGAATGCTAAGTTGTTGTAAGTGCTCAGGGCCAAAGCCTGGCCCTAGAGGAAAGTAAGGGAAAGTTTTAACTATTAAGGGCAAAGTTTTTAATAGGAAGATTAACCTGTCATTCAAAGTGCTACGTATGATGGCCGGAAAAGGCCTCTTTTGCCTGTCAGCTATGTTACATCCAAAACCAGCCCTGAGAGCAGCAACTACCTCAGTAGTAGTTGCTTTATTACTCATCCTAATGATAATAGGCTGCCACCTCAACAGGGGCCCCAGCTGAGGGTGAGGAGCTCGGAGCTCTGCACTGGGAAGTCAGAGAGGCATGTCTGTGCTGGTTGCCGTGGCCCAGCTGGAGCCAAAGGAAGCAGATTCCCACACCTCAGAGGCAGCTGGAATCCCTGATGGTGCGTGGAGGCCACCGTTTCCATACCTGGCAATGAAGGACTTGGGAGCGCCTGGGCTGTAGGAGTTCTGCACTGGGGTTAAAAAAAAGGAGGCATGGGGAGAAAAATGGTGAATGGGAAGCTGAGGTTTCATCAGCAGAAGCTCGTTATGATGGTAGAGAGTAAGAACATTGTTCTTGTTTAGATTTCCACCTCAATGAATTTGGAATTATTCCAGAAACATCTGGGGAAAACATCTGCATGAATGAATTGCTTCTTGATAGGAAAGGCGTGTATCAGTTACCACAAGTCCGTCTGCTATGCCATTGGCTTGCCTCACTGGTGTTCAGCTGTTGCCTTAGGTGTGAAAGCTGGAATATGGTGGAAAAGAATGAAGATTTTGAAATACTGTTGGGAAATGCTGTGAAGTGCTGTAGAAGCAGAAAGCACGCTATGTACTGTATACGCTGAAGAAAAATGTCTGTTGTTGAGATCAAGAAATCATAGCTGGAGGATTTTTTGATATGTACAAGGATTAGGGACCATCTGGAAAAAGGATCATGTAAGGGAACGTCCATGGTAAAACGTTAAAGGAAAGGCGGGGTGTTTAGCATGCCTGACCCAGATAGCTTTGTAGGCACTGTCTGCATAAGCTCAGTACAATTTACAGAGCAGTCCAGAGACTGATATTCCTGCAAAGCACAATGCCATTCCTGGAACAACAAGAAATCCTTCTCAATAGTTAAGGCAAAATATGACGGGAGAGCATATAGGAGTAGACTGGGGCTACCAGATGAGCCCAGACTCCAGTAGCCAAGGGTTTATGCTCCCTTCCTCCTCCTAAACAAAGGAGAAAAGGGAAAGCTCTGCTCTAATCCTCCTTCTGGCATCCATTTTAAGTAAATCCTTTGTGGTCAAGGGAGGGGAACAGCCACTTATACACCCTCCTCCTTCAGCTGCTGAAGGTAATGCAGCTGGCAGCAGGCACTGCACCGCTTTCCACTGAGCCCTCTCTCCTCCCTGCAGTGTTGCTAGAGAGATTGATTTGTGATCTCAGGGACCGAAATTTCCTCTCTCTTTGAGTTCCCTTCAGGCTGCTCTGGCCTGGAAGACCACAGCTTTTTGCATGTTTAGAGCAAATCCTTCAGCTTTGGGGAATGAAAGGGTAAGAACTTCTAGCATCTGTAGCTCGTATTACTGGACTGTAAAAAATAGCCTGGAAGAATGAAAAGGAGAAGGCAGAAGAAAGTAAACAGAAAACAAGAACTGGCAAGACTCCTGTTAAAAACCTGCACCTTCAGCTGTGACGTAAATGATCTTTTCATGGATTTTGTGCTAAAGTAGATACTTTAAAATCCCATATGTTAATTAAAATTATGTATACTGGCCAGCTTACAGCAAATATAGATGTTGCTGTTAGCAGCCACAAACAATGGCTGCAGACAGAACTAATGAAACTCAAAGTGAAAGAAATCGGTGCTAAAAGCTAGAAGTCAACAGAATCTGGAAATGACATGCTATTAAATAGAAACCAGTGGTGGCCCTTGAAATTTTGCTTTTTTTCCTTTCAGATAATCAAAGGCCATATTGTGCCTTTAGGCACAGCTTTGAGCAAGGAGAGATGAATAAATTGCATTGCTACAGGAGTAGCCTTAGGGTAGGAAAAGCAGGGAGTCAGTGTAACATCCCAGTTGCTCAGATCAGTAAGCAAATGCAGCGCTCCACAGCACAGCAGCTGCACGCTGTCCTTGGGAGCTGGCAGTGCTCTCCTGAGGAAGGGTGGCAGTGGCCGGCTTCATGGTCAGGAGAGCACAACACCACTGCAAAGCTGTTATGTGGCATGAGAGCATCCCATGGACATGGACTTCAAAACGTATATTTAACACAGTGCTCTGTATCAGAACTAATCTGACAGACCCCAGGATCTTAACCTGAATCTCCTCAGTAGTAGTGTAGTAAAAAGGCAGGAACTTCCTTTTCCTCTGTAGCTCAAGAGGAGAATTCCTTGTGCACAACTGCTAGAGATTTTTGTCCAAGGAACAAGTGAAGCCTGACTGATTTTCAGGGCAGCCTGTGTGCTTCTGCATAGCCTCAATTTACCATACCCTGTTTGTACGTTGACCTGCCTGGAGATGAACAAGACTGTCACAGAGGGGTGGCTCAGACCCAGGCGACAGTACACGTAATTATCACAGAGTTAATAAAGAAACCTCCAGTTCATAATTTAGCTTACTATGAAGAATCAGGGAGAGCCCAGGGTGAGCAAGGTCTCTACCATCTCACTGCCTGGTAACATTCGCTAGCACGAGACATCTTTTACACGAAGTGTTGTGTCTTTCCGTGCTGATGCAGAGCAGAATGGCACCTTGTTCCCTTCCTGGATGTCCTGGGGAAACATCCTGCCATCCTGGCACAGAGGTTCATCCTGGCCAAGGTTCACCACAGATGGAACAACAATGAAACTCTGACAGAGTGATAAATGGGACCTAAGTCCCATTGGTCATGGACTGCAAAATCACCCTTCATACAAATTAAGGTTGAGACAGGAGTGAAGCAGACTTTAGTAGTCAAAGTGAAAACAGCGAGTAAAATTTTTTGAGATGTGAACAGAAATGAAGACGAAATCTAGGATTACACCCACTACGCTTTTAAGTTAGCTTCAAAAGGCTTTTCTTTCTCTCTTTCTCTAAGTCCTAGCAATTGTATCACTAAGGTGTTTACATAAATTTGTGGCTGAGGACCATTTTAAAGAAAACTTTAAACATGTAACTTTTGTACATGAATCTCTCCCCTGGGGCTCTGTTTAGATTTCCCCTCCCCTCTGGATTTCTCTGATCACACCTTTGGTTTTTTTGAAGGACTAATTTCTGTACCTGCCAAACTTTCAAGAATGTTAATATCCTTTGGACCTATTTAGACAGAACCATCTCCTGACACACTGTTAGCAGAGTTTGCTATCGACAACTCTTATGCTTAATTAACTGTAAATGAATCACTATCTGATTGTGAGCAAAACGTTCCTTTCCACACTGCAGGCTGGGGTTTGGCCCTCAGTGTTCAGCTTTTGTGCACTCAGCCTTTTCTTTTATAAGTATGCATATAGCGACAGGTATACTTGATGTCACTAGAACCTGGAAGCATGCATAGCTTTTACTACATAGGTTATCACAGCCTGGCTGGCTTGGCTGCTCCAGCTGACCAGAGGGCTCTGCCAGCCTTCCCTTACCGTCCTGGAACAGCAACAGGGAGAAGGGACCCTTCCTCAGCCGAAGGGGGAGGGAGAGATGGGATTCCACCTAGACTAACAGAAACTGCATTTCTCCTGTCCGGTTCCACACTTTTATCTTGGTATTACAGGGAGTATAGTACTAGCTACTCAGGCACACTCATCTTTCAGGTCCTTATAGAATATAGATATTAAAAAAAAATTCTTTGTTGAGCTAAATCAATATAGTTATATAAGCAGAAAGAAGATCCAAGGTGAACTAGTGGTGGCATCATGAATGGAAACTGAGAATCATCTTGCTTTGCAAATCTACCTCACAATTTATTTGTTATTTTAACTGTAAATTAGGTTCAAATTAAACTTTTGCAAGAATCCAATTTTGTATAGATTGTAAACAGGCTTTTTTATATTGTATTTTTTAAAATTCTACTGCAGTTCCCAAGAATGTTTGTTAGTTTGCTTTCCCTTTATTCACCAACATTGTACCACTGAGACTTGGCAGTGAAAGTGGTTTTATTGATTTTCATTATCCAGGCTGTGAGGAAAGCAAAATATAAACAGCAGGAATTATGACCCTTTTTGCCTTTAGTAACTGACGGGTTTTCTGGTAACAACTGTTTCCCACAGCATCTCCTGCAGAAACTGGCTGCTTCAGGCTTGGAGGGATGTACCCTTTGCTGGGTAAAAATTGGGCTGGATGGCCGGGACCAAAGAAAGAGTGATGGTGAATGGAGCTACATGCAGCTGGTGGCCGGTCACAAGCGGTGTTCCCCAGGGCTCAGCGCTGGGGCCAGCTCTGTTTAATGTCTTTACCAACGATCTGGACGAGGGGATTGAGCCCACCCTCAGTATGTTTGCAGGCGGTACCAAGTTGGGTGGGAGTGTTGATCTGCTGGAGGGCAGGAAGGCTCTGCAGGGGGATCTGGACAGGCTGGACCGATGGGTCGAGGCCAATTGTAGAAGGTGTAACA
Source organism: Falco punctatus (assembly GCF_963210335.1). NCBI lineage: Eukaryota > Metazoa > Chordata > Aves > Falconiformes > Falconidae > Falco > Falco punctatus. The sequence goes on along the minus strand of NC_137588.1, from coordinate 15,304,278 downwards.
AGGCTCAGTGCCAGGTCCTGCGCCTGGGCCACAAGAACCCCACGCAATGCTACAGGCTCGGGGAAGAGTGGCTGGAAAGCCATTTGTATTCCTTTTACATGATTTATCAATGGTAGAAAAAAAGGCTAAGTCAGTAGTGATTTAAGAGCATCTTATTTAACAGACCTGGCTACTGATGTGAAATAGTTAAATGCCTAATGAGTGATGGTGTAGGAAAGAGGCACTGCTCAGAGCCAAAAATTAAAGGTCAAAACTTGTGTTGTCTTGTTAGCAGCAAAACTAGGAAAAATTCCTCTGTGTTTTTAGACAAGTTGTTTAACCAGTCCATGTCTGCTGGCACAAGACTTGTGAATTTTCACTGACATTTGCTGACTGTTTTGGGATCTTTAGATAAAGCCTCATAGATATAAATGCAAAGTTCTGGTTATCCTTATTGCGATTTCCAGTTATAACAGAGAAAGTGTAAGAGCTGTTCAGCTTAGAAAAACAGGAATTCAGAAGTCTTAAATTCTAGTCCTCTGGCTGGCACTGTGCTAATGCAATACCACTGCAGGAAAGGCCAGGAGGGAGAGCAGGAATGCTGCTGAGGCTGCATTATTAGTACAGTGTCTGTACAGAAGGAGACTCCTAGCAGTACCAGTGTGATCTGGGTAAGGCACAGAGAGGTGACAACATTGCTGTCCTGAGAAACAGCACAGAGATGGAAGTCCTATGCTTTTACTTGGAGGGCTGATTTAGCACAAGGGGTGATGATGGTGTGATGCGAGCTTACACCTGGCCAGCACCTTGTGTTGTGGCTGTAGAGTTTCTGATTTGGTGCTTAGGAGCTCAGGAACTGAGTGGATGGTCCTGACTGCTGACAGCCTACATGGAGAGGAGCCAGAGAGGGGACACCAGATGAATCTGTTGCAGCACAAAGCAACATGAAAAGTGCAATAGATTAGCTAAGGCAGTTTTTTGGGCAAAGGACTTATGGCAGTGGATGAAAGTGGCAGTTTTGTCCATTCCCCTTCCTGCCCTCAGATGTGGGGCCCTGCGCTCGCCCTCCAGCCTGTTCTGGGATGTGTCAGACCCTTCCCTGAGTGGCCTTAGCTTGCCAACAAAGCGGAAAATGATCCTTCCCTTTTATCTGTGTTAGCTTTCTACCAGACTGATGAACTGAAATGGTTCATGGATATATCCAAGAAGCATCAGGTGGGAAAGGGAGATGGGAGGGGAGGAAGACAACAATAGTACCCTTCAGTGATACTGAGCTGTTAAATCTGCTCATCCCCTCTCATGAGAATGATATATGAATGTTATGAACATTATCTCATGGATACGTATGTGTGCCTGAAACTCTTATAACTAGGCTGCCTGCGAAGCACTGTAAGCTGGTAGGAACCAAAAGAAGGCGGCTGCCATCCTGCTGTGCCATGCCCTCCCTTGGGCCAGCACAGGCTTTAAACCCCATTACAGAACCAAGGCCTAATTTCCTCTGGTTTTCTGATTTCTGCAGAACTGATTTGGCTGACAGCTAATCTGGCAAAAAAAAATAATTTCCACAGCATCTTGTTGCACAGACCTACAACTGTGCGTGCTGGCACACAAAAGGAATTGGATGAGAACAAACAGCTGGGGCAGGGAGGGAGCAGAAGTCCTCCTCTGGGGGGCAAAGCCAGTTTACACTGCTTGCAGAATTAGCTGGATGATGATCTCCTTAGGATGAAATATGGTTTACATTTCTGTAAAGGAACCAAGCAGGCAGCCCCTCTTCAATGCACAGCAGTATAGTAAAAACAAGACCTCATCATCAGTCAGTTTTAAAAGTTGTTGTATTTTACTCTGAATAAGTTTAAAGTGGGCACAAGGGTGATATTGACGACCTGGTTCTTACAAGTTTTGTGTGCCCCAGAAGAAGAGGTGTATGTGACTCAGCAGCTGCTTTGTGGTTTGGAAGCCTTCAGCTCTCAAAGGTTTGCAGGGTATTTTTTCTCCAGGAAAGTGTTTTTCGGTCATAATTCCTGATGACCTCATGCAGGAGCAAAGGATGTAGAGATCTGATAAGTAAATATGACCTTCAGCTCTCTCTCACCCTATGCAACTCAGACTGTAGTTTCTGAAGAAGTGTTTAATGGGAATTCCAGTTCAACAGCCTTGGTCCTCCCATACTTGGCTTCTCAACTGTGCCAATATGACAGCTTTTCTTGCCACACTGTTAGCTGTGTTGGAGGAACTTACTTTTGGAAAAAAATGCTCTCTCCTTGCTCCCTGCCACAAGAAGAAAAATATCACGGCCAGCTCTCTGATAAAGGAAAGGGTTTCTTTTCACAAAGTTGTGTCGACTGAAGTCCTGGAGATAGTTACAGGTAAAACCTTGATATGTAGGTGTTAATTGTTACCAGCAGGCTTCAAAGACTTGCAGACTGTTTCAGTGTAAACAAATGTGTAATGCACCCAGAACACAATGTCTTGTTTGCAATACCGTGCATAACTTCCAAATAAACACTATCAAACAGTAAACAAACTAGTGATTCCCCTGCAACCTTTCCTCCCTCCCCCTGTTGATGTGTGACAATTAAATACAGCCTCAGTTTCTGTAAGATACTTAGCATGCACACCTAAAGAAAACCTTCTGTTTTCTTTCCTTCTGATGTAACTATAGGTCCTTATGGTGTCAACATAGACACTTTGAAACCTACTGCTTATGCTTTAGGTATTGCATTGGGGCCAAAATTGTTTTTTTTCCAGACTTGTCAGTTGGTTTAACACAAGACGCTACCTCTGTCAACAAGCTCCATCTAACTCCAGTTACAGTGCGTATCACCTGCACCTTTCAGAACTTGAGAAAAAAAAAATAATCATACCACGTTTTTTCCTAAATGTGTCAGACCTCGCTCATAAATGGGGGTGGGGAGTGGGAGAGAGAGAAGCCTTTATGTTCACAGTCAATTATTAACCTAAACCTCCCTGTAGTTTGTAGCCAAAGCCATACAAGCACAGGCATCCAGGCTTCCCACCAGCACACCAGCAGCTGAGACCACGGCGTGCTTTGAACCCTTCCTGCCTCTGGCTCCCACTGACTCAGCTCCGGGGCTGCTGCGTGGGACCGCTCCCCCTTATCATTTCTTAAGAGCAAAGAAAGGTGTGAGCAGCTGTTGCCTCCCTGCCCCAGGTAGCCCTGCTGCTCCCTCCTTACAAACCCAGCTTATGGAACTGCCAGGAGTTATACCGAGTCTTCCCTTTCCCCCCTTCTTGATTATTTTTCATGTGAATCACTTGCATCGACTAGCTGACCTGCTGGTCCCTCCAGGAGTTGTGAGAAATAATTATTTAGCGCGATGAAAGCCTTAGAGCGGTGCTGACCCATGAGAAACTGTTGAGCCCTGCTCCACTGTTAGGAGCCAGTAGTGAGCTGGCTTGGGGCTGAGTCCGCAGGGACCCCACAGCGGGCCTGGGGTGGCCACATGGGCTGGCTCTAGGAAACCTTCCCGCTGCTCCTAGCACATCTAGCACCACCCTACCCGCCCTGGAGGTGCCTCTGGCCTGCAAGCCATGCGACCTTACCCTTGGTGTTCCCTGAAGAAACAGAATATTCCTGTTTCTTTGCATTGGTTCTTTGCTCTGGAGGGAAAGAAAACAAAAAAGTAATTTTTTTCTGGTTCAAAGCATATGGGATGCAGATTTGTGCACTTGCACATGCAAACACACATACATTCCCAGGGAAAGCAGTTCTATACGTGGTTTAATAGATCGTTTCCCTGTGATTTGCTCTGAAATGCTGCAGGCTGGTGGCAGACATGTCCAAATTTGAAAAGGTGAGGAGGAACTGTTTAGCACTGCAGCAGCCCCACACTCCACTTATGTCTGCTCCTAAGGAGCCAGCGTAAACTTCCTGCTTGCTGCAGGTCGTGTGGCTCTATCCCCATCTCATCCCAAAATTTCACCGTTCACTTGAACCTCCAGCTTAGGCTGCTTTGGCCCACTTCCACCACGGCTTCCCTGGTGCTCTCGTTTGGTTACATTACACGGCACCGGGTGCTGGCTGCCTTTTGAATGCTAATCTGAGGTGGAGTGGCATTGATTTTTGCTGCGGCAACAGTCCCCTTGCCATGCCACGGTTTAGAGGTATCTTTAAATTGCTCTGTCTTTGCTTTGTGGTGTTTTTCAGTGTGCAGATTGACTGGTCAGGATTGCAATGGCGTTGGGCTGTCTCATGTGTTTGCACCATGTTGTACACGATCTGGTGGTGGACAAGACGCCGGGGGCACTGCCCGGTGCCATGTGGTACTGACACACGCACTTTGCAGAGCAGCGAGTGTCTGGGGCACGCTGCAGGGCCTGACACCCTGTTGCACAGGCCGTGCGGCTTTGCTGTACCGCGCGTGGAAGGGCACGGCTGCTGCTGTATGGGGCTGCGGTGTTGCTGAGTGCCGCAGAGCGGATACAGTGCTCGGGAGCTCCTGCAAATTGCAGGGCATGCAGTGGGGTGCGCGTGAGGCCTCGTGTTGCTGCTGCATGCAGCTGCCCATGAGCGTGCGTGTCACCGCGTGTCGCTGCTCGGCAGGGCGAGGGCTGTGCTGCGGCCCCGGTGGTCGCGCCACAGTGCAGGTTACCGTGCATTACCGCTCCCGGGCTGTGTGGTGCATGACGCAGGGCCTGCTCGGTGCCACTGTGCCCGCCATGGTATGGCGCGGGGCGGCGCAGTGCCTTGCTGGGGGCCTGGTGGGGTGTGCGGGGGTCACCCCCTGGCAGAGCTGTCCCTTACAGCGCAGTGCCTCCGTAACGGGTGATTACCGGTCAGCACCGCCTGCGGCTCCGCGGCCTGTGAGGGCTGCACAGGGTGCTGCTGCGGGGGTGCAGCACAGGTGCTGCTGCGGGCGTGCAGCTGTATGGGTGCAGCGGGGGTGCAGCTGCGGGGATGCTGCAGTGGGGGTGAAAGAGGGGTGCTGCTGCGGGGGTGCCCCGCTCCGATCCGCGGGGGGTGCGGCGGGCTCCCGTGCCCAGCGCGCGCGGGGTGCCGCAGGGGTTTCCCGCCGTGCGCGGCGCGGCCCGAGCGAGGCGCGCGCCCCCGCCACGGCGCCCCGCGCGCGCTGACCCACGGGGCGGCCCGGCCCGGCCGCCCCCCGCCGCCGCCGCCGCCGCCGTGCCCCCGGCCGCCCCGCCGCGCCCCCCGCCGCACGGGCCGCCCCGCCCGGTCCGGCCCGCGCCTCCCCGGAGCGCCGGGCGGGGAGGGGCGGGCACAGCGGCCCGCCGCGGCGGAAGGAGCCCGCCGGCCGCAGCCCGGCTCCCGGCGCTGCCCGCGCGCGGTGAGGCGCAGCCCCCGCGGCTTCGCGCACCTGCCGGGCCGCCCCCCCGCCGCGGGCCCGGGGACAGGCACCTGCCGGCGCCGCCGGGCCTCCCGCACCTGCGCCACCCCCCTGCCGGGCCGGGCCGGGCCGTGCGGCGGCGGGCGCCGTTTCTCGGCGGGCAGGGCATGGCGGTGCGCTGAGATGAAAGTGACCGTGTGCTTCGGGCGGACGGGGATCGTGGTGCCCTGCAAGGACGGGCAGCTCCGCGTGCGGGACCTGACCCAGCAGGCCCTGCAGCGCTACCGCAAGGCCCAGGAGAAGGTGAGGGCGCGGGGCCGCGCCGGCCCGCCGCGGGGGCCGGGCCGTACGCGCAGCCGGCCTGCGGGGTGAGGGGCGGCCGGGAGGGGGGCGGCGGGGGCGGCCAGCGCCGAGGGGTGGCCGGGGGGAAGGCCCGGGGCCGGCGGCGGGGGCCGGGTGCGGGCCGGCGGCGGGGGCCGGGCCGGCGGCGCTGAGGGGTGGGCTGCCGGGCCGCGGGGCCCGCGGCGATGGCCCGGCCGCTGCCGCCTGGCGTGGCCCTGCCGCCGACCCCCCGCCAGATGCTTTGGTGAACAGCTGGTGCTGGCGGGCCGGGAGCGTGTTCCGCTGGGTTAACGCGCTGGCGCGGCTTGTTTTACATGTTTTAGGGTTTCTTGTTATTGCTGTGCAAGTTGACTAAGCAACTCGATACAGACACAAACAAAACTTAAGTTATTTTAATTAACTCTTGTGTTTTCTGGCATCAGGTGCTGTCTGTATGGGCAGATGACTCCATTTACACGAAAGGAGCTCCAGTTTTTCATAGTTTATATCTAATAGAGCATAAAAATACTTCTTTCTTTTTCCTCCAAGAGGCAGGTGCTGAAGGCTAATGGGATACTGTTTAATATTGATGAAAGGCGTAGTGTTGCAAGTACTGCTTTGTGAAAGAGATACCAGTTATGAGCCCTGAATTAAGGGCTTGCAGGATTGTCCATCCTAAGACATCTGAATAAAAAGGAAGAGTACAGCCAACAGCTTATGGGATCTGTTTTGTGCCCTGTGCTGGTTTCTTCTGTGCCCCATCGATCGTTTGATATCCTGAGTGCAAAACTGGAAGTAAAATTCTTGTTCTCACAGGTTTATTTTGTGAGAAGCTTGCTAGTGATGTATTAAATCCATCATGAACATCCGAGACTGCTCTGTGTTAGAGAATATAGTGGTCACCACGTTAGTCTTTCTGAGCAAGTGTTGTGCTTTAACCTGCTGTAAGATGCATAGAGCTTGACAAATATTTTGTATGAAAAACCTTCCTAATGAATATTGCATGTGTTTAATAATTGCAGAATGTTTATGGAATACTTGGTGCTGTGACAGCCAACAGTCAGTGAGATCTTTTGCACTGAAGTATGGTTCAGAGTACTAAAATAGGCATATGGTGGTCTTGGTTCAAGAGTGGGGTGTATCAGAAACAGAATTACTTTCAGCTGAATTGAACTTAGAAATTTAAAATTTGATTTCAGCTTTGATTTGTGCCTCTGATGACACTGGCGTTAGTCTCATGGTGATGGCTGAAAGGTGGCCTGCAAAGCTTTTGTATCAATACTTCAAATGACTTTCCTTCTTTCCTCTTTATTTAATTCCTTTAGAAAGAAGTAAAAAGGTCTCTGCATTTCTAGGTAAGGCCCTGCCTGTTCTGGAAGGCTCAGTAAGTAAGTTATAGGAGAGAAATTCCAGCAATGTGAGAACGGCTCAGATAAATGGCAGACGTTTAAGATGTGCTGCAGTCCAATTAGAGTCTCATGAATTTGAACCGAATTTGCTATTTACATAATATTTAAAGAAAAATACATTTATGCTAAGCAGTCATCTGCTGTGCCCCCATCAGTGTGAGTTCAAAATCACCTGGCCTTCTCTATAGGACAGCCACAGGCCAGACTACACATTTTCTGACCTTGTTGTATTTCTTGACTTATTGCAAATAAAACTTTTTTCTGACTGTTTCCTTATAGAAGTCTTGAGTTCCCTATTATGTATGGTAGATGGACAAAGTGCATACAGGCCAGTTTGTTCAAAAATTGCTGATCACCTCGAGTAACAGTTATTCAAAGCTTGTATGGAGAAATGTAAAGAGGCGGGGGGGGGGGGGGGGGAAGCAACCTAAGGGCCTGAAAAATACGGAACAGGTTTTTATTCAAGTCACTAAAGAAAGTTTTATGACCTCTGCACCTTCTGTCCCCCCTGTTCACTAGAAATTTCAACAGTTCTCTTGCAGTGCTTTGATTAATTAGTCTTCAGTCTACGTGATATGCGGTGGAACTAGCCAAAAAGATGAACAGATAAATTTCCTCTTATCTTGACAAGCATCATTTGGAGTTGGTGCTCATTCCTGAGGGAGAATTTGGGGTTGGTAAAGTAGATCGTACAGAGTCGCATACAATTAATTTTATTACCTTGTGGAGAGTTTTTTCCCAATCTGTCATGGATGGATTGGGTGTTTTGCATTTTCCTTTTATTGCCTCCTGCTAAAGTTAACTTTCTTTACAAAATTGTAGAATATTACAGAGGATGGGATTATTTTAAGATAATCAGCAGCTAGAACTACTGTGAGATGTAGGCACGTTAACAGGTTTATGTTAAAGATAACTGAAGATTTGTTTTTCTTTTAAAAATATTTAGAATGTTTGGAATGCTTCCTGTGGCACAATGCTGCTGCTTCTGTTGGCAGGTTAAGTGTTCTTTACGTAATTTTTTTGTCAAGTGTTAAAATTTTTTTAAAGAATAAAGTAGAAAATGGTATTGTTGAAGTGCCTAAAGTATTTGGAGAAGGGAGGAAAACTGATACAAGGAGTATCTTTTGTAGTTGCAGAATGGAAAATGGAAAAGGTAGCTAGGAGACAAGCTTTAGGAATTTTTATTTAGTTATGGTACTGTCAAATACTACAAACATGTGGGAGGCTGTGTATTTTGGGGGTTGTTCTGGCAGCATAGTTTTGCTGTTATTTGCAGTTGCTTGTCTAGTAAAGGGGAAGACAGGAGATTAGAATATTAATTAATGTATTTGTAAAATACTTTGTGTACAAAACTAGAAAAAAATTTAATCGGTTTAAAGTTCTCAGTGCAACTTTGTACTTGTAATGAGAGGAAAGTTGATGCAGTAAATGACTTAGTCTCATTTCTGTGAGACTCTTGGTAAATAGCTGAGAACCCTGCAGGCAGCTGCTTATTGTAGCCTGCTGTGTTTCCTTAGCGAGTTTGATTTGGTTTCTTGGCTGGGCTGCGTTGGCAAGGTTCAGTCATGAAGGCTCAATTGCTCCGTTAACTGAAACAAAATACTGGGCCAGTTTCAGCTGAAAAATCAGACTGATTATTTTTTGATCCTGCTGAGTTTAGCAGTAGGTTTCAGAGGTACTGTTGCAGTTCTGAATGGGCAGATCTTGTCTGATTCACTGGAAAGGTACAAGTAACTGTCTGGATTTAAGAATATAGAAGTTAAGGAAACGTTTTGTTGATCAGCTGCTTTGTGAGAGCTGTGAATAAATTTTCAGGGAAGTGACTCATCTAGGAAAGTAACTTGTGTTCAATGAAATGAAGATTGGTGGAACTTTTTTTTTTTTTGTGACTCAGCATCTGCTTTTGTTGCTGTTTAGTGATGTGTGTGTTAAGGCTTCCTGCTGACAGGTAGATACAGTAGGATTGATGATTCCTTATTCTCGGCCCAGTCCCTTAGTATTTCTTGTAACTTGGTTTATTTGGTGCCTTGGGGAGCACTTGCATGTCGTCTGTTGTATTTAGGAGTCTTTGCTTGAGTGAGAGCAGATGCACTGCAGAAGGCTTGAGTTGCTGTGCCTGTTGCTGTGTTTGGTCTCCGTGGCTGTAAGGCGTAGCCCTTGGATGCCAGACGACCTCCTCGATTATCGTTTTTCCGTGAACTGAGAGAGACCTTTTGTTTGTTTTTTCCCCCCCTGAGTATGTGGATGAGAGAGGGATGAAGAGGGGTTCTGGGTCAGCACTGAAGGGTTCAGTATGCTCTTGTGGTGTTGCCTGGGTCTGCATGGTCCTGTTGGAAGTGATTCCTCAGTGCATGTGGAGCTAAATGCATTCGAGCAAAAGGCATCGCTGTGCGCATACTTCTTCCCTCTGAAATGCCACTCCCCCCAAGCAGGAGGCAATACTTGAATTACCAGCTTTGTAGTGAGCCCTTGGTTCAGCTGGAGATGCTAATTTGCAAACTCAAAGGCCTTTAATGCTGTTGATACAGAAGGTGATGTACACCCAGGGAAACTAATAGCTACAGGACCAGCAAGTGAAATCCACAATGACTTTTCTTCTAGCTGTAGTGTAACTTTTCCCAGGAAAATGTATTTCTTAGGAAGATGTATACAACCTTGCTCTTCCAGATGTTCTTCATCTTTCTGGAGGAGCCAGAGATGGGGAAGTGGTATTTATAATTTGTATGTTAATTGACTCACTTTTGCATGTGTGGCATCTACCTAGATGACTTGGAGTGACTACTTGGGCTGTCTGAAGTCTTGTTTATAGAAGCCAGTTGAATAGATGGCAAATGGAAACCATGTAGCAGAAGTAATAAGCACTGCAATTTGTCACTTAAATATCAGTTGAAGATTGGTCATTTTAAGCACAGTTAAGTTCTTGAGTAGCTCACTTGAACATCCTTTGTCGGCCTCCCTTCGGGAATGCTGACACAGACAATCAAATATTAGTTGAACTATCTTACAGGGGCTTGTTCTGCAGTTGTTACAGGCATTAGAGTGTGTGTTTCCACTGATGAGAACGTACAGAAGCCAGCAGTTGATTTCTGGAATGGTAATGGTAATTTTGATTGGCAGTCAGACTGAGTAGGAAGCAGTAATACAGTGACTAAGTTGATTCAAGAATGGTGCATTTTGATTAGAGCAAAAATAGTGGGTGGTTTGGGTTGTATTGGCAGTCTTTCCCAAACTAGATGTATTTAAAGAGCGAACGTTGCAGGTTGACTGTCTATTGATTCATATTAATAAAATACTTTTACCCTTTCTTTCTGTTCTTGCTTGCCCGACAACATGACAGTTAGTTTTGGCATTATGTATTGCTGTTGTAAGTCAGCCAGCAAGCAGAAGGAGTACTAAATGTTCTTGTAGTTTCTCTAAAAAGATTGGGGGTAGGGAAAATTACAATTTATTTTGACTCTAAACTCTATGCTTACCAAAAATATTTGCAAAAATGTAACAGATTTCTTCAGAAGGTGTATGTGGAAAGTTGTGAAAGAAATCCTTTGTTACGAACATTTTTCAGTTTGGGGCAAATCATAAGTATTTAGGCCTTTATAAGGGCAGTTATATGGTTGTATTTGTGTGGCACATTTGTCTTGGACCTGATTGCAAGTTTGGGGGAGGGTGCTTTTCTTAATTTTGGTTATGTTTGTTTGGGTTTTTTTCCTGTCCCAGTTTGTCTTTGAAAGTTTATTTTATGCTCTAATAGTGATGGGGTTAATCTATAATCTTTGTTTTATCAAAACAATTCTAAATTGCATTTTTAAGTACTTTTTTGCTAGGAAATATTTTAACTATTTATTTGCATAGTTGCCTTAGCATTGCTCAAGCAGCTATGGTATGTTACCATGCTTTTACATTGCATTGGAAACTGATGTATTTCAAGGAACAGGTTGGTTATCACGTCTGCGTTCACACTTCAGTTTTGTCCACTACGATATCATACTAAAAAAGGAGACTATTACCTGATACACTGCCTTTACTGTTGTATGAGTGTGTGTAACTGACTGATACTTAGGAAGACAGGCCATGTAAGTAGAGGGGGTGATGAAAAGGGAAGGACACAAATGTTTTGAAAAAGATCTATATAAACCAAACTCTGTTACTGAATTAGTAACACTGGTGTGGTGTGATGGTATTTCGTTGAGACTAGAAATAGCTTTCTAGTGACAGAATTTTGGGTGTCTCAGAATTTTCAGGATCACTTTTATGGTCATCCTGAAAAACTGAGTTAAAAAGTGCCTGCCTTTTTATCACTTTTGCCTAAATTGTCTGCTGATGTGCTGCATCATAGCCACTAGTGTTGTGGTGGTGTAATGAGATTTTTGGTAGATTTCCAGTTTCCTTTTCTCTCTTTAACAGGTGTTTATAATTCAAACAGAGAAAACTGCCATTGAACTTTGTTGAACTTGCATTACAAGATGTCTTATAGGACATTATGTACTTTGGTACCATGGAAAAGAAATTTTTGGATCCCTTTGTACTTTTTAAGTAGACTGCTGCCAGTAACTTAATACTCAGCCAAAAGCCCAAGTTGCTTTGTGTTAATGTGTTTCAGGGGAGCTCAGTTGAAGGGTAGAGCTGAATAAAACTGGTGGAAATTTACAGGCAAAATGAGAAAAACTCATCCTGGAAACACTGCAGGTCAGACTTCAGCATATGTGATAACACAGTTTTCATTTTTGTTTCCCAGTTCTGAGTACTATTCAGTTGTTATCACTTGAGGGACAGCAAAGATTTTGTAATAACTGAGTGTTAGAAGTCGTAGAAGGAAGACTTGAAGAGCAGTACAGAGTTCTCAGTAGTGACTGCTTCCTGTTGCTCTTTGCCCAGTTGAAGATGAACTCTGAGTAGTCTTGTATGAATTTGTGAAGAAGGGATTTAAACCCCAAATGGTACTTTTGTGTGTGTATTTACAGTTAGAGAAGCATCATGTAGTATGGTAGTCTTAATTACATTAAAAAATAATCCTTCTGGAATAGGATGGAGCCAGGAGGTGCTTTTGCTTGCTGCATAAAATGCAGCTTTTTTTTTTTTTTTTTTCTAAGTAGTTGCAAACGGAGGGTTGTATTGTATTGGTATTTTCTTAAAAACTTGATGTTTTTAATGGATACAGTTATTTGGGAATAATGCTTCATGTTTTGTGACTGTACTTTCCTCCTTACTTGTTCAGTATGATAGGGGTCAGTTAAAATGCACCATACTGTGCAGAGTCTTGCATCCTGCTACTGAAGCAGCAGATCTCCTCCCCCATCGAGCAGAACATTCTTTAGGCTTTCCTAATGATGCTGATGTCATAACTGCAGCTTTCCTAGGCGTGAAGACCTATAGCTTCATTACTGAAAACTCCCTCTAGCCCCCTGTTAAGATGCCTGTGTTTCATCCTTAATGAATATGATAATGCTAAAGGTCTTGAGCAATTAGTATCATTGAGAACAGATTCTGCTTTGTATTTTTGTATTTCATTCTTGAGTCTTGCTTATGCATAAAGATATATGTATTTTATGACTGAACAGAAATGAGGGGCTCGTGTGAATGACTTGTTGATACAAATGAACTTGTAAATTCCACTCACCACATAGTGCCTGGGATAGATATATTGGTAAACTGAGAAAGCTACTTCATATGAAAAATTTAGAAAATCAGCATGTTATAAAAACTTTTGGAAAAAAAAAGAAGCCTGTGCAGTACTTGCATAGTATCTTTCTTAAAGCATTTTTTGTTCCACTCAAGTTATATGTTGTTGTGGTAGATCTGTAAGTCTTTATCAGTACTTTATTTCTTACATAGAATTACTTCAATAACTTCTTTGTAAGGAAAACAGAATCTATTATAAGAAATTACTGATTGCACTGGTTAGCATGTGGGTTTTTTTTTTGTTTTTTTTTTTTACTGTTATGCTCACTTTAAAGAGGGTATGTGTAAGACCTGATTCTGTACATGTTTTTTCCTTATGCCTAGTGATTGTGCTATAGACACCTCCATTAAGTGAACTGTTGTAATGTTTTAATGTCGTCTAAATCTGTCTTACTTTATGGTGTAAACCTGTAATTTTTATGTCACATCCATTTAATGTACATCCATTCAGAACTGATGACTTTGCTTTGTTGTGGCAGGTGCCATAGCACTACTCCAGTGCTTAGATTTGCTTTTGGGAATGCTCCTAAATTGGGAGGTTTAAATAAGTTGCTCATTGGTTTCATGAGGGTGCACTGGCAGCATTTATTGCCATAGTGAGCCCTCTTGCTTCAGTGCTTTGCTGTATTGGTTGTTACATGTATGAAAAAGAAAACTATGGAATGCTTGAATGAACATGCTTCTTAGAGCTGGTAATAAGGATACCATTTGTATGAATGGTAGATAGGGAGGAAGATGGATGACTGTAGTCTAACACAGACTGATATTTGGAATCACAGAATTCAGTCTGATGTGTAGAGGCTAATGGCTGGCTCTGAGCTCTTTCTTTTTCTGGCTAGAGATTCAGCATCAAAGATGAGGCTCCATTGAGCCAAATGGTTTTGCAGTACAGCTTATCTGATAGAATGTTTTCCAGATTCCCAGTAAAATACTAGCTATTGGTGAATATTAACATGCACCCTCCCTATCATTTTCCTTCACAAAAATGCAGTGATTTTTCAATCAGTAGAAGAAAATGGAGTGCGTAGACCAAAGGAGAATTTGATATGATTCAAAGAAGCTGAGACCTGCATTCCTGGAAATTGTGTGTCTTTTTTTTTTTTTTTTTTTTTATTTAACTAATCAGTTCTTCTGTTCATCTCTCTTCCCTAAAACCTTAGAAGACCTTCAGATCATTATAGAAGATACTATCTCATTCTCATCAATCCATCAACAGCTGAGCTGACCTTTTTTATTGGCAAACCTGAATATCTAAGTTACAGATTTTCTGTTGGAAGGAAAAATTACATAATTATCTCCCGTTTCTTCTAATTTGGGTATCAGTGTACAGGTCAACTAAAAATAGTTCCAGCTCCAAAGATGTTAGAATCCAGCATGTCTCTATTTGGGCTTTTGGAAGAGAGACAAGTCAGAAATCCTGGTGGGATAATCCCCTTTATGTGGTGGGTTTGTTCAAACTCTGGAATGGACTTTGGGCATCCACCTGGAGACCATCCTACAGTTGAGGATTATTTCTTTTAATTTGGGCATGGATTTATTCCTTCCCATTATCTGTGAAAGATGGAGTGGTAGTTGGTGTTTCCACATTTCCCTGAAAGCTACCATTACAAGGTTCTGTCCTTCCAGTAAGTAGGTGGGTGACCTTCAGCTGCTACAGAAGGTGACTGGTTGAAAAGGTGCATATATCTGCTCTGCAGCTGCTCTCTTGGCTGGTGTGCCTGTGGGGCAGACAGACTTAAGCTAAACACATCTTCATAAATTTCAGCAATGTCCATATAGAAGTAGCTCCTTATTTATGTTTCTCCTCAAACTAGATGTTTTGAGGGCATATACTCTTTTCTAGCCTTTTTTCTTTTGTTTTGTTAGTCTTGCAGTGTTGCATGTCACTAATGGTGATAAGGCCAGAATTTCATGTAGAGGGTTTGGGGTGTAATTCTACCATGTTTCTATGTTTTAAGGAGTCTAATTGCTACTTAATGTAGGCACCATTCAGTTCTATTCCTGTAGGTCAGGCATTTTTTGTTGAATGCAGTCTTTGGTGGCATAGTTGGCCTGCTGTGACCTTGCCTAAACTGATATGTTTTATTTATTATTTTTTTTAATACCCCCCCGTGATACGAATTTGGTGACAAATTTGATGGATAATATTTTGAGTGTTACAAAGCTTTCCACTAACATTCTCTGCTTGCCAACTTTATTGTTTCTGAGCACAAGCCAGAAGTGAAACCAGACTGCAAACTTCAGGCTTAAGATTTTGCTGTTAGTGGAAGTGATTTGAACACTGACCTTTTGTAAGTGATGTGTTTTACGAATAAGGGAGATAGCTGAGTTCTAGGTCATATACTAACTTCTCTGTCCGTAGCTTGTCAGAACCCTGCAGCCCCTGTCTAGAGGCCAGTTGCAGAATGTCTTTGCTGGTTCCCTGGTTGAGCAGCTATTGGAATTCTCATTCTGCCAGCTGTAACCTTTTCTGTAAGGCTTTCTTAACTAGTTCAGTAAGGATTTTGATGGGGGGTTCTTAGGATTTTTGTTGAATTTATCCTAGATGCTAAACACCACAAAGGTGGGATAGAAGTACAGTAGAGCAGAAGTAGGGAGAGCAATAATAAACAAGGCTACTTGTGATGGTGTAGCTTTTCTAAAAATAGAAGTAATTCAGGGGGTTTACAAATCTGATCGAGGTGAGATTGCCATTTTGCAGCAGTTTAAGCCTTGAAAGGCTTATTTGTACCTTTTCTCTTTCATGAGTAGTAAGGCCTGTGCAGCTAATGAAAACTGTTCCTCAATCTATCCAGGACAAAACCAAGTGGGTAACTTCCTCTGATCCTCTAGCCTGTGTCATAATTTGTCATCAATAAACTGGAGGATTGTGCTGCATCTCACCTGTACTTTTTTTTAACTGAAACAAGCTTCTGCTTTTGAAATAAATAGTCTTGAAGTCTTACATTCGCTACTTAAGTTATTTCTTTAGAGGGGTTCTTATTAATTATTTTGCTTTTTACTTGAACTGTGAGTTAGTCTGTGTGAAAGTCTGTGTGGAAATCAGAAGCTATACAGGAAAGTTTGCGGGTTTTTTTTTCTTTTGTTTTGTTGTGTGTTTTTTTGTGGTTTGTTTTTTTCTTTTTTCCCCTCTCTGAGTAAAGACTCCAGAGGGCTTCTATTTAGAAAGAAATCTTCCCATGTCTTGTGTGAGAGAGAAAGACTTGCTGAAATTTTTCAAGGACCGAAGGGAGTTAACATGCTTAGCTCCCACGGAATTAGACTTGTTTGGAAAACTTAGCCGCTGCCAATTCACAATTAATTTTCCCCTGCTGGCTGTAATGAATGTATTCTGAACAAATGTTTCAGGAGCTCCTGGCATTACAAGCTACAAAAAGAAAACTCCCTGAAGAGCTGGAAACCTGGAATAGTTGTGTTAGGCAACAAAAGGGAGAAGGTTTATTGACATTTTGACTGTGCATAGAGAAAGACCAATGTTTACATAGTAGTAGTGATGATGCAGGTGGTGTTTAGACTGCTGTGAAAAAGAAGATTATTTTTTTTTTCAGGGTGGTGAGAGGGAAGGGAAGTAGACGTTTGTATGTGAGGAAAAATATATTATCTAAAGTTAGGGTCTGTCCTGTCATTGATAAATTATGACTCCTTTATGTCAGGCAAGAAGATTAGCACTCAAAAATCTAGAGAAGTCTTCTGTGTTAATATTTCAGGAACAGTTATTTGGATAGCTCTCATTCAGCTGCCAACTGATGGGAGATACTAACTACCTGAAAAACCCTCATAGAAACCACTCCACTGGCTTTACAGACAGCAAAATTAAGAATTAAGTTTTGCTCGAAATACTAATATAACTCAGAAATGCTCAAAAGAACACTCATGGCGTGTGCATTTTAAATATGTTACTTCTGAGGGGTTTTTCCTCCTTATGATTACTGCTGTGTTCAATCCACTTTTTTAAAAATATCAACAGAACAGAATTGTTCTAAACTGTTATGCTTTTCATGTACTTCCATTTGAAATAAAATGGGAGTATGCCAACGTTGATCCCTTATTCCTGGAGTCTGGAAAAAATTTGGTTTAGGCCATCTTCCATTTACATTAGATTTTCTGTGTTTGGTGTGTGTGTGTAATTACAGCAAATCAGAAACTGAAAGGAGGAGGTGGTTTGCTTTTGTACATGCAATGTGCTTTTTTCTCTTATTAGACCTTTCATGTATTGTTAAAAATGTAGTGCTGAAATTGGACTGTATTATCCTTCTTATTCTTCTTGTCCCAGCTCTCTGCTAGCTGTGCTTGCAATGTGTTTTTTTTTTGTTTTGCTGCAGCAACATTCACTATCATTTAATTCTGAATAGAGGCTAAATACCACTTTATATATAATGAATTTTGCAGTTATGTGTGTTACCATCATATTCTTTCTTGCCTGGAAGAACAAAATACATATTCATTGCTATCACCATTTCATTAAATAAGTGATATTCAAAGATGCTAGGACCATGCTAGATAGGTCTTTTTTGGTAAGTTCAGATGGTACATACATCTGGCAGTGTACGCACATTGTTTTGTGTTGGTATGACACAGCCATCTTTTGAATTCAATGAAAGTGGAGGAGTCTGGCGTATTGTTCATATTGCAGTTCATTAATGGCTGTAGATATGAAATGAGCATCTCACTAAATGGAAGTCTTGGTCAACCTCTGACTCTTGCCTTAAGGGTTTAAGAATAAACAATATGAAAAAAAAATACCAGCTTCTTTCCAGATGGCTAAATGCTTGATGTGTCTTTATGTTTAGCTGTCATTCAAATGTGAATGCTGTGGTGATTATAAGTGTCTTCTGTTTTTCTGGTTTGAAATGATCCCTTTTGTGCATTGTGTTTAGAGATTAACTATTTGGCTTATCAATAGGGATTTTAGGGGGAAAAAAACCCACAAGTTGATGGTATAGCAAAATCCAGGATGTTAGTGTTCATAACAGATTTGACAGTGCAGGTCTTGGCTCCATGTACCACGCTGCAGACAGAAGTTGATTTGAAATAGGTTGTAGTGGACTATTAACATTCTGCAAAGTGCTAATTCAGTTTTGAAACAACTTGTATGTGATGAGTTTCATACTAATGGTTTTTGTTAGTGAAAAAATGTTTTTCTGCAATCTGGTGTGGGGGGGAAGTTTTATAGAGGAGGCTTTGTTGGGAAGGAGTTTCTTCTAACTGGTAAGAAAAAAAGCTAGATTTAGTTTTAAAACAGAGTGTGAATTGTACTTTCTACATGATGGTTTTAGATAAATATGTGAGTCAATACCCAAAGATACAACGTACAATTTAGTGATCAAATTGTTTAATACTGTTGTAATCTTGCTAATGCTCACTTAATTAATTTTCAGTTTTTCTTGTTTTGTTTTGGAGCCTAACTTTGTAGTTAGTGTAAGAGAGATCTTAATAATGCAGCCAAAGCTGTTGCAGGTTCTGTAGGAGGCCATATCACTTGCCCTGCGTGACTCTTATACCAGCAAATTCTGAGGTTACTGTTTTTTTCTATTAATTGACGATGACTGTTTCCTTACTTAGTAGCCGTTTAACAAAGAGTATTGACTGCTTCATTGCATGTACTGGGTTCCTTTTTCAGGCACCACAGACAGCGATAAAATTCAGTGAAAGTAGATCCAGTTACTTTGAACAGCCTTCAGGGTCTTGGGCTGAACTCATCAGTGACTGGCAGTCTACTGGTGTTTGTCTATGTGAGTTGGGAAACAGATATAATCACCTCTGTTGATGAGAAGGTAACGATACCCTGGAACTACTGTAGGCAGTGCGTAGTGATAAAGCAGACCTGTAACCTGGTTAGCCTTGAGCATTCATGTGAATAACGGCTATGTTATGTCCTGGTTGCTGTAGGCGTTTCCCGTATGTCTTTGTTTAATTTTACAGTGAAATCTTACTTCTGTTGGTGCTTGAGCATGGCATAACATGTGGAGCCAACGTATGCGGATACAGTTGTGGAGAATGAATGAGGTAGCCAACTGAAAAGTAAATTGGATTCATCTGTATGAGTGATGGATGGCATCAAACTGCAAATGAAAAGGAAGGTTGTAGTGGCATCTTAGTACTGTTGCAAAATATATGCAAATACAGCATTTAATCAAGCTTGCTTACCAGCTGTTGTTTTCATTTGAAGTTTCTTGTGGGTTGTATTGACTGGATTAAAACTGTGTAAGGCAAGTTTCCATATGTCCCGCCTGCGAGCTCTGGAAAGAAATTTGTGGTCAGAGGGTTGGAGAAAGTTGCCACAAAACAGTAACTGGAACATGCGCCTCAGGTGTCATTTTCCACATTTGAGCTGAATGCTCTACTTAGCTGTCTGTTAGCCGTTTTGCAGTGGCTCTCATTTTGATTTGCTGCCTTCTCTTTTCCTTTTAAGTCTCTGAAGCTATTCCTTTCCAACTGTTTGGTGCTTCTGTTTTCCTGGAGGTACTTGGAGTAGCAGGAGAGAGCAGTTCTTTTTGTGCCTCAGGATAAGGGGCAGGGCTGGGGGAACCCTGCTGCACACTAGTGGTATTGAATTTCAATGAAAGAGTGAGTAACTTCATTCTCTTCTTGTTGTCTTCTACCTGGCCAAAATTCGCTTAATGAGATGTGGTTAGGCACATGGCTTAAAGTTTTGATGATGTGTTAATTCTGGCATGTTCTGTATTTCCAGTCAGGTGGAGGTGGAGGTTGATCTCAGGAGAGAATTGCCCTTGTTGGGGTTTCATCCAGTTCCATCCCTTGGCTCTGCCAATGATTAGAGGTGGAGGTTGTTTGGGCTATTCACCAGGTGTATTTGCTGTATTTCAGAAGTCAAATACTAAAACTTAGTAATGTTTTACTGTGATAGTATACATTTTATTAATATAACACAATGTAAGAGATTATATAATAATTTTCATGGTGTAATATTATGCTGGTATTTTTATTATTTTTTAAACTTGCTGGTCATTTTCTTTCAAACAGTAGCCAGAACCAATGAAATTGACTAACCTTTATGGAATTGGGTAGTGCTTGCTAGCTGTGCCTTCAGAACATTCTTGACCCAGTCATTTTTGCTACTGAAAAGGGAAGGGGGAGGCTGATTAATGTAGCATTTCATGTGAGAACAAAGTTGTGTGGAACAGCTTCATCTAATAAAGACCTTGCTCCAACACACCTATATGGTTGAAAATCCTTTATTTCCTTCCCTGCACATCCAATTCAACCTGCTGTTGTCATATTGAATGTCAACACATGCAACCCCAACAATAGCTGACCTATGACTTTCCACCACTTTTTCTGCCCCCTGCCCCCTGCTTCTCTCTATGGTAATGAACTTCTGCCTCAGAGGGACTCTGCTTACATCTAATACTTCACGTATTTCAAACCACCACGGTTCTCTCAGCATCTTGTTAGCATTGAGGCCTACAACTGTCCCTAACGGCTCTATTTTGGAGCACAGTGACCAAATGTACTGTGAAAAGTCATGTATTTTCTCTGTCTTCTGAGTGAGGAAAAAGACCCCAAATCCATGCTTGATGATTCTGTAAAGAGATCAATTTGGTGCAATTGCTAGCAGGTTGTCACAGAGTGTGGAGAGAACTGATGAGGGTTGATATGGGAAGCGGCACCCTTGGGAATTAGTGCCATTGCTGCAAGGCACCAGCCTTGGGAATGTGGGTCTGGGGCCTGGCTGGCCTTACTGACCGTGCAAGTCTGTCAGCCTTCTGGCAGAATTCCCCCCAGCCTCTGCTCGCTGGTGGATCCATGCAGTAAACAGGATGTTACTGCAGCAGAAAAGTCCTGCCCGTTTCTGTGAAATAAGTGAAGTACTTTTACGTGATGGAGGGAGGGGATTTTTTTCTTCCAAAAAATACGTAATGGCTTTCTATGTGGAGTTAAGGTTTTACTTCTGTAATTTACTACTGTTTTTTCCTACTTGAGCTTTGTCTAAAGCTCGTTTATGTTACAAGGTTTTACAGGATTTCAGCGTACCTGATCTGCACTGTCTTACAGGCATTTGTGTTCTGTTTTGTGGGAGTTCTGAGTCTGTTACTCAGACACACGTTTGAAACTCCCAGCTGCTTCTGATAAGCAGTTCTTTGTCAGCTGCAAATACATTAATCACCCTATCAAAGGAAGGCCCCAACAGCTGTAAATGGAATCATCTTAGATGGTTTCTAGGTGCAGGACTCAAGTGGTGGCTGCTGTTACTGTAGATGTGGAGCCATTTATCGTTTGTGTTCAAGGTCTGCTACGTTTCAGTTGTGAATTTGTAACAAACTGAGTTCTGTGAATTGACAGCTCGTGTTTTTTGTTATCTGTAGCTGTATGGAATGGTTTAAATTTAAGGTATCTTTTGTTTTAGTTGGCAAAACAGCTATATTGCTTGCTTACTTAACCTGGACTGTGCTTTGAAATACAGTAGTTTTGTATGCATGCATGCCTCTCATTTTCTTAAGCCCCCCCCCCCCCGGCCCCCTGCTATTTCTATGTGAGAAACGGGTGGCACCTTTGAAGGGGTAGGGTAGCTTTACAGTTCTGTGTGCTCACTTAAAGTTGGATTTTAAGAAGTCATGACTGTGGTCCCTCAAGCCCCCAGTGTTACCTTCATATATCAAACAAAAAGCCAAACTCAATGCTAGTTAATTGTTTGCCAGATGCCTGTAGCTGTGTTAACAGTTTGCTTATTAGCATAACAATAGTACTCGGAATATTGTAGCTAATATTTGAAACGGAGAGCTTGGGATGTGAAAGTTAAAGCTTGAAATGTTGTGGATTTACTGAGAGACGTTTTGGAGCTGTTATATTAACTTACATAGGGGTGAGTCTTCTGTGTTTCTGCATTGTTGGAGCAATCTAGTCTAATGGGCTTGATGAGCTAAAGGATATTTTTAGCTTGTAATTGAAGGTCAGTTTACACTTTCATTCTAGCATTTGTATAGTTATCTTTGATTCAGCCTGGCATACAGTGCACTCCAGTTTCAACTGAGGCTTTAAGAGGAATGTGTTTATAGTTGCTATAACTGCAGCGTGTGGACCTCTTTGTCTAAATGTGTGTCTCCAGCTATCTTTGCCTGTTCTGGTTTTGCATACTTTTTCTTCACCAAAATATTTTTTGTAAATATCACATGTTGGAGTGTAATGTAAAGGTGGGCTGTATGATCCCTGTACTTGATGTATTCTTAACATCGTGTTTTATTTAGATAGTGGGCCATAGTCAGAGGGTGGTTCTCATTCAGATTCAGTATAAAATCGGAATGCTCTTATTTTTGAAGGGTTCCAGTGCTGCAAATTGAAGTTTCAGTGTAACTTAAAATATCCTGGGTCATTCCGGATTCATTTATCCGTGCTCTGACTATTGGACTGTTGAGGATTGCATACTCGGGATATCTCTGCAGGTTTTTCTGTTTTCCTTCTCAGACCTAATGTGGGAGATAGGTGGCTAAACCCCAAGAAATATTCTGGTTCCTCTTTGCAAACACTGTCTCTGAGGGACAGAAGAGATTCACTGCTGTTCGGTTCTGCAGGGGTCTACAGTATGGACCTGTCAAGTGACTCGGGTGGAGGAAGCCCATTCACCATGCTCCCTTTGCCATGCTATCTGAAGAACTTCCAGTGTATTTGTGTTCTATTCTTTGTCTGCCCAGACCTCCAAGCAGGATCATTAGCTTAAAATGTGAATGGGGACACTTTTAAAAAAGTGAAACTGGGGTGATGGTGGCATGTACGTAACCTGTATGTCAGGTTGCTTATAGCAAGCGTCTTTGCCTTGAGAGAACCACCTAAGATGGAAGCTCTCTGATCTCGACGCCTTTCTTGCTGTAACGAGGTGGCTATTACAACTTGTAAATGTTTGCTTTTCCATCTACTTAAGAAAAACAGAAAGTGTTAATTGTACATGAAAATGAATCAGAGAAGGAACAAGGAAGAAAAAGAATAGGAGAAGGATGAGTTTCATTAATCCAAAATGAAGTCTGGCGTATGGTGGTGTGAAGAGTGTAGGTGAAGGAGATGGAAAGAAGTGGTTACCGGTCCTTGCTGTTGTGTCTTAGTAGTATCTAGTCCCATTAATTTATCAGACCATAATGATTTGAAGATGGCTAAAGAGCAAGAAATATTGTAGGCCCTCTGGTGACTAGGGATTGTCTAGTGATTTTTATTTTGACCATTTAGCATGCTGACGGTGAGCTGTGCTTACTCTGTCAGTCTCATTGCAAAGATTAAAAAGAAACTTTTTGCTTTTTGGTTGTTTGTGTCTGCCTTCACTCAGTAGTCCCCTTGTCTTCAAAGAAAAACAAGGGAAGATTTTTCTGCCCTTTCACAGATGTGTAACAATTTTTTGTGTGGTACTCTATCGTCTTTATTTGTTTTGTTCTTTCCACCCCAGTCCTTAAGAGCCAGCAAGGCAAACTATGTGAGCAGACTTAGCAAAGCTACAGATGTGTGGAGATAAAATCAACCTTCAGGACAAAGATAAATGTTTCTCTACTGACTTAGAGTCCTTCCTTTGACATAAGTTTTTTAGCACCTTCAAAGACAGAAACTTTTAAAATTGGGTATTTAAAGTGACCTTATGTAAAATTTCTTCCCCCACCACCCTCACTGGACTTCTTTTCTACTTTGTAATTGCACCATTTGGCTATAGCACATCCAGCGATGACTTAAAAAAAAATAAATTAATAAATGGGGGAAGAATAAGTTTTCATAACTGGTTTTAAAAGCTAAAGTAAAGTAAGCTAAACAAATGTAGTGTTTGTGAAAAAAAAATACAGAAAATGAGATTAAAAAAAAATTAAAATCATTTGTTTACATGGAATAGCTGCTTCTGCTGTAGTGTAAAAGCAGATCTTGTAAATGGTAGAGCAAATTGTGTTGTTTGGAAAAAAACCCTTTAGTTCAGCTTGTGCTTGAATTTTTAATTTATTCCTGTTAGGAGGAGTAAAATTTCTTCTATGTTGTCTACTGTATGAGGAAAACTTCTTAATCTCTCTGAAAATTAAAATGTGTGCTTTGGCCAGAAACAGAGCATCATGGATACATTATTTAGACTGGCTTTACTTCCTGTAAGCTCTCAATTTATTTTCTGCATTGAAATCAAGACACACATATTGACATTAACCAGGCATAAACAGATCAAGTGTGTCCTTCTTCAATGAAGGCCCATGTTAATAAGTATTTTCATTTTTTGAGAGGTTCAGGTGTTTTGTGGTTGATATGTTTTTAATCCTTGTAAAGAGATGGTCCTTGATGCTTGCTTGCAGGTAGTGTGTTTTTTTTTTTTTTAAAAAAAAAAGTACTGATTTAAGGATGCTTCAGTTACTTTTATTTCTTATATGTTCCTCGTGCAGGCAGATACTTACAATTTTTGTTTGAGAGTCTAACTTGAACTTGGAAACAGTTCAGTACACTGTAACTATTGTATGCAAATTAATAAGGGAGGCTTACTAACAAATATTAGGTAGTAGTTGGCTACTAGTGTTTTTAGGATGATACTGTGCTCAACAGTTACGTCACAATCTAGTATTCTTTTAATTTTCTCGAAGTAATTAGTCTAAGATTGCTTAAGTTACTGTTAGGCTAAAACGCTTTTTAAGAGGCTGTCAGATAGCAGGCGGTAGTGTCCTGTTTTAGCCTGATGAAGTGTGCAAGATTGTTGACTACTTCAGGCGTGTACTTAAATGTGTGGCAGTCATGTGATACAGCCTGTAGTTTCAAAAGCATCATACTAAAGGAATTTATTTAATTGGACCTCTTTTTGCAGAAAAGGAAATATGAGAGAGCAACTTTCACAGACTTAGATTAACGTTACAACTATGAGGTGGGTCTTCGTTGCCAGATGCCTTTCTAGCAGGAAGCTGACAGATCTGAACACTGCTCAATTGATGTCACCGTCAATATTGTGTGGGTTTGTTTGGTGTGATTTTTTTACATATTATCTATTTATTTATTTATTCTCTGCATCCCTTTATGGGGAAAACAATTACAGGGCTATATGCCTGCAACTGTATCAGCTGAAATGAAAGTACCCATGCTGTCTGCGAATACTCTGGAAAGGGAGGTGAAGTGATGTTTTGGTAGGGGGGTTGAACGCCTGTGAGTTGGCCCTGCTAAATTTACTGTTAAAAGTGAAGAACTTTATCTTGTGTGTACGCAGAAGTTTGTAAGTAACTTCTTCCTAGTTTCCCTCAACATCCCAGTTAAGGCAGAATTCCACTCTTAAGATTCTTTCTTAGGTGGCTTTATTTTTATATTACTTTGTTTTATCTGGAAGGCAGATTAGGAAGCACCTCTTACAGTCACCTTTCTAGAAATATTTCTACTGTACAACCTTTTGTGTTTTCTGTCATTTTATTGCTGTATGCTTAGAAGCAATTTCTTTCTGAGCAGACAACGTTCTGTCCTTTGCTCACACCTCAGCTTTAATTTCTGTCTTTGACCTCAGTCAGTATAGATCTTTTTCTTGAACATTACTGACTTGAGAATGTGTGTCGCTTCAGCTGGTAGAAGGATGTACAGAAGTTTTATCTTTTCTCTAGCATCTTAAAGCATTTTTATTTCCAGTGCAAGCAGATTCAGATTTTTGGTGAAGGAGAACAATATTATGGAATATGTGAGAAATCTTTTTTTACTGTCTCACTGTGCAGTAATGTGTTTCTGCTCCTTGTATTATCTTGAAGGTTTCTGATGCTCTTGAATTTCTAGCTAAGATAATTATGTCTTGTTTCATTTTATGCAGTTGAACTACAGAGTTATAAATAAAATTTAATTAATTCCAGGTAAGAATTTATTTTCAACAATGGGACCTAGAAGTGTGGGTTTGTAACTTACTCTGTTGTACTGTAATGCAAACTAAACTCCAGAAGCTTCCTGAGCAGTGAAACCCCAATGGATTTTTATTTATTTTGGGAATTTTGTGAAAAGGTGATCTAATTTATACTCAGTTTGCTTTCACTTAGGGAGGCTTATTTGGATCTGGTCAGTGCTAGGATCTGTGAAATTCAGTAAATGTCTGCAACAGGCTTAATCTCTTGTGCAGAAAGCTGTTTGATTTTTACAGAAGGTTCTTGTATTTGCTTTTATTCCATAAAAATGTCATCTCTTCAACATATGATAGTTACAGAAGTGATACAGCTCTACTGTGACTGTCTTCATGTATGAAAGTAGTTCTTTGCCTGCTAGGACAGGGCGCGATACATTTTTTGCTAGGGTTTCTCTTGGTTTATATAAGGATGGTCAAGTGCATGTACTTTGTGTTGGTGCTGAGATCTAACCATTCAGCTCTAGATCATTCTTGAGAATTCCTTCTGCTGTGACTGAGGAATATTTAACAACCAGCAGTGATAGTCTGTTGTATGCAAACATTTGCTTCCCAATCAGCTGCTGACTTTTTGGAACGTGGTATTTGTATTCCCATGAAAAGGAAAGCCTCACCTCTACTCCAACTGATGATGGCTGCCCAGTTGCTAGCAGTTGAAATGCAGTCTGACTGGAAGTACCACTTCAGGCTTGTTTGGAAGTGGTTATGGTAAACAGAAAATGTTAGAGGCTCTTCTAATTTAGTGATAGATTTTGAGATGAAGTTTGGGGCTGTGACCAATCTCATCCATCTGTTCCTCTCCAACTCCTTTTTTGTATTCTGCTCTGCAAACTGTGGTTTCCGAGTAACTAACACTTAGTGCTATTTGGCTATGGATAATGATACACCATGTAGCCTTTGAATGCTTATAGAAATCATTAAATATTTCTTATATATTGGGAAGTAATAGATCACATTGCAATATACAGTCTGAAATAATTAAATGTTAGAATAGCTCTCTCCCACTGACCTTAACCTAAAGTATCCTTTTCATCAGGAAATACATTGTGATTGTGGGTCTTTAATCTTATTTTTATACTGTCTAAATGACAGAAAACAATGTAGCCAGAATCTGATCCTTCCCCCCAACTTTGACATAGCATTTATTCTGTTGCTGTGGAACAGGCATATGTAATTTCCATTTTTTTAAATACATCCTTTTTCGTGCTGTATTTCATTGAAATCTGTTGCTCTAGTGAAGCAATAACGTAGAGGTACTGTAATATCAGCCTGAGAAGTAATTGTGGGAGGAGTCTTACTAAGTCATTCAAAGTTCTGAATTTTTCGGTGCATCTTATCTTTACCATATTTGAATTAAAAATTCCAGGATAGGGATTGTAATTAATTTTATGCATTCTTCACAGCAGAACACATAACAGCACCAAATAATAATTAATTGCGAGCTCATTGTGGTGGTGGTTTATTGATGGGCCATCTGAAACATATTTAAACTTGTTAGTGTTCTCTTGCTCATTAACAGTCTGGAATATGCTATATGAACTGCAACAGCTATAAAGTATGTTGCTTTAGTTTTCAGAAAGTAGACTGACACTTTCCTATTTGAGTTTTAAGCAAAAGGAATGAAGATGGTGCTCCAAGGTTTTGATACATTAAAAATGGATATCTATAGATGTATATAAAAAAAATCTAATAATAAATGGGAGTGTCTTTTAATTATAGACTGATTGGTCTTTCACTTGAATGTGTTTGAAAATAAATGCATAGAAATATTATTGAACCTATTTTAGAATGAACACTGAAAGCCTTGTATTATGTGGCAACAGTTAAGTTAGAATTCTGTGACAACATGAATGTCAAAACCACTTTTTAAAATTTATGTCACTTCTCTGCCTACATCACACTTGTGCATTCATGTGACCTGGCTTTAATTTAACATTTGATAAATATTTGCATAGTAATTCCTAAAGTGTTCTCCCACACATAAAGGAAATGATGATAAACAGCTTTTAAGTGGCTTGATGTTAAACACAAACATGACTTGCAGCCCTAAGGTAAAATGCACATTAGAATAACTGTTCAATATTCATTTGGAAAGTGTTGGTATGTATTATACCAGGTAACGTATTCATACTTTTTCTTTACATATTTAGATGTTTCTGTGGTATACCTCAGCTAATCTTCTGCGTAGAGGTTATACGCTCTGCTGTAAGAGAACCTCTTCCTGCTGGTGCTGTTAGGATTTTCTCTTGAACCGGTTTGAAGAAAACCTGTAGATATGTTTTCTCCTAAATGACACTGCTAACAGAGAGATTTAGGAGCATAGATAAGGGGTAGCCATACCTGAATGCTGCCCAGAGCTTCTAGGTTGCCATTAGTGCTTTGTTTTTACAAGAGACTCATTCTTTTGTTTTTCAAAACTAATTCTTTCTTCTGGAGCATGTGAGATTTCCATGGCAATAGTTAAGAAGAAACTAGGAGGGATGGCATCTTCTTTCAGGCTGGTTTAGAGACTACTTTCTCGTGATATGGCCACTGATAAAACCATTATGTTACTGTATTTGTGTGGCCCAAAGTAAAAGGAAGATTGGGAATTCCTTAAGCTTAATGTAGTTTAGGGTAGCTCTGTGTGTCTGAGCTGGTTTTCTGCTAACTTGTTGCATTCTCTTGGGACGATAGAGCTTTTACACTCCTACTTTCTTTGCTTTTTATTTTTGTTTTTTTTTTAATGACATATCTGGTTCGTACAGCTACTGAATCACAAATAGAAGTGGACATCGAAAGCAGAATATTCCAATCAGCTGTTTATTTTTTCACATGAGCTTTATTGTGTCTACAGACCACTTAAACAGCATAATATGTATAACAGGTTTGAATATATTTTCAGACAAAAAAATCTTAGTTGCAGAAGTTTCTCTTAATTAAGAGGAGTGGTTTTCAAGTATACTGTTTTGGTGTTACTAACTATGGAAACCTTTTGTGGTTGCATTAGTTCAGGAGGAACGTCTGGCTGGATGGCCGAGCCCAAAGAGTGGTGGTGAATGGAGCTACACGCAGCTGGTGGCCGGTCACAATCGGTGTTCCCCAGGGCTCAGCGCTGGGGCCAGCTCTGTTTAATGTCTTTACCAACGATCTGGACGAGGGGATTGAGCCCACCCTCAGTATGTTTGCAGGCGATACCAAGCTGGGTGGGAGTGTTGATCTGCTGGAGGGCAGGAAGGCTCTGCAGGGGGATCTGGACAGGCTGGACAGATGGGCTGAGGCCAATTGCATGAAGTTCGTTCAACAGGGAGAAGTGCTGAGTCCGGCATTTGGGTCACTCCAACCCCACACAACACTACGGGCTTGGGGAAGAGCAGCTGGAAAGGACCTGGGGGTGCTGGTTGGTGTCCAGCTAAGCATGAGCCAGCAGTGTGCCCAGGTGGCCAAGGTGGCCAAGAGCATCCTGGCTTGTATCTGAAACAGTGTGGCCAGCAGGGCCAGGGGAGTGATTGTCCCCCTGTACTTGGCACTGGTGAGGCTGCACATCGAATCCTGTGTTCAGTGTTGGTACCCTCACTGCAAGATGGACATAGAGGTGCTGGAGCATGTCCAGGGAAGGGCAATGAAGCTGGGGAAGGATCTGGATCAAAAGTGTTATGAGGAGCAGCTGAGGGAACTGGGGTTGTTTAGTCTGGAGAAGAGCCGGCTCAGGAGGGACCTTATGACTCTCTCCACCTGCCTGCAAGGAGGCTGTAGGCAGGTGGGGTCAGTCTCTTCTCCCAGAAAACAAGCAACAGCAGAAAAGGAACTGGCTTCAAGTTGCACCAAGGGGAGATTGAACGTTACAAAAAACTTCTTCACTGCAAAGGTGATCAAGCATTGGAACAGGCTGCCAGGGGAGGTGGTAGAATCATCGTCCTTGGAGGTGTTTAAAAAAAAAAGTAGATGTGGTGCTTAGTGACATGCTATAGTGATGGACTTGGCAGTCCTGGGTTAGTGGTTGGACTTGATCTCAGAGGTCTTCTCCTAACTTAAATGATTCTTTGAGTCTACTGATGCATTCCATTTTGAGGGAATAATATTTTGTAAGTTTATTGTAGGGTGAAGCGTTACTTCTTTATAAGGTTTCTGCATTAGGTAAATTATTTGATCTAAGTTGACATATTTGCTTGTTGCACAGAGGTATGTTTCCTCTCTGCCATTTCATCTTAGAATTTTGTGGTTATTGTAAAAATACTTAAACCATGGGCTTTACAATAGAGCTTTGAGCTGTAATAGTTGTCTACACTTCATCACTTAGCAGAGACAAAAGCATGCTAATTGATTTTTGTTAAATTTTGTAATTTTGAACACCGGATACCTGGAATGAACAAATACTTGCTGTTTCACAAATGAATGGTTTCAGCATGAAGTGAAGTAACTGTAGAGATAAATTACAGATTAAATAGATGTGTTACAGAGAGAGG
Organism: Falco punctatus; assembly: GCF_963210335.1. NCBI lineage: Eukaryota > Metazoa > Chordata > Aves > Falconiformes > Falconidae > Falco > Falco punctatus. The sequence goes on along the minus strand of NC_137588.1, from coordinate 15,274,319 downwards.
TACTTCATGTGCTTAGTTGGGTGGTTGTCATTGAGCCATACTGTAGTTTAGATACACTTATCTTAGTGTGAAGTATAAGAGGGTAAAAAGGCTGTGAGTTAACCGAAGGCAGCCAAGCCCCACACAGCTGCTTACTCGGTCCTCACCCGTGGGCTGGGGAGAAGAATCGTAACAGTACAAATGAGAACTCATGGGCTGAATTAAAGATAGTTTAATAGGTAAAACAAAAGCTGCACACACAACTCTTACACCCCCCCCCCCCCCCCCCCCGCCCTTCCCCCAGCTTTTATTGCTGAGCACAGTCATAATATGGGATATCCCTTCGGTCAGTTGGGGTTCAGTGCCTGGCTGTGTCCCCTCTCACCTTCTTGTGCACCCCCAGCCTGCTCGCTAGGAGGGTCAGTGTGAGAAATGGGGAGGACTTTGGTGCTGTGTAAGCACTGTTCAGCAACAGCACAAACATCCCTGTGTTATCAGTACTGTTAGCCACAAATCCAAAATGTAGCACCATGCAAGCTATTATGAAGAAAACTAACTGTATCCCAGCCCAAGCCAGTACATGTCTGTGGAAGAATTGAAACTGAACTGTGGAAGCTAGATGGGTCAGAATAGGAAAAACATTTTTTAGAGTTCACCAGCAAGGTTGACGGTGGCATGATTGGCTGACCTAGGTAATGCTATGAGAATGCTAGGGTGGTTGTGGTATGAGGGTTTTCTAGTTGTTTTTTGGCTGCTGCCTATTAATGATATGATAAAAAAAAGGCGTAATCCAATTGATCTGCATTTGTACCTGTGATGGAATAAATCTGATTTATCTGCTTTCTGCATCAGTTGATGGCCAAAGTTACGGAGTGCCCACAAATAAACATGGAGTAGAGTATCCCTACTTCTCAGGGGCTTCATTACATGGGGAATATCCAGACTTGAGGGAAGGGACACTGTATAGTGTATCAGTTGTGCTTCTCTTCGCTTCTGAGAACTGTGATCTAATTAGACTTGACTAGGAAACAGGGATTGGAGATATAGATGTAATATAAATGGATTTGTTTGGTTTGTGTATTGCATGTGAGCAGTGCTCATCTTTCTTTGTACATTTCTGAAACCTTTCTCAAAGCTACATGTGTGCATGCCAGTTTCTTGACCCTTAATTTTAGCATGTTCTGGCCAGTCTCCATAGTATTGGATAGAGGATGCCAACATGTTTTGCAGTCTTAACTGAGCTCGTTTCCTTTCTTCAGTGTGCTATAGAAGATGTGCCAATTCAACGTTTATCGATGCTGATACTGTAGAGTACTCAAATTGTTGCTACGCCTCAATAAGCTGCCACGTGCTTCTTAAATAGCAATAGCTGGCCCTAAGTAGGGTACATGTTCAAATGTTAGCTAAGGCAGTTCAAACATAACTACCACTTAGCCTGTCACCCTTGGAAGTTACATGTACACAGGTAGCTGCTGTGGTTTGGGGGCAGTGGTTACAGACTGTGTCTGCTTCCTGATTTGTCTTTCGTGTCAGGGAGAATTTGTTGTTGAGTAGTGTGCTCTGAGACTTTTGGTTTCAGGGTCAGTGGAAGATGGCTCCCAGTTACTGAAATGGAGTTGTTAATAATATATGAGGAAAGCATTAATTTTTGAAAACTAACATGGTCCCTATTAATAATGGTACACAGTGTTGCATTGGAATTTGAGTGTTTATTTGTGAAAACAAACTGGGATATATTTATTCTATTAATTTGGCTTTTGCCACAATAGCCTGACATACCTCCTCAGAAAGAAGTGATGGGTGTTTTTTGTATGTATAGATATAGGTATACATGCTCCCCTCCTGAAACTGTCAGGAGTGATGCATGTTCATACTACATCTATTCAAGTGTCTGTGCTCATAATAACCCAAATATTTCAACCATAAAATGTTGTAGAATGAAGACAATTTGATTTCTCCTTATTTTTTATTAACTCTTTAACTGAAATAAAGAATAAGGAAAGGGAAATATAAATTTTAAAGATCTTTTGTGTAGTTTTCTATAGGTAGTGTCTTGTTATGTGTCTGTAGTTTTCATTCTGTTTCAGTTTCTGGGTAGTGGCTCCAAGCTTCTACCTCACTGTTGAAGAGGGAAATGGGTGTGAAGCAGATGGGATGCAAAGCTGCTTTGTCTGATGGCATTAAACCCATGCAAGGTTAGGTTAAGAATTCTTGTGTCTGTTTTGCAGGATCCAACTTCCTGGGTAAATATTCACCACCTGGAATATACAGATGGAGGAATTCTGGACCCAGATGATGTGCTGGCAGATGTTGTGGAAGACAAAGATAAGGTAGAGCTTGGATGAAAGTACTAGGTTTGCCTTTTGCTGTGTCTTTTCAAGTAACTAATGCTACTTCCTCATTTCTTGGACACCTGGCAGGTGAAGTGGATGTTAAATATTCTTAAATTAAACACCTCTGCCCATAGGTGCTATAGCTCTCTTTCTGGAGGAGAACTGGAGGGGGCAGAGGTGTAAAGCATGACCAGAGCAATGAAAATAATCAGAGGAGCCTAGCAGCTGATTTAGGACTTAACCTTTTCAAGCAGTTCTGTGTTTCTTTTTACTGCTGTATGAAATTAGTGGTGAAGGAATGTGTGTTTTGTGAGATGTCTTTTTTTTTTTATGCCACTTAAAATATCTTTTTATAATCTCTTCCTTTGCTTAGAATTAAAATTTTGAGACTCATTGATATGTCATGGCTGAATGTATGACAAAACAAACGGGCAAATCCTGTGATGACAAGAACAGTTGTCATGTGTGTTAAATTTCAGGAGGCGTTCCTGTGGTTTGCTACTGAAAGTCTAAGCAGGCCAGTTATTAATTTTAATTTAGAAGTTTCTAACTTTCTATTCAAGTAAGATAGATGTCCTTTCTGGGTAGAGAAGCAGTAGCTGCAAAGAAGCCCCTTCTAATTTTTTGTAATTACCATGCAAGTTTAATTTTGGGCATTGGTGGCTGACTTCAGCATAGAGGAGGAGGGGTATAATCTATAACACTTTGCTGTTTGTTTTTTTTTTATATAAAATCAGAGGAAAAAATATGTCTAGTGACTTGAAACTAATGATCCAAATATGGGATATGCCTGTACTTTCAGTTGAATGGCTTCGTCTATTTACAGTGCCATATGCTTGGTGACTTAAAAATAATTTTGTATTAAGTCATTGAAGAGTCAACAGCATATGAAACTAACATTTCTGCTTGCTGTATACAAAATGCAACATTTTGGTTAACATTAACTTATGGTTAACGGGATGCTGTTTCTCAGTACCTTAGAAAATTGTCTAAGGCGTACTTCAGTGTTGCGTCATGGTGGTTTGTGTGGAATTCTTAAAAACAATGGAGCTCTGTTTGGTATATGGTTTTTTTTATCAAATGTGTTTCTAGCTTGTTCATATTTACTGAAAGTATACTTAAAACACCCTTAGACTTCTTTCCAGTTTGGAGGCTAAAGGCTGGGTTCTGAGGAGTCACCCTGTTGTATGTAAACAAGAAGACTATAAGCATAAGACATCGTGAAATACCACATCAAAGGGAAATGTGTTACTGGTTTTATCAGTTTATGAATATTAACATGTCCACCCAGAATTTCCTCTATTTGAAGTACTAATACAGGAATACTTAACACAGATATGAGCAGTAGCTTGCAGAATGTTTTATATACCATCCACTTTTTAACTTGTTGTCAAAGCCTTTGCTATACTTTATTGGTGAGTGTCACTGGTTGAGGTATGTGTTGCTGATGTTTCTAGTTCATACACAGCTGTGGGTTTAAGCATCTTCTGTTATGATAGTACTAGGTGGGACTCTAGTTCTGAGGCTGCCTTGAGGAAAAACCACTGGAAAACTGGAATCTTACTTGTTGAAGTGGTCTGGGGTGGTTTAGGAATACAGCAAACTCCTTGGTTTCTCTTCCTGTGATGTCTCAATTACACGTGATGCATCACTGGCATCTTCTCTTCAGAAGGACTTGGTGAAACAGCAGTAAGTAAGACTTACTGAACAGCAGCAGCTGCAGTGACAAATCAGTTTTTTTGATTAAACTAGGGGAGAATCATGTAATCGTGTAAGGGGATGGCTGCTTGAGAGGTCAAAGAATTCTTTCAGTTGAGCGGAATTGTGCCATAGCATGTGTAAGAAGTTGTCCATACTACCTACTTAAAAGGTTTGGTGTGATCTGGTAACAAAGAGCCAGCCCTATAAAAGGCTTACAGATATTTTTGATAGTTTTATTGTAGCCTGTTAGCCTTTGATCCTTCACCAGTGCTATTCCATATTGAGAATATTGGCTAGGGGATCTTTAATCTTTGCAAAAAGGGGAGGAGATATTTAGATCTAATGGCCCCGATACCTAATTTGGTGTTTAAAGTTCCTAAATAGATGAAAAAAAATTTGGTAATTTATCTGTGCACTGATTCTTTTTGGTTATGATTATCTGTATGTGTACTAAATGAGTAGGCTACAGCTTTGTTGCTCAGTTGTTATCTTTTCCTATGCATCTAAGCCAGTAATGCAGTCTCCCATGAAATCAGTCACTCCATATAAAAATAAGCGTTGCCCTTAACCTCAGTGCCTTTAACCAAAGGCGTGTTTTGGCATTGCTGACCATCAGGTTCTTACTTTAGTGGCAGAGGAGACTAGCTGATGCTTTTTTGAAGGTTAAGCTGCTCTAGATTGTACTTTGATAGCAGTAAATTAGCATGTTTTCTTCAAAGGGAAATATGCTTGCTTATCTAATGAAATTCTTTCAGTGTGGCAACAAAACAGTGAATCAGAGAGCGCTATCAGATATAATTTATTTGGAATTTTTAAAGCTTTTAACAGTCCTTAACAATAGACTGTTAAGAAGGCACAGCCGCTCATGAGGTAAGTAGCAAGTGCTGCCTTGGGTCAGTAAATGATTGAGAGGGGACAAAACGATGGAATAAATGGTCAAGTTTCCAAAATTGTGAAATGATGGAATGCATAATGCACGTTATTGGGGGTGGCAATGCTTCTGAGCTCTGCTTATGTTAACTTCATGATTTCCTCTGGAACTCAACATTAATCAAAATTCAGCAAATAGGCAGTACAGTGGGGATGCTAATTGCTATCAACCGCACAGTTACGCGTGTTGGAGAGGGTAGCTTGTTCTGTTTGCGTATAAACCAGGTCTAAATTAGTATCATATGTACTTCGTAACATGTATCATGTGAAAATACTTTGGAAATGTGTTATGGTGAGAGCCCCTTGCTGCTACTGCCTCAACAATAATCTGTGGCACAAATTGGAAGTCCAGTCTAGTATTGAATAGTTTTAAAATAGTTTGTTACTGAGTAATCTAGCAAGTGGTTCATGTCCTGATTACTCTGAATGATGGATCTAATTAATTAAAAACCCCAAATTTCATCATTTGAATAAAAACAAGCTATTTAAATTGTCTTCTTTTAATGTGTTAAAGTTATAAATGGAGTCCTCTTTGTACAGTGTTCTTAACAGATCTCTACCTCTTGAAATTACTCCTTTTGTGAGGAAGAAAATGCCCTAGGAAAACTATTATGCTGTGCAGAAGATGAGTACAAAATGTTTCTCTTCGTACCATTGAGTACATTGAGCCTGTGCTTGGCACATGTCTTAAATGCGTAAATGATGTACACATCTAGGTTTCCCTCTGATTTTTATATCTAGTCATGTTTTCAAATGCTCACATCTGGGGAAGGCTAAAAAGATGTAATGAAGTGTAAGTCAAAACTTGCTTAGTTTATAGGAGAGGTTAAAGCTAACCTCCAAAATCAGAACACTTCTGCTCCCTGAATAAATGTCTACAGGGAAAATACAGTTTCTATATAACCTGGCTAACATGTTCATATTTTGATGGGATTAAATGCAAGGAAAACATGCTTACGGGTATACTTCTATCAGCAGAGCCCTTCAGGAATAGCAGATGATGGTCTGCTGTCAGGGTGCGTGGTTTTTTGTTCAGTGTTTTTGGTAAGACTGTGCTTGCAGAAGCAGTATGCAGTATCTACTATCTGGCCCACAAAGCTATTGAACATTTATGTAAAGATACCATTTCCTGACCAGTGTTGCTGGCAAGAGGCCGAGGCTTGTCATCCTAGAAGGTGATGTAGGCTTAACTTCTCCAGAAGCTTGTTTGTTAGCAGTTTAAGTTACTTACCACTTAGCTTGAAGTATATGGTGGGGATATTTTGTGGTGGTTATTTTTTTTAGGAGTGGAAGGAAAAAAACGGTATGTGATTGTGATGGGCATTGCACTGATACTGAAATAGCAGGGTGTCAATATGGTCTTAGAAATTGGTTTTGCTTGCATATCTTTTTTGTTAAATATAGATGAGTTGTGTTTTTTAACAGCAGCAGAAGCTTTGAAGGACGCAAAGCAACATCAATGAAATGCTGAAACAGTGACATAGTTGCAAGATTGGTTGGGACTGTAACTGTCATTTAAGTGTTTCTAATGATAATATCAAATAAATGGTATGAATTAAGTGTAGTTCAGATATTATTTTAGCTAAGCTTTTAATGAAATATTAAATAGCAAAATCAATGAATTCTTCCTTCTCAGTTCACTACCAGCAGACATCAGATACTGAGAAAATGTCTCCTGGGAGGTCTCCAAATGCTGGAGAAATCAGCTGCTAGCTGTTCAGAATGGTTATTGGGCCCCTGCATGTTCTGGTAAGAAGGAAGAGCAGACTGAAGTTGTTTTTGTAGAAGATATTAAGCAACTCTCTTTGGTTACTTCAGACGAGGTCTTTGCAGGTAGCTGTAGTTTCAGTAAGGGCATTGTGAGTGTGAGGCTGCTTGGGAGAAGTTTTCAGCAAAATGACAAAACATTTGGAATAAACTACAAGATTAATGTGATTACGCAAAGGAAATGTCTCTCCAGGTACCTGACAGACATCATCTGTCAGTGGATTCTGAACTTTTCCGTTGTTTCCAGGTAGGTTTAGTCACTGGGAGCGCTGGCTGGCTGGGTATAGCACTTACACAGCAGCAGTTATTTGCTGACCTGGGTTTCACTCTGTAGACCTTCAGGATTGTCATTCTGTCTGTGAAAGCGACGGCATGCTGTAATGTGCAACATGTATTTGAATTAAGCAATGAATGAAGTAATTCCACCTTTGGACAGTTTCTTTTCCCTCCAACCATCTATTTCCTCATGAAATGGAGAAGGAAATCAGAACTTCAGTAACTTTAGGTAGGTAGAGGAGGTGTGGCTGAAGAGTATGCGGTGATAAGGAAAATGAGTTCTACAAGCAGGTTGAAAAAATGGTAAAGTGAAGTCAAAATAACACGGCAAGTGGGCAAGAGTGTCTCAGTAGTCTAAAAAATAAATAAGGGACTGTGGAGTTCCGAGGGAATTTCTCTTAATGGAGACTTAGGACATTGCTGCTTTAAAAACTTCCTCTGCAAATCAGTGGCAGAGGCCTTGATGCTGGCTTGTTTAAATTACCTTCCAGTGGGTCAGCAGAACCTGAGAATGTCATGCTTTACAGATCTTTTGTTGCGTGGTTTGATTCTCAAATATATGATCCATGCAAGTAATGCATACTGAAGTAAGAGAAATGTGGTTCAAACTCTAGACTTCTGTGTAACTGAGATTTTAGTATTTTCTCTAGGGTTTTGAAACTTTCTGATAACTGGAATGCAGAAGTGAATTTTCTGTTCTTCATTTTTTCATACAACTGTATATTACACTTTTAGGAAAAACAAAGCAAGATATGTAAGACTTAGTTACAACTGCAAATTTTTACCTATTGAAGTATATGCTGCAGTGGGTTTTTATGTAGGCTGCTCTACAAGTTGTTGCATATTAGTCAACTTTTTCCTGGAGAGGTTTTTTTTTTTTTTTTTTAAAAAAAAAAAAGGGAAAAATTCCCTTTGATATAAAGAATAAGGATGCAAGAAAGCAATTTAATGATGTTAGTTTCCTATAATGTGGAGGTAATATTTTAAGTGTGCAGTAGACACAGGATAGTTCAGATTGTTGTGTTGTAACTTGGATGCTCTGTCTTTCATAAAATCTGCTCCAAAAAAAGTCATGCATCACAGAAAGAAAAAAAAGAGTAATTATAGCTGCTTTATAAGATGATGAATGTTGCTCTGGACTACAGTTTTGACTCTCAATGTTTTATGACGTTTGGTTGATTAATACCATGACCAAGTTATTGTTTTAATGTGTGTGCTTTTACTGACTGTTAAACTGGTTGCAGCAAATACACACTTCCAACTTTTGATATATAGTGCTTCTGGCGGAGTGTTGGTTACACTTCCGTAAGTTTGAATGCCTTGTTTGATAGAACTGTTGTCCAGAGGCAGCCAATTTTTATGTTTAGTTCCTTGGTGCTAATGAGGTAAAATGGGAATTAGTAGATCAAAAAGCCTAGTATGTTCAAGATGGGGGAAAAATGAAGTTGCAGAATTTGGCAAAACTGGTATGTAAGGGCTGTTGTTCTTTGATTTGGTTTTAATGTTCTTTTTTGAAGTATAATTTTCAGGCTGTGGTTAGTATCTCTGCCAGAATACATGTAGATATTTGTCTCTGTGTCTCTTCCTTACTGCTTCTGGTTTTGCATTCATATTTTGTGGTTCCAGTAATGAGATCCTATGGATGAACAGAAATCTTAATATTTAATTAGTAAAAAGGATAACTAATAATTAATTCTTCTTTTAAACCCTAAATTGCTAAAAATTAAAATGGATTTAACTTTTATTTTGAATAATGTGTTTACAACCTCCAGAACAGTGTTCCTACCTTTGTTACATTTAGAGCATTCTATTTCTTCCTTGTATAAATTATTTGTAATAGGTTTCAGCTGTAATTTCCCACAATCAAAGTTATTGGGATATGAAATTGTTACTGCTGACAGTATTTGTTTACTTAAATATTTGTAGCTAGTTTTGGGCAATGAAGATGGAAAGACAAACCATTACTGTGATGAAACCTTCATGTAACTTCTGTTCTATCAAGGGAGTCCCAGTATAAGTACTCCTCAGATGTCTGATAATTAGTTGTGTCATGTGTCTACCAGGAAGGGAAATATTAGAAAGGGCATACTTTAAATACTACATTTATCTTTTTCAGCACATTAAAAAACAGAAATGTGAGACACAAGAAAATCCTAGATCAAAGTGGAGTATGTATCCCTTTGCACTGACTGTGATGATAGCCTATCCCCTTGAGTCATCAACTTTTTGACTTGTTCAAAAGGACAGTGCCAGTGCTTGCTAAAACCTCTGTTGAGTTTATCTAGGCTATATCTGTAGTTTAAAAACAAAGGCAGGCATTGGGGATGGGGGACATTCTTATGGAAAAACTGTAGACCTTGATTCGATGGTCCTTTGAAGTAAGACAGAGTTTTGTTTTTGCTCTTGATGCAAAGCCAGTCAAGCTGCAGCCTTTTTTTTTTTTTTTAATGTTTTCACACCTTTCAGGAAGAAAAGGATTTATGCCATTTTGAGCCAGTGCTTGTTTAATAAACAGATGTCCGATTTCACTCTTGTGTAGAAGGGTATTCTGTGAGCCATCAGATATAGGGGTGTGTGTATATATGTATTTATATATATAAAAAAGGATATTTTGATAGGAGTTTGTTTATTTTTGAAGTGGGATCTGAACTGTGAATACCAAAGGGGGGGGGGGGGGGGGCAAAAAAAAAAATCACCATCATTACTACTTATTAAACAACACTATTTCACTAATGCAGTTTCTTTTTAGAATATAGATTATGAAGCTTTGCATTTTTATGAAATTTGTTTTAATTTCTTGCTGCAGAGGTGCCATGCATTATTCAAGATTATAAAATGATTTGGATTTCAGGAGCATCTGGATTTGCTGATGAGGATTTCAAGCTGTGTAATTATGAAACTATATGCACATAGGTTGGAAGTTCAGAACTCATTAGTGTAATCATTAAAATAACCATTTTTTAAGTATGGTATTACATTCTGGGGTGTGCAATTACACTATCATGTGCTTCTGGTTACTGGAAACATTCTTGTAATAAACTTCAGGTCTAGCAATGTGCTTCAAGATAAGTTCATAGCTTTAAGAACAGACACCTGGTCAACTGTTGCTTAGCTTATTAAAGAAAATTCAGTTGTATAGATTTAGAGCCATCGCACAGTGCGTGTATGCATAAATTAACCATTTATTCTATAAAATATTATACACTTTTACATATTTAGTGCTGTATAATTTGATTTTTCTTAACATAGATACTGTCTTGGGACATACTGCAAGGGTTACTTATTTTAGCTCTACTTACTTTAAAAGCAAAAACCTGGTTATGAAGGTTCTTACCAGATGGACTCCAAACTTTTTAGTTTTTCCAGTGTAATGTTTGCGTTTGAACATTCAGAACTGTGAACTCTTTGAACATCTGTAACCACCAGTTTTTCCGTTTGTGATAAGTATTCCATTACTTCTTTCAGATTAAAAAAAAAAAAAAAGAATTAAGAGTGACAGTGGATCTGTGACACTAATAAAATTCTTGATAGTTTTGAAGTAAGATTGCCTATTTAAATGCTAAAAGGGGATTTTGGAGTTAAAATCCTTTTTATGTAAGACATGCAAATCTGAAACTTGTGCTTTTCTAATTTGATTTTCTGTTGATCCCTCTATTTTCTGATTTGTATTTTAGCATTTAAAAAAAAAAAAAGGAGTATTAAAAATATACAGCAGCCAGAAGCTTTGGGACTTGAGTCACTTGATTTTGGGGGAGTATTCAGCTGTGCAACCAGAACACTTTCTCTCGACCTGAAAAATGTGTTTTGTCATCTGGGTGCTAAGTACTGTAGCTAATTGGTGATCTGACAGCTGAAGCTATTTGAGATTCTGTTCCTTAAACAATGAGAGGGAGGTCATTCAGAGTGCATCTGGTCACAAATGGTGGGCTGAACGGGCATTCAAATGTCCTGGTGAAAAGGAGCTTAATATCTCTCTTGGTAAGCAGAACCTGGTTGAAGAGGCTTACTCTTTCTTAATGATTTTCCTTGATGTAACAAATATTTGGAATTCTATATACACGTGTTGATGCTTAAGTGCTTAAGTATGAGCACACACATCTTAATGTTTAGCAAGGCAGTGATATGCATTGTGAAAATAATGTAACCTTGCTGTGGAAAGATAATTTGGTGGGTTGTCTTGCTATAAACTAAGCTGAGCTCTTAAATCCTTCCACATTGTGGTTTATTTATAATAAGCTTTGGAGGCTGAGAGAGTTGGGATTGTTGAGCCTGGAGAAGAGAAGGCTTCTGGGAGACCTTATAGCAGCTTTCAGTACTTGAAAGGGAGCTTATAAGAAAGATGGGGACAGACTTTTCATCAGGGTCTGTTGTGATAGGACAAGGGGTAATGGTTTTGAATGAAAAGAGGGCAGATTTAGACTAGATATAAGGAAGAAATGTTACAGTGAGGGTGGTGAAACACTGGAACAGGTGGCCCAGAGAGGTGGTAAATGCCCCATCCCTGGAAACATTCAAGGTCAGGTTGGACAAGGCTCTGAGCAACCTGATCTAGTTGAAGATGTTTGTGCTCATTGCAGGGGGGTTGGGCTAGATGGCCTTTAAAGGTCCCTCCCAACCCAACCCATTCTATGATTCTATGGTTATTATTTCACTTGTCCTATTTACCCTCAAATGGATTGAGGAAGGGGCTTTTCATTCTGTTTTCCAGTTAGGGCTCTGAACACTCCTTCAATACAAGAATTACAAATGCCTACTGTGGTATACTTTGTTGTGGAAGACAGTGGTGAAGGAGGTGAAGTTTGGTGTTGTATTTCATTCCGTTTCAGAAGTGACTGTGTTCCAGCCCAAGGAATTGGAGTTTGTCCTGGTACTGTATTGGGAAATTGTTTCAGCGTAGTAAGCTTGCATTGCTTTTAGACTAGATATAAGGAAGTGGCTTTTTGAAAGTAGGAAGGTCAACAATATTTTCCTCAGGTTTGAAGGGTTTGCAGCTTTTCAGGATTTCACCGTGTTATCTGAAAACAACAGTGATTCTTCAAATCACTCAGATTTGAGAATCAACATGGGATGACTGAATCTGAAGGATCACTGAAGTTTATGCGTTTTTAGAAGCATTTTGGACAAGGGTGAAAGGTGGTGTGAAGAGCAAAGGAGATTTTAAAAAAAGATTTTAGAGTATGCTTGTCATTGTCTGTGCCAAGGGCAGGGGCTGCCGTGGAGAAGGAAGCATCCTTTCTCAGAAACAGCAGGAATAGTTGACATCCTGAGCTCACAGTGTGGGCACACCTTTCTGGGTGTTGGGAGTCGGGATTTCTGCAAGAAGACTAGGCTGTGTGCTAGTCTGTCCTGTAAACTTCACTGCGCTCTGCTCGCCTTAGGTCAGTCTCTGTGGCCAGACAGCAGCTGCAGCAAACTGCAGCCTTTTGAGTGGTCTTGTGCTGTTCCTTCTTTGGGGGGGAATGCTAGAACTGGAGGAAAAAATTTAGGGCTTGGAGGCTGTCTCTGGGTTGTTCAGTTCAAGGGGCCTTGGTCTATTTCACCCTGGGTTCCTGTGCTGGGAGAAACTGTAGGATAAATATATTTGGTAAAGAAGTGCTCTATAACTACGGTTGAATCTTGGGGAATGAAAAATAGCCTTTACTTCCCATATGTTTAAAATACATTTATCTTATGAAAAATGACAGGGAATGTCAGTTGCAAACAATATATGGCAAAAGGTAATTCTGTAACATTTTTTTTCTTACAATTAATGGAGTTGACTGGAGCTTGGTTGGAGGCTTCATTTGTGGGTGATTAGTGAAAACTGAGTTGCAGACAAGCAGTAGTCAAAACTGAAGATAAAAATGCATGAAAAACTAGTCAATTAAGTATGCAGATGTGCATTATGTGGCTTCCTAGACAGTATAAAAATAGTACATGGCCATATACCACTGTTTTTGTAAAGTTGGATTTTTTCATGTGGTGTGTGATTTCTTAATAACTAAAAGTAGCTGGTTTTAAATCTATGTTTTTTTTTTTTTTGTTACTGTCCTCAGTTTAATAAAACAATTTCATATCTGCTCTTATTTTACTTGAAAAATCAAGGAAAACTTTTTGATGAACTCAAGTTCTACTCATATATGATTATTTAGCCAGCTATAGTAATTACAGTAATTAGTGTGTATATTTTTTTTAAAGTACACTTTTTCCAGTGCATTTTTAACTTTATGGTATGATTCTCAAGAGGATAATAAAATACACTATGGTAGATTGTGCAATCAAGTTAATGCAATCAAGTTGCTAATCATTTTCTTGGAAGAACCTGCATTAGAGGAGATGAGGACTTGCTGCTCTTTTGCTGAGAAATGTCCTCATTTGTTGTTGATTGAGGTCCTAAGCTTAAACTGCTAGGTTTAGCTTGACCCAGGGCATTTTAGTGGCACTTTCAAGTTATGATTTCAAGCCTTCCTGGGACTACACAGAGATTACTGACTGATAAGAAATCAAAGAACTGAATTTCAGAGTACTGAGATTTTCCTGTTTTACATGTTTAAAATCTGAGGAGTCTTTCATATGGTGCTAATGCATTTTATATTAACACTTCTTAAAAGTTTTTCTTAGATAGCGTGTCTCTTCTTAGATCGTTTTATGTTCAGCCTTTAAGGAAGTTTTCCCAAACTTTCATTTATATCTAATATCAGCCCCATAGCAATGAAAGCTGTAAGGAAAAAACCTGTATGGATCAAGAAGTTCCTATAGGTTGGTATAGAATAATGAGAGTGAGATGTACAAACAATACAGCAACAGGAGCTAGGTGTCTTAAGATACTTTAATGTACCTTTTGTGACATTGAAGCTAAACTACGGAAGGTAGGTTTGTATTATGTGAGGAGCTTTGGTCATCATGTGTGGTCTGTTAGTTTCAAGTTGTCAGACCTATATAAAGCTAAAGCTACTCACTGGCTTTGTTTATAACCCTTGTATAGAGCTGTGTTTCTTATTTCTGGCCCCTCTCCCTGCAAATTGGTTATTGCAACTGATGAATAAAGGGGTGAAGAAATCTAATTTCTCCTTTTAGATGTCAGCTTCTATTATGTTATTCTGTATAGTAGCAGAATGCACTTAACGGCAATTCAAATAGCACCTTCATAGCTAAAATTCTGTTGAGGCTTGTGTAAACAAAAAGTGGAAAAGTAAATTCGTTTGGAGACGGTAGCAATTAATCTAAGAAATAAAATATGAAGTGCACTTCAGCAAAGGTTTGTTCTTTTTTTTCCCCTCTGTATTTTTTTGTTTTTGTGAAGATGAAAATCTGCAAAGATACGTACGGCATTTTTGTGTTCAGAATCCTTTCTTCAGAAACCTTTGCTGGTTCTTCCAGCCCTCTCAAAGCTAGCTTGAGATACAGCAAAGGACTTGTAACTATATGTGGTCTCTTTATTGTCTGTCATGAGTGATTCACATTCCCATTTCCCTATAACCATTTTAGAATGTTGTCCTGGTCTTCCCACGTGAAAGAGAAGATGGCAGCAGTTGTGTACGGCAGTGCTTATATAGTCCAGTTTGTGGGAAAGGGGCTTTTACTTCAGCGTATGAAGGCTGTGCTTCCAGTAGGACAGGAAAAGACAATGAAGGTTTAGTTTTGCTTTGTGGTATCCTGGCAGCCTTGAGCCAGCCTAAGTGTACATTTGCTTTCAGAAGAGATGATGTTGTCTGTCTCCCCCTAGTCCTGCTGTTCTTGCCCTTTGAACAGTACATAAGCTGATCTGTGTTTAAACTAGTCTGACACAAACATAAAACTTTGCTGTTTTTACCTGAAACAGTTTCCCAAAGTAATTGCTTTTAACGGGCTCTGTGCCTGCTGGAAGGGGTGAGAAGCAGCGGTTGTTCTGGGCAGGGCAAAGGTGGTGCTCCTAGTGTTCATGAAGAGATTGTGACTGTGGTGTACAAGGACTTGAGGTTCCTGTTCTTTGCTTGTAACCACTACAGGAAGAACATTACTTTCAAATTGTGTTACTAGCCAATAATATACCAAAAGGGGACAAAAGATGTTCTTAGGAAATTAAGACCATCTTTCACTCCTTTCACTGCACTGCTTTGTTGAACTGGGCCGCCTTTGCTGTTTCAGAGATTGCACTGCCATTTCATAGTCTTAATTCTCATCACTGCCCTTTGTTCACAGAAATTCCATTTGTTTGTTGCTAGCAGGGAATATGCGAATAAATACTTAATACATCTTCAGTTAAGATTTCTAAGAACTGTCCTATACCACTTCATGCACCTTCCAGCTCTGGGATGTTACTCTTGTAACCAGCTCGCTAGCATTGGAGTCCTCTCTGCTCCCCCAGGAGAAGGTGCCTGTTGGGTGGCTCCTCTTGTCCTGCCTCACAGGTATGGCTCTTAAATGAGGTTTTAGGGTAGGTGTGTGGGCTTTTTAAAATTTATATACTGCTTCATCTAAATGGAGATTGGCAACCAACAAGCCCTTTTTCATGAAATCAAAAATGCTGCAGAACAGTTGGTTTTCACCTCCTTGGACAAAAAAAAAAAAGTGTGGAAAAGGATTATGGTGCAGCATAAAGGGTTTTGCAGCTACGCTGATTAGCTTGCTGCTTCAAAGTTTAGAAAACTTGGTGATTGGCCACATACAGGAGAGGAAAACCTGGTAATTGCAGCATTTGGAACCCTAGCTTTTCTTCATTAAAACTAATGAGGATATGAATAATTCTATAGTTTGGAGGTTTTAAAAGTAGCATAAAAGCTGGAAATAGAGATTGTAGGTTGACTGAGAAGAATATCCTTGTGCTGTGATACTTAATTGATCAATGACTGGTTCAAAAAGACAAAAGTTGTACGTACCTGTCAGCAGGCAATGGGAGAGTTATGTCAGAAGGTTCACAATGATCTGGATTGTTGTAAACATTAGCTATATGGTGTTTGTAGGTTGCTTGGCTGCTTTATTTAACAATATTCTGGTAGTAGAACAGGGCTTGGAAGTTTATATACAAAAACGTTGCAGCAGACCTACCTGGCTGGTAACCTCATAGCAGAAGAGGAGATGTGAGGATGACTGCTGGCCTTCCTGGTAGCCAAAGCATGGCACATAATACAAGGATACAGGAGTGCATCTAGAACTAAATTAATGCAGATAGAAACATATGCTGTGAAATTCTTTTGGAAATTCAAGTGAGAAGTGTTTTTTCTGGCTTATTTATTACTTCAAAAGTAAAAAATAGTAAAAGGGGTAATTTGGTCTCTTGAAATTGTCCCAAATGTGTGAAGCACAGAAATGCTTCCAACTATTCTTTCTTCTGTTGGCTGTTTAATAAGTAACACTAGCCTTTGTGGAGGATAGCTGAGAATATAAACATACTCAAATTGTATAAGGTAGGACTGAGAAAAAATTACAAATAGCACTTGAAGTATCTTGTGTTAATATTTGATTGTATTGTAAACAGTGGGTGTTACTGGGACTTCCAGTACTTGGCTTTTTCCCCAGTATGTTTCTTACTCTTAAGGAACAAAAAAATCCAACCCAGAATTGTACTGCGAACACACTATAAACACTGTCATAGTTGCCTGGTGTCTTCTGCAGTACAATTTCAAGTAGTGGAAAATAGTTTAATCCAGTTAACGGAAGACACATTCTATATTCTGTATCTGATACAGAGAAAATTGAGCAATCTGTTAAAGGTCTAACCCAAAACCAGCTTCATGAAATCATACAGATCCTTTGCACAAGCCATTTAACAGCATATTACTTCTTGGTAATGGGCTGAGGCCAATTGTATGAGGTTCATTCGACAGGGAGAAGTGCTGGGTCCTGCACTGGGGGCACAACAACCCCACACAACGCTACAGGCTTGGGGAAGAGCGGATGGAAAGGAAAAGGGCCTGGGGGTGCTGGTTGATGGCCAGCTGCACATGAGCCAGCAGTGTGCCCAGGTGGGCAAGAGCATCCTGGCTTGTATCTGAAACAGCGTGGCCAGCAGAGCCAGGGGAGTGATTGTCCCCCTGTACTCGGCACTGGAGAGGCCGTGCCTTTGAGCATTGTGTTCAGTTTTGGGCCCCTCACTACAAGAGGGACGTAGAGGTGCTGGAGCGTGTCCAGACACTGCCTTCTGTGGCTGTTACACAAAGATGCCATGGCAATTGCAGTGCCTGGTGCCACTGGGATGCTATCTGTCTTTTCATTATCACCTTAAAGCAGAGAGCTTCCCTGCAGTGATCTGCTTCTTCCCCAAGACGTGCAGATCCCCGAAGTGGGAGTGGGCAGCGTGGTATATTACTGTGGGGTTCTCCCTGTCGCTGGGCAGCGTGCAGGTGGGAGTTGTCGTTGGTAATGGCACGGTACTGAGTGATTAGCAGTGCTAAGTATTGTGGCAAAGTTTTGTCATCTTGTAAATATAAAGTCAGAGTACAGTTCACTGGAGTATTTGGTTCATTGTTGTAAGTCTTTGAACTACATCAGCTCTGCTGATTATGTGATCAAATCCCCTTGTAAAAAGTGCGTGTGCAGAGTCTGGCAAGGCTTATGCTGTTGCTTGTGTGTCTTACTGATGGCTTGAGCCACCATTTCTTTTTTTCCAGCTGGTTGCTGCTCCCACGTTCTCTCCCCTTTCCTTTGTAACCTGCTGTGTGACACGTGCGTGCTAGTGAAATTGTACTTCTTGCCCCCTTCAGTCATTAGCTCACTGTGTTAGGGATAATAAAATACTTCTGACAGAAGCATGGTACATTATATTTTAAAAAGGTTTTATACATGTAGTGTATCCAGAAAGAAAATTCAGTGAAAGAAGGCTTGAAAACCCAGCTAACTGGTAGAATAATAATCAGCATGTTAAATGCACTGAGATTTTAAGCAGAAGAAACAAAAATTACTGGCTTGGAGTCATCTAGCACTTTCTGTTATTTCTAATAGCTAGTGTTTTGTTAGCTTGCTCATAAAAAGAAATTTGTAACAAAGCTTTTTAAGAGACATGTCTTTTAACTTGTACGAGAATTACCTTTTCTGTTAATTAGATATTGATCTGTTCTTCCCAGTTGTTAATTGCAAAAGACTTTTTAAAAAATCTTTGTTTAGTTCAGTTGTTTGTTACTGCATGCTTTGGCTTTCAACAGTGTAAAATGTAAATAACAGTTAAATAGTGTGATCACATACTTACTGTTTTTTAGGTAGTGCTATCTTTTTGGTTTTTTTTTGATGAGACTTTGAAACAAGGTAGGGTCCCTTCATTTGTCTATCTGAATAAACTTCAGTGTTTTGGAGAAAGATACTCTGTCTGCAGTGGCTTGTAGTATAATTCCTTTATGTATTGTTTGCAGTTTGTGCTGTATATTTCAATAGCTTCTGCTTCAGCAAAGAATGAAACTGAACCGAAGTAGGAGAGCTTTTTAAATGACGTATGAATAGATCATTGTATTTGTAAAATACAGAAATGTTTGGAGAAAAAATCAAAACCAATGTACAGTTTTTTTTCAAAAGAGTGAATTTTTTTAAAGTTGAATTGAAATCTTTTGATTCCTAGATGTAATAGCATTTGAACACTGTCAGTTGGTCCTTGTTTGTTGTACCTTTAGACAGTGCCTGTGGATTATTTGCTTTTGGACATCTGCTTGTGCTGTGCATTGTACCTCAGTGCATGCTCCTTTCCCCACAGTTTTTCAATATATGGTTATTGAATGCACATTGGGGATTCTTATGCTCTGTAGCAAATTGTAAATTTGAAAGAAATGGTGCACAACATGACTTTCAGTTTTTAAGGGCTATGTTGTAACTGAATTACTTTGTGCTAATAAAGGCTGTTGAAGTATTTTTGGTGGTGAAGTAAGAAAGGATGAGGGCAGGTTTGAACAAAATACGAGTTTCTATTGACTTGATGATACATGGCTGAAGAGTGGGCCTCCAACCTCTGTAGCTCCCAGGTCGCAGAAATTTAAGCCTGGTCATTTGAGGGGTAAACAGCTGTTAAGGTACTCTTCCCCTTTTCTAAAATGTTGAGGCAACTTCAAAAGATTGCATAGGCTTATATGTACAAGAATATACGGCCTGTATGTTTTGATTGTGGGAAAATGGATAATTAAATTGTTAAGGTTCATGTGGAGTTCTCCAGGTACAAATAATGCATGGGTTTTGAATTCACAGGTTTGGCTCTGTGTGAAACCTAAAGTGTGGATGCATAGTTTTCAAATCACACTTCTCAAGTCTCTGGCTCAACAAACTTTATTTAAAAGTACTGGGTTTTCCCTCTGAGCTTTGCTATCTTCTTCTTCCTCTTGCTGCTCTTTTCCTTATTCCTTTCTCAGAACAAAACCAGTGAAAACTCCCAACTGTTGCTGAACGATCGAAAGTTGCAAGATTTAAGTCGTCTGTCATGCATTGACTTTCTCAATGGGCAATGCTGTGTTAGGTACTGTGAGTTTGGTTGGACCAAAACTAAGTGACTAAAAAAATGGTCTTTGGACGCTTTTGTGAATGTGTGGGTTTGGTCCGTTTCGTAGGAGTCCTGAAGGAGCATCAAGGTTCTGTGCATCCGTTAGCTCAGACTCTTCTGCTGTATTCTGCTTGCAGGGTCTTCGTGGGCTGTGGAATGGCCGCCTTGTACCCGTATAGGTGAGGGGAAAACTGAACTAGGGTTTTTCTTCTTGTTTTGTCAAGCACAGTGTTTGTTTCTGTTATTTTTTTTCTTGGGAGAAAAGAAAAGGGCAGAAGGGAAAGGAGACTTCATTGTATCTAAAACTCCTTAGTTCTACAGCGTCATCATGGTAAGCACAATTATGAGTAAGTTTTGAGGGTTTTGTTAGAAATAATGAAAAAAGTAAGTGTTTAAGAAGCTGAATTTTAATTTGATATCCTCTTGATAGCTCTGTACTGGACTGCTCCTGTCATTGATTTTACTTTTTAAAACACTGTTTTACAGCCTACTTTAAAATGATTTTCCTACACGTGGGAAATAGTGAAGTAATTAAACACATTTGGGGCTATGCATAAATTTTCTAAAATTAACTGTCTTTTTCACACTACTCTTTCTTGTGTTTAATTGGGTTGAAATGTGTGAAAGGGAAAAAGGTTTGATAGAGAACTATTTTTCACTGCAGAGCACATAAAGGAGTTTAGAGATGCTTGGGCCAGGGAGGCAAGAACCTTCTGTTAAAAGGGGAAATATTTTTGTATTGCTTTCTGCTGCATCATTTTTCAGTAAATCACCTGCTATTTCCCTGCTTTTGTATATTTCGCCCCAGTGGAGAAACTCAGGTGTGCTGCAGTTAGGAACAAAATACACTGTCACCTCAAGAATTAAAAATCCTCAATCGAGAAACTGTGGTTGTCACTTACCATATTATTATAAATACTTTAATGTTAATTAGTTTGTATTTTTCTTTTTTCCTTTTTTGTTTCTCCAGCAGAGTTTGCCAACCTATTCACTAACAATAGTGCTGACTAAACTTTTCAGTCTTCAAATATGTCTAATAAGTAAATTAATACATGGCAAATGGAAATGTGATTGAAAAGGAGGTGAAAAATATTTGGGTGTATATCCCACTGTAGTAGAATTGAAGTACAATGGTAGAATAAGCAGTTGAAATACTTTGATTGTAGCCATGACTCTTTTTGGCTTTCTTTACAGCTGAATTCTTACCCCCGCCTTTCTTCAGTAGAATTGTTTCCTGTTCTGAAATTCTTTCCCAGTGGCGAGTAGGAAGCAAACTTTTTTCAGGTGTATGTATATAAATTTTCACCCCAGAGCAAATGGTTTTGCCCTAGGGAACTTTTCACCTTCAACTCTATCGTCTTTGTTTTCAAAGCATGTTTGCTGTTGTAATAAACTAATTTTTTCAGTTATCTGGAATTTATGAAGCATATCTTGGTATCAGTGTTCAGTCTTTCACCTGCTATAATAAATTTGAGACACATGGTTATGCGTTTTGTATTCAACTTTTCACTTTTGAGTAAGTGATTAATCTTTCTTCTTGTCATGTTTCGTGTCACAGTAGCACTGTCATTTTCTCCCTCTGACAGCCTGACGCTCTTTAAACATCAGTCTAATTTTGCACATAAGCCAGTTTAAGAGAAGGCAAAAAAAAAAATCACGTGAGGCATGTCACAGTAACTTATTTTCAGAAGCAGCAGACTTGCAGAAGGCACAACTTGCTCTGTTCTGTCTTCATTTCTGCTGACAGCAGGCTGTGGTGTTAAGCACAAATAACAAAAATCAGGAGTATTTCAGACAACAAAAGTATGGGAGAGTACATATCTTACTGTGAAATGAAAAGGCAAAGCTTGCTGGAGGGAGAAGGTGGTGGAGCCCATATATGATTGATTCATACTAGTATCACTTACCTTTTTATGGAAAATGTCTGCTTTATGCCATGTGTGTAAGAATTAGTTTTTCTAATATGCTGCAGTTCTTGATACAAATGTTGTCCCTCACCTTCAACATTTGAGTCTTCACAATTGGAATGAGTTTAAATATGCTAATATTGCCCTTCTGTTTTCTAAGTTCACAGTAAGTCATATGGAGGTCATGTGTAAAATAGGAGTTAAATGATCACTTACGAATGGCTTCTGCCTCCTGTGTATGAAATCTTTTATGTACTGTTCCTTACTCTCATCTTAGGTACATTTGTGTGGCAAATTCATCCTTTTTTTGTCCTCCAGGAACCAGCATTTCATGACAAAATGGGAAAATGCTGCTGGTTAGTTTCCTTTTTAAACAAGTTGCACAAGAATCTAGAAGCAACATTTTGATGGGTCATACCCATAACTTATATTTAAACTTGGTAAGTGTTCATATGTAATTTTATAACCTCAGCATTCTTGGAGATGCATGAACATGCCCAGAAGAATGATATCCAACCAATGTATTGGAGTTTATTTTAATGTTTAGCTGGAATTCTATACTAGTAAAAACTTTTGTTAATGTAATTAAGGACAGGAGTGAGAGAATTGGGAGAGCAATGCATATGAAGAGTGGAAGAAAGACTTCATTTTTCATAGGAAAAACTCTTCTGTGGTATCTTATTGTCAGTGGTTGTATATACAGTTGCCTTATGCTCATTCCAATATTTTTTTTTTTTGTTTTGAGGTAGTGAACTGTAATGTATGTGTTTCTTTCTCTTGGAAGAAATTAAAGGTGTGAAGCTAAATAACTGTCAAGGTTTATACTTTTTTTTCCTGTGAAATAAATTTTGCTCTCTGCCTGTGCTGAAGAAGGCATGGTCAAATTCACCCTCCGCTGGGAGTAGGAATTTGCAAAAGTGGTGGTTTTTCGTAGCTGCCAAGATTTTAGTTGAAAATTTCCTTTTTGGCATAGAGAAGATGCGTCCTTGTGATGAAGACATCTGTTGTTAGGTCTGAAGTTATGCTTCTCTCTAACAATTGCCTGTCTTCACTAGAAAGCAGTGGGTTAAACAGCCTTTCCTTGCTTTACTGAATTCCACTAAAGGGGAAATAAGAAAAGAAATCACTTGGGTCTCTTAACTAGGCTGACATGTAGGATAGGAGGTGTTCGTAACATCCAGGGGCTTATCAGTCTGCCATAGACATTTGTATCTGTTTGTAGGATAATCGCTTTCAGGCTTTCATAATTTTATTCTTCTCTCAGTAGTGGCACAAATGTGCACTTACTATGGAAATTACTTACCCTATCTCTGCTGTTAAGCAGCAATACCATTAAAGTCTGAGAACTGGGTCTCAGGGATAATTATTGCTATGTCTACCTGAAAGACACTCCCTGCACACAACTCATGTTTCCAATTTTATTTTGGGTTTTGGTTTGTCAAATAACATCTTTGGGACCTTGAAATATTTTTACCTCTACCTCACTCCTGCCCTGAACAAGGAAACCAGCTGATCAGACAGAGGTACTAAAGTTGCATTGAAATATTAACTGTGGAGGACTGTTGTTAAAAATATCGCCTCTGCTTTTTGCTCTGTCTTCTAAGGATGGAAGAGAGTTTCTTGTGCTGTTCCCAGAGCACTGTGATACAGCAGGTTCTGCCTTTCTCTGCATGGCCTGTCCTGGCCTTTCTGTGTCCCCCTGCTTTCTCATTTGTTGTAGTTGGCATTTCACAAGGTGTGTGGTGGTGTAAGCATCACTGTCTGCAAGATCAGAATGTGCAAAAATGTTTTTATTACACAAACTTAATGGAATGTCTATAAAAGGAAAGAGTTTTCAGTCATTGAGAGTAGCTCTGGCACTCCTACCTTCATCCTCAAGTAATGCAAATTTCCATGGGCAAACATTACCTAGGGAGCAAAATTCTGAGAGCCTGAAAACATTCTGCTTATCTGCAAACTATGAGAGAGAGAGATGTCTTGTGGGGTTATACCTCAACTTCTGTGTAGTCAAGGTTAGCAAAATGAAATAGCTTTTCAAACTCTGATTTTTTTTTTTTTTTTTGATAGGTGAGCTGTTGATGGAAACTTGAAATGGTAACTTAGCTAGAACACATCTTCCTGTATCACATGAACTGAGCTGGACGATTAGCTGGAAGCAAATATTAAGAAGTTTTTTTACTGATTAATTTGCAGACAAAATATTGTGTATCAGAATTGGTACTGTCAGCTGCAAATGATTATGTACTGTCCAGTCTGAATTCTGACATGCTTTCTGTGCTTTCAGAGACTTCTAAAGTGGTTTATTGCAGGGGGACAGTGGGTTTTTTTCCCATTAGCTGCATAGTAGAGAGAAGTACATTTTTCCCATTGTTTTAAGGTGTCAGTGGGTAAAGGGGGAAACACTACTTTTTAAATGAGATTTGTTTTATCAATTGACATGTTTTTGGCAGCGTAGGAAGCCTTTGTCCCACAAGAATACATCACAGGAGGACCCAGTCTTGCCTAACTTCTTCAATTTAAAAAACCAAACACACACAACCAAACACAAAACCCCAAACCTAGCAACAACAACACTGGTTTCTTTGAGCTGAAGTTTACCTTGTGGAGCATCACTATGCTGTCATGAGCAGGTTAAGCTTTTCTTCTGGGTCTGACCTGGTATTTTCCCTTTCTTATATGACATAAAGAGTGCTTTTCAGTTTAGAGTTACTGTTGGATGTTGCCAAGCCTGGGGAATGGAGTAGTTTCTTGCAGGGTCATCTAATACAAGTGAGTGCTTAAAAATGCGTAAAGAAAATTGCTTATGTTGCTTCAAGTTTTTCCCCTCCCTTCTGGATTTCCCTTCCGTATATGCGCAATCCTTTCATCTGCAGATCAGAGGAAGAAAAGTGTTGCCACTGAAAAGAGGGGCATGTCAAACTCCTTTGAATCAGAAATAAGCTTTTCCTTCTGCCTTCTTAGACTCAGTGTGTAAATTGATCTTTCATCTTGCCACCCCTTTGGGTTATAACATGCTTTTCGCCTGATCTGGTCTGTTAGTCTGTCCATTCAACACTTGTAATGTAGTTCTTACTGAAAGTGCTGTCAGGAGAAACTTTTGACCCTTAATTGGAGTTTGTTACTAAAGCAGATTTGTATTATGCTGAACTTTAGTTATTTGCCAGAGAGATTTCTTAAAAACTTCCAAGGAAAATGAGTGAGCTAATGAAGGTCTTTGATCTCTTCTGTACAGAACCTAACTGATGTTTGGGTTGCTCATAATTAATTTAATCTTTCAAATTAATTTTCATGAGCTGTAGAATTTACCATTGTAGTAGTAGTTCGTAGCTATGGTCTTTCTAGTAAATACTGATCTTTGCTGTGGCTTTAGGAAGTTCTGTTTGTGCTAGAGGGCAGCATGCTGCTGTTGGGTGGAAGAGTTGGCTGACTTGCTAACAGCATTATGTTCTTGGTCTTGTCCACTGTTACCCGTTCGGTGTCCCTGTCTGCTGGTGACTTTATGGACTAGTTTGCTCTCTTCTCCTCATGTCTACTCACAACGATATTGTCTAGCTTACCGCAGCTTGTAGGCAGATATGTATCTAAAGAACACTTGCTTAAAAAGGATTTTTTTTTGGGTTTATATAGCCTTCACTGGTTCAGTTTATAAATGAAGTGGCTTAAAATACTCTTGCAGAATGATGCGTGACAAGAGCATGGGACTCATTTAGTTTTGACTTTTACCGTTATGCTACAAGTCAGTAAGTAGTATAATCCTGTAGAGGCTTGCAGTAACAGCAGAAGATCCTGGGAATGCCACATCTGCCTCTTGCAAGAAAACCCAGAGATGTCAAATTCCATGAAACTAGAAATTGCTGTTTAACTGAACATCAATGCAGGGGCTAATAAAACCTGAAGATTTAATACTAGAATCTTATTTTATATAACTAAATGAAGTGAGTCTTAAAAGCTCTTCTGTTATATTATTCTCATGCTAAGTCTCCTACTTGTCTTTAATCAGCATCTTGGGATGTTGGGCAAAGGTATTTGGTGTTTTTCTGCTGTCCCTGAGAAGTATTTTTTTTCATGATCTTTGGTCCTACCTGTCTCAAATTGCTGAACTGTGAATTGTGCTCTAATTTGTTTAGTATACCTTTGTGTGTGTGCACTCATGTATAGGAGTCATTTGGATTGCTTACAATAAACTAAATTTATCATTAAGTGGACTAAGGAGTCAGCACTTGTGTAAATAATAATTAAAAATAGTTTTGTTATAATATGTCCCTTTTCAGTTAAATATTTCTGTGAGAAAAGGTAGGTGATTGCTTTTGTGTTTCTTGTTGGATTTCTCCACCTTTGAAAAAACTATTGAAAAGCCTGGAAATGTTCCATATTGCATTCATATATATATATATATATATATATATATATATAAAAGTTTGAAAGGATTTCTACTCTTAGATAACCTGGAGCTGCAGGTTCACTTGCACTGAAATCACGTTCTCTAATTTCTTGGGGGGAAAATTGAAAGTGGAGTTTGCCTGTTGTACCAAGTAGAAATATTTCCTATTGAATGAAGCTGCTAACTATTCCACAGGAAACTTTCTTTTATATGTAGGGCTTTGAAGCACAGTGTTGGTGGAGGAAGGTTAGGAAAAGGGGGGGTAGGGTTGCCGGTTGTAATGCAGTGTATCTCTTGCACTACTAGCGGCAGACCACAAAACCGTGTTGCACATCATCTCATCTTCTCTACCTCTTCTGCTTCTGGGCTGCTTCAAAATGACAGCAGTGATGTTCTCCTTTATAATTTCCCATTTTTCCTAGACTTCTATTTCTGTTGAAAATAATAGCACTGAAAGGTGGTGTTTACTTCTAGAAGTAGTAGTGAGAGGTGAAAAGAACTCTTTAACAATTGTCCCTAGGCAGCAGAAAAAGCAATAACGAAAGAAATAGTTCAATGTGTGTGAAATACCTGGTCTGAAATGAATACTTCTCTGCCCTTCTTGGAGTTATACTGGTTAACAGTGTGTTGACAGGCTAGTGAGTATTGTGGATGGTATCTGTTATGTAAGAATACTAGATATTCCTGCAGTGTGAACAGTTTAATATTAGTGTTATCCCTAGGAGTCATTTAGATCAAGTGATTTACATATTTCCCTTTCCTTTGTATAAAATGTGCTGCCACAGAGTGACCCAGAACTTTGTAAGTCACTGGAAGACACCAGTTTTTTTTCTCAGAAGAGCTTCACATACTACTTAGGCAGATGGAAAAGACAGTGACTTGGGTGTAACAATACAGCAGGACAGAGGCCACAGTGAGATAAACATTACTGGAATTTAGAATTGTTTCTGAATTGCTTTATGAAAGACTACTGGATCTGTTCCTGTCTCCAAACTAGAAATAATTTATTGGTTTGTATTTCAATATCCAATCTTTGCTTTATGTACATCTTCAGACATTACTAAAAGAGAAGGCAGGCTCATCCTCAAAACAAGCACGTTAATGTTGAAAACAAAGCGATTTAGAGCTGTCTGAGAGTAGCGTGTTCTCAATATAATCAGGCAGTAAAAAATGTGGGCTTGATGTCTAATTCCACAGTCTCTATAGCTTGCATTTAATAATTTACATTTTTTTGTCATTGTTAGTCTGTAGAGGAAAAAAGTAAAGACTAATGAGGCAGGTAAACTTCCGAGAGCAGATTGAGAATTTTTTAAGCTTCATGATGCATCGGACTATGGTGATAAAACACAAGCAGACATTAGATGATATACTTGGATTATTACACGCAGGGGGAAAGCTGAATTTTTGTAGGAGCTGAGCGAACCTCTGTTCAAATCAGAGGATAGGTTGTTTGCAGATAGCTGTCTGCAGCTCCAGTCTTGGATGACTGATGATGCATATAATTTAGAAAGTCTGGAGTTTACTGAAATATTTATGCTTCCATGGACTGCCTTGTTCATGCGTACATGGCAACTGCAAGGGTAGTCTGAGAAGCTGGCCAAACTACAGGTGTGTGTTAGCTGAAACTTCCTTTCTGCGGGGCAGTGGGACAAGGGGCTGGAAGCCTAATATCCTTGAAATAAGGATGCAAAAGATGGTTTAAAAACTTTAGGAAAATTCCTTGTATATGTACAAGATTGTATTTGGGCTTATTTAATGGTTATTGTCTGGCTGTTTCATGCTTGGTTCTTCTAAGCTTTTCCTAAAGTAATTAATGTGATGGTTTCGTTAACACAATCTACTATGAGCAGCAGTGGATGATGATTTTTCACTTCTTGAACCATGCTAATTAGAGCAAAAACACATCACAGAAAACATGAAAATTCTAGTTTTTAAAAAAGCCACTTTACAATTTTTGGAACTGTATAATTTTTTGCACTTTTAATAAAGATGTGAATTGTGATATTTTTGTTGAGGAATGGAGGAGTAACCTGCAATATATAAAAACAGTAATTGAATTAATGTAAAATAGATTTATTGAGTAAATAACTAGAATTAGGTAGGATTTGTAGATGAGAGCAGCCGTAGTGCTCACAAGGAGTAGCGGAGTTGTGTCTGTGTTGCATGAGAAAACCCAACCACAGTTACGTGTCTTTGCTGCAAGGGCTATTAAAATAGTTACAGTATTTTATAGATTTCTTCCTTTAATGTCAAAATGAGCTCAGTTTTTTCCCCGCATCCCTTGTTTTGATTTTGTTGGGTTTGCTACAACTTCAGCGGTGTTGGGGTGTCTGTGTCCCGTACAGCTAGGTGCGGCACGTGCTCTTCTCGGAAGCTTGCTTTGCTGCCAGGAAATTAGCCCTGTGGTAAGAGAGTTGTTCTCATCACCCTTAAGTGTGGTTTAATGCTTAATTATAGTTTGTTACAGAACCATTAAATAGTGCTGCTTGATGTAAAAGTATACTATTTCCAAGTTGTTGATTTTTGGGTTTTTTTATACTTCACAGCTGTGGGTTTCTGCTGTTAGCGTGAGCAATGCCATTTAACGCGCAGAGCTGCTCAGATGGACCCTTTTGGTGACAATGTAACTTCAATACAATTTCACTTGGAAATTGTACTAATACTGTTTTTCCTTTAGCAAGTTAACATAAAAAGTGTCTTCCTTGTATCTTCCTTGCCCCTCCACCCTCCTCCACCTTTTTTTTAGGTAGAATTTTTCTTTCAGGTGGAATACATAACCATTTTGACATTGTTCTTCCCCTGCCTCGCTGGTTAATAAAACAATTTTTTTGTTTTATAATGATCGTAAGGAAGATGTAATAATATATTTATGGCTATGTTCTGAAAAATATTCTATACGTGTTTTGTATTTTGTAAATACTGGAGGAAAAAAATTAGGCTCCCAGGGATTTGGGGTAGCTTTGTTTTTCTGAAACTGAATGAAGCGTGGATCTATATTTTTGTGTGTGGTGTAAACGTTGGTAGTGCTTTGCTGTTTTCTGCAAGCTTTTAGTTTGTATTTTGAGGGTTAAATAACTTTGTTTTTTCTTGATGAATTGCTGTAACCACAGTAACCATTTTAACTGTGTTTGATTTAGTCCCAGTAGGCAAGGAAAAAATTAATATTTAGAGCAATTCATAGGGAAAGCGAACTTATCTCTTCATCCCAGAGGATTTAAAAAATGAATTAATTAACTATTGTTGGCTACAAAATTCATGTGGTATTGACAGGTTAAAAGTTGTTTTGTTGTATTTTCAGCTTTTTAACTAGCTCTGTATTCTTTCAGCTTAAGAAATAGACCAAAAAGAAAAAAAATTATCTAGCACTCATTGAAGCTACTGTTTTAACAATACCAAACAAAACAAAGACTAGAAAACCACCAAAACCTAAAACAAATCAACATTCCACTTCCTCCCCCCAACCCAACAAAACCCAATCAACTCCCCCCCCCCCAGTTCCCTGACCCCCAACAAGAAACTCGCAAGGAGTTTACTTGGCCTTGACTTGGTTGTGTTGCTGGAGGTGTGAGAAGCCAAAAAGGTCTGCAGTAGGCATTCCTTTTTAAACCTGCAAATTCTAAATGTTGAATATTAGGCACATATTTGAGCTCTTGCATGTATTTTTGTGTTGATTGCAGCTTTAGAATTTCACTTCTAAGATCAAAACACAAAAATGAAACTGTCTTCGCTTGCTGCAATTTGTCTCACAGTTGTAATATATATTATGTTAAATATACTACACATGGATACAAACACACATGTATAAAATATGATATATAAATTATATATAGCTAATATATCTGTGTATATATAAGAATACAGGTATATACAGTTATATACATTTTGAGATATAGTATATATTATAGCTCTGTGTATCACACAGTAGAGACAATATTCTCAGAGATATATATGATATCCAATATAATTATACCTAGTACAATATATAATAATACATTCTGTATCTCAGTGTATATCTATTCAAATAAATATATACTATTCTGTGTGTATATCTATATATCTGTATCTCTAACATATCTTCAGTGGTCAGATCGATCCACACGCATGCAGAAGTCTGGCACTTGTAAAGGTGAAGCCCTTTGAGTGGGGTGGAAGTTCTTAGCTTAAGGAGCAATAAGGGGCTTAATTTTCCAATAGTGGAATTTGTTCGCGCAAAATTAAGCTCAGTTATGTCTCAAATGCAATTGCAAGTGGGGATTTTTGGAGGTGAAAGTGCTCTTTTACTCACATTGCAGTATGGTGAAAGTAAAGGAATTGGTCACCAACAGTTAGAGTAGTGTTACTAATTACACTGCATGGCTTTAAAATGTTATTTTGTTAGATTTATAGCCTGAATGCATTTTTTGTTTAAAATTCTACCTCTTAAATGTCTTTTACAACACTTCTCCATTTCCTTCCCAAGTAAATATCAACATATAGTATTTGGGAGTGATTAATGGTAATTGCCTTTCTGATTTATTCCCTGTGATGCGCAGTTAAGAGCAAAGTAAAGAAGAACATAAGGAAGAAACAGAAAATCAAAATGCCAACATGAGAGCAGCAATTCAGAGAGGTACAAGTGCATTGTGTTTTAGTTTAATGAGTTAGGTCTTTCGACAGCAATTGTCCCATACTTCGATCAGTTGATACACTTTGGTTTCTAACATGTCTAGCAGTTTGTTGCTAAGTGCACTGCACAGTCCAGATACTGCTTTTGTTTATCACCTCTATAGGGAACTTCCAGGGAGGCTAATGCAAACTCACATGCATCATGGAGGAGTCAGAGGGGAAGGGTGGGAGAATAAGGGGATGTCTCCAAAGTGTCATCACGCTATCTGAGGGTGCTGTGGTAGAAACTCTGCTGTGCTGGCTGCTGCTGTGGGCTGTAGCTAGCTGGGAAGCTCATGGACTTTGGGGTTCTGTTCCTGGAGAACACAAAGATACAACCTGAAGTCACAGTTTTATCTGAAAATCTAGTTGTTTTGTGTGCTGCTTCAGTAGGTAATGAGTATATTGTGGGATTCTGTGCTTTACCAGGAGTTTGGTTTTAGCCTAATTAATCATTAGGTGTTGTCAGTGTACTGTGGTGTAGCTTATTATTGGAGACTGCATGTGTTTCAGAGCGCTGTGGCCCTTTCATGAGTAACTATAGAAAACTCAGCAACTGTAGTTATTAGCGTAAATTATGGAGTCCATATTTTTAAGAATACTGACCAGAGTAAACAGCTAAAAAATTTGGTGTCTTAAACAACGAAGAAAGATTGTAAAACTAGAATTCTGGTTATTTAACTTGGAGTAACAATGTGATAAAATGGACTGTTAGTTTTCATGAGGTCTCTCTCATACTTTTCAAGAACTATAGAATACTCGTATGAGTTATTGGACAACACTAAAGTAAAAACAACTTGTGTATTTTCTGAGGTTACTATATAAAAACATTTTATGTCCATGCCCTTTCTAGTAGATTCACAATTTAAGAGAAATTTGCTGAAATAGCAAATAAAATCTCTTAAGGGTCTTTGTTTTATTTTTAGTATATTTCTAGTATATATTATTTCTCAATATAAGAGTTGACTTACACTAATAAATGAGGTACTGCAAAAAAAAAAAAAAAAAAAAAGTCTGAATTTGCAAAACAGTGTTAGGTGCAAATGTCTCTGGTGGACCAGAAGGGAAGAAGTAGAAACATCCAATGTGAATGTTGCTGCAGAACATTAAGGCCCGTAGGTATAGCAAGTTTGAAAATTGAGTATTCGTACAAGTAATGAGATAGAGTTGATGCCAGCCTGTGTTTTGGAAAAGTGTTTAAACTCAGTCCTTCCTGACTCAAATTGTTTTATGATTTTTGCAAACAGCAGAAGGAATCCTCTTCCCATTTCATCATACATCTGGCACAAGCCAGTGTGGGGAGATAGGTTATTGGATAATATGGGTGAAGCAAATGCAGTGTGGTAATACCAATGTTGTCTGTGTTGCTGGAGTTGTGAAATGCAGGGGGAAGTGTACCATAATGAACTAACAAGAAATAAAAATGCTGCTCAAATGTGTTAGGATGGATTCTGCCCTAGTTGAGAGGCAGAGGAGCAGTGGTGCTGTTTTTAAAGAAATAAATCACAAACCGTCATGCTCTGGACCAGATCAGTGGAGTTGAGTGAGACCATCCTCTGTGTTTGTGAGTAATTGGGATACAGGGAGCAAGCCAGTGGATAGAAATGAAACTTGTAGGATCAAAATGTTGGAATTAGCCAGTGGGAAGAAATGCCAGTGTTAACTTGGCATAAATGCTCTACTTGTGAGTCATTGAGCTGTTCGAGTAATTAATGCTGTCATTGTTTTGTTTCCCTGCTCTTCTCTCTGTGTTTATTGTATATTACATTGCAGGTTGTTCAGTCTGCAGGTGTTTTTCTGGCAGGATGCCACTGGCTTACTGAGGCAGGACTGTCTGCTGACAAAGCAGCCCCTTTAGCTGGCGTGTCTGATGTATGTTCTCCAGGGTACCTTCACAGAAACGTATTAAATGGTTACTTCCTTGAACTAATGTCGAGGGAGGCAAACTTAATTCTTATGCATATATTAATCTCATAGTGATACTTTAATAACAGAAACCTGTATAAATGTGTGATGGGATTTTGAGTTGGCCAAAGTTTGCAGGTAATACATATTTTTTTTGTCACTTTTAAGCATTTTAAGGGGAATCTGTCTGTCAGAACTGTGAATCTTGAAAGCTGTGTTTTTATTAATATGGAAACTAGTGAAGGTGCTTAAAAGGAATAAATGTAAATATGGAGTGTGGCAGAACATGGAGAGGGCTAGTAGAGGAGTACCCCAGACCCCAGTCCTCTGTGCCTGGTTCTTAGGTTTATTTTAAGTTCAGCAGCCCTTAGTGGCCTCTTGAGTTACACCAAGTACTCTGGAATCCTACTGGTGCCAAAGAAAAGTTCTGTTTCTTTTTATGCCACCTGCAAGGCCTGTTTGTGAATGTTCTCTCTGCTTTCCTTGGGAAGGCTCAACCTCCGACTGCCCTGCAGGGGAGACTGTGTGGGGATGGGGGGAGAGGGAAGTGGGGAGGCTTGTGTCAGCTGCCTGCCCCCTCCTGTGCTCTGCACAGCTCACCCACAGCTCCGTACGCTCAGAGGCTCCCAAAACCGAAATGCAGTAGCCAGCAGGGGCCACCTGGGAGCCTTTCATACTGCTGACCCCTCATACCCTTCTTAAGGGTAATGACATACAGCAGTTGCAAATCTCTAGGTGTTACCTGTCATAATGTGCATGGATTTTTTGTTTTGTCTGTGCTAACTTGTGAAATCACAGAATCGATTTCTTATGTACCTTTTAACTATTGAATCTGCCCTTCTTATGGACATCCACATTCTCAAACCACCAAGTTTTTATACAATACTGCTGCTTATTTTGCTAGTTTTCATGCCTTTCGGTCCTCCTGGGACTGAAGGTTGTATCAGCTGATTGCCTCTTGTGTATGTTAAATGTTCTACAGAATTTAAGCATTGGACTGTTATTGGAATTGTGCAAAGATTTGTTATGTTATGACATTCTGTAAAATTTGCCTTTAAAAATACCAAACAAAAACAACCAGCAAAAATTGATCTTCTTTGTTATATCATATACTGTGCTCTCAGTTCAGCCTTTGGATCATCAGGTTAACTGACAAAATAACCATATTATTATTACTCCAAAAAGCTTGAATCCAATACGTATTTGGCATAGAATATTAATATATATTAAATATATCTTCCTGTAGATATCCTTTCTAAATAATAAAAACAAGATGTTAAAGCATTTGTTGCTCACCCTTTGTGAGTCTCTTGGAGAACTGCTCTGAGGAGCAAGAACAAAAACCTGCCTGATGCAGAAGCCTGTGCAGTGCTGGGGAAATGGATGGTGCAGAAATAAGAAATGGCTTTCTGGAATTGAAGTAGGCTTGGTGGTTGTTTATATCACTGGTTAGTTCTTTGCTGTGGTTTAAGAACGGAATAACCATGTCTTAAGCTTTTTTAAAGTAAAAATTTAGATATGGAGATAAGTCTTAGATCTTCCTCTCTGAAGACTACAGTATAAATCTGTGAAACTTGGTTTATTTTATGTGCTGTTTTTTCCTGAAGAGATACTGAGGGGGTAGGTACTGTATGTATGTGATCAATAGTCCTCAAAATAATTTCACCAGTGAATTCATTTATCCTATTCAGAATGCGGTGGCGAGGGGAGAAAAAGAAAAATATATCACTAAAGAATAATTAGCAGAATGAAATTGAGTTAGTAGGTGTGACATCCAATTATTTTCTGCCCTGAAGATAAATATCAAGTGAAGGTTGAATATTACAGCTTCAGTGTAGCACCTTTGCTTCTTCCAAATTGGGCAGAGTGAGAAGTAGCCAGGTTGTGTGAAGAAGGAAGGTGATGTCTCAGACCATTGTGGCTAGCACATAGTGTGGTTCGGGAGTGGGTTAGCCACTTGTGATTGCTCCTTTAATGAGGACTTGTTCTTCATAAAGATTATTGGTTTGTGGCTTGCTACATGGCAAGTTTAATTTTTATAGTCTTTCTACTCTGTGTTCTACGTTCTGAGGTGGTTCTTAATGCAGAAAGGTTGAATGTCGAGCTTTTTGAAAGACTTGTGTGGTCCGACGTGGCACCCTGGAGGGCGAAGGCTGAAGCACAGCATTGCTCTGACACACCTAAGGATTTCTTCTAGGCTTTCCCACTAAGAAGGCAGCTTTAAATAGTTGCACTTCATGTCGTGACTGGCTGAGCTAACATTGCTGTGTGATAACTGGGTTCCCCAATCAACTGAAGGGTTGACATGGGGTGGAAAAGCCAGACATGACAGACTATGTCAGATTAGCAGCGTGTAATAGACCTTACCCCATGAACTGCAAACCAAATGCAGTCTTATGGGATGCTTAGGGTCTTGTAGATATGGTTTCAGCTGTGAAATGTGAGTGTGAGAGCGTTCTTCTTCCCTTCATCAAAAGTGATGAAAACACATTGCATTTTAAACCCCTGGTGCACTTTACTTGATCCTACTCTGGAAATACTGTATCGTTGTGTCAGGTCGATGCCGTACTTGCATTGTGTCGTGGTTTTAATGTTATTGCTACCTTGAAATCTATTTCATACACTTGTTTTTTGCTAGGAAGCTGCACAGATATTTTTTTTTCTTCATGAGGCTATAGGTATCATTTTTTCCTTTCTTGTTGGTTACGTAGCAGTCCAATTAATTCTTGGACTTCCGAAAAAATAATTTTATAGTCTATTAAGAAAAACTCAACTGTTTAAATAGGTAGTTGTCATAAACAATGTCATGAGTAGCTTTATGTCCATGTAAGTTACAGTTTGTGGAAAAATAAGTATTGTTAGAGAAAAGTTTCATTACTGAACAGATGTAGAACTGGCTTAAACATTTTACATAGATTGTATAATTATCTGTTGGAAGTAAGTTAAAAATGCTGTTAAGAATTTTTTTACGTTGTGTGAAAATGGCCTATTTCTCACAAGTTAGTAATTCTTCCATTCCATATTTCTGACTTCATGTTGAATTTACCATTTTCCCCATGTGCTATTTCTCTCAGAATTTCTACAGTATATAACTTATGTAGCCAGCACTTTTTTTTTTGTGTGACAGAGGTGGTTTATTGATTTGTTTGTGTAGCTGTAAGAATTTAATTATACTGATGAGATGCAGAAGTGCTTGTATTGGCTTCTTAATGTAGTTCTGTTATTCCTTCTAATAAAGTACTCTACTGCTCAGACTCTGTCCTCGAGTTGTGTTGTATTAAATGCAGATGTGTGATGCAGACAATTGTGCTTTGGAATGAGACTGGAAATGATCATAGAACCATTTAGCTTGGAAAAGACCTTTAAGATCATAAAGTCCAACTGACAACCTAGCACTGCCAAGTCCACCACTAAACCAAGTGCCACATCTTTTAAATACCTCCAGGAATGTGACTCCTGCCCTGTTCTAATGCTTGACCACCCTTTCAGTGAAGAAATCTTTCCTAATACCCCATCTAAACCTCCCCTGGTGCAACTTGAGGCTATTCCCTCTTGTTTACTGCTTGTTACTTGGGAGAAGAGACTGACAGACTCCTGTTTACAAATTCCTTGCAGGTAGTTGTAGAGAGTGATAAGGTCTCCCCTCAGCCTCCCTTTCTCTAGGCTAACCCCCCCAGTTCCCTCAGCTGCTTCTCATTGGACTTGTTCTCTAGACCCTTCACCAGCTTCGTTGCCCTTCTCTGGACATGCTCAAGCACTCAGTGAAACTTAGTTCACTTGATTGGAGTGTAGCACAGACATTCAGGTCTGAACAATAAAGAGACTTGGTTTCAAGTAGTAAAAACTGTAGGCATGAAGAGGCACTGATACAGTGGTGAGAAAGCCAGTATCATTCACTTGAAGGAGGAAAGTTTCTAGGTTAATGGAAAAAAACCTTACACAAGCAGTCTTGACAACGTGTATATGCTTTAATGAAGTTTAAGAGGATGGATTTCATACTTGCTGGGTTTTGGTGCAATTTTCAGTTCTTTATAGCTTTCATTTTCTGTATATTTGGGTCATTAGTTTTGCTAGTAACTATCTTAAGTGGTTATTTATTTCATGGAAATAAACAAAACTTTAAAGAAGTAGTTCTGTAGGACTTTAATAAACATGAACGAAGCAATGATCCATGCTTACTGTTGTTGAGATGTTACTGTGTCTAGAAATAATGCAAGCAATCTGACATTAATGGTGTCTTGGATTTTTTTTTTTCAGGCTTCTCTGTGTAGTTCAAATAAGCACAGGATGGGGAAATTTAGTAAGTGTTCATTGTGCAGGAA
Source organism: Falco punctatus (assembly GCF_963210335.1). Classification (NCBI taxonomy): domain Eukaryota; kingdom Metazoa; phylum Chordata; class Aves; order Falconiformes; family Falconidae; genus Falco; species Falco punctatus. The sequence goes on along the minus strand of NC_137588.1, from coordinate 15,237,762 downwards.
ATGAAGTTTCTAAACGCTTGTTTGTGCAAACGAAATTCCATGCATGTTTTTAAACTGTTATAAAACTGTTCTATGGTGTATACATTTTGATGTGTAGAATTGACATGTAGGTGAGAATTTACTTTTTTTACATCTTGGGAGAGGATAAAGACAGTTCTGCCTGATGTTAATGTTTCTCCTCACTGTAAAATGTTGTGCCCAATTGCATGCATTTGAGTTTTGCATAACAGGATGCATGGTAAGCAGTTGTGTACAGGTACCTCTAGGGACAATGGAATTTCCTCTGGTTAAAGTAGGTGTGTGTCTTAGCTTGAGAATATAATAAAATAGACTTTGCTGCATGTGGCTTTTATTTGGCATCATCAGTTTCATATGACTTACCAGATCAGATTCAGGATATTGATGAGATAATTTTTACTTGAGAATGACCCATTTTTTTGCAATTTCAGCAGACTTCATGGTCAGATACTTTTCAAGTGTTTCAGTATATAATTTCAGATGTTATTGTGCCTGTATTTTAAAAAAAGTAAAAGAAAACAGTAAACATTTTTAAGGACTTTGGTTTGTTTAAACTGCATTATGTAAGTGTGACCTGTGCTTTGAGTTTTATCATATGGTCATGCAATGTTCTTCAAAAACTCGTGGTAGAAGGAAGCGCATTTTGTAGTATATCTTGAATATAGAAAAGCTTTAAAAATGTTTCTTTTGCAACCTTTGTAGCTTCCTTGATTTCCCCCTACCCTGAATGGCAACTTGAGCAAGTGGCTTTCCACCTTCATACTGTCTACTGTGTTGTCAGTCCATCTATGCAGCCACTGGCACAGCCAAGCAGGGTCTCTTAGAGGTAATCCAAGTCCTGATCTTTGTAAGAGAATATTCAGTTTGTACCTGCCAATTTATACCTCTAAGGGTACTTTGTAGCTGTCTTTTTTTATGCTCATCAGTTATAGAAATTACGGTAGAAGTACTAATCTGTTTTTAAGCCTTCTGAATTTCTGAAAACTAACAAAAAATGATGGCTTCTTTCTTTCAGTGAGGACGTTGGATTTCATTGCATTGCATATGTAACTATAGCTGATCACTATGTAGCCTGCAGGTAAGGACTGGCCAAAGTAAGGATTTTGGGATGGTCCCATAAATAGCTGGAGTCTTATCAGGACTGCTGTTTTTACAAAGAAGGAGATAGTGGTATGCTTTTTCTGGGAGGATACAAGCTCTCTGGACACTTCATAATTACAGTGAGTTTCTTCCTATTCTGTGTAGTTTATTTAAAAAAAAAAAATAAGGGAAAAAAAGGAGCAAAGTATTGCCTTAAGAAGACAAATCAGGCAATACTTAAAGGCCACATGACCTATGATGCTTATTTCAAGCTTTCTCTGAAGCCTTAACTAGCCCTTTAGTTGTGGAAGAAGGGCATACTGGGTTTAATACTTTTTCACATTTTCACAGTAAAGTAAGCAGTAACCAGCAGTTGTATTACTAATGAATTGGACTTTCATACAATTTTTGTGTCCAGTGACATTTTTGCCTGAGACAAAATGAATTCAGGGTCATACTTACTTGCTATTTAAATAAAAGCAGTTCCCTGGTATTAATGTTCTGCATGTAAAAAAAATTTCTCCTTGAAGTAAATCTACAGTGTGAAGAAAGGGGGAGGATGTCTGGGTGGGCCTGTATCCCAGTTCATATAGTTTAATGTTTAAAGTACAATCCACCCTAACATTTAAAAATATGACTAAAATTTTAATTGTAGTCTAATATATGTTATGTAAGTATGGGCATAAAAATACTGACAAGTCAGTATGGAGTAATTTAAGTAATTACTAAATACTACATTGTCAAGAACTTGGATGGGTTTTGATAAAGACCTTTCCAGTTTAGACAGCAGACTTTTCACCACCCCTCGCCCCAGCCCCCCCCCCCCCCCCGGTTATTCAGGCAGACCTGGCAGGTCTCAATATTGAGATTTCATGAAGAATGCAGAGCAAAGAGCAGCGCGGAGGCTGAGGAGTAAACAGGGAGTGTAGTAGTCAGGTGAAAGAGGTGTTTAAAACAAACCAGCAGCACTGGTGCGCTGTGTGTTGTCCTGTCTCCCACCCCCCAAAATACCCCAGTTAGAAGTCTTGCATCTAGCCTGTTAGCAACAGAGTTTAGAAATGCATGTGGTTTTCACTTACAGTAAAACCAGAAATCTGCAATCTGGCATTCAGTTTTACAGCGTTTTTGGGACAGAGGCGATGTGACTTTCCCCAATGAAAGTGAAGATAAATCCTGCAGCGTGTAAGAACACATGAATCTTGAGGCAAGGAAATTTTCTAGCTCTAAAGTTTTCTAAATAATTTTCCAAAAGGAACTTAACTCTTATTTTCAATTAATTCTGAAATTATTGCTGAGAATATTATTACTACTTTAAAAAGTTTAGGAGATTTATGTCATGTTGACCAAATAAGCCTATAATCAGCATAAGAATGGGTTCATTCTAATAGCTGGTTGGAGTCAGCCTTACTAGCGGCATGTTTTCCTTGTAGCCAATTTCACATGTGTCTTCAACTCACAGGCAAAGCAGCAGCATAGAAACTAAGGAATACTTGGAAAAAAGTTGTGATTGTCTGTTATAAATGTAACCTGGAATATCTGGTAAGACTTTGTGGGCTTTTCTTTCCTTCTCCGTTACCTTTGAGCACTTACTGATCTTAGAAGAAACCAGCTCAGCTCTTGCCTTCTCGGTTGCAAGTCAGTGCTCTTTCCCACTATGTTCCTTTTAATTAAGTTCATATGAAGTACTTGCTACTACTAGTTTTTAAATATTACTAATGTTTATGGACTTTAAATACATAACCTTAACTCAAAGGTGTCATTTTACCAATAAATTGTCATCAGACCCCAATACGTTCAATATTGTAGCTAGGATATATAAAATGTGATGTTTGTAACTGCTTTGTCCAATTCCTTGAACACATCCTTTCACAGAGGAGCAAAATACTGTTGGGTTGGGTTAGGAAATGAAATACCAGTTTCTTGTCTCCCCCCCGCCCCCCTTCACAGTTGTAGTTAATCATTTGGTTAGTCCTTAACATGTGCAGATGTTATCTCTAAAATGTTGTAAGGGGTAGGGAGAAAGCATAACAGATAGTACACTTTGATAAAAGGGCAAAAGAATGATGTACAGATACATTGTAATTTATTGTTTGGCTTTTTGCTAGTCTTTAATATTCTGGCTTTTTATGTAATATGCATCAGTCATTGCAAGTGAGCTGCTTTAGGCTGTCAATTTGACAAATGGTACATTTTAGTTTTTAAAGCTTTTTTGTAGCTTCATACTGTCTGTGAGTATATTCTTCTGTAGTGTGTCTAAGGTACTCCTTCAACATTACTTGAAATCTTTGAATATTCACCCATATTTTTGTTCCGTTGTAGGCAATTTCACTGTAATACTCTTACATCTTAAGAGAAAAATCTAATATGACAGGGCACTATAGGCAATGTTGGATTATCCCCATCGCCACCCCCACCGGGTTTTAATACATCCTTCTAGAATTTTGAAGGAGTCTGTTGATCTTTTAGTGCACTGTTCTTTGGCTTCTCTCTGTAATTGGTTATTGAAACACAAGTAGCTATTAAGACTGATCTTAGAGGTATCTGCTTTAGTAGATGAAAGGACCTTGCTCTTCTATGGAGAACTAGTTTGTAAAATCAGTTTAAAAGAAAGAAGTGTCTATCTTTAAACTACATTCTTTTGTGTATTAGCAGTCACCAGGCTGGCCTTGTTCAGCCTTGTTCGGTGTTAACAGGCTATAGGTTCTGCTATGAAAACATCTGTAATGGAGATGCGAGTTTCCAGATATCCGCTGTTTTTTGCCAGTGACTTCTATGGTTCTGTGATCACAATATGAAATGAAATCAATTGAAATTCAGTCACTCCCGAAGTTTAGCATGGGGAGGGGGTTGTAGAAGTTCAGATATGGCAAATGCAGGACACTATGTTACATGTAGAAACTTTTTGTTTGTTTTCTGTTTGATGTCTTTGGATCCTGATTTGGGATTTTTTTACTTTACCATTGTAGAGACAATATTCAGTTTGTAGATTCCTCCTCTATTAATACAATTATTTTTACATAGTTGTAATTGCCTTTATAGTTCTTCTCTACAACAGCAGCTTGTTTGCTTCTTCCTGGTAACGTCAGTGAGTGTCAGGTTATGGCTGTGTATCTCTGACAGCATGTGAGGAGCTGGTGTGTCTTCATTTCCAGCTGTTGAGGGCTCCACTAACTTTCTTCCTAATACCCCTCTGCGTGTGTGGTGTTCCCTGTAAAGCCCATTATCCCTTGCTGTGCCTGTGGGCTTCCAGAGCAGGACTAACTTGTGTTCTGCTGGATCAGAGCATGTGGAGAATTCACAGGTGATTGTCAACTGTGGTTGCTTTAAACTGTGGCTGAGGAGTTTGCAAATGCAGGTATCAAAAGGATATTATTTTTCTGAAAAATCTTGGGGGGAAGGAGGAAAAAAAAAAAGGGAGTGGGGGAGGGAGAAAGGAGGAGTCTTAAGCTTTTGTAACATTTGAGGCTGCTTTTGTGCTTTGTTTCCAGCTACTACACACTCTGGTTTCCTAGGAGTGCAGTGCTGAAGATCCTGGTTGGTTGATGTCCTACAGGATGTCCAAGTTAGCAAGGGTGTGATGTATTTTACATCAGCAGCTCCTGTCAAAACAGTAGCTTGCAAGCACTCCTAGTTGTCCTCCTCATTGCTGATGGTTGGGTTTTTTTGCATATTGGTGTCTAATTGTCACATTTTTCTCTATCAAAATATGAAATCCATTAAAGTAATGTTAAAAAAAGTAGCACTTGGGGTTATCTCATCGGTCTGTACTTTTTCCAGTTCAGGATCCTGGTCATGAATCTCGTGTGTATCTCATCTCTGTAACAAAAGCTTTTTGAAGCAGTATTATTAAGTGTTCTCAAACTGGAAGGCCAGATAGCACATGTTATCTACTCGTACCAGGAGTGTGATGTCTTGGCTTCACAGTTTAAGCTTCTTTTTGTCATAGGACAATTTCTGTGTACCCGGAATTGGTAGATTTTTGTGCCACCAACAAATTCACTATTGCAGTGCAGGATTTTATTTTTTTTTAGCCCATTCCAGATTTTCTTCGAGAGTTGAATAGCATGTCCTGCATTCCAATCTGTAGCATTAAAATATCGTGAGTTTTAATTGCCAAGAATATGTGTTTTTATGCTGTACTATGTTACCTCAAAGGATACTGCCCCAAGGACAAAGGTGGAAAAGCTGAATGAGGAAAAATAAAATAGCACTTTTTGTAGTTGCTAGGAAAGCTTTGCAATCTGTCAGAATTCAGTTGTACGTACCTTCCGTGTGTGTGTGTGTGAAGTGCAGGGAGAACACAAAGGAAATAGGTTTTTAGAATACCAGTGAAGTTTGTTGTGTTACAAGCTCTTTCTATTTCTTCTACTGGTAAGTAAACTGGTGCTTTACCAGTGATACTTGTCCCTTCCCCTGCTGCTCCACTCCCTCGAGTTCAGTTAACTCTAGCATTGAATTAAAAGCTTCAGTGAAGAGCATGAGTTAAGACTCAGTGAGTGATAAAAATTGATTTGTAAAGACCAGCAGTGCTGCACAGGAAGCAATTGGATTGGAGTGCTGGTGGGTAAGTCCTTTACTGTTACCTGAGGGAGTAAATAAATTTAAATAGTGGATGTTTTGGTGAGATCCCTCCTCTGTGTCATGTTCATTACCTGCAAAGGTTGTTTTTTTGGTTTTCACCCATATGTTAAATAGCTAAATCAGTTTCCAGCTAATTGGGTTAAGGCTTGTTACGGATGTGTCAAGCTTGGCAAGTAGAAAGTAAACCCTGATCTCAAAATATATCAGTTGTACTTTCAAAAGAAATGAAAGATCAGGAAGTCATTTCTATTACATTTATTTGTGTTTATGAATGTACCTTGAACATCTTACTGAAGCAATTACATGAATTTTTGGGTTAGCTAATTGCTTGTGCTACACAGAACAGACAATTATAACAAGCAGTCCAAAGCTGAATTGTGAAGTGCTATTTGGCTAAGATTTACTTAATCTTGCGTGTTTGTTAGCAGCTTTCAAACTCATTCTAAAACTTCCTCAAATTCTAAACTTCAGTCTTAATCCAGCAGACATATTTGCACAGCATTAAGTGTGAGCTAAGCCACATTTATTTCAATGAGAGCACACTTGAGCCTGCAGTTCTTGTCGCTCCTGAATTCGTTATCTCGTTTTAGCTTTTGCTCACTAGATTTCACTCTGATGCTTCTGCTTGGAAGGTTTGTTCAGAATTGGGTATTTTCAATATGGATGATCTTAGGATCTGATGGCGTTATGCTGGGAAATTGAAGCAGGTTTAACAGCTCTGTTGTAGCAGCAGGATGCCTCCAAATACTAGCAGCAGCCTCAATGTGCACATGCAATTTCATAGAATCGTAGAATCGTGTAGGTTGGAAAAGACCTTTAAGATGATGAAGTCCAACCATTAACCCCAGACTGCCAAGTCCACCGGTGCGGACAGCCAGTGGTAGTATCGTGGCTGGTTTCGGTAATGTTAGCTGTACTTAATGAATTTTGCCCATGTTTGTATGAATACTTAGGAGGAGGAGAGGTGATACTTCTCTTGATATTTTTGGGAGGTTTTGGGGTTGTGTGTTTTTTTTTTTTATTTTGGGAGGCTAACTGGGAGTTAATACTTTCTTTGATACAAATAGATTTCTGAAGATACTGCGTGAATATGAAGCCAGGCTTCCATAGGTGAGCTCTTAACTTTCTAGCAGATCTGAGGGAATGTGATTGACCATGGCTTCCGTTTGCTGTAACAGAATTCCTTGGAGTTACCTGCCTGATACCACCTGGCTTCAGACGGGCAGTCCTCTTCTGCCTTTCAAAGGCTGCCAGACTTGGTAAAGTAAAAGAACGAGCCTTAGATTTACTTTGAGGTATAATGTGCTCATAGTTAGAAGGTTGTACAGAGAACCTTATTTCCACTTAAATTTCTTTGATTTTAGTGGAGCAACATTAATAATAAAAGAGTAATTTTAGAAATTAACTTCCTAGTATTCTGAAGTTGTTAGGAATAATGCATAAAGCATGGTGAGGTATATGGAATTTAAATAAGTAATATAATTTAGGATGCTGCATCTCCAGAGGTCATGTTAATTTCATAGGAAATTTAATATCTGAATAACTCATTGTGAAGACTGGAAATAGTTAGAAATTATTACTTCAAAAAGTTTTACGGTATATTGTGAGGGTTGCCGACAGGTTCCTTGCCACGATCATCATAATTCAGAAATGTAAATAATAGAGCATTTATTTTTCTTATGGTCTTTTAAACTTAGTCTCTAGAGTTGTAAAACAGGAGTTGGAACCTCTGCTTTATTTTTAAATATGGTGACAATGTCAGCAGAGAAAGAAGAGGCCTGAAAGCCTGTATCTGTCTGATTTATGTGCAGTAGAATTAGAAGTAGATCTAGTTGTTCTGCCTTTTTTTTTTTTTTTTTTCTTTAAAAAACCTGATGTGGTATTCTCCTAAACAGAATTGAATCATAATGCCTGAGAGAGTGCAGTTTATTGACAGCTCTTTTAAAATTATTTTTATTTTTATTTTATATTTATTTATATTTTATTAGTTCATAAAATATTTATTTATTATTATTTTATACAAGCAAAATTGTATGATGGATTTCTGATGGAAGATTAAAAAAAAAAGAAATCCAGCTTTTTTTTTTTTTTTCTCAAGATCAGGTGAAGAATGCAACACTAAAGGCTGCTTTTTTACTCTTGTTATTAATTTGATTGATATGAGGGAGTAACTTTTCACCAAATTAATAAATCCTTGCTTTCAAAGAAATGCTTTTGTTGTTGTATATGTGAGGGTAACACAGTAATACGATATTGGGATTTACTTGGGTAATGGAGCAATGCTAATGTACAGGCTACTTGGTTTGATGCTACTTTTAGTTCTAGACTGTCCAAAAAGTAAAACAAACAAAATCCTCAGGATAAGCCTTTGCTGTTCTTGTGTGGGGAAGTACCGACCATGCTAGAACAATAGAAATGTTGAAAAATAAGATGGTGACAAGACATATTAGAAGCTTGCAAGTAAGAGTGCTCAAGACACTTTCCAGTAGTAGACACTACTGTTCTTGTTTTACACATGGGAAGGTGAGGCCAGGTTAGTGACCTGCGTACAACAGGTCGTGACATGAAGTGATTAAACCTTAGTTGTGTGCCATGACTTTCTGCCTGTTTCGGTGCTTTTTCCTCTGGCTAAATTCTGGACTGTGTACAGTAGAGTATTGAGGATCTCCAGCAGTAGTGAGGCTGTGAAAAAGTGCTCTTCAGTGACTGAATCTAGTGATTGAACTCATCAGGATGAGTTTTAGATTAGTAGAGTGAAATTCCCTTTTTAGCCGGGACAAGCAAATACTCAAAAAATAATAATATGTGCAGATCTAAAAGAAGCAATATTGGATGCTGTATATTACAGATTTTTTTTTTTAAAGTAATTGAAGATTTAATAAAGATTCTTAAAACTCTTCAAGAAGGACTCCTACACATTTAGGTCTCAAGAAAAAATTCTAACATTATTGGTTCAATATTAACTGTATAGTTGGTTAAAGAGAAGCAATATTCTCATAGAGGATTTTGCTTTTGAGATTCATGGCTCGGAACAGTGTTGTGTGTGTGGATGTGGGGGAGTTTCTTACTATTACTTCTGTGTGAAACCAGACAGAAGGCTGGCTCAGGGACAGCTGGCGTAGCAGGGTCCCCTGGGACTGTGTATAGTAAGTCCTGGTGCCTTGGCTTGGGAGCAGTTCATTCAGCACGCTGTCCCTTTGCAGCACATGCTGAAGGCCTGAGCTGCTGAATTGCTGTGAAGGCAAGTCGGGTTAAAAAGTTGAGGCAAGCTTTTGAGCAGCATTACGATTTTTCTTATATACCTGTAATTATGCTTTTAGCCTGATATAATCACCCTACAGCTTCTAAAATGTCCTGTATATAATTCAGATCTACTCAGTGCAAATTAGAAGTGTATGTCAGTGTTAACTGGATTTTAAGATGGAACTTAAAAAGTACAGTTATTTGACTTAATAAAATGTGATGCTGCGGTGCTAGTGAAACAAGATATGTTCCAGCACCTTTCAAATACCTTTCTCCATCTCATTTTCCAACTCTGAACTCCACTTGCAAGTCAAAAAGAGAAGTTATTGGTAGGATGGCGATGGCTTTTGTGATCTTGGGTCATGAAGAGAAAGTATGTTTCCATAGAGGCTTTATCGCCAAGTGATCCCTGTTATTTGTACCATATAGTCACACGAAAGAGAGAAATTAAGAAATTATTTGGTTCATTCTTACTGTTGGAATAGAACCTGCAATCTTAAAATGTAGCACTATAAGCTCAGTCTTGAAACAGCTTTTGGTTAGGTTGACTTTGAATAAGAGGATTTGTGTGTGAAATTAATTGGGAATTTCAGATCAGTTGCTCGTATGTAAATGTTCCTGGTGTGCTTTCTCTCTTCCACCACATTTGACATGCTTTTTGACAGTTGGACAGCAACACAGTTCAGTAGACAGTGAACCTGAACTAGGTTTCTTTGTTCTTCCAACCTGTGATAAACCAGAGTGGTTATAAAAATAATAAGCTGGCAACAATGAAGGAGAACACAGAACTCAACATTGCAACTGCATGGAAGCAGTAAACTCCTGTGCATTCTGTTGAACTGACTCTGAAACTTAAAGCCAGGGTCTCTTCTCTGGCATTAGTGCTGCTTTTAGTTGACATCACTGTCCTTACAGTTTACATAGTATTTGTATTCAGTTGTGCAAAGCTTCACTAAAACTGGTTTATTAATTTTTATAATTGCAATTATTAAAAAGAATAAGCAAAAGAGCTTTACTGCAGAAGGTGCTACACACAGTTTGTGAGATAGGAACTAAAGTGCTATAAAGTCACTTCAAATATGAATTTGTTTCAACCTGGCAAATCTTTGTAGCATTCTGACCCACACACATTGTTATTAAAACTGAAATCTTGAGAACTAACTTGTCATCAAAGAATGTTACGAGCAGAAGAGAGAAAGGTGAACCTGGAGCAGAACCTCTCTTCAGGCATAAGGAATTAATGAATGACAATTGACTTTAAGCAGAGAATTTCTGGGGATCCCTACGTTTCCCAGAAGGCAAAGGCAGTTTGCCTTTGGCTTGTGCCTTAATTTAGCAGGGACAAGTAGTAATTTTGCAGACAGACAGTCCCCTAGAGAATCCTAATTCTTAATTGTATAAAAGCTCTAATTGTGTCCTTTTTTAAGTGCTAACTTAAATAAATTGTGCATATAGTTAATTGTGGTGTGAACATCCTGGATGAATCTAAGTGAAGCATGTAAGTCTCACAAGTATTACTTTAAAAAACAGAGTTAAGGTGTCCTAGTTTCAGCTGGGATGGAGTTAACTTTCTTAGTAGCTGGTGCAGCGCCGTGTTTTGGCTGTGATGTGAGAACAATGTTAACAGGACACTGATGTTTTCAGTTGTTGCTGGGTGATGCTTATACTAAATCAAGGACTTTTTGGGTTCTTGGGCCCTGCCAGCGAGAGGGCTGGAGTGGCACAAGAAATTGGGAGGGGACACAGCCAGGACAGGTGACCTGAACTAGCCAAAGGGATATTCCATACCATGGGACATCATGCTCAGTATATAAACTGGGGGAAGGAGGAGGAAGGGGGGACATCATCTGACATTATGCTGTTTGTCTCCACGAGTAACGGTTATGCATGATGGAGCCCTGCTTCCCTGGGGGCAGCTGAACACCTGCCTGCCCATGGGAAGTATTAATAATTTTTGTTATTAACTGTAGAACATACATTTAGCTTAAAGGGATATTGGAGATGCTTTCTTGCGGTGTGTTCTGTGTAACTGCTCCCTGGTAGAACAGACACGCTGTAAGAATTTTAGTTTGGTTAAGATCATTTAATCAACTGCTTAACTGTGGAAGGTACATTTGGGGAAAAAAGAAAAAGTGGTGTTGAATGAGAAATGAATGGTAACGACCTGGACATGTCTTAAATTGAATGGAATTTCCAAAATCCCTATAGATAGAAATATTATGGAAGTAATCACCACTTAAAACATCTGAAGAAGTGTTCTCCCTGTTGCTGTTCCAGGAAGAAAATATGAACTTTGAATAATAATAAAAAAAAAAGTAGAAGAAAGATTAGGAGTATGTTCCTTTTAACAGAAAGATATAGATATATATACATACATACTACTAAAATGTATTTTATATTTCAGTGTATGCTTTGGGGATGTTGATACTTTCTTGACACACTTAACATTACGAACTAGTGGATATATACAACTCCTAATGACTATTTTTGATTGGGTTATAAATCACCCACGCATTGTCTACAATTAGTGAATTCTTGGGCAACTGTAATACATTTCAAACACACATAGATTAATACTGCATTTACTAAGGAAGAAGAGGAGCAGAACTTAATCAGCGTATTTAGACCATGTTTCAGCATGGAAAATTTCCCCTTTAGTTGCAGTTAGGTTTCTGATTGGAAAAAATGGACTTTGAAATAGTAAGACAACTGCAAAATATTTCATCTCCTGTATAAATTTAGTATAACTTCAGTGTCTCTAAAGATAGCTTGTGACATATATATATCTTAATAGCCCTGGTGCAAAAATGTTTTGAAATGGGTTTCCATGGGCAAATTGAACGCTTTTTAGGGAGTCTACACAACTAAGTAATTAAGGCCAGTAGTCTCCAGCAGCAAGTTCATTGTATGAGGAACACAATTCTTATATCATCATTATATTATTGCTTTTCAGAACAAAGAAATATGGCCCTTTTTTAGCACAGTGCCAGCATGATTTTAGTCCTACAAAAAAGAAGTGGAAAAGTATATTGTATTAGTTGAATGACTAATAGTTGATCAGTTTTTTGATCAAATGGGCTATCTCACAAACCCAGATTCTTTAATGTAAGATAGACCTAACCAATTAGGCAGGAGAAGTCACAGATGCAGTGTTTGTTTAAAAAAATGAAACCAAACAAACCCAAAACAACAACCCCCAACCTCCCTCTCCCCCAGGTTACTTGTCATACCAGGTGTGTGACTGAAAGCTGCCTGCTGTCCCTGAGTGCAGGGACCTGTTCAGCTGAACTTCAGAAACATCACTTAGCAGAAACTCGTGCACACCAGTTTATCTCCTTCACAGTGCTTCGGTGACCATTCCTGTGTTTGAAATGGCTGCAGACATCCTCTCTGGATGGCAGAACAAGGCAAGACGGTCAGTAATCATGGGTTCACTAAACTGGACTTCTTCAAATAGCTATTGAATTGCTCACTGAGGTGTCTCCACAGTCTAGCTGAGACAACGGGCTGTTAAGCTTGTGCTTGGTTGTTTCATTTAGAGGCTTTTGAGATCATTCCATGGTTGCTCTGAACTTTGCCGATAACCCTACTGAAATAAATTATTTTGGAACTGTTTTTCAGTAACTCTAAATTCAGGCAGTGACCTAAGCAATTAAAAAGAAAGTTATGCTTAGTTTTATGTAGCAGTAAACTTGTACGTTAGTTTTCAGGTTCATTTAGAGTTTGGGGCATGTATACAGACTTGTTTGATTAAATTCCAGATGTCACCGTATGGAAGAAGCATTAAAGAAAGAAATGCGAAAGATGGTTAAGGAAGATGAACCTGATCTTGCTTCTACCCTTTTAGACTCTGGAAATGCGTTAGTGCATTAACTGTCTGTAGACACAGTTATCATGGATACATTACAACAGATTACCACTTTTTTTTCTAAGGGCTTCAGTTATGCTTTTGAGTGCCTGGAATGTAGACAGATAAAGCTGTTACTCCTCACAAATGAATCAGATGCTTGACAGTCAGTTAAAACTTAATTTATGTGGGGGATATGAAGAGTGAGCATGGCAGAATTCCACATTTTACTGTTAACTTATTCTGTGACTCCTGATGAGCAAGCATCTCAGCCGATGAGCCCCAAAAGGAGATGGGCTGCTGATGCAGACATTAGAGAAACTCATTGTCTTATGTGAACTAGAACAAACTACCCCAGAGCATAATCCACAGCAAAGCCAGAAACGCGCTTGCTTTAAGGAATTTCCTGGTAGCCTTAGGGAGGGTATTAATAGAACTTTTCAAGCTTAACCTTGTTATAAGCCTGTAATGCTGCCCTTACTCATTCTTAAAAGTCAGGAATTTTAAGTAGATTAATGTGAAGACTAACACAGCCAAGCCTGAATCAGGATTTATGGTGTTGTCAGTGTCTAGTTAATTCTCGAGTAAAAGTTACTTGTTTTGGTAAAATGTGCATTAAACCTCAATAGTAATTTTAGTCAAATATTTGTCCTTAATTTCTGTAATAAAATTCTGACAAACTAAAACTGTATAGGTTCTTTTGAGATCTTTGGCTTTAAAAACTTGAAGGTTTTCAGTGAACATCATCTCTGTTCATTGTGGTTGGTTTTTTGTGTTGTGTTTTTTTTTTCTTCCTATATTCAGAAATAATAAATCTACTATTATATGTGGGCTCTTCTTGATTTTATTGAAACAAGTAACTTGTGCTTTTGCAATGCGTATGACTTGCAAAGACTCAGAATAGAAACAGAAATTAAAAGAATTGAAGCAGGAGAAAATATTTTAAATCTTCAATGTAAATGTCATTTACACATAAAAAAGGGATGGTGGACTAAATGATATTGTTGCATTTTTATTTTTTCTTTTATCCCCAATTCTGATGTTGAGGAAGGGGAAGACTTTTGTGGTGCTTTTTGAGTGGTATGCCATTAGCCAATTGTGAATCTCTTCTGCATGGGAAGGTTCTCATATGGCTTGCACTCTGCAGCTATTGTTTTGATCCTTGCAATGTAAACGCAGCTGGAGTGTGAGAAGGCTTTAGCAAATAAGGGATTGCTTTTGGTAGTGATTCTGTCCTTCAAAGAACTTTCCTTGGGATTAAGAAAACAATAAGATTGTATGTATGTCTCCCCTTATTTATCTTGTGTATCTTCTAGCTGGGTCCCATTAGGTTTTGCTGTATAACAGATCCACACTGACACTTTATGTTACTGCAAGTGATGTGTGTTCTTTTTTCCATGCTAACAGATAAGAGAAAACTAACTTAAGATATCAGATATGACATAGAATAAATTTTGACATTTTAATCAATATGTGATGTTTAATATTCTAATGCTAAGCAGAAACGCGTAGTCCTTAAAGCATTCAGGGATTTTTCTAGTACCTTCAGCTGTGTGTGGTGTAAGCAGCAGCTTAGCTAAGACAGGTGGAATTCTGCAAGTGAAAAAGACTGTAAGCCTAGTCTGTAGGTGTCTTTCTGGAGTTCCAGAGGAGGGGGGGGCGGAAAAAAAGGAGGGTGATAAAGAATGGAAGGACTTGTTTCATTCTGCAAGGTGAGAGCATATGATCGTCTTGAGGTAGCTTTTTGTGTCTTTCAGGAACTAATTATGAAAGATTAAAAGAAAAGCTGTATTCATCTTTGCAGTATTGATGACTGGAAAATTAAATTTAATCAGAGTACTTTATTTCATTAAGATTCTTACAACTGAGTGTGTGGACCTGGATGAACTGGGCTATAAAGATTTTGCGGGAGAAGTTTCTGTAATTGGCCCTGAGGTACATGGTCAGAGATTATAATTTTTTTTAGTATCAGATTTTGGTTTCATTCCTTTTCTGCTTTTGTTACAAAGGGTGCAAATGGTAATGTGAGGTCAGTTTTCCCTGTTTCCTTGTACTGTGACTGGGAACAGCACTACTAGCAGTATCTTATTCTAGACAACAGGTTACAGTTTTGGGTATAAAACAGACTACATTTCCAGTAGATCTTTAGTTTGCCTCAATTTTGCTTGGACTGGTGGTGCAGAATAAATCATTCACATCTGTGTTAAGAATTTCTGAAAAATGGGACAACAGTGAACTGATCACCTGTAAGTAGGTGCTTATGGAGTTCCTCTGGGACACTACAATTTTGGTGTGTTTTCCGTAGCACATAAAGCGGTCCCGTGTAGGCAGTGGCCTTGTGATGTCCAAGCTGTTGTTTTTTAGCCCAGTCTATGCTGATTAAAGGCACCAACTCCTTGGGTGTTCAAGAATTCTCATCCAGGCATCTGTTGTGGGCTTTACAGTGCAGTCGGATTCAGTGGTGTCAATTCATTCTCAGAATTTGTGAAGATTTCTATTTCTTTTATTTGGCTTAGCTAAACTTAGATCTTGAAGAGTTTTCCTCTTCATGAGAACATTTAATGAGCACACTGTGCAGAGATTTGCAAAGTTTCCATTGCCCATGCAAGAAGGAGGTTTATTTTCTCAGTATTTTTCAGGCAGACTTGCTTTTCTGATGCCTGAAGAGAAGGCACGAAGATCTGTTGGCCCAAGAGGATCCCCTTTCCCCAGCATCCTGAAATTTTCCTGTAGTCTGTGCTTCTGCTGTCATGTTGTGTTCTTGGGGTGTGTGGTTTTATTATTGAAAATAAACAGAAAAGCCTCAAGGAACAAACCGAAAAAATACTCCCACCCAAAAACCCCCAGACACCACCTACATAAAAACACAATAAAGAAACCAGCCCACACCAACACAAACCACCCCCCCAACAACAGTGTAGTTAGGCGGATAGTGCTGCTGCTTTGCAGTGAGCCTCTTGCCTCGAGAAGTGGCATCACCTCCACCAGGTGAGCTTCCATCTCAGCGTGGCCATCTGCTGCTGGGGGTGGTGGTTCTGTCTGCACCTGGCCGCAAGCTGTTTCAGGATGAGCCTCAGAGAATAGTTGCGATGCTGAAAACTGTGGTGGGCGTTTTTTCAATGAAAAATTTCTACGTTTTTAGAAAGTGAGCACTTCAATATTGAAGGCTGGCACCGGTTAATAAGGATATTAATAGCAGGCTTATTTTCTGTTGGAAGCTTTGGTTGACATCACTCTGTGCGGTGGCCTTGAAAAGACAAGGAAAATTCTGTCTTCTGTCTTGGGCTTGACTGTTTCTGCCTAGCAACTGTTTTTCTTTTAGTGACAACATCTCAGAAGTGTGAGAAATACCCAAATTGTAAGCACTCTAAAACAGAGAGCCTAATATGTACTAAAAACTTTTTTTTTTAACAGTTTATTCCTCTTAACAGTGTACACGTCATTCTAGCACAGTGGTCGGTTTTTGGTTTAACCTGTGATGAAAACCTTTCCTCAAATGGAGATAGAGAGATACTTGGTGTCATATAAGGTTGTTTATCCAGTTATGAGAAAATACGCTGTAGATTTGGGGTATTCTATGTGAAATTCGAAGTACTGTTGGAGATTTTTTCCCTTTTTAGAGGGACTGAACTTCCAAAATAAACTTGGCAACATGTTACTGTCTGCTGCTACTTTGTGATTGTAAAGCAATATGTTGCACAAGGAGGAGCGGGAGGAATGTTGGAATAAGCTACTGATAGAGAATTATAGTATCTTACAGTTACAAGATACTGTAGAAACTCATTTTGGTAAATAAAAAAAAATAATCACAGGAATTGCCGTGGAAGGGGTTGGCTTCTTCTCTCTAATAGTTACCATTTCTTCCTCTTTTGCCAAGATTTAATAGCAATTGCAAAGTGGGAGACCTTATGAAGATTTGTTCAAAAATGCAGAGCCTGCTCTTTTTGAAAAAAATTGAAGTTATACATATCAATAAATTAAGAGGTTTAATTATGTATATGTACAGTCCCTGAAGCTGTTGAATTTTTATGATGTGTAGTTGGGAAAGTCCAGTTACCAGCGTGTCCTACTGAAAACTAGCAGAGTTCTGTTCCTTTTTTTAACCAAGCCCATCTCAGTTATATTATCCTGATCTCAAACTGGAGTTCTGGATTTGTAAGGGATATCGTTTTCCCTGTGGCAAGAAAATTTGATACAAATACACACTGTGATGACTTGTTGAAGAATCTTTAATGGGAAGACTTAAACAGTTGGATTTATGCTGTTAATTAAATAAGCATCAACATAAATTGAGGAGAAATGTTGACAGAATGTATTTTGTAAATATTCTCATTTAAGTGTTCAAGTGTTGCATATGTTTTCACTCCAGAGTCAAAATGATACTTCTTTAGATAAGGCACAGAGGTTGTGAAATGGTTTAGTCATAAAAGAGTTAACCTTCTTTTACAGAGGGAGGGGATTAATGACCTGATATTCATGTTTGTGCTTGATATAAGTGAGTATATACCCCTTTGTTTAAACAGTATTGAGCAGGTATCCATTGAAATCTTACATCCTCCCCTCCACGTGACCCTCATGGTAGGACCTGCTGGAATCCCTTCCTGCTGTTGTAGGCTGCAGCTGCTTTGAGAGGTGTCTCATGAGCTGTAGGACAGAGCCTGTTGTTGGCCAGGTGCACCTCTTTGTTTCCATGTCACTGGGATCTCTGTGGAATTCTTGATCATGTATCTCTGGTGACAACCTATGGCTATAATGCATGTGAAAGTGTGGCGATGAGAGGTGTTTTAGGTCAAAAAGTAGGCAGTCCACAGCCCCTTTGTTTCATCTGTTGACAGTGCAGTCATTCTGCTAAATAGACTGTGTAGCTGAGAAGAGGATGGTCACTATGGAGAATAGGTATGCATGCACAAAAGTGGTTAAATAACTTTACAAATTATCACAACTGTGGCTGTTAAGAATTAGTGTATCTACAGCTAGTATTATCCCACATCAGTGTGTGTATGTGATGGTTGAAATTTCTTGGGTTTTAGGTTGCAGTTTCTTAGATGTCCCAGTGATTTCCATTGTGCAGAGCTAGATGGAGCTATAAGATCTTCTGTAAATAGGTACAGTGCTAGGGACTCTTCTTCCAAGTTCTCTTGTTTCTGTTTTTCACTTTGGGCTGGTTTTGTCTGTTGAGGAATTATGATGAGTAAGCACATGTTATAACCCATAAATGTTCAGTAAGTGAAGAGGCACTGTTTATCCAAGTCCTGGTAAGTAAGTATGCCATAGCCAACGGGCGCCCTACTTGAAAGTCACAGATTCTCATTTGAAATTTCCTCCTCTGGGGATTGAAGGTATTATTAAAGTTGACAGCTGAGGTATTATGAAGGCATTGCGCATAAGGCTGTCAGTGATACTGGGATGCATTGTAAATGCAGCTGACCTGGTGAATTTGCTGAAGATCTTGTAATCATACAAAGGTCAGGGTAGCTTACACAATTACCTGTGTCCTACACAAGTATTTAGGTATATGAAAACTAGTAGCCAATTTTTAGTAGTACCCGAGTGTGTCAACTCGTATGTTTTCTCCATTATTTCCTCCTCTTCTCATAACTGTGCTGTTGCTTTGTGCTGCCAAAGCATGAAATATAGGAAAATAACATAAGATGTGAAATGTTTTGTTTATCACCTCAATAAGAATCCTGTGTATTAGTAAGATAGTTAATAAAGATCGTCTTCAAAGTAGTTAATGGCAATAAATTACTGTGTTGGATACTCTTAACTGGATTACTCAGGTCCTTAGCTGTTAAGATATGCAGATAATCATGACAGTGAGCACCACAATTTGTTAAGTTTTCAAACACCACTGAAATCAATTAGATATTTTGCGGACTGCTTAAGCTCTCCTTATTTTTAATTTTCCTTCCATCTAGCTGTCATTTTGACTTTGTGGGGGACAGGAATGTGGACTGCATGTCCTTTGCAAAGAAATAGAAAAATACTTTCTGCATTCCAAATTTATGTGGATTGAATATTGCAAAAGATGCTATCTTGACAGGCCCGGAGGCAGAATTTCTATCTGTAGAAAACAGACAGCACCTCAGGGAATGGTAGTGCAAAGTTTTATCTCTTCCAAGTGATGCTCATCAGCTTGGGGAGTGACCATCTTGAATGAGGTAGCTCAGTTGCTCGTTGACAGTAGGTCTACTGGCAGTAGACCATCAGCATTGACATCCTTATCTGTATGCCCATCTGGAATATTAAATTGTCATTGTTAGTTGCTCAGGAAGATAGGAATTGCTCTTCTGGATAGTCTAGTCTTGTTTCTGTATTTCTTAATTTTTGGATACTTTTCACATGAATACAGTATCTAATGAATTTTTCTGACACTGCTGCATTGTGGCAAGGTACTAATATTTTACAGGCATGAAATATTGTTGAGCAGATGATGCTTAGTTGCATACGTCAGGTAACAAGGCACTGAACAAAAGCCAGCATTCTGGGATCCTCTTTCCTATACTGATACTAATAAAACAGTTCAATCTCCCTGGTTTTGGATCAAGGTCTTTGTGATATTATGTAGGTAGTGATTGGTTTATGTCATTATGTAGTATTTATTACGTGTTTTCATTCTGTTCTTTAATGGAACTACAGATGTTTTGAGTTGTACAGATTTCATATCCCCCTTTAAATTTGGTCTGTTACATTTTTAAGTATTTACAATGATGAATGGAGCTTAAAACAATTAAAAAAACTTTGAAGAAATATGACAAACTTCTGTAGCACTGTATTCAAATATTAGAGTATTATAGGTTATACATCATTGCTGTATATTGGTTGGTTGCTATATTACAACACTGTGCAACTTGTGTTTAAGTTTCTCTTGCTTGATATGGATCAATGCTCCACTGCAATTTTCTATGTATGAGAACTTTCAGGTAGTCCCATGCTCTCTGTTGTGTGAACAAAAGCCCTCCAAGAAGCTCAGCTGTAAATGTCAGTGTGGCAATATATACCAGCGTGTTTTGAAAGGTGTTTTGTAGTGGATAGCTAAGTCCATAAACACAAATATAATTTGCATTTTCTGTGGTTGAAGTGTCAGAAATCTGAGCAGTCTTCTATGTTGTTGGAGATTGATGTGCCTGTCTCTGTGCTTCAGAGGTGTGTTGGGTTGTGCTCAGGTACTGATTCTGTGAATTTTTAGTTGAAATTTTAGCTGAGTCTGTCATAGCTCTGTCTGGCTGACCAAATACATGGGTAAGAACCAGGGCAGCAGGGTACTTTGTCAAGTATATATGTCTTGAATTGTAGGCAGAGGCTGGGACCTCTGAAATGAGTGGACACCATTTGCTGTTAGTAACTGCTTCAAAATGAGCTTATGATGGTGTCTCATTGGAACAAGTGTTCGCATCCATGGGAGAGCGAGTGCTTTTCTGAATGTAAGTGCCTGTGTTAGAAACCTAGTAAATTAGGTACTCTGAAAGGGTCACTGGAAGGGTTGCTCACTTCAGGCAGAGATCTTAACTGTGTCATTTAAAATGTGATATATAAAGTAGATGATGTGGATTCCCTCATTGCCTCTGGAATAGCCCTAAAGTTAAATTCCCTAAAGCTCTGGAATAGCCAATGATATTGGTGGTTTGGTTTTTGTTGGGGTTTCTTTTGTCCTATTATGAAGCATATAACTTGGTGCATGTATGCTTCATAATAGGACAAAAGTACTATTTGAAGTACTCAGAGAGGTGCATCTTCCTCAAGAAGATTGGGCGAGCCCTTAGAACATGGCTAGCTGAAGTTAATCACCAGATTCCCTATTTAACCACTTAAATATGATATTATATTTTTTATAAAGGGAGGGAGTAGTGGTGGGGCTTGTGGAAATCAGTGTATTCTTCAGGCACTTCAGTCTTTTAAGTCTGAGGATTTGCCAGGTGTGATTACAGGTAAATGACTTCAGCCCCTGATTTTTCCAAAAGCTTGACACAGTCATTAAGACTCATCTTATGACCCCTTGTTCCTCCTTACTGAAGGTGGTTCTGTGATGCCTTTTTGTCATAGGAAGGATATTGTAAGGAAGTTATTATTAAAGAAATGTACAATGGGATCTGTATTTTCCGAAAAACATTTATAGTCCTTTTTCCTTTATAATAAATGAGCACTCTAATCTGAGCAGAAAGCAGTAATTGGTGGGTGCTGACTCTGTCTTCTGTTGTTCCTGCCCTGTTCACATCTGTGTGTAAGAGTGCATGCTGTAAACCTTCTACTCGTGTAATTTTCATTGCACCAAAAATTGTAATTTAGTTGTTTGTAAAGAGGGAGAGGAAGTGGTGTCTGATAACACTACAAAATTATTTTCTCTCAAGTTAAAACCAACAGAAATTGGGAAATTCAAATAGGAGTTTTCATAAGTTCTTTAGAAAAGAGAACAAGTACACACCAGTAGATAATTTGAGTTCTAGAGTTTGTCATCAGAATTTGCAGAGGTACAGCTCTACAGTACAGAGGTTTTGACGGGATGATTGCTTAATAGCTTGCAGTGGGCTTCAACGTGTTTGGATTTTAGTCTCAGGCTCTTTTGTTGGGCCTTACAGTCACGATGAACTCTTTTTGTGCTTAAAAGGTTAGATTAAAAAAAAACAAACAAAATATCTGTAAACTGCCTCAACTTTCAGCTACATCAAACGTTGAAAGGGATTTTATATATTTTCCGGGCAAAAGTCTTCCAAAATTTCTTTTACTTTGCTTTCTCTTAGCTTCCTGTCATTAAAATTGAGATCTCTCAAGTATAAAAGCTAGCTTAATAGGCCCATGAGGCTTTGCTTTTTCACGTACTTGTCATCCACACTGTAATGATATTTTCTGGTTTCCTTTCTGTACTAAACCAGGGTTCTTGTGCTTTTATTTTGGCGTGCCGTTCTCCACCCCCACCCCCCCACAATTGTTAAATGATTAATTTCTTCAAAGTCCACTTTAAAGAGTTGAGGGAGAAAAAGCTGCCATTTAACATGATTCTCCTGGTAGTGCACACACAACCACCCTTTGCAAAAAAAACGCCTCTGGAGCAGTAGCGCCTGTGAGCGATAAGGAAGCTCCAGCTGCTCTGTTTTCTAACAGCTGAATCTGGGCAGATGTGTGGTTTGGACACAAAATACAAAGAGATGTAAGATGTTGTAAAGCTATATTTCCTCACATCTTTAGTGATATCCTAAATGGCACTTGGCTGAGAAAGGAGGAACGTTAAGCCTGGCATTTTATACGTTTGTGCGTATTCTGTCTGTGTATACTGAAGTTTGTGTTTTTGCAAGTTGTCTTCATGCTGGAGTGAAATCTGCGATATAATGTCAGACAGCTTTCCAAGATGTCTTAGAGGAGCACAGCTGGTCATTGCATTGTCTGAAAAAGCAAAACCGATCGAGATGCTGGTAGGGACTTGGAGCGTAGGGTGGTGTCTGTGTGCGGGGTCTTTTAATGTATAGTTGATGAAGGAAATTCATTGTATCATTTTAACAAGACACTTGAGTGTCTTTTTTCTTTTAATACCAAGGCTAGAAAAGAAGTAAACTGGAATTTATTCATTGGCTATTTGTTTCCATTATGGAAGAGAATAATAGAGAACAGATAAAAATAGATAATCAGCAAAGTGATTTACTGCTGCGTGAGTACTCCTAGATTAATGTAGGGATAATGTGCTGTCTAAAGCTGGGAAGATGCTCAAAGGAAGAGTTAATGATACTTTATTACTAGTTAGCTTTTATTTTGTATACTCCTACTGTCAAGCTTAATTGTCACTATGGCTATTAGTGTTGTGTATTTCTTTTAGAGAGGAAGAAATTTGCTGAAGTATTTCTAGTGCATGTGCGTGTACAGATACGTCTCTGTCCCGACAGTCATTCTGCATTAACTTAATCCTTATAAAATGTTCTGTCATCTACTCTTGAACTCTTCTGTGTTCAGCCATGAATGCCTCTTTTGGTTATGAAATTGACTTGTCTTAAATGATATTTAAAAAAGGATAAAGTGGTGTCTTTATTTGCTTTGTAATTTTGTGGGTCAGTGGGGTGTACTGTCATGATTGGAAGCATTTCTCCAGGTTGCAAAAAGTGACAAACTTCCTTCAAGTCAAAGCTGAAATTCTCATCTCCTAAAATGCATCCCACAGCTGCAGTTTGAAGATAAGATCAGTTATTGTGAGATATGCACTAATGTGTTTTGAGAACTGGCAACTCCTTAAATACAAGACTCCCTTCTGTCTTTTATGACAGTTTTTGGTGGGAGGGAGGAACTGGGTGGGAATCTGAGAAACATCCTAAAATGGGATATAAGAACTATTAAATTACATATAGTTTTAAAAATCTCAGATGTCCCTTACGTTTATTGGGCTCTAGTTTCTGGTATTTGAACATTAGCAGTGTTAAATCCCCTTTTTACTGACACTGCATATTGTTAAATGTATTTAAAAAAAAAGTCTCTGTTGTGGTTTCATAGTTTGGTTAAATGCATCTTTTATAAAGGCATTCAAGAGAGGCAGGTGAACAGAGATCTATTGGAAAGGATCCACCAAGTTGCTTTAGGTAAGGAGACAGGTTTTTCTCTGCAGTGCGTGCTTCACTCCAGAAGGAAGGATCTCTGGCTTGTCAAAAGGCTGGGAAGACCATCTGGTAGGTATCCAGGTGTACCGGTAGGTTCTCATTGATGAATTCCTGATAGCACTATAATGCACTTCTCATGATCTGGGTCTCTGTGCTGACGAGCTTTCCCTACTAATTTTTAAAAGATGGAAGATGAGAAATCTGCCTAGAGGCTGCTGTGCCTCGTGAGTCTAGGGAACCTGAGCTCTGGAGTGTGGCGGTCACTGGGCTTCTTGGTTGCCTGTACCAGATGAATTAGAGAAGGATCTCTGCCAGTTGTGTACAAAGGCCAGGCACAGCGCGTGTTTAATTGGACACATACTCATGTTGAGCAGGGATTTTGGTTTGCAGAGGGAGTGACAGGTCTGCATGTTTACAACAATCAGTTAAACCGCACAGTGTTTTCTTTGCCTTAATAGGAAAAGATGTGGCGATTGTGTAACTATTTGGATGCATTTCACTACTTATGTACAGTAGAAAATCCCAGCTGGAGATAAATTTTTTCTCTCTGTAGAAGGGAAGGGTGTGGGCTGTTACCTCCTTTTACCAAACTGCTAGCTGCCTTTTCTCTTCTGCGTAACTTCCAGCTGAGACTATTTTTTTTTTACCTGAATGCTTCCTTGCTTCTTTGGTACAGGGCATTCAGAATAGTGTAAAAATGAAGGCTGGTGTTCTTGTGAGCTAGAGACTTAGAGGAGATTTCAAAGTATTTAATGTAGCTGTAGGACATCAATATAGTTGGATTTTCTGTGCCTCCACCTCCTTTGCCTTAGTTGCCTGAGAGTTCCATGCAACGTTTTTGGAAAGCAGCAATATGCATGTTTTACAAGCAATCAAGTAAAACTCATTGTTCTTTTTCAAAACTTACAGCTGATGTGTAGCTGCACATCAATTACTTTCCCATGGGCGAGTTATCTTTCAAATAAATAAATAAATTTGCGTAACTCTATAGGGAATATGATAACTGATGTAATAATTACTTAGGATGGGAGCCAGCATCCTGCAATTACTTGAAAGCACATGTGCTGCAACGTCTCTCTGTATGATACGATTCTTGTGACATCCTTCTTCTGACACATTCAATTAATGTTTTATTATCTTCTTCCTATTTAAAAAAAAAATTAAATAGCCAGTGACTGAGCTAGAAGCAAAATAGGCTGTTCACTTACTTAACAAGAATAGTTAAGTGGGTTTTTGAACCATACTGGAAGTATCTTTGCTGCATGAGTTGACCTCATATCATTGCAAGTTATTGATTATACATAATGCCTGTGGTTGGCTGAGAGCAGGCAGGTTGTAGTGTTTCCTTCAGTTAGGAGGACATAATGAGATGGATGTGGTATTGATTAGAACCTTCAGATTTGTTGAGTATTATCATTTGCATTCCTCATGCAGCACATGTGGCAACTACCAGCCTGGAATGGGGGCGTTTGTCATCTTCCTCATGAAGTAGTTTTGTTTAAAATATTCTGTAAACAGATGACAGTGCACAATACTGCTGCTTTAATCAAATCTATATTTCCATGTGGATTGCATTTCTTGCTGATTTTCTGTAATTTTTTCCCTGCTTTAAAGATGCTGTTTCCTTCATTGTTTAAATTGTTATGTTTGTTTTATTCCCTTTTCAAGTGCTGCATGTCACAAAGGAAGAAGATGATGAAGCTGTAGAACTATGACATGAGGCAATTTCTGCTGGGTTTAGAATTGTGGTCTTTATAAAAGGTTAGCTTCTTTCCCAAAGCATCTGTATGGAGGGGATCATGAACTGCCAGCGAGCTCTGGCTGCTGCGCTAGCTGTTGGGGTCTGTAACCACTGGCACCCTTGAAAATTGCCTTCACGCTCTTGAAAACTGTGGAGTGGCTTGAAGAAACATACAGATGAGAAACTGTAGCCAGATGGGTTGCGTGCATCAGTTATCTTCATGGCTACAGCCAGAAATGAATGTAGCGTGCTGTGCACACATACATGTGTGAGTGTGCCCGGGATGACGCCGAACAGTGTGGCTGGTAAGGCGCCACGTGCAGCGTGTTAAGCTCACCTGTCCATGCGTCTGGATGGAGGGTGCTTACCCCAGCTTGGTGCTGAGAACTTTCTTAATTTGCTCAATGAGTGGAGTTTGCAATGAGAACACTGTGACAATTCCAGTTCTGTGTTGTAGTCGTGGTAATTAATATTTAGCACAGGATCTCGTAATTTTCAGCTTCAGTGCACTTTACAAACATTAATTAATTGTCACAGCACCCTTGCTCAGTAGGTAAATACTTTCTTTACTGCCACTTTATAGAGTAGCCTGGAGCCCTGAGACTTGCAGGCTCACTGGGTCTCACTTGGTGATCTCTAGCTTAATTTTTTTTAAAAGCCCTTTGTTAAATTAGGATAACTTGTTATTAATTCTGGGTAAAACCAAAGTTGTAGGTAATTATTATTGCACCAACTTCTGCAATACTGTGTCTGTTCTAGACAACATAGATTACATTAGAAAGTAAAAAATTAAGAGCCTAATTATTTCAATTGGATTTATCTATACTTTGGATGCTATGCCATCCTCATCTTACCTTTTCTTGTGATGGTGAGAGAATTACTCAGAAGAATTTCATCGAGACTTTGCTGTGGCAGTCTTGCCCTTGTCATCCAGGAGTGTGCTTATTTTCCTGTAGTTCCAGTACCTCTTTGTAATGCTTTCTGAATATGCTGAGAACTGGTTTTGGCAATATGTTGTGCTGTGCTGTGTCCCACAGAACTTGAAAGTGGCAGTGTAGGTGATCTGTATAGATGGAGGCATGCATGCTCACTGGATTGTTTTTGTGATGTTTCTGCGTGCCGTCCCCCTTTTATGCAGTTTGATGGGAATAAAAGCTATTCATGAGTAAGTATTGCTTCTTGGCATGCAGACCGTTGTGGCTTGTTTTTCTAGCTGTTACCTTTTGCTTCTGTATTGGTCTCAAGTAGAACATTCGACTGAAAACTTTCAGCTCTGCTGCAAGACTTTTCCCTGGTAACTGTTTCTACTTGGAGCTGCTGACAACTCATGAAAGCATTTGAAAAACATTTTGCTTACAGGGACAGTTCTGCTGACATATTTTTCTTCCTATCTTTTTATTACTAGTAAAATTTGCATGAAAACAGGTCTCTGTTTATTAAGAGTTCACAATCCTCAGTTTGACAGCGTAATTAGAGTGACGTTCAACATGCACAATGGAGCTAGAAGAAATTCACTTCATTTCCCTGTGAACCTGAAACTTCAGGCCCTGTTTCATGATCTTAAAACAAATTTGACTCAGTCCATGCTTTGGAGTGTAACTGAGGCAATATTCAAAAGGAGGTGTGGTGGACAGTGGAAGGCTTTGTATCTGGCAAGGCAAAAATAAAACGACTCGTGTGAGAGAACCCTCCCCGCATCTCCCCCTAGCCTAATGGAAAATGTCAGGTTGTGCCCAGTTCTAGTCCTAATGACTGTGAACCTAATCATCTCCATGGCCCTAATTATGAAGCCGTGGTAGGCTGAGATATTAGGTGAGGAATAAGCAGCAGGAGTAGATCACCTCTTGAGCAGCAAGTGTCTCATTATGCTCAAGTGATCAGTATTAAAAAGAAAGCAGAGGGAAGAAGCAGAATCACGTTGCTAAAATACAATCCAGAGTAGTGGAATTTTTGTGCATTTATATTTATTTAAGTCTAATTCTTTGTGTAAAGCATGCAGCTACTTGGCAGTGCAGTATTGTCATCATTCGTCCTTCCTCTGCAGGCTTTTTTGCAGCATGTCTGTCCAGTTGCTTACCTGGGAGTCAGATGTGTGAGGCTGGGCTCTGGAGTTCACAGCAGACCTGTGACCCTTCTCATTTTACAAAACAGATATTTGATGGTGTGCAACTGGCTTTCATCAGCTCTTCACTAAAGGATTTATAATTTCAGACATATATATTGTCTTTGTCTGAACGGTTTCTCTGTGTTACTGCTTTTTTGAGGTCTGGCAGTATTCAGGAGTGTTTTTTACTCCTCTGGCCCAAATGAATAGCAGCTGGCTATAGTTTGCTTACTGCTCCAGCAATTTGGAAGCATTTATGTATAAAATTAAGAACACAGTCTAGTTTTTTAAATTAAACATTTCTGTTGATGTGTTTTAAGAAATCAGGGTTAGCTTTTGCAGCTTCTGAATAATCCTCTGGATTTTCATTATTGTATTTAAGCAATAGTGAAACCAAGTTCCTAAGTTTTATTTTTGCTTAGAGGTTTTTTTGAGAAGATGACTCAGATGGAGTAAGTAAAGTGCCTTGACTTTAGTAATAATACTTTCACAACAGCACTAATGTGTACTTCTAAAATAGTTTTATTTTCTTGAACTGTATCAAGTGTTCACTACTGTAAACATGTTAAATATTTATGGCTCTGTCTATAGGTGGCATGGTAGGGTTTTTTTAAACAATATTCAATAATATCTTTCCTTTCCCCTCTTGCTACATTTTCATTTAAAGGAACAGCTTTCATAACATATACTGTTCAGGCTTGCGGTACTCACTTTGCAGTAAATCAACCAAGTGGAATCCGGGCCACCAAACCAAGCCATTCACCGTATGGTTTGTTCCCTGCTTTCCCAGGACTTGCATGAGCTGTTGGCCAGCAACTCCCTTCTGCTCTTTTCTCTATGGTCACCATAGCCTTTTCCTAAGCTACCTTCTTTGCAGTGGGTTTGCTGTCAGTTCTAGTCAAGTGTTAGATGTGCTGGTCATACAGTTCAGAGAGGACTGAAACGTGTGCCGTCAGTACAGAGCAACCTCACCTGGCTGTCCTGAAGAGAATAATCTACGTGCATAGTAGCTATGATGGTAACTGTAAGAAAAACATGCATCTATCTAGGCGTTGTTTTAGGAGGTTGTTTGGCCTGTGCATGGAATAACCTATTTCCATGCTGTTACGGGCTGGTAAACTGTTAGTGACTCCTACTGTTGGACCATTCTGAGAGGACCAATGATTAGAATTCACCCCTTTCTCATTCATGATGTCTCAAAGAAGAGCGGATGTTGAAGTCCAGAAAATGCTGTATAAATATTGATTTTATTACAAAGAGCTCCTTGCTTGGAAGAGAAAAATACTTCTTTGAAAATAATAATCTATTACAAAAAATTTGTTAATTGCTATTTCTACACACAGAAGAAAAAAATAAACCTAAAAAGAGCATTTAAAAACAACTTTACATTTACATTTTCTGCTGTCTTTATCAGTCCATTTTGGGACAAGGAAAAGAAAATTTCCTAGGCTAGTTTTTGGCACTATATATAGATGGAGTATAGCTTCATAAAATAATAGCCCTATAAATGAACTGGAATGCTTTTAGCAGCTCTGTAATATATAAAGTAAGGCTCAGTGGTAGATACAGTTTATGTCTGGGTTTACTAGCTGTAAATGAGATTAATAGAGCTCTAGAAATAATGTTAGTTTCTTCTAGAGATGAAAGAGAATTCAAAAGATAATGACTACTTACAGTTAATTTTTTTTTTTTTTACAGAATACTACAGTAGACAATGATTAACTGTGAAAGAGTCTTACTGTAATAAAAATTTGCAGAGCTATAATGTTTACAAAGAATTTTTTAATTGCAAGGTTATCTCTGTGTGTCTTTCTCAAAAGTTGTGTTAAGTATTGACGGGGCAAATGGTTGTTACTCTGTGTCCTGCTGTTTCCTTAAGGCACTCTTGGGGTGTTCTCAAATGGTATGCTCTAATTGCCTCTTAGAAGTGTAGTGAGACCACTGGCCTCATTTCTCATTCAAGGTTGTTTTTGTCATACTATTCTGGATTATATTCTTATTTGGTGGCCCCGATAAAAACTATGCAGCACTACTTGTGTAGTGCTTGTGCTTTGCTGGCAGTTCCGTTGTTTGCTGTGGCAGTGGTGCCCATAAGCATTTAAAAAAAAAAAAGAAAAAAAAAGAAAAAAAAGAAAAAAAGGAGTATTAAATACCTACCTATTAGCTTCATCTCCCTGCAGCTCCATTTGCTTGATTAGTATTATGGTGGTGTGACAGGGCAATATATCAGAAGTAATCGATCAGATTAGTATGGAGATGATATAAACACAGTATTTGTTTTGTTATATTGGTGTTTAATAGTGTGAGCACCCAGGTTCTGTAAACATAGTTGTTGCATAGGCTGTGTGAAAGGTCTTTATGATGAAAACAGCAAATAGAGCAGATTTTTGAGCTAAGTTATTTTTCTGCCAAATTTCACAGCAAGTTATGGATAGTTTCACTTTGCAGTGTGGAGGTGGTGGTCAGATGGGCTGGCACAAATTGTTTTAATTGTCCCCCCAAAGCAGAGATGAATCTTAGTTTCTTGGACTGCCTTAGTTGAGTTGATTACAACACTGTGTTAAATATTGCAATATTATCAGACATTAAAACGAACACTTTTTTGTAACGTTTTTGATAATAAGGTTATCTACATCAGTTATTAAAACCCTTGATCTCTGAGTAATTTGATCTGATGGAGAATTATTCCTTCTCTGTAACTTAACTTCAGAAGAGATGTAAGTCAGTAGCAGTAGAATGTGTTTTTGTCTGATACTGGAAGGATGCTGCCATGAATGAGGGAGCAGGATGCTGTATTGCTGTTGCTGTTACCTAAGGAAGAAAGTACTTCTGTCAGGTTTCCCCATTTCAGAAATGATCATTGTGCTCTATCTGTTTCAGCGCAGGCCCCTTGATTGCTCAAGGAATGTTTGAGATCCCCAAGGCTCAAACCTTGCAAGAGGTTGGGTGTCGGTGCTCAGCCATGATGTCCCCTCTGCCAGGAGGGTGACAGGAGCTGAGCTTTGCCCCTGGGCAGCGTGAGCTGCTGTCACACCGCTGGAGCTTACTGGGGAGTGCTGGGCTGTGGGGCTCAGCATCATCCTGCCTGTTTGGCAGCCTTTTGGAGCAGGCACTTAATTTGGAAACAAAGATTTTGCTGAAGTAGAAAGTTGCATCTTTAAAGAGAAACCCAGTATGTCATCTGCTTTCTTTCATGGTTCCCAAGTCCTGAACTTCTCGTAACAAAGTTCTGGCAGTGCCTTCATTCAGTGGTTTGCCTGCTCCCCACCACGAGAGCAGTGCTGGTGCAGCTGCCTGCCATCAGTCTTCTGGGTGCTGTAAGGCTTGCTCCACTGCTTGCAGAGCTGGACACTTCACAGGAATTGCCAAGTAGGATTTCTGAATGTAGCTCATTGTCTGCTGCATGGAGTCTGTTTTGCTTTACTCCTAGTATCACTGACAAATGAATAATCCAAACAAGTGATGTAGACTACAATTTCACTCTTAAAATGATACAGAGGAGGGGTAGGGAGAACGAGGGGCAGGTCGCAAGCTGCAGAACTAGCCCTAGAACCTGGATGAGGTTTTCTAAATTGATGGTTATATGATTGGGGGGAAAAAAAATGATGATTAAGTCTAACACTTCAGACCTTTGTGAATGTAACATGGTTTCAAATGAAATAAGCTTTCTTTCTAATGATTTGTCTTTCTATGTTCAAGGTCGAGAAGCGGACTCTTTAATTGTGAATTTCCCTCTTTTTATAGGTGAAGAAATGTGTTATGTGGTAGAGCAAAAAGGAATAGCTGTTACACTTTTCAGGGTATTATTTTCAGGCTGAATTTGCTTGTTTGATTTGATCAGTTAAACAGAAAAGCTTTCTTCCCTGTCTGCTTGGTATAATTCAGTTATACAAAAAATCAAGTACTATTGAGAATTTTCCTTTTTCAATATGAAACATTTTGGATCAGATCACAACCTAATTTGTGCCAGCCGTCTGGTATCAAATTTAATTTGTGAGGGAGGAGAAGAGTTTGATTTACCCACCTGCCTTAATAGCATGGAATATATTTCATAAAATATGGAAAAATATGCAGTGCCTCACACCTGTTTACACATGCAGCAGTAACTGCTGATGGTAGGTATTACTGGGGATTAACAATCTGACACCACTGAATTTTCAATTTCATAGCAAAAGCGTGAAACTGTATGCACACAAAGGAGTATGTCATTCATATGAACTGAAAATACTTTATTTCTAAAATATATAACCTGGTAGAAAAGTCTGCTCCTTGGACTGTTTCCTTTCTGTAGTCTCAGGGAAGGAAAAATACGGTTCAAGATGGGCTAATTGGGCGTGTGCCCACATGGATTCCCGCTGTTGATGCGAGTCAGTGCTGTGTTCCTCAGGTACCTGCTGCAGTTCTTACATGTTGTTGTGGGATCCCGTCTTAACTAGAAAACTTTGGAAATGGGTATTTCCAATATCTAGTATTCAGTTACATTTGTGACGGTTTCCTTTTTAAACATGTCAAAAGAAAAATTCAAAGGGGATTTTGAAAATCGAGATACTGCTTCTCTTTTCTGTTTTCGTTGTAGGCTGGAATACAGGCTCAGATTCCAAAATTGCTGCTTGTTTGCATTTAGATTCTCTGAACTCTTCAGTGGTACTACTAGCAGGTACTGCGGTGGTGCCCCAGTCTGCTTGGGAGATCAGGTCGGGTCAGCTCAGCTCATGCAATATGAACACCACCTGTTGAAACACGAAAATTTGTGTAAAGCTGTAGTTGGCAGGGTTATTTTCAAATTGGTCTCTAGTAACCATCTTCAAAGTCAGTGAGGTAGTGGGTTTTTTTTGTAATGTTAAAAGTTTGAAGGAAAGTCGGGAGTGTTTGTGGTCTATGTACTAGTTCAGTATTTACTAGTATGTTAAATGGTAATTAAGCAACTTATGTCACAATTCACTTACGGTGCTGTGGCATTTTACCATTTTTTCCACTTAACGCAACTTGTTAAACTTAGTTGTAGATTGTTCAGGAAGGTCATTACAATATTAAAAGTGGGGTTTTTAAAAACTTTTTTTTAAAAAATCTACCTTGAAGAATCAATGTCATAACATTTGTGATTTCCCAAACACTGTATTTAAAGGGATGGTTACAATACAGAAAGTAAAAATGAAACTGAGAAGGACTGTTAGAAATCTAAATGTTAAATTCTGTGAATGAGAAATAATTGCTTTTGGTATGGCTCATGAGTTCAGATGAATAAAGCTGTCTTTTCAATTTAGCCATATCCTGAACATTTTTTAAAGGAGTTCTGTACCATGCTGTACTACGTTGTAGTGGAAGCATCTCTTGGCTGTGCTGTAATCACTCTTCAACATCATCATTTTGTTTCTGGTGTTAGAAGTCAGAAGAAGAGATTCTTACTGACCCTGTCCAGAAAGCCATGTGAGTGAAGCTGAGCATGTGTTTGGATGCCCTGGTAGTGGTAACTCGCTCATGAGTCTTGCTCCAGGTTTTTTTCAGAGATCTCAGTAAATTGTTGCAAAACTGCGTGTGTGAGTGCATTTCCAATTTAGTAATCTTTCTAGCATTTGGCTGAGTGTTAAGGCTGCATCCGTACTTCTTACATACTTTTTTTTTCTGACTAAATGCTAGACTTGTGATGCTGGAAGTGTGTAATTGTTCAGCACTTACTTCCCCTTCTTTCTGTAACTTGAGGATTTGTTTTGACAGCTAAAATTCTGGTGGTTTTCTGGTTTTCTGCTGCAGTAGAACCTATGAACAGATGTCATAGCAGAATGTTTGTGTCCCCTTTTAAATAGTGAAAATTCTATTTCTCCATTAACTCACAGTTTTCCCACTCAGACACTAAATTTTTTTTGGGTGGTTGTGTACCATCCCCTATCACAAATTTTGGTCGTGTGATTTAACAGCTTACTTAAAGCTGAAATACTTAATATATTTTTATTTGCTGAACAATTATTTTTGTTATTAAAAAGATAGTTTCGGTGATTGATCTAATGCTTACTTTGTGTGTCTCTGATAGAAGAAAAAAATAATCTTGAGTTGGTACGATTAGTCTTGTTTAAGAGCAAATTTTTATACTGTGCAAAGAACTAATAAAATAATTTATACGTAAAATAGTGAGTATACCTTGTTTGTCATAGGTCTGTCACAGTTTTTGTTGTCCAGGTAGGTTCTAAGCCAGTGTTTTCATTGTGGGTTTGCTTTTAAATGATTCTGCTTGACCCTGTTCATGTACTAAATTGAAAATCCTGAGCATGGGGTAACTTTTCTGCAGATATGCTGCTGGCTGTATTAGCCATGTTCTCATCTTGCCAGCTCCTTTCTCACTGAAACTTACACTGGTGTGCAAATTTTTGCTGTAAAACAAAGCTGAGATGATGTTCTTCCTGGAGCGAATGTTGGTGAGATACCGTATTTTGTGGGAGCTGGTGTGGTAATTGGGCTTTATTTAGCTATTTAGCTTTTAGAAATCAAATTCCTAAAAGCTGTAAATTAAACTGATGGATTACATTAATTCTTTATGGGCTGTCTGAAATAGTGTGTTGTGATTCCAGCTTACAGGGCCTGAGGTGTCAGGTTGTTTAGCGAGCAATCTTGCCGCTGCTGGGCTTTTGGCTGAGCACTGGTTCTCACTGGGCTCCGCAGATGCAAGGTCTCAACCAGCATGTGTGACGGGCTAGGCTGCTTGTGGTCCTCTCCTCTCTGCTCACCTCGCCCTGTACTTAAGAGTGAAAAGGGGGAGTTGGAGGAGGCAGTTTGTGGTCATGTGTGATTTATGTTCTTGTGTGGTCTTTCAGGAGGCTCGTGAAGCATTGGGTGCATCTAATCGTTACTGGCAGTAAAGGGCAGAGAAATAATTTCCAATGCGGTAGGATAAATCCCGCAAACTGGGCTTTAATTATTTTATTTGGTTTGGGTTGCTAGGTGGTCTTTTTATTTTATTTTATTTTGAGGCCAAACATGCTTCTTCTATTTAGTATGTAAATGTTGTTATGAAAAGTTTTGGGGTTTATATCTAAAGGTGCACTTGCTTGTTTCCTTAATTTTCAGTGGAAGGCAAAATAAACTATTTGGATTTTCGTTTCTCTTTTGAGAAGTGATGAGTTGTAGGACCCTGTAGTTTTTTTTTTTTTAAATGGAATTTTCACAGTTCACTAAGCAAAAAAATATCACCTCATTATTGCAGGTTCAGTATTTGTTTCTATAGAAACAGCTGTTGACATATTTTTTTTTTTTAACTCTTCCTAATTTCTCAGATCTCCAGTGAGTTCTAAAAGAACAATTTGCTGAAACCCTTGAAATCAGTAACCTGTGACAAAACAGAAATGTGTAGCTTTACCTGAGCAGTACAGATTGGGAGACTGTTAAGTGATTAAGAAGTAGTTATACTTGCTTAGAATACATAAGCAGAACTTCCTTAGATATTTAAGTGATTCATCTGCATTACAATATGTTGAGTGTTTTTTTCAACAATCTTTAAATGACAGAAGGCTGTTAGAGTACCAGTGTGGTTTTTTTATTAGACAATTGAAACATCTCAGGTGTTTCGTGTGATTTCTCAGGTGCATCTCAGCTGTGTTCTAAGTCAGTCTCTATCTAAAAATGAAAATAACTGATGTTTTGGCCAATATATTTTCTTTATGAATTATAATAAAGCTTTTCAAAGCATACGCAGGTAACTTTAAGGATTTATACAATAATGGTTCCATTTTTATAAATAACCAGTATTATCCATTAAGACAATATATGTTTTATAAGCCTTTTTTATCTCATTGCAATGAGTGTTACAAGAAGGGTTGAAACCGAGCTTATCCAAAGTTTGCAGGTGCCTGCCCTGTTCTCAGGAGTGAACGATCTCAGGTACGTTCACAAACTGGTAGTTGTTTGTGAATTGTTCATGTTGACATTTTGACTCCTGAAATTGGTTAGTGTAAGTAATAGTCTGTCACTGACTTCAGCAATAGCAAGTAAAGCAGAAAGCTATTACTTGGGGGGTGAGGGTAGAATATCTATTAAGGTAACATCTTTCATATTGCATAAGCACAGAGGAAAGCCTGAGAGTTTTAAAGGATAGAAAGATGGGCCTTGGGTCCTTCATGGCATCTGGTTCCTATAAGCATCTTCATCTCTTCCTCATTCTTCTCTTGGAGTCGAGAGTGATTATGTAGGACTTGTTAAAGGACTATTGTACAGGAAACCATGGCAAACAAAACCATGCACTTACGCTGAGAGCATTTTCCAATGTACTTTGTTTCTGGCAGACCGTTTTATCATCAGTCTAAATGCCAATATGAATTTAATCCATGTCTGATTGCTGTTGGCCTAGATGATTTGACACTATTCTTAGACGCAATAATGTTCCTTCTTGTTGGGGGGAGAGATGGGGAAATGTGTGGTGTTTTCTTTGGGGTTTTATTTTTAAATAAGTATTCCAAATGGCTCTGTATTAGGCACTAGAAGAAGTTACTTAAATAGCGTTTATGACAGCTATATTTGTATTAAGGATAAGTTTTGATAAACTTACCCATTTAAAGGATATTTAGTATCTGAATGTGTTTGGGAAACATTTCTGTGTTCCAGATACAGGAAATTGAATATTCTTAAGTTATTTTTTTTAGATTATATGTTGGATTATTATCATTACGAAGGCAGTTTGTATCTGCTTCTGTATGTGCTCAGTTGCTCCAAGCAGGTTAAAAAACAAAAAATAAATTAAGATTTTTGCTTTCTATGGAACAAAGAGATTACTTAGCTTATTTTCTGTAAAATGCATTCAGTTTTCAATTATGTTTTGGGGTATTCAAATTTAAAAACAGTTATGTTTGGCTTTTTCTGTATTTATCTGATACTGGTACTTTACCCTTCTGTGGAAAACTATTATTTTCAGTTGTCTTAATTGCTCCTCAAGAGACAGGACTTTCTTCTGCACTTTTAAGGAAACTCAGGGAAGGTGCTATCCCATGGCACAGGGAGGCTGGAAAGCACAAAACGTAGTCAATTAACGGCAAAGTAATGTTGTTGTTTGGATGCAAGCTGACAAAAGCAGAGAAATCAAAAGGTATTGCTGACACTCTGCTCACAGTTCTGTTTTGCCTTACTTATGTTGCATGCTTACTGTAATAGAGAGCGGTGCAACATCACTTTCTGTTTGAAGTTTAGATGTAACATGAAAAGCGAAGATAGAAAGTCTTAACTTAAACTTTCCTTGCTTTTTTTTGTCAGCTAATGTTTCACCTTTAATGCTAAATATTTAGTTTGGCTGCCATTTTGTCTGTCAGTTTGTATACATTTGTTTTCAATGAAAAATACTTTATGGCAGTCATTATGTGGCTGGCTAATACTTTATTTTATATAAAGAAATGCTTGCAAACCAGATGAGATAAACAATTTCTTTGTCATTAATTTTGTATTAGCGCACTTTTAAAAATAACTGTTAGGTTGCCTTTCTTCAGGAAAAGAACTTTGAAATTCTTTTGCTGGAAGTGCGTAAGAGTTCTAAAGCATTTGCATTGAAGGCAGAATGATTAATCTGTGCAGGTCACCCTCGATACCATAATGCTAGACATAGGAAGTAAATAAATTGGGGAAAATGGGATGTTTAATAGTTATGGAAGCCTTGTGTAGTAAATAAGCACTTCCTTGTTGAGTGTTCATGTGTCATTTTTCTCACCGCACTGGGCCAGCTGCAGTACTTGGTGCTGGTGTGGGAGTCAGGAGCAGGGAATAAAAGGATTAGGTCCAGCTGTGGCAAAAGGTAAGAGACAATATGGGGCAAGCTTATTGATACAATGGTTTTTACCTGTTTCCTTTATTTCTTGCTCACCTGTCACACCTCTCAGCTTGAAACAATGGTTATACATGAGTTTTCTTTAGGCTCCCTAATTTGGGAAATAAGTCTGGTAAAGGTGCAGCAGCAGGGACCTGACACGCTTTGTGTGGGGGCTCAGAGTCCTTGTTCGGCTGGGGCAGGGTGTTTGTCCCAGCCATTCCCTGTCCCTTGCAACCGTTAGCTGAGCTGGCTGGGTTAAAGGAGGCTGAGCATACTTCCCTCTGCTGCTCCCCACCATCCTTCGCAGTGGCAGACCTGCCCTCAATGCGGTCCCATGAGGAAGAAGCTAATACTTTGTGATTTTACTTCTGGGATGCTTTTTTGAATGAATGACCTGTTTGCTGCCTCGGAATGCAGCTGTTAACAAATACAAAAGAATAACAGCACTGTCCTGTACCTTAAGTGTGAATTTTGTGAAAGTATGGTGCAGTGTTGGTACCCCACTAAGCCCATGTTACGTCTTTAACTTCTGGAGTACCAGGCATTTATTAGCCTCCAAACATACCTGAAGCTGCGATGATTTGGTTCTTTTAATTTTCTGCATAATCACCAGGGACTGTGTAAGTTACGGTTTCAGATGCACACATAGCTTCCCTACTTTGTTTTCCTCCATCCCTCATCAATGTCATCTATTTAATATCATTGTGACCGGAGGCGCTGAAGAAATGTGAGGGAAGGCAGTGGGTGCTGTCAGAAATGGGTAAGGATGAGTAAGTAGTGGCTCTTGAGGTGAGCATAGAGACATCTATTTTTGAGTTGGCCCTGAGATAAGGTTAAAACTGTTTGGGGCCCTAGTGGTGCCATAAGTCCTTTCTGCCCCCAGCGGGCTGCAAATGTATGTTGTAACTTGGGTCTGTGCGCACTTGAATGAGCATTTGTGGCACACTGCTGCCATACGTGCCCTCTTAGGGCATTGGTGAGCAGCACTAAGCTGCAGCTCTCCTTTGCTTCCTGGGTGAGCAGCAAGGGTCTAGTCTCCTCTCCAGAAAGTCACCGGCTTCATGGATGCTGACAGGTGTGACATACGCTTTGTATGGGAAAGGACTAGGCTGTGCTACCCTGTTACTGTGAATTACACTGATCTTTTTGCTAGGGTAGTGTTGGTAGCACTCTGAAAAGCTCTAATTACCGGCAGTTCTTGATGCAAAGGTTAGGACAATTCCCCAAATTTCGTTGAACAGGCTGAATACTGCAGGACCTGGGCCTTAGTCTGTACCTAGCTGGACTTATGTAGAAATTTTTCATTTTATGAACTTTTCAGTTTTAAATATTTGTCACAGTTACTTAAACTTGTGGGTTAGGAATGAAAATAAGTTCTCTAGACTGCTATTTGGTATCTGTGTGCAGTGGAGTTTAATACCAGTGCCTTTCCTGAAATTTGGAGAAAGGTTGAAGAGCTCATAACAGTTTCTTAGCAAGTGAAACATGGCAGGCAAGTACAGAGAGAGTGAAATAGGTTAAGGGGATAGAAGGAGAAAGGAAATAAAGAATGGTTAATTCAAGTATTCTTACCTGTTCCTAAGTGTTTGTTCCAGCATTACCGTATTGTCTATGATCTGCTTCTTGTCTCAGCCCTGTGGACCAAGTTACTCTTTTGCAGTACTGCAGATAGAAAAATAGGAAAATGTTTTACAAAAATCTGTTTTAACTGAGCAGCGAATGCTCAAACAAGATATTACAGCTGGTCATACTTTGTGTCCTGACCAGTTGTGAAATTCTCAGAAAGAGTGGGACTGTGCAGTTATCTAGTCTATACCTTCATGCAATTGTAACTACAGGTGATTTAAGAAAAATAATTTTTTAAAGCATCTAACTAAACAAGTATGCTGTTTTCTTTAGATGTGTACCTTAAAAGCAATAAAACAGCAAAAAAATCTGCTCCAGGGTACAGTACAACAAGCTTAATTGTAAGCCAGGCTTTTGTGGCATGGTTGTGAGCTGTAATACAACATTTTCATAATGTAGCGTGCAATGTCAAAATAAAAAGGCATTTATGCTGAAAAGTGTGCTTCTAACATGCTTTAAAAGGATGGTTAAGTGATGTGAAGTAGCTTATCATTAACAGGCATTATCTTGTAAGGGGATTTAGCCAGGCACCGGGTATTTCCTGTAACTTTCATGTCACACAGTTCCATCAGACTTGTTCTTTTTTTTTTTTTTTTTTTCCCTCCCCACTCCAGGTACATTCTTGAGTTCACATAGGCCATGTAAACTTGTATATATTCATGTTTTGTGTTACTGAAGGCTTGAAATTGGCTGAAAATTTGGAATGAGGTGTTAAATGACCTCTATAGCTAAAATCTTAAGAATGATGTTTTTTTTCCTCTGGTTGTGGCAATATGCAGCCTTTTAAATTGCCTCTCTCAAAGCTTTTTAAAGATCAGATACGAAAGAATTCAAAATTCATTTGAAGTTGTGGTTGTGAATTTGACAGATTAACGGTTCAGTGGTTGGTTCATAGATGTTCTTCGGTAGCCTGACCTGTGGCTTCCCCAGGGTTGCTTGTGCCCTCTTCTGGGCATCAAGCGTTGGTATCGTACGGAGCATGAATACTGTCTTCAAGCGAAGGCTGAGTAAAATTCAATGATGGAGAAGCAAAGCAGGACAAAAATCGGCAGAGAACCTGAAGTGTACGGGCTAATCCTAAAACTTTTCTATTTGCACCTTTGTATTGTTAAAAAAAAAAAAAAAAGTGGAGAAAACATGATTTCCAGGTGATGATGTAGCAAATATTTCATTATAGGAATGCTACAGAATTGGTTTGGTTTTGTTCTGATGATGCAGGACACTGGGGAAAAAAATTACTACGGTTTATTTCAGTAACATGTAATTTTTCACTAGGTCTCTAAACGTGAACAGGTAGGAGATCAGTTATGCCACTGCTACTGCTTACCTGTCTTCCACATAGGTGTTCAAGCAGTGGCCGTCTTTGTTTGGTTATCTACCTATACAGCCAGCGAGAAGCTTGGATTTGGAGGGCTGGCTCCACAAGCATAAGGACTGCATATTTAAGTTTAGATGGGGGAAGAAAATCAGAATCTTGCAGAAATTCACAAGTAAGCCCCAGCTGGCCTTGCAACATTTATAATCTGTGAATTTGCAACAGAAGGTGTCAAATGGTATGTATGTGTGTATTGAATTGTATATATTGAATTGGATACTAAGTACTTAATTTGTAGACCAACATGAAAATATTTTAGTTATAATGCGTATTAAAAACCCCCTAATGGTTAGAGGTATGTGGCAAAGGTACAAAATTCAGAATCTTCAGGGCTAATAGTTTTCTGGAAATAGGTTTATTGCAATTGCTTCTCCAAAGTGAACTAGAAAGTATCTGCTCTAAAGTGTCTTGCAGATTTCAAAAATAGCCCTATAAAACTATCAATTTCTTTTAACTCTGGGGGTTAGGATATAAACAGTAATGCTAGTGCTAGTCAAGAGGCTGACAGAACTGCTGGTGTGGTGCAGACCTGGCTCTCTGCTGGTGTGTCTGGTGATTTAGAGGTGAGACTTGCCGCCTTCACTTTCTTCCACTGGTCCTCTATAAATAGAATTGTTTATTTCTATAATAACAATTATAGAAATAATAATATTATATTATTATTTTGTAGGTTGGACTGTACTGTAGAGGGAGAAGGGTGTTTCTGGACAAGCCATCGGTCCTAGTCTTATTAAATAATACGGGCTAAGTTTCCTGCTCTGCCACAGGATTTGTGCTGCCACATGCTTGTGTGCTTGTCAGCAGGATGCCTCCTCTGTCCCAGCCTGTCACTCCCATATAAACTGGGTGTGTAGTCAACGGTGGGAGAATGCTGCTAGTGACTGGCTTGTCTTGTGATGCTTGCTTTTTGGAGTAGATGTCAACTTTTAACCTATTTCTGGAGCACAATGGCCTTCTGATCTCCTGGAATTCTTTCAGGCTGTAGAGTAAATGTCTGGTGTGTGGCAGGGTGAGCTGTTTCACTGGGTTTTGAAACAATCCTTCCAGTACTCAGGACTATATATGAGCTGACTGTATCCTAAACACTGTATGGACAAGGTATGTATCTAAGGATAGGTAGGATTTTAATAGATCTGCAGTGATCATTCAAAGTGTGAAATGCCAGAAGGTGAAAATTCAGCCTCTGCACTGATGCTGACAGTTGTCCTTGCTGCTGCTCACGGACATTAACATTTTCATGGCGGTGTTCCATGCCTTTCTGTTAAGATACAGACATTTTTCCTTTCATTACCAGGAAACTCATTATCTTCTGGTCTGAACTGACCTACTGACAATTGCCAGACATGGTGACCGCTGAAATACTCCCCTGAAAGGCCAATGTTTCTCTGATCTCCTTATTATGACAGTGACCTCAGTTGAGAAAATTACTGTAGCCACATTGCTCTTGTTGGCTGCTGGGTCTGCCTGGTGATCCAGGGAGAATATCTTGGAAAGCACTGCAGAGACTGAGCTGCAGGATGTTGCAAAGTTTATTTTCCCTGAAAAGGATTTCTCAGACGGAATTTCTAAGGTGGAATTTCTAACAGCCACTCTGGACAGCTGTTTTATGAACATCTCCTTCTAGAGCTTGTTCTTGCCCCATGGATTGGTCCTTTGAATTTACTTCCACTTCCCCCCCTGGAGCTCTTCCTGGTATCCTTTTGACAGACATCGTAATAGTATCTCTTGCATGTAAAAAAATTAATTTTGTTTTATATGGCTTCTGAGTGTTTG
Source organism: Falco punctatus (assembly GCF_963210335.1). Lineage (NCBI taxonomy): Eukaryota > Metazoa > Chordata > Aves > Falconiformes > Falconidae > Falco > Falco punctatus. The sequence goes on along the minus strand of NC_137588.1, from coordinate 15,196,022 downwards.
ATCTCAACCTTCCTGTTGTTTTACCACTGTGCTAGTAAACACAGTAACCACTGCTATAATGTATCCTTGCATGAGTCACTCCTATCAAAGGGTTGATCCAGTGTGATTTAATGTAAGAAATTATTCTGTTAGAATAAATGCAAAAGTCTGTTTTTTCTTTTCTCCCTCTTTTGTTCCTTTTTCTTCCCTCCCACTGTGCATTGTATAGGCTTTTTATTTACTCTGCCAGATTGACAAGATTATAAATGAGAGCTGTGTGTGGAAGCCTCTAATTTTTCATAAGTAAATGAATTAATTTATCATAGCTGTTGTGTTTTATTGCTGTCTCCATGCCAGACTGGCCAGCTTCTTTATTCCCCCTTTTACCTTCTAAATACTGAATCCATGTCATTGTGTTTGACAGCTTTCTGATTCCCCTGTCAGATGCAATTTGGTGCTAATCACATTTTCTTTGCTCAGTGTCAATGATACAGGCCATGCATAATATTCCTGTATGTCCACTTATTTACTTGAAACACAGCTGAAATGTCTTGGGCATTAATCTGATGGAGCTACTACATTGAAATGCAAAAATGATGCTTGAGTAGTAAGATAATGCAGTGTGGCAGATGTGCAGTAGATAACATTGAGGCTAAACTACTGATCTTTACCAAGCTCTAATGCATTGTATTTGTTGGTTTTGCATACCTTTTCATTAAAAAAGATTGTAATCAGTTCTGGTTCATTAGAATGGTGTCATTTGTAACTTAATTCCTTCTCTGTGATCAAAATACAAGAAAGTACTAATATTCCCCTGCTCCGCTCCTCATTTTAAAGGTGTGAGACAAATTTTGTATTTGCCTACTTTTAATGTGAGTATTCATGTCGTTCAATTACTTGTGGTTTGGAATTGTTTGACTTCTTGGTTTCTCTTTCATACATCTCTGCAGTTTTCAAAGCTGCTGCTATTAAGTGAGTCCTGAGTATTTAAAATTTCTCTAAAGTTCCTGTGGTTTCTGTTACTGAAAGCTAGAGCATGCTGTAGGTGTTCATCTCCTAATTCCTACAAAGGTTGGTTTGCAACCCTTCTGCCTAAACTGCACTGAAACTATTTTCTGGTATGTGTTTTCTCCAGTTACGCTTTTGGTGTTTCGAAATCCTTCTCTTACAACAAAGAAAAGTGAATGTTTCTTGAGGATTTGAAGACCTTGAGACTTAGGTCTTTATAGTGCATATAAAGAATTTGGTCATGTGTTTTGATTAGTGTTTACCTACTGAATTATGCATTTTCTTTGGTTTCTGCATGTGTTTGTCTACTCTGAAATACTGCTATCTTCGCTTCCGATACTTGATAGAAACAGTGATGATGGCTTGTGAAAGACCTAACTGCTTTATAGGCTGTTGAAATTTATTCCTCTTTGTAAAAGTGCACTTAAGTGGGAGATTTGGGAAAGCATGGTAGTGTCGATCTGTCATAAAACAGATTAATTCTGAGAAACATATATTTTATGAAAAAAAAATCAGATTATTGTATGCGTGTCAGCCACTTAGACAATTAAGGATTTTTTATTTTTTTTTTTACTACACCTTCTACATGTGAGCCTTTCAGCTGGATGTCGTCTTTTTTCAGAATATATGCTGATGGTAGGAGTAAGAGCTTCTGCAGTGCCAATCCATGTTTCTAAACCTCCTGTCTCTTGGTATGAGAATTCTGTTCCCACACAAACAAAGAAGTCCTAGGCTGGAAAACATGCTTTTTGTGGAGAGCACATGGATTCTCCTTAATGATACTTGCGGAGTCTGTAGACATGACTGTATCGGCTCCTAATAGGGTGTTTTCAACAAGTGATTGCAGTGTGAGCAATGAACATGGTGGGGCCTCCAGCTATGTTCTTACAGCAGTGCAGTTCTGAGTGTTCCTTGAGAACTCAGGGTTCAACTGGGAGTTCTTGGAAACTGAAGATTTGCCTGGAATCCTGAATAAAGACTTCTAATATCAAATGCCTTTCTGTTTCCCTGGAATCTGCTCACTTGTGCTTGAAACAAGCTGGATTGTGAAGGTTAAAATTCCTTTGCTGCTCTTTGCAGCCCGTGTGCTTACACTGACTGCAGGGCTGTTGTGGCTTATTCCTCAGCGCAGGGAGCGGGACCTTCAGTTGTGAGAATTGTCATTGCTTTTCTGGGCAGTTGTGGGTAAGGGATTTGACATAGCACATCGGTTCTCCTGTGTATGTAAAATTAAGATCAAGATTTTGTAAAGCAATTGAACTATTGACAAAAAAATGTTAGTAAGGGAAAAAAAAAAAAAAAAGAATTTCACAGGTGTAGGAGTAACCTGGGACTTGAGGAAAAGTAGGCTTAACTCCAGGTTTGTCATGGATATCCTGTGCTATCTTGGATAAATCAGCTTCATTGTGCCTTTATGTCTGTTTGTGAAGTAGGGATGGTTGTTCTGCTGTTCTTCACAAGTGTTCATTAAATATACATGTGCATGCACACACACAGTGTACAGTTTTTGTACTTGGTTATTTTTGTGACCTTCCATTGTTACTGCATTAGGTATAGGGTGCGCTGCTAGCAACAAATACTCTTAATGAAACCAATGCATTTTGTCTGCTGGAGATTGTAGGATTTAGGTACTATACTCAAAATTAAGGAATTTAAATGTAGCTGTTCTGTATTTTTTGTTTGTGGAAATAAACAATGTTTAACTAATAGCATTAATATGTTATCCTCTAAGAACATGGAGAAATTCTCCATATTGTCTTATACTCTTTGTAGTAGATTAAAAAAAAGTGTTGAATGAAAAAATAAATAATTGGAATTCCTCTTTACTAGCATAGCTGTTAATTTTTAGTTCATGTTTGTTTTTACGATACTTTAATTGTATTTATATATGCTTTTAATTTCACAGATTATCAGTTTACCATGTTGTTAAAGGCATTTGAATGTGTATAATGATAGTTGAGCTAGAACTGGGATTTTGTGGTACCTTAAAATCAGTTTGCCTCATGATTATAGGGCAGTTCATAGTGCTACATAATATATTTGAGCATGGACATAAATCCGTTATTTTTTTTTTAAACTTATATTTTGTTTTTGTTTTGGAATATACTGAAAAGTGTTCCAAAGTAAGATTAAAGTGAGTATATTGAACCCTTAACCTCAGTGCTGAGACTCCCTGTGGTGATGATTATTGGTAATGTGAACATCTGTGAGGGAATAGTGGGAGTGCCAAACTTTTCAGAGGGGCTATGACTGGTTCGTAGGCTTCACATTCAGAAGATGTGGGAAAAAGTACCCGTGATATAGATAAATCTCCCTCCATTACTGACCTGGATGGTATAATTTGTATTTTTTGACAATATCTGAGGAAATATTAGCTGAGTGACTTACTAAATATTGGTGAGCCTACGATCTGGTTGGATGTACAGTACATCTTAGGGCAATTCTATGGATGATTTTGGTGATCTTTTTGGGGAGATCTGTGGACTAATCCAGTTAGTCAACACATGTCCAAGTGAGGCAAAGAAATGGTAGACTCCTGCAGGGAGAATGGGAATATGACTACAACAGTGATGTGGTGTGAACTTGCATGACTTCTGTTTATGCAGTACTGATTTGAGAATCTTGGACTTGTGGGTTTGTCGAAGAGTCGTGTTGAAAATGTATTTATCACATGGGATCTACCTTTCATTTACCCCTGTTCACCTAGGAATAAAGCCACAGTTAGGATGGAAAAGTGCTATACGTGTGCCTGTAACTAAAGTGTAGCTGTTTGCTTGGGTTCCTTCCTCCTATAGGAAACGGCAGGCTGCTTTGTTCACACTAACAGGATCACGTACCATCATACGCAGCAGAGGGACGCATGTAAAGGAAAATTTCCACGATGCAGGGTACACCTGGGCAGGTAGCTGAGAATGTTCCAAGTGCCTGCTGGAGACGGGCTCTTCCATCTGCTGGCAGGCTCGTGGCTGGCACCTGCCAGCTGGCGCAGTTGAAACTGAAGCATGCTCCTTGTATGCAAAAGAAAAACATTTTTTTTTCTTCTTCTTCAAATAAGAACCATATTATGGCTTTACAAGACCTTAAAGGAAACTGTCTAGAGTCTTGCTAAAAATGACTGATTAGTTTTCAGAGCTTGCTAAAAATACTGAGATGGGGGAAACCCTTCAATAACCTGTACTTACACACCTGGTATGAAATGAGAGTTGAACAGTGCATGTTTGGTGCTTTTGGATACAGAAGCTTTCAAAAAGGATTAGGTGCATAATCATATCGGCAGTTGTTGCTGCTTTTGTTCACTTTTAATGCAGCTGCTAATGGAGCTGTTATTTTTTTAAAAAAAAACCTTTTTTTTGTTGTTTAGGTTTTTTTTTTTTTTTTACAAAACATCAGTTAATGTGAGAATTAATATCTGATAATGGGGACCAAGAAATCTTTGGATGTTAGTGGTATTATGCATGCTCTCTCTACCCCTTTATATTTGCATTCTAATAGGACTGGAATATTTTAATGGCATTAAAAAAACCCACTTCTGTAAAGAGTCTGAGTGGGGGTAAACCCTCAGTGATGCACTTGTGGATGAGAAATTTGGGTTGCCAATTGATTTCACTGTCAGCATAGTAACTGTTGGTTGCAGAAAGGAAACATGTTTTAGTAGTTAGTGGGGTTATGTCCTGAGATCCTGTTTCCTAACCAGAGAGTGAACTGACTGAAGTAGACTGAAAAGTGATTGAAAAGTAAACAAAAATGTATTTAAAATAATTGGATTTGAATTAAATGTATTTCTACATTTATTGAAAATAATTATTGATTTTCAGTGATTGATCACTACGAAATGTTGATGTGCAATTAAATGTCTTTACATTAAATTTAACACTTCTTATGAAGAGCAAAATGCATTATATGCATATTTATGCAATGGCACTTAGCATACATTTATTCAGAGTCTTAATTTTTACATTTGGCTTAGGAAATGCTGAGTGACAGTTCTTATTTAGTAGAATATTAATTTCTTCATGGCTTGTGTCAAGCTAGTTTTAGTAATTGAAGTTCAATTAAAGCTGCAGAGAACTAAAATGCATTTTAGTTAAGAAAAAATGGGAAACATTCTGGATGTGCATTGGGGAGAGTTTTGCATTTAAAGCTGATACACTGAACAGAAGCAGTTTGCAGATGATAAACTGGGTGAGACCAGGAAGAGTCTTTCAGGGCCTTGGACCTAAAGGTGCTCAGCTCTTGCATTTATTTATTTATTTTATTCAGAGGCTACAAGAAAGACTAGTAAGCTTTCCTGCTTTTCAGTTCTCAGCTGATTTTTCATTTGAATGAACTTATTGTTGAATTGACTTGCCTAGATAAACTGAAATGAGAATATATGCTTTGCCAAGAAGTGGCAGCTACAACTGTCAGGAGCTTGTCATTTTCTCTCTTCAGGAAGCTCTAGCTCCATGTGGTTAGCTCTAGGCTTTCCCCTCTTCAATTGTTTGAGTTTCCTTAAAATGTTACACAGGAACGTGCTACTTGTGAGCAATCCTGTGGAGGATAGGAGTTGACTGTGGAATCCTGCTACTTTTTTTAGTCTAATTTGCATTACCTGGCAGATTACACAGCAGCCTGCCTCCCTCCATACTGCCAAGTTGTGGCTGAAGAGTAGATCAGAAACGATTAAATTGTTGTAATCCTGGTGGAGTGGGGTGAAGTGTCCAAAGACTAAGAGCTCTGCTGGGTCAACAGAAGCTGTAGAGTTTCTTGATAGAGTCTGAAAGCACAGAAGGGAACAAGTACCTAGCAGGCTAGCAGAAGCCTTCTAGTAATTATTGCTATGATTCTGGACTGGAGCTGCTTTTCTTGCCTCTTCCCTGTACTAAATCCCTGAAGGTTCAGAGGCCAAGGGCTAATTAGTTATTGGTAGACTACTGACATAGGGAAGGATAGCTGACTGGAAGCACAGCTCTGCAAACTTCATTTTGATTAAAAATTATATTTTTCCCAGGTAACCTAAACAGCATGTATAGGGGAAGGCAAAGAGCAAAAATAAACTTGGCCAGAACCACTGTTTAGAGTGATACTCCGTGTCACATTTTTTTTATGTCTTTGTGTTTGACTTGTGTTAGCCTAACTTATTTAAAAATTATTTATTTGAAATAAATTCAAATGCAACTGTGAGGAAAAAAATACAGTCTTTTATCCACCCACAATGATCAATTCTGTTTTGATGTCCTGTGCAATAGATATTTGGCAGATCCTTCTCTGCCTCTGAATGTCTCTGAAGAGCAGCTGAACTTTAGTTGTTTGCTGTTCCTCAGCTTTTCTGAAATCCCTGAGTCTCTGTGCAGGGAATACTTGGGGGATGCACTTTTCCTGAGCACCAGCCTTCTGGGGGAAGCTGATGGAAATTACACTGACGCTCCCAGTAAAAGCGACCAAACTGACCCTGGCCTTTGGGCACCAGCCTGCAGCCTCAGACTGTGTGGTGCCCTGATTTAACTTCTAGAGTAAAGGGAGACCCTGTGTGAGAAGGGAGAAAGGAGTGGCATTTTGTGCCTCTTAAAAAAATCTCTCTCTCTAATTTCTGTTGAAGAAGGTAGCAGGCATCCTTGGCTTTGAAAGCTGTGGCTCTCATTCATTGCTGCAAAGTGTGTTGTGACTTGTTTTGGGGGTGTTTGGTTTTGTTTGTTTTAAGTAGTTTGAACACCCAGTTCTTTAAATCGGAATTGAAGTTATTTTTGGAGACCTTCCTGAAGACTAGCATCAAGTTCTGCAGTGTGTATGTCTGCTGAATTACTAATAAAAAACTGTGTAACTTACACTGGATAGGAGCCCCTGAGATTTGATTTCAGCTAAGTGTGGAAAAAATACTATTAGTCTCTTGGAAAGAAGGTTATTTTGGAGGTTGGAGGGTTCAGTGCAGTGTCAATATATTTGTTATATTGTCTAGAATTTTTCTTCATGGATTTTTTTTTTCCCCTTGGGTTTTGAAAAGCTTTGTAAGCCTTGAAGAGCAGTGTGCCATTATGAAACTGGCTTACCTGGAGGGGACTGAATGCTTGGTGTGGTGTAGCCACAGAAGGATGGAAAGCCATATGTGTGGAGGAAGTGATTGAGAGGAGCAAGAAGGTCACTCTCATATTATGGTAGGGGTTTTCTTTGTGGGTTAGTTTTGTGGTTTTTTACTGGAAGAAAAAAGTGTGTTTAAAAATATTCCATAGAAATAGATAAAGAACTGAATCAACGTTGTTAGCATTTTCTACCAACTTGAATGTTCGTGTATTTCAGACTGTTAGAATAATGTCACATAATGAGGTGATGTGGCAGTGAGGAAGGCAAATGGAATTCTACTGTGAATCCATTCAAGGACTGATAGTAAGGCCAGGAAAACACAAATTCCCTTTTACAGGGCCTGGCGAGACCTCAGCGCAGATAGGTCAAGTAATAGTTGCGTTCATGGTTTTGGAGGAGGTTAAAATACTTGGCTAGTTGTGGGCTTCGGTTTTGATGACGCTTTGTGATAGTGAAGATATTTTGAAGATTCATGACTGAAAAATTTTTTTGAGAATTTTTTTACTAGCTGAAAGTATTTTACTCCTCCCCCATTGCATAGTTTGAGTTGTTTAGCTTGCTTTTCAAAGTGGAGCCTGGTAAATCACTCACTTCAAGTTTTGCTGGTTGTGGTTTGTTTTTTCTTTAAATAAAAAATGCTTTACTTTATGAATAGGTCCCTTTATAATTTGTAATGAGGAGTGAAATGGATGAACAAGCTTCTATCTGAAAAATTACATTTGAAATTTCTGAGTAATGATCTCAATGGTCTGAAGTAATTTATTCCCAAGACATATCACTGTTTGGCAGAGTACTCAGACTACTGTAATCAAAATGAGACTATGCCCTAAACATGAAGATTTTTTTTCTCCAAAAAAAGGAAACTTCAGATCCCATTAGAACAATATTTCAGAGTAATGGGAATCTTAATTGAATTCAACTTCTTGGTTCAATATATTCTTCGGTGTTTTTATTATCTAATAAAAAATTAATTAATGTAGGTAAGAAACCATGCTCAGGACTTTGCAGTGTATTGAATAAAACAGAAAAAATTCCTTTTCCTTCAGTGCTTTTCTTACAGAAGGTAGTCTCCTTAAGAACTGTTAAGGTAATCTTAATTGTTGTTCAGGTATCAGATTTGTGGTTCAGGCTTTTATACCTAATTGTTACAAAACTCTGCATCAAGTAAACGTTAAGCACTATACTTAATAGGGCATTGAAATTCAGCCTTGGAAACGAGGATTATGTCGAGATCCATCTAATGAGCAGCTATAATATCATGGAAAACATACTTGAGTTTTATTTTTTTGATCCTATACTGTTGTGGAAGGACAAGAACATTCCCAGTGTTATAATTTTTTGAATGGTTGTTACTTTTTTCTTGTGTATTCTGTTTCAATAGGGTGTGCTCATATTTGAATAACGCGTACCAGTGCGTGGGTAGTAGAAAGGTACATATGTCAGATCTTGTTTGCTTGCAAACACATTCATGTCCAAGGGATGTATAACATACATGTATACACACATAGTTGCTACTGACTTTTACAAATACTATTTTCACAGTTGTATCCTGACTTCTAGCACTCAGTTAGAAAACCTTAAAGTTGTATGTTTAATTTTACTGCGGATCTTGAACATGGTGTTAGCATTTGTTTACTACAAAATTAAGGAACTTGACTATGAAATTATGCTATGGACAGCTAATGCTAGGGTAAAAAATGACTGAAATTTGTAACATAGATCGTTCTTTTAAGGACTATAATGAGCAAGGCAGCAGTAGGATGTCTGCTATGAACTGATTGCTGAAATGAGTAATTGTCAGTGAAGGGTTTTTTGTTATTGCCAGAGCTGTGACTATCTCTGGAAATTTTACTTTTAGTTTCATTGTTTTCACAGTAATGGTGCATTAAGATGTCAAGTCAAAATATTTTTTTTTTCTCATCCTTCTGTTCTGGTAGTTCATTTGGGAACATATATTTTTGGAACTGCAGTGTTTGGAACCACCCTACTTCTTTTAAAGTTTCTGAATGTTTCAAAATTTTGCATGTTACTGATCTTCTGAGAGCATAACTTTAGGTTTCTTCTGTAGTTGTAGAATACTTAAACTGTTTTGCCTTTAAAAAAAAAAAACAACACACACACAAACAAAACACAGTTCTTCTGTGAGTGACAATGATTGACTTTGTAGTCTTCTGTTAATGAGTATGATAAAACAAGCCATGTGAACTAGTCTATTACTAATAATGTTTTGAGGATTTTGGTGACATTCCTGTTGGTTTTCTGTTAAACTTCTCCCCTCTTCTGTTCTTCTCCATCTCAGATTTTTTGCATAAAAGGATCATAACATTTAGGAACTCTCTTCAGGAACACGGTTGCTCGAGATCAAAGTCAGCTGATTTCTGCTGAAGCATATAGGGTCACGACTCTTGAAAATGAGGTTACTGTGTGAAAGGGAAAAGGTGTCTATTTTCTATTTTTTTCAAAGGGGTATGTATGCATTATTATTATGCGCTAGGAACTGCCTAGGAACACTGTTTATTGACGGAATTAATAACAAAGCGGTAGAGACTGATAGCATTCATTTATCATTAGGGACAGACCTTTCCTCCCTAAGGTGACAACCAGGTTTGTAAGCTTGCTTTTGCATTTCTAGAGCCTGACACACAGTCAGCAATGGGGCAAATAATGCAGGCTCGGTAAGGTAGGCATCAGTAAGAATAGGACTCTTGGCAGTTGTAAATACTGAAATGTTTTTCTGCACAGACAGAAACACAGTGTGAGAACTGTATGACGTGTGGCAAGATCCCAAGATTTATCAAGCCTGTCGGTACTAATGAAAGTTGTTGTGTGTGTTATGCTGTACAGATGGTTTTATACTTTCAGATGGGTTTTACAATTCAAGTATTTTTTGTGCTGGGCTTTTTTGTTTGTTTTTTTGTTTCTCTCTCTTTTTTTTTTTTTAAACTTCCAAAGTTCCATTCCCCCATCCCATAATGTCCTCTAAAAAGATCAAAGCCATTTAAAACCAAATAAACAGCTAATTGTGTGCTGTCATTGACTAACTGTGGCCAAAGCAAAAACTTATTTTTGCATGTGATGCATACTGTCAGATCAGTGAGAGAGAAGAGTGACTGGGTAGAAGTTGGTCTGAATTTTTCTCAGCTTTACAGCTAAGGAAGCGAAATGTACATTCAGGTGGTTAGCAGGAGTGTAGCCATCGTGTCAAGGCCAGCAGTTTCTTCCCTGTATTTGGCATTTGTGAGGCCACAGGCAGACTATTGTGTCTAGTTTTTATCTCCTCTGTGCAAGAAAGGCATTGACATACTTGGAGCAAGCATAGCACAGCATCATCAACATGATCAGGGGTTGAACACGTGACACGGCGGGAGAAGGGTAAGTGAACTTCATACGACAAGGGGGATCTTATTGCTGTCTAGGACTAGTTAATGGGAAGGTGTAGAGGAAACTATGCCCTACCTTCTTGAAAGTCCACAATAAGAAGACAAGTGTTAATCGACACTAAGTGGTCATCAGGAAGAATCTAATAAAATATGAGAAACATGTGGAAGAGGGTTTGGGGATAGCGTTGTGTTGGGGTTGTGGTTTTTTGTGTGTATATGCGTGTGTTTTTGTTGTTGTTTTGGGTGTTTTTTACCATAATAGTAAAGTAATGGAACGGGTGCCCAGAGACTTGCAAAATCTTCATCCTTGGAGATGCACAAAACTGGGTTGGGCTCTGAGCAACCTGAGCCAACTTTGAAGTCTGAGCTAAGTGCCAGTATGGCCCTACTTTGAGTGAAGGACTGGACCAGTGACTTCCAGAGATCCCTTCCAACCTTATTTGTTCCTGTGGGACCTGCTCATTAGACTGGAATCTGGAAAAGATCTGAAAGTTGAAGTGTTTAGTTACAAATACAAAGTGCTTTTTAACATCAAAAATTATTGCCTAGAGTATGAGGAGCCGTGGAAATTCCTAAGAGTTTCAGTTACACCCTCTGATCTTACTGAAATGGTATGTCTCTTCACCACAGTTTATTTTGGTTTCTGTTTCTGAGGATTTTCACATGTCTATATAATGTGAAGGTTAGCAAGCTACCTTGGACACCTCTACTTCCTTGAATTTTGTATTCAGTATATGCAGCTGTGACACTAGAAAAGAGAGAATAAGTACAAATTGTTGGTACTGCAAGTACATCTGGCAGTGTACTGAAGGGCAATGTTTTCTTACAGCATTTGCAGCTAAGGTGGGTCAGAAGCAGAGCAGTTAAGAGAAGGGGTGCTGGGCTCGCTAAATTCATTTTTCCCAACTCCCTTTCAGCCCTGTGAGCTCCTACATCCAAATCAGGTGTGACTGGAATGGGGAAAGCTAGAAAGAAGCAGCCCCTCTCCTGCTTCCCTATCAGCTTCTGCGCTTTTTATACAAAACGTGCAATGTTTCAGCCGCCTTAAATGGCATCGTTGTGATCAGACAGTTAATGGGGATTTGGGAGAGTCCACAAACGTGCATGTGGATGGGCTGAAAATTAGGCATAGTTTGACCTGAGTGGGAAGGAAAGGATTGGAAAGGAGGACTTGGGGGTACTGTGAGGGCTAACAAGTGCAAATCTACATGCCTACTACACCTTGCACGTGATTCTGTCCTGGTGGGATTGATTGTTGGTTGTTGCCACTTTGGGTTCCTGAGAAACCCTGCTAAGTTAAAAAGCCTCAGCAATGAAGAAGCTTGCCAGTCCAAGAGCTGCTCAGTTTCTTCTTACAGCTTTATCTGTAAATAAATGCTTGCCTTAAAGCAGTATTTTCAGGTGAGATAATTCACACTATGGAATTACTATAATTCATATTATGATAGCAAGCATTTATTGATGTTTACTAATGATATAGTAACTAAGATGTTACTTTCATTTCTAAGGATAACACTGTCTTATTTCAGATACCATGGCACAGTATTATTTTTCCTTTTCAGTGACTGATTACAGTAAGTGCATTTGACAAGCACAGCAGTAGTAAGAAATGCAGTCTTTGATATTAGTATTCACATTTTTATAGTTCCATTTTTAAATGCACACTCCAAAATCTAACTTAGCTTCTGTAAAGTCCATATAGGTGAAAGAACTCAGTTTCAAGGTAAACGGAAAGTAAATAATCAGTCTTGCATTTTGCAGTCCTCCTTCCATTTGTGGTTGTTTTTTGTTGGTTTTTTTTTCACTTGGATAGACAAACAATAAAAACAAAAGGGCATTTGTTATCTAGTAAAACTCGGAAGCTATTTCATGTGAAAACATAATGAGTGTGACAGGCTACAAATAGCATTGAACATGAATCTTTTGCAGAAGAAAGGAGGAATGTCCTTTGGTATATTTACTTCAATCAACCCTAATAGGGCTTGTTTTATGTGTTTTACGCATCCGCCATCATAATTATAAATCCTTGACATTTTAGCACTAGCATTTATATCTGCCAGGGAAGCTACCCAGAGTCAACCCTCAAGGAATGTCTGTATTGTTACTATGGATCTCCATAACAGCTCTTAAGTAGTTACTAAGTGGCTTAAAAAAAATTTACATCTCAGTCATGCTTGAAGGGCTCATCAAACTTTGCCACAAATATCAATGTTAAGTACCCAATCAGCTGCATTGTTTGAATTACAGTCACGTGTGCTCACAGGGAATTAGAAGTAGTACATTAGGTCTCATCAGTCAGGTAGGTTGTTGGTTTTTTTTCCCCCCATGACCTTTCACAAAAAAACCCCCCAACACCAAAAACCCAAAACACACACGCACACACACACCCTGCAACAAAACCAAACAAAATCCACAAACCTCACCCCCAACAACAACCAACCAACAAAAAAAACCCAACCCTAAAACCTGCCAGTTCAGCTACAGGGAAGTAACAGGAAGATAAAGGGTATCTTTTGATTTGATCACACACACAAAACCAACAGCTAGACTCTTTGAAAAGCATGCACAAAAGTTATTTCTCAGGCATGATTTATTAATACAGGAGTTTTTTTGGCCTTTGTAGAATAGTTGGTGACCTTCCCAAAACAGCAATTAAAAAAACCCAAACACCACCACTACCCCCAACAAACAAACCAAAAAAACCCACCAACAAAAGCCATGAGAGAAATTACACCAACCTGCTAAGAAACTTTTAGAGATCTGGAAACTCATGTTCATAAATTTAGCTAGTTGCCCAAATTCAGTGATAAGACAGAGAGCTAATGCAATACTTGTAGTAACAAAGTGGTCCAGATGTTTTGATCTCCCAGAAGAAATGGAGAGTTCGCACCCCTTCCCACGGCTGTAATGTCAGTAATCACAAATCGGGTAAATTCAAGTAAGTGCAGTCAGTGTATTTTTTCAACAAGCAAAAGCCCCATGGGGTGACTGGTAGTGCCGCAGCACAGGCTCAGCGGGAGGGCTGGGGCAGGAGCTCCAGAGGGTGAACGTGCAGTCCTTTCTTTACATGCTGCTGTGTCTAATTAATTCTTTTAGGTGTAGTAAGTGGTGGGCAAGAGGAACTCCAGATTTCTTGGGAAGCAGATCTGCTGATTATAATGTGGAGCCTGGAAACAATTGGTATCTCACTGTTTGGACAAACTTTTACAGCTTGGTGATCATTTGAAAATCTCAGCTTAATTTATGTTGAAAATGGTTAAAGTATTACCTCTTGGCATGGTGCCTATTTATGATGAAATACAAATATCTGAAGCATTTGGCAGTACAGAGGACCTCCAGTAGTCCTGTGCGTTTAAACCAAAATAAATCCTGCAGGTCTTTGCCAGTCCTGGCCTCGTCTCCCCAGCTCTGTCCTTTGGGTTCTGCCAAAACAACTGTACTGTCGTTTGGGTAAGGATCCCTTACTGGGACACCCTTTCCCTTTCCCCAGAAAGAGCTGGGACTTGGGCTGGGTCTGGTCTCTCCTTTCTAGGCATAGTGCTTCTCTTGCTGTTTTGTATTTTCCTTGTATCCTTGAAAAGTTTTGAGAGCAGAGGCTGCCAGTGTTTGTGTTGTGTGCTGTAGGATTCTGTTCTTGGCTACTTTTAGACAGTACCAGAAGAAAACCGAATAATAAGGGTAGGAAAAGTGTCAGGTGGTCTTTGGGAAGATACTTTGGTGTATGTAGTTTTGGCATGTAGGTAAACAAGATGAGCTAATCACCATAGCTTTCATGTAATGTATCTGTAATTTGTTTTCATATGTAGGTGTGAAGGAAGGCTGCCATATGGTGTGTATATTGGTATTTTTCCTTGACAGCCTTTATTTTTAGTTAAAGGAATTCAAAGGCAAACTATTATGCAAGAACACCATTTCAAATACTTACCAGTATATACCAGAAGAATAGCTTGAAAGGACATTCAAGAAAGGCTGTAGAGCTCCAGGAAAGTTCTAAATTGAAAAATTAAATAACACTTTCATCCATTTTTGAGGTACCATAATTACCTCCAGTTCTGTCTGTGTTGCACTGTTACCAGTCTTTCATCTTTTAATCATTTGAACAGGAGTCTTTCATAAGTAATATATAAAATCTGATTTTACAGTAATGAGATTGTGGAGTTCAAGACAACTTCTGTGGTGGCTTTATGAAGTTTTTTTGTTCAACATATGGTACACTTTACTCTAGGTTGTCTTGCCTTGATCCCAGGTGTTCTTGTCCCTTGTGGGCATAAATTAAAAGTATAACCTGTGCCTGTGGAAGCGTTTCTCTTAGGAAGATGGACTCCTTGAAAGAACTGCAAAAACGTTGCTGCTGTGGCATTCAGACCTTGTGACATGTATACGCACGGTACTCTAGCGTGTGTCACGGAAGTGGGGGCACAAAAATCAGTCCATCTTCATTAAAGGAGACAGATATGTCACTACTGCAAGATTACAGACAATGGTAGTCTAAGGAGATGTTAACTCAGTGATCTGTTGACAGAAATTTGCTTTGTGTGATTGACAGAGCTGTGGCAGCTGGAGGATGGAAAGTTGCTTCTCTTCCCGGTTTAGTTCACTGAACGGACCCACCATGGATCTAGCAAATTGTAGCACTTGTGTGAAGGAGCAGTGGAAACCAGTGGTTGGGAAAGTCAGGCCACAGCAGCCTCACAGTAGATGTCATCTTGTGTTTGGTGCCAGTGCTTGAGTGTTTTAGAAGGCTGAAACGTTTTAGGAGGCTGGAGTGAAGAACTGGCCTGGCCAAACACATAACCTTGCTGAAAGAAACGAAACGGGAAGGGGGGGGAGGGAAGAGAGAGGAGGAAAGGATCCTTTTCCTTTTTTGCATTGGTCATATATAGGCTGCTATCAACTGCAACCTTTCTCCATCTGTGTCTGGTTGTAGGTGCAAGCATCTGGAGAGAATTGGAAGTTCTGATCTTTAACTTTTTAAAATTTTATTTTGAACTTCACTGTATTCTGGTATCAGTGTGTCACATAGAAACACTGTGTGTCTTTCTACCTCTTTGTTATGTATGTGTAGGGATAAATAAAAGATTAATCCTACAGATCCCACATTGAGGGATCAGAGAACAAGGTAATGTGATGCTGTAGTGAATGTAATTTTCGGCTGTAGCTTGAGCCATCGCTTCTCCTTATGTCACAAAATTCAATTAAATAGTCACCGCTATTAATTCACCTGTCCTGACAGCTCTTTGTTAAGATGTGAGTGCTTTGTGTGAAGTCTTTACTAATTGACCCAAAAAAGGGAGAATTTTTTTGCATGTCATTTTATAACTAACTAATAATCACTCTTACAGGAGCACTAGCTGTCAGAAGTATAGCTATGGTTAAACAACCACTGGCTTTTTTCTTAAACGAGTGTTTGAAGTCATGGACAGGGAGCATCTGAGCAGGAAACAAACACTTCTTGAAAAAACAGGACGATTTCGCTACCTTTTGCTGTCCATAGTGAGGAAAGGATGTAAATAAAGTTTTGAAGTGGAAAAACTAAGAGGAAAAATTTCCATCCAACTTGAGTGAAAAATTTAGTACAAGTTAAACATTTACTTCCTTTCTGTGCTTTTGAATATATCATTCTAGCTGTTGAAAATTGCATCTTTTCAATCATGTACTGATGGTAGCCTGTGACTGGGAACTTCTCGTGGTGAATTTTTTCCTGGCAGCAATTGAAAGCTAATTAATTTAATTGCAAGCAAGCTTTTATTTTGCCATTTCTCCCTTAGTACCTTGTGTACATGTCTGGTATTTGGGGTCAGAAAGGAAATAGTGGTGTCTGTTTTCTAATTCAGTACAGAAAAGCTGGTAAAATGTACAGGTTTTAACCTTGTTAGCAGTAATCTAGTTGTCAAAAGTGTAGTTTGAAGAGGAAAATAATTACAAAACCTTTTTATTTAAAATGATGTATAGGGCAATGGAAAGTCAGCTGTTTCTGGTTTAACAGACAAGTGCCTTAAAGCAAGATCTGTAAAATTCTGCTCTTTGTTCAAAGGTGAGGATGTTTTTCTTTCAATTTCTGAAACTCCGTGAAGTTGTTTATATTTAATTTATCTTAATCAGCAAGAACTAAAATAAAACTGTTGCAATTTCAGTTTGGAAGGACTTTCTTTTCCTGCTTCTGGTGTATGTGGTATATATCCCAGTACACAGTGAAGCATGGCTGGAGTGTATGAGCTATGCACTTGAACATGGCCCTGCAGCTGCCTGCCAAGGGAGTGACAACAAAGCAGCTGCGGTTTGGGCTCCTGGAGTAGCGTGCAGCTCATTTTGGACTGACTGAGAACCCCTGGAAGGTGTAAAATTTTGCATGGGAACAAGTGTCTTGTGGGGATTTTTTAAAAATGAAATAATGCATCAATTTTCTGTATCTTAGTGGCCAGTAGTTCCCAGAGGTAAAACATGCTGCTGCTTTGTACTCAGTCCCCTGCAATCAGTAATGTCATCATCTGCTGTTGGTATGGACCTTTATACATATCAGGGTTGATCTTAATTGAATGTGTGTGTGTTGCTCTGTGTGTTTGGGAGTAGTATAGTCACATAATTTTTATGTAATTTTGTTTTACTTTTTTTGGGAGATTTGCAATTGAAACATTAGTAAACTATTGAATGAGCTGTGCCGTAGGACACCATACAAAGTTAATACATTGCCTTGTAATAAGTTTGCCACTTATTTTGATCAACCAAAATGCTAATAAAATAGAACTGTTCGCTATTGCTGCCTTGTGTTGTGACTCTGTCAGTATTACTAGGGAGGAGTTTAATAATCAAAAGTGACAGGAAAGTGCTACATTTTTATAACTATTGACTGTCTAGGTAACAGGTAGGTTGTGAACAGAGATTAAAATAATAGTGGGGTGTAGAACCATTTTACATATACAGAAATACGTAGATATCTTTCACAGCAAATACCCATGTTCTTTAAATAACCTTTTAATTAAGAAGATGCTTGAGTACAGTGTAAAAAAACAAACAAACAAACCTACAGCAAAGTACTAGCATAACTTTGACAGTTCACAACTGTCTAGAGTAATGTGTTAAATAATGTATTTTTTAAAAAAATAATCATCTGACCCACTGAGCTCACAATATTTATAAATATTGAACCGGTAAAGAATAAAGTAGGGTTGTAAATCTTGTTTTCATGGTAAGTTTGTGGGGGATTTCTTAATGTGTCCTGAAGTTCTTTTCTGTCAAAAGAGGTTGGCTGTCTGTCCCAATTAAAGAATTTTCCATACTGGAAATAAGTCAGTTACTACAATTATTATTTTAAATAGTTATTTACATAATCTTAATTGTATTCATTGCCTTTGAAAAGCTGATCTTTTTAATACTTTGATTGATTAGCAGTGTGTTTATAGTGTTAGAATTGCTACTAATAAGTGCTCCAACTGCAGTCCTGAGGGGTTCTCTCCTAAACAGACATTTTCGATAACAAAAGGCTGTTTATTCCACTGGTGGGGAATGGCATTGCATCTTTGCTACCTCCACATGCAGCACTGTAGTGTTTCCTTTTCCACACTCTCTAAAAAGTGGCAGTTTAATCATGTTACTTAATTAGAGGTGTGTTCCATACTGTAACGAAATAAATTTTCCTTGGTGGTTGTTTTGTGTGTTGTGTGGGGTTTTTTTGGTTGTGTGGGGTTTTTTTTTTTTTTTTTTTAAATATCCGTCAAAGTAGTGCCTAGGTGTAGACTAGAGAACTGTGGGCTTTTCACTGAAGTCACTCAAAGAGTGATGGCAGCAAGAAACTTCCTGCTTTCAGGCCGGCGTGAGGCCGATGTTTGCCGGGCTGTGTCACAGGGGCTTGCTGCTGGTGGGCCTGCTGGGGGCTGGGATGGCTGGGGACGGGGCGGCGGAGGTGCCTTTTCCTCCTGGCTCTGCCCTGGGAGTTGGGAGCAGAGGAGCCAACAAGTCTCCATCTGCTGAACCTTCTTGGTAAATGAGTGTGATGTCCACTTTAAGATGCAGAATGAATACCACCACCAAACCATTTGCCATCCTTCTGTATAATTAAGCAGGTGATGCCCAGCAGTTTTGCCCGCTTTCAGGCACTATGATTTCTGCATGCCATTTTGCCGGAACCCACCTCCTTTCTGGGCAGCTGCCAAGGCAGGTGTTCGCCTTGTAACATGTTAGCTCTGGGAGTGTCACCCAACATTGGGGCAGGGTGCCATGGGGCTCCTCGTGGAGCAAAGACGCTATGGTGGTGCTGTGACACTCAAAACTTTATTTTAACCTGCACCCTCTGCAAATGGGGTTCTCTTACAAAACCAGCGCCCAAAGCCCTCTGCAGGTCTGGTCGTTCAGTAGTGCCCTAGACCCTCTGCAGATGGGGTCGGGAGGCCTCAGCTGGGGCTGGGGGTACACACCTGCAGACCTCCCCCTGCCCCGCTTTGCTGCGCACAGCTGCCCAGGCAGCACCTGCTGGCTCTCAGGTGTCCCTGTGTCCCTGAGATTGGCCCTGGACCCCTTTAAAAGGAGAATGGGCACGTGGCCAGCTGACCGTGGGCCATGGCCACCTGCTCCAGAAGATGGAGCACGGAGGGTAGGAGCAGGAGCATGGGTCTCAGGAAGCCGGTGGAATTGCTGTCCTGTAGCTGCAATGCAGTGCGCCATTCTGGGCTGGCGGGTAGATAAGCTACCACACCTTACCATGATCTTACTTGTCTGATAAAATAATTTTGTATTATTTCTGCTAAAGTTTCACTTGAACTGCAGGGATATAAGGAAACTAAGTATGTGATAATACCTTAACGTACGTGAGCCTGTGAGAGTGGCAGTGCAGGCCAGACTGCTGCTCTGGTCTCTGCTGGTGACCAGTGGCAAGTACTTGAAGGTGGCATCTAGAAATAGGAGAAATCCATCAATGTTCTCCCCGTTTACCTTTCTGGTTTTACTACTACATGTTCTGGGGGTTTTGAGTCTGAGATAGTGCTTGCATATTTCCATTTAACAGTTCTTGCTGGTCTTTTTCGTCAGCTTGTCTAATTTTTTTTTAAGCCAGGCCCTGCTTTTGGCCTCTGCAATATCCTGGAGCAGTAAATCTAGAGTATTACAATATAATACAGCATTTAGTATGTGGGGTATGAAACCATGAGGAAACTCAGCTTGGTCTAGTTAAGGTATTCACTGTTTTATTCCCATCAAATCACAGCTGAGCTCCATTTACTGCGTTCTACATTGCAAATGCTGAAGTGACCTTCATATCCTACCGTTACCTAAAGTGTTTTCAGTGTCACAGTCCTACACACTGTCAAATTTCCTCTTCATTAGTAACAGCCTCTTTCTTAGAAATTGTTCCCACAGCAAAAGTGAGATGGACAAAGCAAATCTTTTGTAGGGCAATAGCTGTGGAACTTCTTGAATCATCATGGACTTCTATAATAACATGAATAGTCATTCTAGAAACAAACAAAAGATACCATAGGTGGTTGGTGTTTTTTCTGGAGAAAATTGCGATGATGTTGGTGTCTGCTCTAAGGCAGCATTTTTGGCTGTGTGTAGTTGTGGAGCATAGCGGTGGCCTGGTGGTAGATGCAGTGTGAACACCTGGGTAGTTTCCCTGTAATGCAGGAATAAGGTACAAAGAGGAGTGGTCTTTGTTATCGGAATTATATTTTCCTGTACGCTTTGGACAAATGACAAACAAAATGTATGTTTTAAAAGCTAGTTGTATGGTCGTGAAAAGGAAACAGGCTCCATATAGAAAAGGAGAGCAAGTTTTCTACCTAATTATTTAAGGGATTTTGTGTGTGT